>NC_142709.1:18127500-18752500 GCF_055471065.1 Atractosteus spatula | reverse complement strand
GTTTTTTTAAAGTTGAGAATACAAACTCTCATGTTCCTGGAAATAATTATGGGGTGTCTGATAAAGGATCCATCCATTTAATTTTACTTCTTTTTTCCCTTCTTTCTTTTTTCCTCCTTTTTGCCCTGATGATAGACAGTTGTGGTAAAACACCCACCACAAAATAACATGACCATGTTTTAATTTATGAATACATATAGACGTCAGTGATATACAGTTATATGATACAACAGCACACAGATTAATAGAAGATTACTACTGATATTTCGCATATCATGTACAACATGTGATGTGACTACCAATTTCATTGACGATAAAATACAATTTTAAGGTCATATTAAAACTTTCCCTTTTATAAATTGTCTTGGAATTTGCACAGCACACACCCACTGGAGCTGCACATACTGTATGCATCCTTTTAGTTTTTAAATCACATTTTTAAAATGTTAAAAGTGAAAGTGTGGAAACTTCTTATACTTGAGGATAATTACTCTTTTGCTCAGCTTTTCATAATTCATTTTCTCAAAGTACAAAGACGTTTATTTCCATTTTGTATTAAGCAATGTATTGTTCCATCTGAATGAAGAAATTGACATTGATTTTTCTGTCAGTTTCTAAAGATAACATTCTTGTCTATGTAGTCATGATTCACAGAAAGGAAAGCTTTCAAAATCTTATATTGAAAATAAGGGTTGCATTATACAATAAAATAGAATGCCATCTTTTTAATATATTGGTGTGAATACTTTATATACACTATTACTTTAATGTGCATGTATTACAGATACATGTCCACATAATAAAACAGGGGTGAAATGATACTTGTGCTGTAAGGGAGTTTTTAAGAAATATAAGAACAGTTGCTAATTTTATTTGTATTAATGCATATCAGATAATGATATAAAATATTATGAATATTATATTTTGGTGACCATCCTCTTGGTGTCACATACGTTTCACTTCAGGTCTCCAAGTAATTGCTCATCATTTATCTTTATCCCCTTATTATCCATTGTGTTGTAGGGAAACTATAGGATATTCTAGGTTTTTGCCTCATAATTAGGTGTAACCTATTTGTCTTCTGTCTCCTAGGTTTTGAGTTGTCTGCAGGGCAATTAAAGCATGATTTAACTTGTTTCTAAGCATTGTGAGATGAGGTCAGGGAGCAATATGTGACCCCTAAGTTGTGACTGGTAAGATATAAACCCCTTGACAAATTCAAAGAAAGAAGAAGAGTTTCACCCCACTTCTCATGGGTATAAATCATTGTATACAGTACATACTTGAAGTAGCTCTTCACACCACTTTCTATAAAGATCTTTACCACCGTCTTAATCTGTATTTGGACTCTACTTAGAAATATATCAGGTTCCAGATATAGGTTCCTGTTCCAAAAAACAATAACCGGTTCTCTGCTACCCCACACATACAAATAAACCTTTGCTGACTTTGAGAAGTCTTTGATCAAGTAACGAAAGATCTGTGCATTTTGGTACTTTTCCTCTACTGCAAAGGCATGTGCCTCATGGTCATCATGGTAAATGTTCTCAACCAACATACTTATTTAGTTATTTACTTACTGGATGTTCTCAACTAACTTCATTAACTTGAGTAATGGATCGATGCACAGTGATTGTTTTCAAGGAAATTACTTTCACAGTGCATGGTATTTAAAATACCTGGACTATGTCTATCACCTGTGGTTGTATTTTGATATAGTTTGAATTATTCTGCTCACTGCATGTATGATAACATGAACACATCAAGAATGATTTTGGCGTAACTATAAGAACTGTAGTATGATCTGCCAATTGGTAAATTTAGTTTTTTGAAGCGCATCAATAAATTTGTCCAATATTATGTAACTAACACTTTGACATTCTTTATTTTTTTACAGGGAAGGTGGCTTCTTTGCTCAGATGTATTAAATGACAATCCCTTTACCATTTTTTATCCTTGACTATATTTTATGCACCCCTTTAAGAGCAAATATATAAACTTGTAGCCGCAAGATTAAGTGTGATTTGAACTGCTACAAGCCAAGACAAGAGATAATCAGCCTTTTGTATGGAGAATCTGTTTTCCAGCATTACCACTGATGTCCAATTATGCCCTCCAGCAATACTTACAAAGACCTCAAGTTGTAAATGTGATGAATGCTGTGTTAGTCAATTAATACACAGATCAAGCTGCTGTGGCAACAATAGGTCCTTTACATAAGTCATTTTGGAAAAAAGAATCTGTTGTATTGAGTGGTCATGCCCTAGTTTCATAAACCAAAAGTTAATGCAGGTAACACAGATGCATCTGTTGAAAGATGATTAGGACAAATAATCAGTCAGATCTCTGTCAGCACACTAAGTTTGATTCAATAATGTAGATTCTTTGAACAAAGATCACAAAATTCAAGACATTCAACAAGCGCCTTGCACAAATATTGCTTGAGCTAATAGGTGTTTGACAAAATATCATTTCACCCTGTTTTCTAAATTGTGCTTATGTTGTACAGTATCTTGTATGTGAACGGAAATGGAAAGAAAGGAGAAAGAGAAAATACAGAATCCATGTTTGTTTATAACATTTATAAATACTCGTGGATTGACTTGATAATGGTAGTTTTGATTTAAGCTGACATGATAAACTATTGAACCAAGTTGTGCAAACATTTCCCAGTATGCCAAATAATTACATTGTCAAAAATAAACATAATAAGGTCATTCATTTCTCATGCTCAAACTACACGCTTGAGGTATCCATCCATTATCAGAAAGCCGTTTATTTCTTGATGTCATCTTGGAGTTTATCTCCAAAGTATGGAGAAGAGGTCAGAAATATGGTCTGGATAGGTCACCAGTCTATGCAGTCATACAGTACGTCCTTTCATCCATTTTCTCATCATTTTGTCTCATTAAGTTTTTAGGGTAGAGTGGTGGCTCTGTGGCTAAGGATCTGCGCCTGTGGCTGGAAGGTTGCCGGTTCAAATCCTGTGGCTGGCAGAGGAATCCTACTCTGTTGGGCCCCTGAGCAAGGCCCTTAACCCCAGCTGCTCCAGGGGCACCGTATGAATGGCTGACCCTGTGCTCTGACCCCAAGCTTCTCTCTGCTTGTCTATGTGTCTCATGCAGAGCAAGCTGGGGAATGCGAAAAGACAAATTCCTAATGCAAGAAAATGTAAATGGCTTATAAAGTGATCTTATCTGAAGTGACACGTGCAAACACTGGGCTCTTGAGGCAACCCTGGAAAGGACACCAGTCCATCGCAGATTTAAAGTAGACATAAATGCTATGTAAAAATGGTATGCTTTACCCCATTAATTAGGGTAAAAAGGCAGAGTAATGTACAGTACATTCATTATTACTAACAGCCGACAGGTGATGGCAAAACTATTACTGCTATTTTTCCAGCTGTGCTGCTGATTTCAGAGACCGTGGTGATTCTACTGTAAATAGGATTAAATATGGCAGAACCCACCGCAATGAATGTTTATTAATCATCCCTTCACTCCTCCTAGCATTCAGTTTCACTTCATTACCATAGACTTAAAAGGAATTACAGAGGAGATCCCTGGGACAAAGGAATTGGTTTTCTTTTAAACAGAGTTTTTCAAAACATCTACAACCGGATATTCAAAACATGTAAGTACTCAAATTCCATGTAGGACTGCAATGGGAACTTAAGTATTTTGAATTTACAGACTCTACTATCTAAATATATCTTCCTACTTTAGGCTGTATATTTTCAACACACACAAAGATTTTGATTATTAAGCTCCCTGAATGTTTTGAAGTATATTTCAACCAACATAAATTAATTTCTGTAGTTGTTTTTTCTTACATAATCATAAAATCTTGTGAGATACACATGCTAACTACAACACACACAGACTTTGCTGTTTTTCCCTTTTGTGTTTTTTTCAAGCATGAGCATTTTTTTTTTAATTCTTGACACACAAGGACCTTTTGTAAATCAGGCAAGTTTCCTGGTTTCTACAGATACATTAGCCTTTCTCCTCAAGGTTTGTGAAGTAAGTTCCAAACAAGATTTAAATGTGATAAAAAAACAAGCTCTCAAAAAAGGAGTTTAGAGAAAGGGTTTTACCTTTTGTGAACAAATGAAACTTGCCCAAGACATGAGACGCATATGCCCCAGCTGAGATATCGGTGTTACCACTGCCAATCCTGTAAAAATAGGTCACCCTCTTGTTTCATTTATTTCAAATGAACAGTGCCATTAATAGATTTCCCTTGTCTGTACATTGAAACACTTCTTAACTCTAAGAAGTGATAGTGTTACAGACATCATCTTAAAGATATTATAACTTGCAACCACAGCATGTCCTAATTTGAAACCATATACACAGTTTGTCTATAATACCAAAACTTAATTATTATAGGAACATCATTTAAAATTGTATTTTTATGTATTATTATATTATTTTTATTATATTATATTATTATATAAAATTGTATTTAAATTATAGAGTATATGATGATATCCTGATAATTATATACATAGGTAATATACCATAAAACATAGTGTCAGTCTGCCTGTGTAACATTGTTCATTTAAGGCTCTTGCTCTGTCTAGCCAAAATATTGATGCATGCCTTAATCAGGATTAGATTTCTGTAACACTTCACTTTACTAAGGTCCTAAACAGGTCATGAATTCAGCTGCTTTTGTGCTAACTAAAAGTACTCTGCATCATGACATAACTCTAGTCTTTAGCGAATTGCACTGACTCCCTGAAAATGAATGGACTGAAAGGGTTCAACTGGTTCTCAGATCACTGATATTCCCACCTCATCCTGAAGGGATTTCATGCCACCCTGGATTCTTAACAATATGATTGAACCAATCATTTTAATGTTAACCTACTGTAGTTGGCCTACATTATCACTGTTTCCAGGTCTTTACTCAGTAGCCTGTTGCTTTTAAGAGCCTGGTGAATTAGAGTGAATACCATTGGTCACCTCTTAATCCAAGAACTGATGATTCAGGATTTTTTTACATTGCCTAAGAGGGCCACAAAAAGGGCAATAGAGCCTTCTCTTGTGAAAAATTAGGGACACTGCAACTGTTGACCTTTTCAAAACCTGCTTACGGAGATATCTTTTCACTAAATCTTTCTTTGTATGATTGATTTTTACTCTTTTACTCTTCTGATTTTCACAAAATCAGTTTGCATCCTGATTGCTTTTTCCTGCTGTTGTGTATTCCATGTGCACTATTGTACAGCATTTGATGTTTGTTGAGAAACACAAATAAATTCTAATATAAATATAAAAGAATCTTATAGGTGATTTGTATATTCTTGTTCTTTAGGAAATATTAACAATTGTACTTATAAAAAATCAATTCAGATGTGTCTGACAATTACATTGTAGCATGTCACCATTAAACACTTTAAGGTTAAATTTGTAGGTTACAGGTTTCATTTTTTACAAATACAATTACTAATTTTAGTGTAGAATTTGCATTAAAAACAAACGTTTTTAATTTGTTTCCATAATTATATCCAATGTAATACTGTATATAAACATATTTTTTAACTTTATACTTCATACACTGATGGCTGGTCACGTTAATGCATATTTTATTTGGCTATTGGAAGATTGCTTGAATTAGACCTAAATTATAGCCAATGTTACTTTATTATAATTAATCTCAGCCTTCCTGTTATCTTTAAAAAATGTTTCCAGACTTTTCTGCTTCAATGCTTGGTGTCCATGGATCAGTTTTTTTAGCTTTTATGAACTTGTTCTTTTACACTGTTCATTGACCCATGTGTTCTCCCACAGGAATTCAAAATGTGCTATTTTAGGTTCTTTCTTTCTACAACAGACAAGTAATTAATTTAGTGTATTATAGTTACAGCTTCTAAACTTCAGTATGTGGTGTGAAATTAATGTATGCTGTGGTTGTAGGTTATAACCCTCTTCATTCAACACATTTCAGTTCAATTTTTGTGGTTCACTGTTAATAGTTTGGTAAAGTAAAAGGAAGATTTTGAAAGTCTCTATTCTGGACTCTGTGCAGCCAAGTGGTTTCCACAACTATTCCATGTATACGAAAGGTTTTGTTTGTATTTGCTTTGCAGAGTATCTCATTCACGAGCTGACTGTTCGATGGCCTTTGAAGAATTTTCACCCTGTGTACTTTTAAGAAAACCTTTCTGTTGGTGCAGTCCAGCTCCCAGAAGCAGACACAACCCTGATTTGTTCCCATGAAAAAATACTTTCAGGATGCTACCTGATTCCCACAATGGAAATCAATAGCTACTAAAGGAGTCATTACACATTTAATATATATGCACAAATGACCATTCATTTCTTCTTTAAAAAATAAAGACCAAAAAGCTAAAAAAACAGAAATAGAAGCCCATTTGGGAGATGTTGTGAAGATGAGCTTGCCTCATTGGTAAAGGTACCATGTTTTTACCCTGTCTCTGAAATCACAAGTTGGCACTGAGACAAGTACATTTTCGTGCAGGCAGCCGAATTTGTTTCTGGTCCAAGGATTTCGCAGGATGCACAGTGAAATTAGATTCCTTTTAGCATTCCTTTAGAAAAGTGTTTAACAGGTTTTAGTGGTTAGAGTGCTAAGAGCACATGCGACTTTTGGTCTGTCGGGTTTTATATAATGCATCTTTCCTTTATGTCAAGTTGTTATCTTGCTTTTTTGTTTCTGCACGAATTTATTCAAGCTGAGAAGGCAGTTTTTTGGGTAACCACTGAATGAAAACAAGATTGTGAGAATGCTGGGCAGTGTACTGCAGCTGACTAATTGCCTGTGACTGATTTCTAATGACCTGCAGATCCTCTGTGAAAAGAAGTCACTGTTTGTTCTAACTAGTAGCTCCTCAGACAGCTCGAGAGACAAAGGAGCTGTTCCTTCAACTAGAAGACCCTTTTGTTCCTGTGTCGATTTTCCCTTTGCAATAAAAGGTTTTTTGCAGTGTTCCACAAGTAATTTTCTGGACCTGTTTTGCTGTGATAAATAAGGATTCTTTGTGCGCAGTTAATGCTGGACCATTCACGCTTCTCTTGAGTAAACATTCAAAAAGTTTCATTTTGACAAATGTTCTTAAATATAACTTGAAAAGACCTCAAAGGAACATCTCGAGTTTGCACGAAATACAGTACTGGGAGACTGACTTTTCCTCTTTAAGTAACACATACAGTATCGCTTGTGTTATTCAAATCCAAAATACAATGGCAGTTTAAAAATAGTAAATCTGAATATACGTAGGATGTAATATGCAATTCACAGTTTCACTTAGTGTGTTTTAAGCCACTGTGCACAAACATAGAACTGTCAAATATGCCTATGATGCTTACTATACACATTTAAAAAAATAAAAATGAAAAGCAGTAAACCCAGTTAGGCTGTTTGTTTTGTTTTTACCGAATTGCTTTTCAAATTTTAAATAAGGAAAACTACAGAGGGAGAAAACACACTTTTTATTTTACTTTTCTCATCATTGCCCTGTGATGGACTGGTGTCTCCCGGTCAGAGTGTACCCTGCCTTGCGCCCGCTGTTTGACAGGCTCCAGCTCCCCCACAACCCTCAACTGGCTGAAGCACTTCGAAAATGGATGGATTTTGCATCATTGAGAACTATTATATTAAAAGATTTTAGAATAACTGTAATTGAGATACTTGTACAGAAAGTATTTATACATTGAGAAATGATCAAAATGTCTTTTTATTCCATTGCAAATATTCTGTTTAGTCTTTTGAGAACTATATCAGTTTTATCAACATGTTAACTGTTAATTATACAATGTCCTTGGTTTTCATCTCAGTAGACCACAGTTTCCCATACTGTAAAGGAAGTGGTGTAATCCCTTGTTTATACATTACCTGTTCCATAACTCATATTTCCAAAGCATTATCTCTATATAAATATTTTTTAAAAAAAGACTATCATGAATACTTCAGCTGGCTTAATCAGTTGCTTCTATATTAATTTTAGTTATGCTGTACTAATGCAATATATATATATATGCACTATTTTCAGTCTGATTTACCCTAGCTGTTGTGAACATACCTCTTGACCTTGTTTTGAATTATTAATTAGCATGCTTTTAAAGCTTACATCATAGCAAACAGTATACATGTATATGAAGACTTCTAATCTTTCTAGATTTTCTTAAGTATCTTGCCTCAGTGATGTTTTTAGATTTCTGTCCTGCTTTGCACCTGATGCTTGCTGACGTAGGCTCCAGCTCCCCAACGACCCTGAATTGGATTAAGTGGTTAGAAAATGGATGAAAAAATAGATTGTATTTCTTTTAAGAGATACTTTACCCTAATGGAAGCTAGGTAGTAAAGAAAAAGGGACTTAGCATTAACCTGTCAGTTTTTGTTTTGAATTACATCAAAGAATATTTACAAAGTATTTACACAGTTCTTATCTCACACTTAATCTGTGTTTTCCCATTATCTGTACAAAATTTTACCGACAGTTTTTGCTGAAATATTTTATCGTCATATCCTGTGTGTACACATATTTGTTACTGATAGCATATTTTTTTAAGTAAAACCTACAGTACATCAATATCTTAGTTCAACTGGGACGCTTCACTGCTCTAGATTAAATTCTAGACTGGGTTGTCTTTCAGTTGGGCCTTTCTGAGTTGCAACAGAGTACATTATCCTAGCTAACTTCACACTGGCAAAAGAAGTACTTATCTTGGGACCAGACCGTTCTGTTACCATAGTTGGGGCACTCACCAGCTAACCTTGTCCGCTGAAACACTCAGACGGAAAGAGAACACCATTAAAAAAGCAAAGTAAAAAAAAACTTGCACATGTATTGAAACATATGCAACTGCTGAATCAATTTTCCCTCAAATGCAACGTATTATTACATGTAGAAACAACATTTCATTCTTCTGTGAAGAGTTAATTGATTTCTGAAGGCCATAGCTAAGGAGCCTGGTCTAGTCATGTGAGTGCCCCTTGGCTGTTATGGGAAGCAAACAGCTGTCTCGTTGACATTTAATTTGGTTGGTTTCATTCTATACAGATAAGAGAAGACTAATGCCCTCATACATGATAATCCATTTACTATCCTGCATCATCTAAACAGAGGATATCCAACCTACCTTTATCAAAGGGAACAAAAAAAATGCACTAATTTTGTTCCTCCGATTCCCTACCTGTAGAAAACCAAAACAAGCTCAGTCCAACAATAGCATTTACAAACAGTAAACAAACTGGATTTAAAAATGGTTGTCCCTTTAGAGTTAAAATTCATTTATACAAAACATGCATCCATAAAAAATAGTATCTAAGAATTGAGCTGCAAAATGTTTTTTGCTCTGTAGTGCGGTGATATATTTCATGCATTTGGTACTGTTCTTATAATACCATGACACATTGTTTAGCAAACACTATATACTTTATGTCACCACACAGGTTAGCATAATGTCAGTGATCAGTGGCAAAGCCATGACTTATTTACAGGATAGACAAAGACAATGGAAAACAGAAAAGCGTAGCGTGCTGGTCTTGTGACAACATACCACATGTCATCCCCACAGCTTTCTGGGTGACACAGAATATAGTGTTGCATTATTTGGTTTAGAGAAAAGGTTCTCATAGTTTAGCATTAGTTTTAGACAGGAAACTATCCTGCAGGCTCTTTGGTTGTGTAGAAGCCAGAATCACCTCACTAAACTTTGCCACTAAACTAGCCAGCAGCCATATCACCCCGCACCTCACAACTGGCAGCCTGCTGAAGCTCAGCAGGTGTGAGCCTGGTCAATACCTGCAGGGGAGACCTCCTGGAGAAAAACTAAGATTTATGCTGGAAAAGGTATTAGAGGGGCCAGTAGAGAAAACTCACCCCGCAGTCTGTCAGTCCTCTCTGTGGTCATTAAAAATCCTAGGGTGTTTCTCGAAAATTGAATAGTGGTGTTACTACAGTGTCATGGCCAAATTTCCCATTCACCTTTACCAATAATGGCCTCCTAATAATAACCCCTCTATGAATTGGCTTCATCACTCTGTTCTCCTCCCCACTGATAGCTGGTGTGTGGTGAGCGTACTGGCACACTCTGGCTGCCGTCACATCATCCAGGTGGATGCTGCACATTGGTGGTGGTGGAGGGGAGTAAGTGTAAGGAATTCTAATTATTTAGCTACTGCATCTTGGTTGGATATCTTAGCCCATCTTTGAGGTGAATGGCCTGCACGCAGGGGCTCCCAGTAATTGTAAAACACTTGTAAACTGTAGGTTCAGGTTTTAGTTATTGAAATGAAATATTCATTTGTCTTTTAAATTTGTGTCTCCTCATAACGCTGTTAGCACGCAGTGCTGGGCAAACAAGAAGAGAGCACGTAATGACCTTGGTTGGATTTCAGTCCTGATTATAGAGGACATTTTGTCCTGTATTTTATCAAAGATTTTTACCTTCAAATCGTTGCAACACCTTCTAGTTTATAATTTGACTATTGTTGTGACCATGAACATCGTTATCTTCACCATATATCCGTTTTCTCAGCATAAGGGGCATTAGGATTAGCTTCCTTCTCTTGTCGGATAATGGCTTCATCTTCAGCATCAGCTTTAATTGCATCATCAGAGTAGGGCCTGATTCAAATTAAAATATATTTCTCTAGTCCTCTATTCAGTAACTAGAATGGCCATCCTTGTTCTACGAGGAGACAGCCTTATTTTTATTAGTTGCATGCATTCCTAATCGCTTTCCATTAACATTAAATTCCAGTCTTAAAGTGGTTTAACAAATCCCTATGTAATTTTGTTTTGAAGAGAGGTTTCATTTTCACTTATCTAAGGCTTACGGAGAATAATTAATAGTGTCTTTTTATTTAAGTATTTAAATGCTGTCTAAATGTAAAGTCACTTGAATATTCAAACGTGAACAGCCGTTAAAATCTTGTATTTGTAAAACTGTGCATTCAGATGATCTTTGTTGCAGTTTCCATCAGTTAAGAAAAGAGTAAGCACACTGGTAATTCCTGGCGCCTTGTCCTGGCACGTTGATAATTCCTTGTGGAAAGTTCAGTTCCCTTAGGCCAAGAGGGAACAGGATTAAGGTGAGTTTCAGTCCCAGTTTCACAGAAAACATTTTACCTGTAACAGCACTGGTGTTCATGGGAGACTGTACTCCCAAAGAAGGATTTTCTTGGAATACAGCTTCAGATTTGCTAGCCAAGGCATTCTGTTTTTAAAAAGAAAGGCTTTGATCCCAAGATCATTGACTTAGGATTTTGATTTCCACCAAACCTTATTGTATACATATATACGGTATATAGTTGTATTGCCAGAATGTACATATTGCATAAGCCTGGTGTGCTAAAATCATTTAAGGGTAACTAGACCATTGCTAGTTGGCCTTTGTTTTTCTTACTTCATACCTATATTTATAACCACTAAAGCTGAACAATTTTCAGAGTTTCGGGGAACAAGTGTATTTTACTGTTTGACATTGTGACAGAGAGCCTATTTTGGTACTGGAAATTGCACAAAGACCCTTTTTCGTTTCTCGATTTACGTTTGGTATTTCTGGACATACGAAGACATTCTAAATATAAATGTGTTGTATCTTAATAGTAACTGCCTTTGGCCATTTTCTAATTTGCTGATTATGCAGCACTGTAATGACCATCCCATTAGTTTCACTCTGAACTGTGTATAGTCTATGTGCATACAGTATAATCCTTTTGCTCTGTTTTGATCCATTGAGACCCATGTGAGAAAAGATCATTTCCACATAGCAGGTTTGCAGTAAAAGAACAATATACTTGGAGGCAACACTATTTGGAATACGTTAAAATCTACTGACACAGTCAAAAGCTCATCCAATTCTACAAACTTGTTTCAAACTATAACTGAACCTACTAGAATTCCCATTAAGTCACCAAATACAGTAAATCATCCTTGCTTAACATGAAGTTTTAATTAACACTTTTTTATACATGATCTATATGAATAATAGGGGCAGAATTTCCCTCATCCAATCAACTGAAAATGTTTGGACCATTTTAATGATTCTATTAGCATTACTGTTAATAAGCAAGCACAAATTATGACATTCATAGTTAGACATCACAGCAGTCCTTGGTTTAGAGCCCAAGCTAGCTTTAATTAAGCAGAAGAACCTGGGTTGGCGAACTACTAAGGCTGCGTAGAACCCCTTTGGTCAGCTTTTCTTCAAACAAATTAGAAATAAATAAGCACAAGCCTCAGACGTTTAAAATAAGATATAACAACCAAGAATTTCCTAATCTCTCAAATCATCTAAAAGAAAATTCAGAACACATTTCAGTTAAATTTACGGAGGACAAATCATTATACTCCCCTTTAGCCTTTTCAGTTATTTCCAGAAGTAATATGTGACAGGCAAAAAGTTGTTTTTTTGATTTAATGAAAATGATAGGTTTGAAGTTAACAGTAATGCTGAATCAGTTGAGTTTGATGTGTGCAAAGTTCAGAGTCCCTTCGGTTTAAAAGGAAAGTCAGTTGCTGAATCAAAGTTCTAGCTTAGCTTTGTAAAATTAACAGCATTAAGTTTTCTGGTCATTATGTATTGGTGTTGACTGATTTCCAAAATCACTAAAAATTAACTAGCAGATCTCGTCGGCAACTGTATTTTTTCTATGATAGCTTTTGTTAAAACATCATATAAATGGACATGCTACATTGAGAAATTTAAAATTTCTCTCTGATTATTATAATAGGCCTCACTCTTGTGCGACTATCTTTATAAATTTATCTTAGGCGTAACCTTAACCTGTCCATAATCTGCTGGCCTTCCTATTTGACTGGAGTCTGGACCCTGTTTTACAAGCTGATCCTGTTTGATCAGTGATGTTCAAACAAATAAGATTAATGCTTCTGACACAGTAGCAATTTGTTATTTATACAATCTCCCCACAAGATTTAACCTCTTTTTAACAGTGCTGTCTGCTCATGAGACAAAACCGTTTCTCTACTGTAGACGGCTGGAGCTTATTCCTCTTATAACCATGTGTGAATGGTACTTGTCTCTGGTTTGTCCCTATAATGCCCCCTAGTGGTCTAACCAATGTTGACATTTCAGATTCAACTGCTCCTTTGCTTGGGGTATAGCAGTTATGCCAATATGGGCTAAGCTTAGCTCTTGAATAATACCTTCACTGCTCTATTTAGTTAGAACTAAACATTTGACTTCTACCTTGGAAAAGAATATTAGAGTTGATGGACCAGCTTAGCCACATATACTGTACCAATCTTCTTTCCTTTAATGGGACGAAGAATTAGGAGGAGACCTGAGTGAAAAATGATCAAATATACTGACGAAACAGCAAGCTAAGAGGTGCACAGACTGTTTAGACCAGCTCAGTATATCAGAATTTCAGCCATTATTATTCTTCCATCCTAAAGAGCTGAAGAAGCCAGAGTGTCACAGGGGAACTGCACCTTACTGTAGGCCAAACCTTCTGCAGCTCAGGCTACTCTGAGCCCTGAAGAGATCAACTGGAAATTTAGAGGAAAGAGCTGTGTTTTACATGTAAGAGAAAATGTAATTTACTTTTTGTATCCATCCAGCTGAGATTGTGTCTTACAGTTGCATAGTCTAATCTAGAGAATTGGTTTGCATCAGTTTTAGAGATCAGAGTCCTGCAGAGAGTTTCTTATTGTGTAGAAACCATCTACCAAGTCTGTAAACAACTGTGTCTTGGTGAAAACACAGCTTTTTAATTATTGTAAATAAATTGATGTTTATTGTTCTTTACTCTCAAATCATGAGAGCCCCTTGACCACAGTTATCTTTCCCTCACTGTAGGTTTGGTATTTTTCATAAACTTGGTTGTTAAGTAAGCTGGTGTCAAGACCTCATTTCTCAGTTAAATTCTGCCTCATTCATCTACTTCCCTTAGTTTGTTACAGTATGAGAATGTCTGAGAGCATCAGAGCAAGAGCTCTGTGATTCACTGTCATCAGTTCCCACCAGGATGAGGCAACTGTATTTCAAGGCAAAGTGAGATTTAACATCGACATAAATTGTGTTTGATAAAATTACTATATTGCATGATTAAATCCTATTTGCCTGACTTTTGGGCATGTTAACACTTCCATGTCCCACTGAGGCAGTTTCTGTTCTGTTACTTAGTCTTACTGATTGTTCTCCCTTTTGTCTTTTGTGTAACATTGGTGTCAGTATCATTGTCAGAGCGTCGTAGTGAATAAGAATCTGTTCTCTACTGATAATTTGTTTAAATTTAGAAGTATGGCGAATGAAAGTATTTCTTGAACAATAGTTTTACATATTACACAATACACCTTGTTGGGAATCGGGCAACGTTTATTCAGATCCTGCTAAATCCTAAAATGGCACCTTAACTTTTAATATCCAAAGGGTTTATTTTGTCCACATTGTGACAAAACAGCACAGAACCCAATGATCATCTGTACACTCCAAAATCTAAGAATTGTTTAGCCCTCCAAGAACAAAGGTATACCAAATTAAAATTAATAAAAAGATTAATTAAACACCAACGTTTAATATGACATCAGATAAAACATATTTTTGTCTACAATATTTGTTTTCCAGTTAGTCTGTTTTCTGGGAAGGATTTTATATTTTAAAGGCTTCAGTTTCCATGTAAGTAGTCTGTTCATCTTGAGATCATGCTACTAATCCATTAGCTATAGTTTCAACTGGGGTTCTTAATCCCTTAAGGCTTGAACTGATCTCAGTTATTGCCTCTAGCATAATGTTAAGAGAGTCATCCTTTGAATAGAGCATTATATAGTACTTAACACATATCAAAAAAAGACCTGAGATGTACTTGGTTTACTTCAGAGATCTAAATTATGTGAAAACAGGACTTTTGTGAAGGAACATTTTACTAACATTCAAAACACGAGATAATAAAAGGTTTCACTAAAGGGAGGGATTTACATTATAGGTAAAAACATTACATACCTGTACACAGATTCTTTTCACGGGCTATTATTGGCTCACTCTATGATTAGCCTACTATTGTATTGGTTTCTTCAATCTATGCATGTTGCAAATAAAAAAACAGCACAATTATTGAGTTCACTGGCATAAATCTGTATATGGTGACTCACACTATAAAACACAATAGACTATGTTTCGCTCATTTGGCATAGTAAATATAATGTTATTTATGTTTTATATAGTGGTAGATAGGTGTGTTGATTGTATAACAATGAACCCCTTTTCAGGTTAAAGGGCCACAATCATAATCTATTATAGGTATGAATCTTAGGTCTTTGTCAAATGATAATGCTACAGATCACAGAAATGTCTATTTCGCTGTTTATGCTATATAATATCATGTTTCTGAATACCCTGCTTCTGTCTTCTGTAGATCTAGATTAATCTCCTGTAGCATAGCGATTGGACAAAGATATAATTATTCATATTAAGAATCATGTTATGTTGTCTTCTTTCTAACCATTCTGTATCACTCTACACTGAGTCTGTTAAACTGACTGGGAAACATTTACAGGTTAAGATGGACTTAACTTACAGACGGTGACAGATTAGTTTTTGGGGAAATTAGATTTCAATATGCTCAGGCAGGAAGCCCATGTGAAAAGAGGAGGATTTCACGACAGAGTAGCAGGCGAAGGTATCAGTTTTCCAGATACCTAGAGTTTAGCCTATGAGAGAAGAAAAGTGTTAGGCTGACATTTTGTCTGTTTTGCTTTGAATTTGTATCGATTTTGACTGTTTGAGTTGTGACCGTTTTCTAAATTTAATTTATAAATATACTTGAACTAGAATGCACAGAACAAGGTCATCATAGGTTCACTACACAGACTTTTGACGCATCTGTTACATACTCTAATGAGGACAGAAGATGCTGAGCCGGGAAGAGTTTTATCATGTTCAATTTGTTTACAGTGCTTTTTGGATTCCTGCCTCTCAGAATGCAAAACTTCATATCCATATAGTCTGGTCTTAAATAAGCCTTTTCACTATTTTAATAACCACATTCTAGTTAAAATTCATTTCCACCATATAATGCAATGGTTATGTAGAGTACACCAGTACACATCAGAAATCAGTTTTTAAGCTTTCATTCCCCTGGATTCAGTAATTCCATACTGTATAACGCTGACAAGAAATAGTACTGTAAATGGAATGGTGGGTGAATGATAAACATACTGTAAGTCAGCAGTAATTTGCAGTCCAATGCTGTCTAGTAACAGAGGTTGGGGAACCCAGAACCAAAATATAATAAGGATTTTCTACAGCAATGTATCTGGCTTTGGGGCTAATTCTTCAGCAGGCACAAAGTTTGTATATCGGAATATTTATCGGAATATTGAATATCGGAATAATTTCAATATTTGGTTTGGCTGAATAGGAAGTTGTGCTATACTACCTAAGATTCTTTATTTCTTATTCTGAGTCTATATTGTTATTGTTTTAGATGTATTATTATTTATTTATAGTTTTCTTCCTAGATTATTCACAGGTTTCTCCTCATAAAAAAAGCTGTGTTGAAAATCTCCTTAAAGAATTCATGAAGAAATATCCATAAACATAATTATCTACACTTCAATGCTTCTCGAATCATTTTATAAAACAGAGGGTATTAGTGTTTAAAATAGAATTTATTTCACCCCATTTCCAACAGTCATACAAAAAGGAGAGCTTCGTCTTGACAAAAAAATTTACATTCATCCAGACTGCCTATAAAAATTCGGAGGAGTGCTGATTCCGGGTGATACTTTTTTTTTTTTAAAAAAAAGTAGTGCAGTTCTTTAACTGCAATTATAAAATGCTGTCAGACAGCTACTTCAGCACAGAAGAATGCTGTTGGGAGTGTGATTTGTGTGCCAACAACCTCCATACAATAGTGCATCAGTCTCTCCAAGGGCGGAAAATATGCGCTGTGAATATCCATTAAAATCATACAAACTTTTAGTTTCGTAACTGACTAAAACCTTAGTAGCTAAAGAATAAGTCGGTCATATTACATTTGTTGTATACAATACTCACATAACGTATTTTGTATTCAAGACAAAGAAAACAAAAACAACACTGACAACACACATTGAGAACAAGAGACAGAAAGGCATAAGGCATAAGGCATAACTCTAGGGTAGGTCCGCGTGCACGGGTTCAGCTGCAGATAACGAATTTAACTGCGTCTAATTAGGAGATTTATTTTAAAATTTTGACGAATGAGCTGAGCTATTTTAAAAAAACATTAAATAACTGCAGTTAGGTAAACATTTCTTGTTACTGACCGTATTACTACCGCAAATGAGCGCACGGTGTTTTATCAGTTTCTGTTGCTGTTTTAATTGTGAAATGATGACATCCTGGTGACGTAATAATACAAATTATTCTTTCATTGTCACATCAATCCAAACCAACAAACTTAACAAAAGCAATAGTAGCATTTCACTGAATATGAAACCACGTTAGGAAGAACGCTGTAAGTAAACGCCTGTAACACCGTATTATCTGAACGAGAAAGGCTTTGAAATAGGCAAGTTCCACTTCGTTAATTGGTATACTTAACAATGAAGACCTTAGACTGTTAATCTCGCTGTAATTTCTGCCTGAATGAAGGAATGGGACAAACATTTAAACAAATTCGCTGCTCAAAACAGGACAAGGGTCCTTATAAGGCATCCGTGGTAGAGATGACCTCTTCTGGTCCTTTTTTTTAAAAGATGGAAGTTAAGGAACGCTGAGATTTTCCGAAAAAAAAGTTTTAATCCTTCATAGCTATATTAATAGTTTCAGAACTTGATAATCACTTTCGAACTGCACGCGTAAAAGGGTAAAAATGAGCAAAGTAATGCAGCTTTTTAGACTAAAAGACCGATATTTTATGATATTGTACATAATCGATAAAACGTGAATTGAATTGAATGGCATATTAAATAAGGAAAACAACATTGTAAATGTTAACATTTTACATAACATTTTTTGGGTAAAGCAGGTTTGTGGGAACATAGGATTTCTTGCTATCGTTATGTATAACATGATAGTTTAGATTATATTTGTGTGTATATTTATACACGTGTGTCTTGGTTCCTTATTTTCTGTACCTCATCACCTCCAGTACTTTTATCAGGAGATGCCTGGCTACAAGCAGAAATGTCAGTGCTAACGTTCCTTCTCTCTTAGTATTTGTACATCTGCAATGAAGTAGCATTATGAGATTGCATGAGAATACATGATTATCATAGATCTGTTACCTTTCTGTTCTGTTTGTCCATATTGCAACATGGTGGTGCTGACTACTGCTTTGAATCGCACATCATATGAAACAACCTTGTTACACATATAAGTAATGCAGTACATATCAAAGCTAAAGTTTTCAAGACAACATTAAAAAAAATTACAAGAAAAAAGTGAAAACATTATGGAAAACTGCATAATTTTATATCACACTTTACCCTAGCTCACAGACTATATAATGCTAAAGTCATGAGTAAACAGAGATCTTAGAGGCTTATAAGTGTCATATCTCAGAAACCAAAGGAGCCCAAATTCTGGTTTTCTTGACAGAAGAAAGATGAATTGGGAGCTGTTTGGAGGGGTGCAAACTTCATGGGCTGAGTCACGTCGTTCCCCTGAAAGGAATTCCTAATATTTTAGAATCTTAAGCAGTACAAACTCTCATAAAGGAATGAGATCAGTTTGGTTCTCTTGCAGTCTTCTAAGAGTGTGGGAGCTGTCACTGTCTGACATAGAGTATGTTATATCTCAGAAACTAAAGTAGCACAAATGCTACTTTAACTGGCACAAACCAACACAACTGTAGCACAAGCGAGTGATTAGGATGAAATTGTTTGTGCTAGTTGTAGGGGGGGTAACTTCATGGGCTGAGTGACATCACTCCTGAAAAAAGAATGTCTTGTATCTCAGAAAGCAAAGCATATAAATGCTACATTTTATGGCTGAAGTCGGCACAAATGTAACACAAATGAATGAGACCAGTTTGATTCTCCTGCACCGATGTAGGAGGGTTAAGTGATGTCACTACCTGAAAAAAGAATGTGTTATATCTCAAAAATAAAAACTTTATAACGGGAGACTAACCTCACGGATCTGTCTATATGCAACTCATCTTTCATGTAGGCTACACTAAAACAAGTGCGTGTGTTAAAAATAAGGTGCTCATTTCTACTGGAAATACGCTGTGGTTGTGCACTGTAACTAATTTCTTCAGTAAGAACATAGTAAAGCTTAAAAACAATCTGAGGCCATCTGCCCCATGTGGCTATCTAATTATTTAAAGATCTCGTCCAGCCATTTCTCGAAAGAAGCCAGGGTATGGGCTTCAAATACATGTTAGAGTAGCTTGTTCCATACTCTCACGATGTGAGTATCTCACCATGGTAAGTTCCAACACAAGGTGTCTAAGAGACTGACAAACCAGACAGGTGCCTTCTGAATGGTTATTGCTTGGGATCACGTGTTTTCAATTGAGTTTTTTGGACCTAAATGTGATTTGTATCATGTTAGATCTTCTCACATCCTGTAAGATGGGTTCTAGAACCTCTCTGGAAATAATATTGATTTCTGAACTTCTGACTTTATTCGATATTGCAGATAAGAAGATGCCAGTTTAACACATCAGTCCTGAGCCACAGATGTCCCAAGAATCAGTGCAGATTAGTGATGGATGGGAACAAAATGCTACTCTGTCAGCTGGGTTAAGACTTACTGTGGAAAATGTGAAGAGGCTGGAGCAGCAGTTTGAGGAAGATCGGCAGGACAGTGCTTTCGAGAGAATGGAGCGGTACGTCAAGGAGGCTCAACGCTATTGCCCACAGCAAAAGTCCATGGAGAGCTGGAGGGCCGATGGCCCAGCAGTCAGTGAGGACCAGTTAGGTGATGGCTCTACAGCTTTTCTGGTCCCAGGGGCTGCTGGGAAACCAGCCGGGCAAGCAGAAAGTTGTGACTATGTGCTGTGTAAGTCTCTCCTCAGAATGATGCCGCTTTTATGACATTATGTTGCGTCCTTTTGTTGTTGTCTGTTAATCTTCTAAGCCTAATAGCTTTGCAACTGTTTCCAAAAGAGGGTAGCTGTGATGAGGTTGTGTGGGGAAGAAGGTAGGGTTCTGGACTCATATCTGGGTGGTTGTGGGTTCAAATCCCAGCTCACTGCAGCTGGCATATGTATGAGTAAGGTCCTCAAAATATACTGGTAGAAAACAGCAGCAGAATGAGAGCAAAATGCTAAAAACATCAGCCTTGGAATTAATAAAACCACATTAAATCAAGTTTAAATCATAATGGTAACAATTCTAACAGTATTTCTGTTTGATTTCAGCGGTTGAGGAACAATTTGCACAGAGCAGCTTATATGGGTCAGTGTTTAATATGAGCAAAGGATACAGTGACAAGACAACAATGTAAGAAGGCACAGTGGCACTTGACTTACTTCTGTAGCTTCAAAGATGTTTTTCTGAATGTACAGGATTTTACAACAATACTGCTTAATTGTACCAACAGATGAGAAATTACTTCCACTACGGGAATGCAGGGAGTGATGTTTTTCATATACTGTATATGATAGTTTGTTCTATTCAGTATGTTTATATTTATTTGTTCTAATGACAGTTTTATTCTTAGTCACAGTAATGTCACTATCAGTTTCTTGTTTCTGATGGCGATGCATTCATGAGTTAAGTCTTCTTGGGTTTTGTGCTGTTAGACAAGATCATCTTTCACAGAGAGAGTCTTGTGTTTATGTGATCACAGTACATACTGTGAAAAACAGAATACCACCATTCCGAGGAAGCATTTCTGTTGTGGGTATTTGCTTCTTCTAGTTGATCAGATGAGCATTTGACTTGAAGAGATAGTTTTGCTTCTTTACAGAACACCACGCAGAAGCGTGTCCACATCACCTCAGTATATTCAGGGCTGCACTCTGGATGGCAGAACGTTCACTGCTGTGTGTGCAAAAACTCAGACTGACTGGGACTGGGTAGTGAAATCCAGGTCTGAATGGAGCAGAAGAGGACCTCAGGCTGTTTCTTCTGCTGCTCTTACAGATGCAGCTGAAGGTGAAGGTTAATCAGCAATTGAGACCTGTGTAGTTATCAATGGCTTTAATAGCCCCCATCATGTATAACTGGACTTACACTGGAATCCACGCTCAAGAAACTTGCTTTTACCTTTTAAAAAAATGTCAGCTATGTAATTGAAAAGTTTATTAACTACTGATTTTTTATGCACGTACCCAATGTAAAATAAGTAACTTCTTTAAAGGCCTTTTAAAACATAAATCTCCATGAAAGATTTGAGGGGAAGGGGGGCTGGGCTTATCTTCTCAAGAGCAACATATTTGGTGACATTCATTATTTTTGCCAGGGGCACCTGAAACAGAGGATGATTTTCAGTTTGTTCAATTTGGGGAGGTTGAGTCCGAATCGCACCTCACAAAAGACTCACAGAGCTGTCCTGAAGGACTAGTTGTGAACTCATTATCAGAGGTAAGGAAACAGAGCTAGTATCTGCTACCTTGACATTAAACACTTTATGCAGACAGTTAGGCAGGTGGCTGAGAATTAAGCCATGGGCCTGGAAGTACAGTTGGCCAATGGGTTAACTACACTGCTGTGGTGTTTTTATGAACATGCACATTTTAATGTAGCCTCCTCTTGTGTTACTGGATTATTCAGTGAGTTTTGCTGTAATTATTGGAGGCATAAAATCAGATAAATTGAAGCGCTGAAAGCTCATACACTTTTATTGTTTTTATCTTTTTCATGTTTCTCTGAAGTTGCTCTCTGTGATCAGACCTGAACAGATTTAATGAACTCAGCAGTACTTTGCGATTAGAACTTCACTCAAAACATTTTTTGCATGCCAAAGTCTTACTTCAAAGGATTGCTTTTTCCCCTCTCACTGAAAAACAGGTCAATAGAAAAAGAAAATGAACAAAAAGTCCAGATGGAAGTTCTTCCTTAATGTTATATTTCTGTTTAAAATCCTGTTTTGGCAACAGGATTACAATTACCTTCTGCTGTATGTTAAATCAGTAGTTCTCCATCTCATGGCCTGCTAAGATACAGTAAATATACAGTGAAAAATCAGAAGCACACCACCCCCTATCACCGGCCCCAACACATTATCATTGGGGTAACAATACATCTGTTTTTTCCAAGACAAGTCCTTCTTCATGCCCGTAACTCTCCAACTGGGAGATTTTCAAAAAATGTGAAAACATTCCAGATTTTTCCATTAAAAATATTGTTTAATAGATACCGATACAAATACCAAATACCACCACCATCCTTTGACAAAGCATCCTCGCTTCTGAGTGTTCAAACCTGGTAACCTTCAATATTTATTTTGAGTTTGCTTCAAATTGCATAGTCACGTTATCCTGACTGAAATTTATAGCAGTGAAACACAGACCTCAGTTGCTCAGTTATTCTCTGTTCTCTGTTTTTGTATTTTATATACTTCAAACATTATTCACACCATGTGTGATTCCCACGTGTGCACTCTTACAGCATGGATGCTGACTTTTCCAAAATTCCAAGGCACACAGGTTGAGAAATGTTGGATTGGTGAAAGATATACAGTAAATGAACATGGATGAGGTTGACAGGATATGTGAATATTTACAGTCTTAATGTGAGCTGTATTTAGCTTCTTAAACATGGCACTGTTCATTTGCTCTTCCACGTTGTCCCTTTCCGTCAGAGGAGAAACCAGTGTCGCTGTCCCTCTTTTTAAGAGTGAAGACACAGAAATCCGAAACCTGCTAGATGGTGGATTGTATATTTTTCCTGAAGTTGGACCTCCTTGTCTTCTCGCATACAAACCAGAGTCCAAACAGCCTCCACCTAATTTTGATCTGGTAACTATCAACCTGCAAGAACCTACATGAACACACAGCTCAGAATCATCCATGTGTTCTGTGTAGTGTATGGTCCTACTATATGGGCAGATCTCATGTTTCTGACTGCACCCTCTCTTTTCCATTTTCCCCTTAAGCTTTCTACAGAAGGGTATATTATCATGTTCTGAATGAACCACAAAACTTTTCTCTCCCGCACCCTCAAGGTCAAGCTAAATTTCTTCCTTCTCCCTGGCCCTGTCCTCTACGTCCCTCATTGTCTCAGAAATAGTATCAAGTAAAATCGTTTTTAAAAAATCCTCATCTACCACCAGAAAGTTCTCTCTGTTTTTTATAGCCCAGGGGAAAAGTATTTTCTGTCCTTGATATGTAGCTAGATAAGCCACTGAGATGTCTCGATCGTTTGTCCAAGCTGGCTCCAGTATATTTTTCTTTGTTCATTCAAAAACAAACCTCCCTCATGTTGTCACCATCAGTAATTATAGTGTGCTACCCCCAAGACCCCAGGCTACTGCTAGATTCTCTGCCATGTGTGATACTGCCTAGGAAAAGTAGTTGGGGACCCCCTTTTAAAATAGCCATGTCTCAGGAATTAGACACAGCAGCCAAGCACATTCAGCAAAGAATGATCAAAAGTGATGCCTTTATTTCCAATGCAGAGAGGAAATACAAAACAGAACCAAACGACTGATAGCAAGGCAGATAAGCAGCTTAGTGATACTGCCATACAGTATAATAACTTTACCTTGTCTGTATCGCAGTCAAGACTTACACATTCCATAGCACAAGACCTCACTCAGCAATGCAGGACATTTCAGAGTATATTCCTCCTTTTCTCAGAAGGTAGATGCAGAACAGGGGATGTCTTCAGGTCCTGCTTTTTAAGTCATCAACTGGTCAGGTGAAGGTGGAGGAACAGTAGATCATCTACCACAATGTCTCACACAGGACTGCTACATCCTTTGGTGTAAAAATCTGCTTCCTGTTCTTGATTTTAAATGTACACTGCTGTAGTTCCCACTTGTGTCTTCTGGTTTGGGTTTCACTGTTGATTCTGAAGAAGCCCGTTGGATGGACTTTGTTACAGCCTTTGAGAGTTTTGAATCAGGTCCCCTCATAGTCATCAGTGTTCAAGATTAAGAAGATTCAGTTCTTTTAAGCTGTCAGAGTAGGGTGTTCCTTTAAGCCTGGATGTACTGTATCTGGTCTCTCTGAACTGATTCCAGAACAGTAATATGTTATATTATATAATATGAACTGGACTAGTTTGATAGCTATACCAGAATCTAGATACACTGATAGAAATAGTCCCAATACACATGCCTGTAGTACACACACAAATTTTCTCCCCCATATTGAGCACTTACCCAAATAATTATCTGCGCTCTCCATTTTCCCTTTATTGGCCAGTTTTTAATCCACAAATATGCAATACCCTGAATAACTACCATTCAAAATTTGGAGAATTAAGTTTTTCTAAGGGACTTTGTCCCTCGTGTGTTGTGCTTGTGTGCATTGCTGTTGCTTCTTCAAGAATACTTATCAGATTAGTTTAGCAAGACCTGCCTTTTCTAAATCCACGTTGCCTGTCTCTCCTCATGTGTGGCTGCCAGGACGTCGGGTGGTCAGAAAGTGAGGAGGAGCTCCCCGCCTGCGAGTTTTGCCAGCAAGTGACGGCGCCCGTCGTGCCAGGGGAGCAGGTGAACACTCAGCCTGACCCGAGCCGATTGAGAATGCCCCCCCCGTCAGTGTGAAAAACCGTCTAGACGAGCAGAATCACATTAAAGCAGTTTGGTGGGCATGTCTCACACAAACCTTTAGTGAGAATGTGAGGTGTGTTGATTTATTTTTGGGCATGGCATCCCATCATTGAACCTCAGGCACATTTAAGTGTAGAAGCTTCCAGCATTGTGTGGGTGTGTATGTAATGAGAAGACTGTAAGGGATATAAAACATGTATTAAGAAACAAGCAGTAACTAACAGTATTCTATGCCACAATTAAAGAACAATCTGAACTGGCGCAGTAAAACAATTTTTCAAATGACTACACATGACAGATTTGCTGTTCCCAGCTTCATTACACCAGCTTAACGCAGCGTGTTCAGCTGTGATCTGTGATAAAATCTCTGGTCATGGAAACTGCATTTGAACCGCCTTACACCAGAAACAGCTTGAGAGACCCATGCTTAACTAGTTTGCACAAAAGTGGTTGGACATTGGGCTTTCAAGTAAAATGACTTTAGAACAATGGAAAACAGACAGGATACAGGGACTTTGACTTGAGCAACAGGTCTGAAGTAAAATTGACATACTCATGGAAACTCCACTATTGTGACCACAGAGAATACCTTTCTGTTGGTAGAACCATTAATCAGTTTAATTGAAGATGAAAATAGGGTAAGAAGAGAACAAATATTTCAAATATATCAGTACATTTTGAAACCCATCAATTCCTTTCTTAAAGCTAAGACCATGCGTCAGTTCTCAGCTGTTCACCATATGTGAACTGGCACTCAAACCAGTCTCCCTGCTGGTCTGTATTCAGTTGTTCTGCTGTGAAGCACATCAGAAGTTATGTGAATTCATCTTGGAAGAGGAGGAGGCTCTCTCTGCTGCCCAAGCAAAGAGGAAGATTGATGTCTCTCCTCACCCTCCCTTTAAGAGCAAGCAGGAGAAGAAGGCAGCCAAGGAAAAAGCAGCTCAGAAGTGAGGCTCTGAGTTTTTCAACTGTTTGACTTTCTTATTTTTATTTCTAATAATTACTCATAAGCAGTTGATTTACACACTGCAATCGCAACTGACCCTAATTTGCACATGCATTTAGTGCTGTACTTTATAGTTACGCCTGACAATAGATTTCCATGTTCTACGTTTTTATAGAGGCCTTTTTTAAGATTTTGTTCTTTTTGTTTGCATATACTGTAGCTAACTTATTTTTGTTGGATGCAGCTATTTGTATGCTTGAGCTCTTATCTTGTCACATTAATGGTGCAAACAAATAGTGTTGTGTTATTGTTATTGTGTCCTTCTCTACAGGTATGTCGGTTTTCTGTGTAACATTAGTTTATGTCCTTTCTTGGCCAAATTGACATTGTAAATGAGAATCTGTTCTCAACTGGCGTATCTTATTAAATAAAGGATTATTAACAATACAGTTGGAATTGAGCACTGAGAGCGGAAGGTAGTTCTAGACTCAACT
The DNA here is from genome assembly GCF_055471065.1 of Atractosteus spatula. Classification (NCBI taxonomy): domain Eukaryota; kingdom Metazoa; phylum Chordata; class Actinopteri; order Semionotiformes; family Lepisosteidae; genus Atractosteus; species Atractosteus spatula. The sequence continues at coordinate 18,726,458 of NC_142709.1, read as the reverse complement.
ATTGATAGGCAAACAGAACAGTCTCCCAAGCTACAATAACGGATTCAGTTCCTTGGGATCGTGCAAGAAATGACTTGACAACGTTCTTGAATCATTAGCTACTCGCAAGCAAAAGAAGAAAGTAAGATGAACAGACTGCATGCTGACCCACTGATCCCACACAAACCGATGACTGGCTGGGTACAGAATGCACAGACACAGCTGGGGAGGGACTGAAGAGGTTTTCATGTTTCATGCTTGTGTAGATGTGCTTTGTCTGTGGCCCTCGGGTGTCAGCTCTGTGTTGTTTTCAGGCTGAGAGAGTGGGAGCTCCAGAGGTTTAAGAACTCCATGACCCAGACGCGCTTCTTTACAAGTCAGTTTTGCTTTGTTCCCCTTTAAGCACCTGGATTTAATTCACCCTTCAGGAATGTTGGTTTCCACAGCCAAGTATTTAAAGATAAAAAAACTAACAGAAAGTTAGAAGCCACTTACAGAATCTGGCTGATTTACAGATTGATTTTTTGTAATGTGATCGTTCTGGGTAAGAGACACACCTGAAGAATGCAAACATTTGTTTTTTTTTGTTTCTTCTTTTACATTTTTTAAGGAATTAACCTCACCTTGTGCCTTTGCATTTACAACTGTCAACAAAACAATGCTCTAGACATAAATTGATGTGCTGAAGATACCACATCAGTTAGAAATGATTATATTTCTAATAATCATTAAATATTATTTATTTATGTAATGTGTTACATAAAGTAAAATACATTTAATTAGTGTATGTCAAGTTGAAATTAAGTTAAAGAAATGTCTTATGACTGAATGAAAAAATCTTTTTTTACCATTATGTTCTGTTGTAAGTAGTTTTCTCTTTTTTCTTTAATTTTGTCAACATGATCTGTTCTGGCCCACTTTGCCTTCAGTATTCATATATAATTAGCACATTTCAGTAATTAAGGATTAACATTTCTTTTGCTTCAGCGCTGACGCAAAATGTTATCCTGAGGAAATGTTTTATTTTGTTAATACTCTATTGGTGTTTTTGTTGAGCACTGTATCCTGTTCAATACAGAAGGTCTCCAGACCAAGACCATAGCCTTCAGGCTGTCTTCTGAGAATCCGGCTGAACAAAAACAGTCCCATTTCCCCACAGAAGAGGTCAAAGACTACAGTCAGCTATTTACTCTCCAACCAGGAGAAGAAATGAGAAAGGTAAAATGCTATTTTTCACTTCAGTCACTCGTATAATGATAAAACTAGCCATTGAGCACTTTCATGTGCAACACATGCACACACAATGTTTTATACATTGCCTGACTGCATACAATCACACAATACGTGTGTTACATGAAAAAGCTTAATGGCTAGTTTTATTATTATATTAATAATGTAATTACTCTTAAGTTGTGACATTATAGAACTTTTGAAGTTGAAAATATTGTGTAAATAATTAGGTAGGAGATTTTTCCTTGGACCTCAAAGGAAAAGGTCCAATTTTGCTGGAGCCAAGAAAAGAAAATTGCCTGTTACAATTTTAATATTGGTAGATGATACAAGTCAGCAAAAACAATTTTTTAGGATTTTTTTTAAAACATAAAGGATTTATGTGTAATATTAACAAAATAGACTGTATGAGCGACACTAATGAAAATAGTTGGATTGGGTCAGAATTGAAGTTATTGAGGCAATATCAATCAATATTGAGGCAATATTGAGGCTGATCAATCAATAAATCGAAGTGCGAAGGGTTATTGAAAATATCCACAAAACTCACAGTATCATCAAAAAGAAAGGCATTTACTCTCCTTTATTTTTACCTAACCATAGCAGGAGACAGAAAAAAGGTGCTTTAATTATATAGGATTGTGTCTTTGAATGAATAAAAAAAAAACATATGGTGTTGGGGGAAAAAGATGTTCTGAACTAGGTTGCTGTGTGAACATCCTGTAATAACTCATCTACAAAACAAACTCGTGTTCCACAATATAACATTCTTCATCCAGCATGTGAGCAGTATTCAATATTTATTCATATCCACCCTATGTGCCTCATCCAACAAGTAGCTGGTGTTAGTATTTATGGATTTTTCAGTTTTCAAATTGCAGTTTCTTCTTGTTTTACAGAGCACGCACGCAGTTAGAAAATTCTACCCCGGAGGCCAAACGTTTCTCACAATGTTCCCAGATGGCACAGGCCAAGCTTTGTATCCATTTATGCCAGGATGTAAACGGCTATGAAATTACTGTTGACATGTTAGTGGACTAAGGAGTGCAGGACAGCAGGGAGGAGGAGATTCACTGCTTGTCTGGTGTTCACTGTGCAGGATTGGCACAGTGGCCTTGCTGCTAATTTTCCTCCTTCCGGCCATTAAAACAGCATTAGCACACTTAATTTCCAACAAGGTCACATAACACCAAAGAGCTCCTGGCATCCTGCCCGTCTTCTCCGCCACATTATGTGCCCAGATATACAGTACACGCCGTTTTAACTGGCTAACAGTTAAAACATACTGGGAGCATAGTCCTTCTTCGTGGCTTGAGTTTCCTTTGTTTAATTTCTTCTCGTATGGCAAAAATGGTGATCATCAGCTGTTATCAGTATAGCTTCTTTTTTATAACTTGTCTCAAGAATTGTAATTATATTCCTTAAAATCACGCAAGCTATCCATCAGGAAGGGTGGCTATCATGATCTCTTCCGTGAATCCAGCGGATTTTACATATATAATTCTTGAAGATTGTGCCATTAAGCCACAAATACAAGCAATCTTCAGTACCAGGGGACAGTCAACATGCTATCGCCCTAATGGAATGATTTGGTATGTCATTTATTAATCGTCGTTCTTTATAAAGTCACTGGTGGATAAAGGCCTCCACGTGATTCAGCTACGGACATCCCTTCCAGGGAGTATTCTTGATTGATTTTAGACTCTTGGGTTCCATGTCAGTATTTCTTTAGTACAACAACAATCTGTTCTTCTTGCTGCGTGTTGATGGTGATCAATTGTCATTTATGTCTCTCTTTGTTATTCCTAATGTACATCATCTCTCCATTCTTTTTTGGGTCATCTGTAGTTTCTGTATCTTTGTTCCACATCCATATACCAGTCAAAGGAGCAAAGCTATTTTTTTTCCTTTAAAATCTCTATACAGTATACTGTAGGTGCAAACAGTAACATGGTTAAAATGAGCACTGAATCTGTGATGTCACTCCTGCAGGCCGTGGACAGCACTGAATTCTTTGGTCGTAGGAGGCCGAATTACTTTAGCAAAGTGGAATTCTCCACTGCTTGAGAGCTGAAGTTGCCCATAAGCAGCAGTGTTCATATAGCAGTGGGGGCTGCACTATTTTAAAATATCCAAATTCCAATTTATATATACAATCTTTAAAACAATTTTTAAACTTTCAGACATTTATATTATGTTAGAAGCATGTTATTAGTAGATGTTAAAGTTACCAATCTTGATTGTTAAAGTTAAAATATAAAATGTTCCCACTGGTCAAAGAATACCAAGGAGAATCATGCAGCTTCTGTACTTCTGTGGACTAATCATTTTAAAAGACAAGTACTTACACTACTGGAGTGAGATCTAAAGCATTTTTAAGATAAGGTGACAGTCAATACAGGCATTTGAGCTGGTGTGGCATAATCTTGGAGAGATATTGCACTTGAATCACAGTGAAGTCTCACCAGTTTTGAATGCAGCTGCCGTATTAGCAGTTTCAGTGGCTGGTGGTAGACATGGACATGTGCATTTAATCAGCTTGTCCCACTAGTGCTCGACTGGGCTGAGAGTGATGCATCTTGTCTTTGGGTAATGTAAATAGTGTTTGCAACTGTTTCACTCATTTCTGCTTTTTTGTACTAACTCTGATGGTCATTCTTCTGGTACTGTATATGGAGTTTTAAACAAATGTGGGAGGAGGTCAAACCCCTAATCTCACCCAGTGTCTACCTATGAATAAATATAACGATTCTCGCTTACCCACGTTTTCACTGATAGGGTGTAACGGAAGAGTGATGTCTTCCCAGGGTGAACCTGAACCAGCTTGGTGGCGTGTGCTGCAGCGAGACAGGAGTCCCGAAGAGGCGCTGGAAGTGGTTGGACTGGGATCCCCATGTTCATGCGCCTCCTTTCCAGCCCATCTGCATGGCTCTGAACCCCCACACGGGCATACGCATCCTCTCGCAGGAACAGATCTACATCACCTTCGCCTTCCGGAGGAACAGCGTCAGGTTTAACGTTGGGGCCAGGCTAAGGGTAAAGTTAAATTCTTCTTCTGAATTAATATTCTCTGTCGAACAGAAAACCTAATGTTCAGACACGGAATCTTCTTGAAACGCTGGTCACTGACCACTTTCTTTCATTTACACAAGATATAGCACCAAATCTAATAATCTTGGAAGCTCAAGAAATGCGATAGTTACTTGCATGTTCTTAATTTAGCATCATAGCCTCACTGCTCTGTTCACAATAACTAATTACAGCTCGACTGCTGTAAGGAGGTTGTGGTTTGGCTTCTGAACAGAAACCCATCAAAATTAAAGTACTGCAGGAACTATGCTGATTTTGTAATTAAACTGTTTGAATGACAAATTCTGTTTTTAACACAAAGAACAAATCCTGACAGAGAATATACATTGGCTCCCTCTGAAGGAAATGGCAACATCTGATGCTTCCTTTGCTAGGTTGAAGACCCCAGGGGACTGAAAAGGTCCACGCCCGATATCCTTAACGAAGACCTTCGAACAAGAACGCTGGAGATCTACGCCCTATTAGAAAAGATCCAAAATTCTGTGAAAGACCCACACTGCGCCCGTTCAGAGAAGATCCCGCCTCAGTTCAGCCTCTCTGGTCAGCTCCACAGGCTGAAGGAACAGCTGGGGAAAGCAGAATGTAAGAAGACGACAAAGATTTGCTCCTCTGCCAAGGAAGAAGAAGAGTGATCAAATGCTGCTCAGCCTTGTGCTCCTCTTTGGTTGTTTCTCAAGTAGCCTTCCACCAATAAAGCAAGGGATTGCTCAATTCGGGTTTTATTTTCTAAAATTACATTTCCAGTGATGCAGCATAATGAATTCCCAATGTAAACAGTAATGAAAATACAGTATTAAGACCCTGCTACCCTAATACAAGGAGTCAAGCAGTAGACAGGGGAGAAAAAAAACCCTTTATTTGAAGGTGATCAGAATCAGCATTCTTCATAGATAAATACAGTATTTCCATTTTATGTACACTGCTTTACATTTTGCGTTTATAAAAATGTTACATATTTAAAAGTTAATATAAACCTTTTTTTAAAATTTACTGCTTCAATCATTTCTGAAGGATAAGGAACACCCAATGCAATCCCTTGCTATTCATAGAAATATTTCTCCTTGAAATCAGCAAATTAGACCAGACAACTGCTGTGTGTGACCAGACAAAGGACAACTGTGACAGACAGAATCACAGTCCAATATTACTTATTTGCAACTTTAGCTCTAATCTTTAATAAAAAATATACAGTTATTTTACAAGTATACAGCAAACCAGTTGTCATGGAGTCTTGCACACACAGAGAAGACTTATTTTACATCATTGACCAATGATTTAGTTACAAACCCTAACACTAGAAGATGAAACAATCAGTTACAGCACAAGCTTTGTACAATTCAGTAATGAAATTTCATACCATAGTCTCTGTCCACTAATGATCATAGTTTAGCTTTGTTTTCATTTTTACCTATTATACCCATCTCGGAACAAGGTAAAGGGTCTTGTCCCAGTAAAGACGCAATAAAACTGACTTAAATAAAGCAGGGGTGGAATGATAAGAGTATGGAAACTTGAGGGTCAAAAAGAGAGCTTCTCAGTGGGCTCAAATATTGCATCTGGGGACGGAAAGTACTTGTGAGTCTTAATTTTTACAGAACCAAGATGCTCTCCCACAGAGCCTGAGGTACTGTTTGGATCAGTGAATGTCATGAATAGAGATATCCATTTAGCTTTTGTATTTTGTAAAATAATATTTCGAAAGCATCTAAGATGCTTTTCATTACCCCTATCAAGCAAGACTCTAGTATAGAGGTTTAAACTCAGGTTTAGAGGATTAACATAAGTTATGTTAACCGCTTATCCAGAGTGGATATTTTTATGCAATAATAAATCTGCACAACATCTTTAATTTGGTGGAAAAATAATGCATTCCTAAATACAACTGTTTTTGAAAGACCATGAACCTCTGCTTTTAGAAAATCTATACATTACAAAGCTGTACAAAAAAAAACAGAGGCAATTTGTCCTACAAATAAAAGACAGAGCACAGAAGTACTAAATTATTTTGTTTCCTCTTCTCACATCTGGACTGAAATCATACTATGTATACCAAAGACTAAATATTCCAATAGAGAAGAATAAAAATAACTAAACAAAAAATACCCACCGTTATTAATCAAAGCAAACGTCGCCCACCCCTGCAATCCACCAGCCACTCTTACTTGATGACCTTTCGAAAGGAACAGCAATGCCTCCACATAATGAATGTGGGTCAATACGTTCAGAAAACACTGTACATAATTTCTGGAAACAATCTCTCCGTATCACTTTAGGGTATAGTTCATCCTTTACTTTCACTCTCTCTCATCAGCCAACATCACACCAGACATCCACAATGACAGGGGTCCCCAGTTCTGGCTGTGGAGGGCCAGTGTGACTGCAGGCTTTCTGTAGAGCCAAGAAAAGTAAAGCTGTTCCAATTAAGGCAAAGCTAGATGAGTGAGGTCATTAGGAGCTGGAATGAAGACCTATCTGCAGACACACTGGCCCACCGGTATCACGACTCCACACCACTGCTCAGAATCCGCAACCCAACAGGCGAATTAAGTACCCTTACATCAGCAACGACTTCAGACCACCACAACACTATTAAATTGGACCAATTAACCCGCAGCCTCAGCTAACTGAATTCTCTGTCTGAGGTCTTGTCTTTTAGAAATTTAAAGAGATCAATACGACCTGCTGGACCACCTGTAGTGCACAATATCAAATCTATGGCCCTTTCTGTTCTTCTTGTTTGGTACATTCATCAGGAACCCAGTCAATAGCTGCCATGATCTCACCTGCCTACCTTGTCCCAGTCTAAAGATGTCCTCTAACTGTGAGAGACAAGAAACTGTTTTTGTTCAGAATCTGATTCCTAAGCTGACAGATTGAAGGAACTGAACTTTTTCGAACCTTTATCATCTTGAATAGAGAAAAAATACAGGGGAACTGTTATTCAGAATCGGCGGATGTCTTCAGAATGAAGACTGAAGCATGAACCAAAAGGACACAAGTAGAAACTACGTAGAAGTGCATTTAAAACTGGGACCAGTAGGCACTTCTTTACCCAAACAGCTGAGGAAGTCTGTGACAAGCTTCTCAGCCATGTTGCTGAAGCCAATACCATGGGTTCCTTCAAGAAAAAGAATTTGGATGACATCCTTGGATCCATTAACTACTAACTACTGAATAGGCTACTGCATGTGGGCTAGATCCTATGTTTCTTAAGAAATCATGTTCCTCAGTTCTAAAGCAATCTTTTAAATGGGTTGTGAAACAAAGGGCCATCTGAACAGCCTGTTCTATGATCATTTGACTCATTAGATGACAGGATCTCAAATGCCACTCTGAAGTTAAGATCTGGTGATGTTATAGTATCAGTCTCGTCTTCCTTGGGTTCTCTACCTCTGTCCAACTGCACAGCTCTAGTTCAACAAGGGCACAGCTTTGCATAAAAACACAGATAAAGAAATAACACCCCAAAATCTGTACATGCTTCCCACTTCCTCGAGAATCCTCCAAATTCTGAAGCAACGCTGAAACTAATGTATTTTTGAGACTCTTGTTATTATTTTACTGAAGAACAGAAAATAAAATGGTATGGTTCAAGTAGGGAAAAGGATATTTCTTCGTAGAAGTGAATGGAAAGTCTGCGTGCTCGATTTGTACAGATAGCTGTTGCCAAAGATCTATAGTACATTTGTAGATGTTTGGCATTTTGTACGGCTGATATCTAGCAAATAGTGTCCCGCTTTTTGATGTTTATTTTCCACCACAGATCGTCCCTTGAACCCTGACTTTTGCCTGTTTCCCAGGTATAGACTAAAACTCTACTAATTACAAGAGATGAGAGGTTTCACACTTATCACAGGCTCTGGGTTATCATTCCCGTATGTCTGTAACTGTAGTTTACCAGTTGATAAACATGTAAGCATCACATCTCGGCTTGTGAAGATATAATGTGTTTCTCAAGTGTAACACATCCTCCCTTTACTCTTTTACTCATGATTCTTTCCCAAGGTCTAGAAAATCACCCAATATTATTCACTGTTCCTACCTTAAGACTACTGGATTGTCAAAATATGAACACTGTTGCATGTTTATGATAATTAACCTATTTAACTTAATATAGTACTTAGTACAAAATATAAAAATATAAAAAATAAACTTTTGAAAACATGGATAACAGGTGACTATAGGCAACACAACCACTTGTCCTTTTCAGCTATTTCCACACTTCATGTCTTACAGCCAGAGGAATGGCTTTCCTCAATTTCTGTGCCTCAGAAGCAATATGTTTTGCTGAAATTATGTTAAAAAATAAGGAGGATGTTCAATAATAAAAATTCCTAATAAATGAGAGCTGTCAAAAGGGAAGCATCTTCAGTTGAAAAAATATGACCTCAGACTGAGAAAACAAGTATTAAAAATACATGCTTCATTGTAGCAAAAATTCAATTACATCGGGATTTCGGATAGCTTGGGGTGGATGTGTTCTCCAGTTCTTGAACGAAATATCTTGACACTTTTCTTCTCAGGATAACAGATAAAACAATCACAGTTATGATATTTTAAATATGGATAATTATGATTAAAACATTCCCATATGTAGAGGGTCATCCAACGACTGTTAAATGCATTTTAAAGGGAGGTATTTCACTGTAAAATAAACACCAAAAATGCAGGACACTACAAATAAAAATATTATCTATTGCTTATGCCTAGTATCTTGAGAATTTGTTATATACAGTCATCCTGTAGTACTTTTAAATACATTTCACAACAAATAAGTTTGACCACCCTTCCATAAATGAGTCTCTTTCAGTAATGTTACCTTTGACAAAGGAAACCCTCTGAATTTTACTCCTAAAGTACAAAACAAAACCGATATGCATATTCCTACCAGTTACTTGAGAGTACTAGAAGAAAATTTTGTGATTCTAAGTGATTATGCCATTTCACCTCAGCTTTCTGTTAGAAAACCAACCTTCCTGGGCCCTATGTGATTACCGACACATTTCTACTTCCTGAATTCATACAAGTGCAGGATATATATTTATTGAAAAACCTGCTTCTGCCAATATCGTCTCCAGAAAAGCACATAAAAGAAGGTGGGCAGGTATTTTCTTCAGATGTTAGTTAAATAAGAGTAACCACACCACTCCAACAAATATACAACTGTGGCTGCAAGCTTATCAACTTATGTCAGCAAAAAAAAACTTGGTAACAGAAAATGGTGCCAAATCAAACTAAGGGGAAGAGGTGCCATTTACATGTCAATAACCACCCAGCTTCACAGAGAAGCTCATCTATAACAAATACTTTCTTCCTGTTTTTCATATTATAACCTGTTTTACAATGTCTAAGAACTTTTAAACAAATGGAAAAACCACAAAATGCGTATGAAATGTTGGCAAACCCAGCATTTTCCTTTGTCAGCATGACATCGTCTTTGGTTTAACTACTGTGCAACGTGTCCCATTCTCACAAGTCCTGGAAAAAAAACCTGCACCTCGAGTTCTTTGAATGAATCTGCAAGAAGAGGTGGCGAAAGTGGAAAACCCGACACCTGCATCCCGACAGCACCTCCAGAGTTAAGGCCAGTGGCTGCCTCTTCAGGACTTTCGCGGCTGGTCGTTATTTGTTTACTGACAGCAGCAAATTGATCTGCAACAGAAAACAGAGCTTCAGATCTGGCGCACTGCTCCCTGAGGCTGTTCAGCTCCATTCAAATCATGTGTCAAAATTAGCATCGCTCAAGTACAATTAACACACAGTACACCAGACAAATGGGTATATTTTGCAAATGTTGTCTAAATACATTTTGAATGCCATCAAAACACGAGATAAAGCATAGCTTGTTTCAAACTTCTGCTGACTTCTCTTCTGACATGTGCTTTGGGGTTTATGGATTCCACATGTTTTCCACACACACACACACACACCAGAAAAAGAAGGGCAAGACTTTGGAGTATAACAGATTTTAAAATATTTTTTTTTCAGCTGAGAAGGTGAGATTGAAGAATCAAAACCTACAGTTTATTTTATAGGGAGGGTAACCCATACCTATCCTATTTTTCCAATCCTTGAATCCAAAGCAGCACAGTGAGTGCACATTGTTACAAAAAAGTATCATCACTGCAGCACTGGACTAAGGCAGTTTCATTAATACACACTCAAGACTTCCAAAAAATTCGTAACAGGTTCACTGTTGTTGCCACTGATGTCCTATGATGTTGCTGTCCTTTCCTAACGTCCTGTCATTCTAGGTGATGGAGTGGGTCTGTCCTAATATTTGGTGTATGGGAACCTCATCATCTGGGAATTTAAAGTCTCCTCCTTACTTGATGCCCAATATTCAAAATGCTAGCAAACTGCATTATAATTAGTACCTGCTCCATAGAGGGACAGGCAATGATCTGCAGATCCTCCCCGCTGTATTCCTCTTGGAGAACTGTGTGGAGCTTCTGGAACACTTGTTGAATATTGTTCTACAAATGACAAAACACCAACAGAAATTTCAGGCTCTGAGATTTTTTCTTGTGTTGAAATGGACCCGGTCCAAGTACAAAACCGAATATGAGAATACAAACAAGTTCAAAGGTGCCATCCGGAGCTCTATTGCGTTTTGACACAACCATCATACTTTATAACCATTTTAATACACAGCTGAGGTATCTGCCCCGGTTAAGCATTCCAGGTGGACTGATGCTTAATTCACAGAGACCCCTCACTCTGGTTACTCACCCGGACTGGCTTGAAAAGGATGAACTCTGTGTCTCTGTTGGCCAGGTACAAAGACATGCTTTGCGAGGTTGTTGGTAGTTTCGTTTTCATGGTTCTGTATGTGGCCGTCACAAGCTCATTGATCTTGGCTGTGAAAGAAAGAAAGGCCCAGGAGCAACATGAGCAGCGCAAACAAGCTTTACAGCTTAAATTTACAGCGTCAATTAGCAATGTATTTATGCAACATGCCAATGTCTTTGTAACACTGGCGTTTCTTGCAATAAGACAAAAAAGCCCTATTTTGACTACTTGACAGGAGGAGGGATTTGGACACATTTGATTTAGGCTTCTGATGTTTCATCCTCTAGAATGTTGTTTTTGCCAGCACCCTTGACATCCTCTCTTGTAACAAAAGTTATGTAATGCTTGCTTTAGTTTTATCATCAGTGGCGGATGAACAGGAATCGTGCTTTGCATCAAACGTTTTAACAGACATGTTTACAAGCCTCATTCCCTCCTGTCTGTGAGCAAGCGGTGGTCTCACCAGGCTGCGCCCATGGCTGCTGAGGAAGATTATAGCTTGGGCCCCCTTGGTTGGCCATTGTCTTTAGTGCCGTCACCTGAAAAACAGCACACCGGTAACCAGACTACGTACTAATGTAAGGCTCCATCAAATTCAGATGCAGCTTCTACAGAGAAGCATACATCCAAAACCTGTACAAATAATTGCAGAAAGCAACACGTGCTGTACAATGTGTCTGCCCACATGAAGACGCTTGTTTAAGGTCATCACACTCAGAAGCTGACTATAATAATTCTGAGTTAAAACTTAGAAAGTGTGATTCTGCTGCATTAAATCAGCAAACCTGCTAAGGTAAAATGTATTACAGTATGTATTACTGGATCTGCATAACATTCTTAAACACTTCTAACATACTGTAGAAAGAATGATTTCTTTTTCTTTTCCGACTTTCCTCACCTTGGTTAGAAATTCCTCCAAGTTTCCCACAAAAAGCCTGGTCTGCTGCTGGATAAACTGTTCGCAGCTGGATTTCAGATGGCGATCGACATCTTTCTTGGAGTCTATATAATGCTCTTTTATCTCGGGCGTCCCCTGTAGCAGAGATAATAGTCTACAGCTTTAAAACGTCTTTGCAAACTCTGTATAACACCTTAAATGTCAAAAATGTAATACCATTACAGAGAGAAGCCAGAATAATCGTAGAGACATTATGGATCTATATAAAGGAAGACGGACAGGTTAATTTTTATTCTGAAAAGCAAGAAGAAAAAACTTTCATCTGTGGAGTCATCTTTGTGTGCAAGTATACCCACTTCATACCTATGAAGGTTCCACAGCTGAACTGTTGTGTTTTATCTATCCTTCTACTTTTCAGCATGGAAATAACCTCTTCATATTCCTTTTCAAGCTCCACTTACTGAGCTACTCATTCTGACACTATACGCATATATTGGGACTATTCCTCTGGACTCTGTCTGTCTGACAGGTCTTGGGTGTGAGCTCCAGCTGCACACACTGCTGGTGTACCTTCGAGTGAGGTACTTTACCCCAGTTGGTCACCCAGCTCTACCAGTGTGGACCAGAATTACTGGGTGGGGGTGGTCATCCCTGTGATGGACAGCTGTCCCACCCAGGGGAGGGGAGTCCTATGCTCAGAAACCAGGATGAGCCTGATGAGCTGCTATGACCCTGGTACACATTTATAACTACGTTAACACTAAAAGACACTGAAAAAGCAACAAGTGCTACAAATGCTGTTCTCACTTTTGTATTTTTGAAGCCTCTGAGTATGTATTTGACAAGCAGCACTGCTGCCTTTTAGCCTGATCTCAGAAGCTAGGCAGGGCAGAGCCCCGTCAGTGACAGGCTGGGAGACCCCCAGGGAAATCCAAGAGATGAAAGTGGTACAATTCCCTCTGAGCCACAGCTTCCAAAACAATGTCCCAATACAAAGGCAGAAACACTGAGTTCTTATGTTAGACAGGGATCCTAATTATTTCTGGTTGTTGGCAAATGCAGGGGTACTAATTCCAGTGTCCTGGCTAAATTCCACTCTGGAACAGGCCACAGTCTGGCCTCTGTAAAGTTTCCTCATAATTCAGCTGGTAAAGTAATTTTTCACAGCTTCTAAGCTGTTGCGCTGTGAGGTAGCTGTCATATAATGGCTCGCTTGCTTCACCCTGTTCGCTTAAGTGGTGAATGAATCGGGTCCACTCTGATACGTAAAGTGCTAAATAAATGCAAGGAGTGATCGTTATTATATACATGCTCATATGAACAGGTAATGGGTTTCCATGCTGAAAAGAAAAGAAAGGAAACACAACGTTTTGGCCGTGGAGCCTTCTTCAGGTGTGTTTCCTTTCTTTTTAGCATGGAATAAACCCATTACCTGTTCCTTTGCAGCCTATGCATGCTGACGCAGCTCCCTACTTGAACTACATGCACATACAGTATGTAATCCAGATCACAAAACACACTGAATCACTCTTTACCTCAAGCAGAAATTGAAGGATAGCATTGTGACTGTTCAGTCGAAAAAACTTAGGAACTGTCCTAGGATTAAAAATTTTAAAAGCAGCATCTGAAAGAAAAATAAGAGCAAATAAAAGCAAGAGTAAAAAAATATAACATCTTACCCTTCCATATTAAAAGGGATGGGGGCTCCCTCTTCTGGATATAGTCTAATACTGCATGTCAATAAACCATCTTGTTCTTTGTACCCACCCACAACTGGAATACAGCTGCATTGTATGTTTCTAATTTTTTTTAATCAAACTTGATCTTTGCTGTGGCATGATGTTTGTATCCCAATTTCTAATCAGTAAATATGAAAATATTTAAAATAATTAAATGTATGAAAATAGGAGGGTCTTCCTTTTTTATACAAAGAGAAATTACTTTCAGCCAAGTTGTTGAGAGTTGGCTTCCTTCAAAAAAAGCCGGATAAGATCCTTGAATTAATTAGCTACTAATTAATACCAAACAAGCAGCATGAACTGAAAGATCTCTTCTCATTTGTATTTTTTTTGTTCAGTATCTATTGTACATTGTACATGTTGTACATACAGCTTTAATTGTAAGAACTAGCACTCTGTATGTAAAAAGGGGGATTTATTAATTACCAGATCTAATACTGTGACATAAACTACACTGCAACGTAAATGACAGATCATTTACATTTACTGTCCACTCCATCACGCCAGCAAGTCCTATTTCAGGCACTGACATGAATTAGAAGAACATGCAAGTGAAACTACAGCATCTAATCACTCTACCATGACCAAGAAAGATGGGCAAAACATACATTTAGAAATCTAAAATAAACATACCAAATTCAAAAGTACCAGTGTTGAAAGGAGTTCTTAAGTAAAGCCAATTGAGAAATTACACGGATCATGTTATGAAGCAGGACCTAGCTACCCAGATCTGGCAGTACATACCTTTAGTTTTTTTGAGATCCAGAGAAATTTCCTTAATGGCAAAGTCAGTGTGGAAGGGAGCAATCTGTTCCCTCATGATCAGCAGGTGCTTGATGAGAAACAGCTGGCCATCGATCTGAGTCTGCACAAGAACAGAGAACATAGTCAAACCCATGCTGCATTATTAACACCCATTGCATACTTTGTTTTTAAACAGACTGTGACCTTACATTGCTGGCATAAGAACAAAAGAAAGGCTGCTGTCCATGAGGGAAAGCTATTTAACCCACCTTTCTCATCTGGTGGTGATAGGAGTCAAGTGAAACTAAAATTTCACCCAGCCATTTCTTGAATGATCCTCCAGTTTGAGACTCAGACACTTGCTTATTAACCCTGTTCCTGACATCCGCAACTCTTTATGTAAACAAGGGCTTCACATTTTTCATCTCGAATGGATTCTCCTTTAGTTTCCAAGTACAACCCTATGTACTGGCGTTCCACTGGTGAGTATAAATAATTCAGCCCTAGGACGACCCTATCTATGCTCTTTACGATTTTATATACTGGTTACAAGTTTGATCTCAATCTCATTCGTTCTACATTAAACAGGTCCAACTCCTTTAACACATCTATATGTAACAATCCACAGAGACCAGGAATATTTCTTGTTGCTCTTATTTTACTTTTAAGGCTATGCTTACCTGTTTATTGTGCGTTCCCCAAAATGGAGCAATTTTTTAAACGAGGTCCTACTAATACTTTCCAAATCTTGAACAATACTTCCCCAGTTTTAAATTGCACACTATTTGCTAAATATGCTAGCAAACTTGCTTAAAATACCACACATGAAATATGTACAGCACAGTGTATTTCCTGTTACCAGTGTGGAGCACTTTGCATTTATTGATGTAAAATTTAATTTCCAAAGGGCCTGCCCAGTCCAGGTCTTTTTCCACAGTTTATGTGTTAACAGACTGCTTTATTTTCACATCATCTGTAAATCTAACTAGTTTTCTAAATATACCAGAACATAAATCACTGAAATAGCTCACGAAAGGTCAAAGAGCCTGAAAACGATGAACAGCTTAGATCGGACTAATCAGAGACTGTGCCCCATAAAATGCTGTGCTGATTCCTGTTTGTTAAGCAGTTCTTCATCACGGTGCACACACTAACTTGGATTCCTATAGCTTTTCATTTCTAAATTAATCTTTTATAAGGGCCTTTATTAAAAGCTTCAATTAAAAAAAACATTTCAAAGTTTTAAAAATATATCCTGGCATATGCTTTATCAACTATCCTCATGGCTTAAAGAATTCTAGCTGTCTCTGAAAATGCCACCGTTTTGGAAGTATTCTTTGAGTTTATCATCTGTAATTGTATCAGTAACAGAAGACATACTGTAATAACTGGCCTGTGGTTTCCCTTTGCAGTTTTGCCCTCTTTTACCAACAAGCTTTACATTTGCAGTGATCTCCACTGTGGGAGCTGATCCCACCCGCACTGCGGGCGGAACAAGGGTGTCAGGGTGTTTGACCGGCATACCACTGGAAAGATATTCAGAGCAGGGAATCCTATCTATTACCCATCCTTCTGTAACCAATTCCACTGGTTGCTTGTGTTTCAGAAGCTGAGTCACCAGTCAAACTCCTCACTAAGCTACACGGCACCAATTCGCTCTGCCACAATCACCGTATATCACTCTTTGATCGCAGGCCAGGGAAAAGCTCCTGCAGAGACACACACAGGACGTCCCAGAGAGCATTCCCAACCGGCAGGGGTCTGGCTCCACTGGCTGAGACACATCTGATAAATGTCTTACAGCCCTAACCTGAGGCAATGCAACTGACGGCCCTTCAGACCTCAGCCCCCACACACCAGAACTAAAGAGCCCTGATTAACACAAAGGAGCCAGGCAGGCGTGACAAACATGCCTCAGCCTGAGGAGGGAACATACAACCTCCAAAGAGAAAAAACTCTTTGCCACTCTGTACCTTTCACAGATGTTACAAAGTGAAATTAACTGATGAAGGATGCCCACACGCATTCTGCTGCCTTGACACATATCTGCTCTAAATCAGCATTTGATAAACAAGTGACAAACCTTTAATTAACATTAAATGTAAACCATGAAAATAATCGCTGTTCAGGCTTTGATGTACAGAGGTCATGTTTCAAATTAGATAAAAGAGCTCTCTGTTACACAAATGAAACAAGTTGTATTTTCATTATAATATGCCACACAAATTAATCGGAAATGAAAAATGCTTGAATCTCAAAACACTAGGACTGCAGTGCACTGGAATTCCAAAAGGATTCCCCCAGTGGCAGGATAAACCAGGACACTTTGCTCCGCTGACACAGCGGCCGATATCCAGCAACACGAATTGAACAGGAACTGCTCTTGTGGTGAAAGTAAAGGGTTGAACTCTGTCATGTAAACTACCGAAGTACCAAGTGGGCCACCATATCAGTTAAGTTACCAAAATACAAAGATGTGAAATCGACTAAATTAAATTAAATACAACACAGACCAGTAAATAATGTTCAAATTAAAAATACAAAAACACTCCCATGCAAAAAACTCATCTCTGTAAATTCAGGATACTTTCTCAAACCATTCAGTGGGTTAAGGAGAAAGCGAGTAGGTGACTACCCACTGCATATGGATGGTATTCTGATTTAATGTGGCATAAACAACCAGTTTCAGTTTTTCCAGTAAAAGAAATGCATTCTTCAGGGTAGTATGAAAAGATGAAGTACATGCTATGGCACAGATCAACCAAAAGCTGCAGCATTTTCCCTGAAGCATGAAGTCCTGCATAACCTTCAAGTCAGAAAATCAACAAACACAATCGAACTCCCAGCTCAAACCTGTGGGTAGGTGAATACTCCATGGGTACTGACTGAGCGGTTTGTAAAATTATTATTCCCAGGTGAGGAATGAACTAGAATTTAAATACCTAAGGAACTAAATCACAGGATAATGACTGAGGCATCATCTTCATTACAGCCACCACTCACCTTGTTCTTAGTGATGGCATCTGTGGCTTTCAGTAGCGACTGGATACATGAAGACAAGGCCTCTTGTGATAAGCCTTGAAAAACTGCTCTCTAGAAGGAGATTAAAACAATCACATCAATGCAACCTCACCGACCGCGGCTTGACAGCCGTCCGACAAAACAGTCCTCTTCGCTTCCACCCTGGCAGTGGGAGAGGTGTTCGATTTCTGCCTCCAGACAGGTTTACCGAAGGGCGACATCTTACATCAATACACCTGTACAGCTTGGACAGGCACACCAAGGTCCTCCTCAGGGTGGGGTACCACATGCCGTGCAAGTCCGCCGGAGAGACGGAGGCGTGCAGCCGAGCTCCGGGAGCTTCTGCGGTACCTGCAGTCGCAGAAAGGGCAAGCCGTCACACACCAGCTCAGGGGGAGAGCTCCCCTCCTCAGGGAGCCAACAAGCCTAATGATGGCCACTGTACAGGGCCAACCGGAGGAGGCTCCCCATGGACCCCTTTCATCCGTTTCACCTGATTTGATGACATTTTTAGAGTCGGCGTCTTCTAGCTGGACATCTGAAAATGAAGAATCCAAGGAAAGATGTTTCTTCTGCTCTTCCTGTAAGCTCTGGGCGATTTTCTGAGCAAAATGGGAAAAAAAAGGGGGCAAAACGCAAGTCAGGTATTTGAAATCGGAGGGGGGGGGATCCTTTCACAAACATAGGCGTTTTCAAAGTAGGCAAACTGTATATTAGCTTACGGAATATTGCCTGAAGACCACTAATCACGCCTATTGAAAGGATTTTGGCCTGAAACTACAACACCTGCAATCCCAGATCATTTGGGTCCGTTCACCGCGATGTGAACTCGAGGGAATGGCAGTATTTTCCGCACCTCCATCATTTCCAGCTTATCAGGGTACGCCAGGTCTCCCGGGGCAGGGTTATACCCAATGATGTCAGTCTGGATGTAGATGTGGGTTCTGTACACAAGTCGCTCTTGAACGTCCTCCAACATCTGCTTAACCACAGCTTCGAAGGCTCCCAGCTGTTGCACTGAAAGGACAAATTTCACACAGTCACAGAGGTGCATGCTACTCTTAAAGGCTCTTCTTTAAGATATAGAGATTACAGGAACACAATCAGAATTAGCCACATTAGTGAATAAGTGCAAACAGTGCCCTGCACGGTTTCCTGAAGAGGCAGAATATACAGAACATGTACTACAAGCCCTACAAGTACCACAAGATTTTGCAAACACAGACTAATGTAATTGAACTGGAATTAACTTTGTGAACTTAGTGAACTTCCTGTTCCACTGCAGGAGTAGTTCTGCACAGTCCAGCCCCCTGCACTGACTGATGAAAAAAAACACTGACAATCATCTGTGATTGTGCAAAGAGCTGAGCTGCCTTTACAAACAAGCAGAATGAATTTCCCCCCGTGAAGAGAAACGGGTCGCATGGCCTTCTGATCTGATCTTACTGTTGTTCTGAACGTGGTCCTCCAGCATCTCATTCTTGAGGATGCCACAGAGCTCTGACAGGGTCTCCAGATGAATGACGTGGATGATGAGCGGCCTTAAGACGTCGTACAGCGACAGGCACAGCCTCTCTAGCAGTTCACTGTGAAAGGAACAGCTCAGCATGACAGTGTGAACCCTGCCTACCTCACCAAGGAGATCGCACAAGATACAGGAAGAGATCGTACAAAAGTAAACTGCAAGACCCATGTAACATCCCAGAACAAGTTCAGCAATACCTCGCCCAATGCGGTTTCTATTAGAGCTAATGCTCCATAGTGCCCATTGTCCTGGTAATTACTGTACTTTAAGTACTCCAAAAAATATAAAACCTTCATGAAATATAAAAGCAGAATGTCTGCGACATGCGTACTGACTAGATGGAATTACTACAGCAAAGTAGTGTGCTACTTTTTTGTGCTAAACAACAAAAAAAACAATCTAGCTCTCAGCCAATCGGTATGAGTGTGGCATAACACTCTTGTTTATAATATGCAATACAGCCTCATGCCAGCTGTAAACGTTCTGTGTCTCTGTGTGTGCACAACTCCACCGTGGTCACGCCTGTTTTTGCATATTAATATTCATGAGAGCCACAGCCTGACCCAGCTGGCTAATGTAGCTCCTCCCCTCAGTCTCTGCCAAGCTGGAGGAGTGAAGGCAGACAGTGGTTAATCCGAGCGAGCTCTGACCTGTATGTATGAATGCATGGCCAATTCTGTTGTTCAAAAACTCTGTTCTTCATAAAATGGACCTACATATTCTGTGATAAAACACCAGCAACTGTGCTCACGGCAACACACCCCTATTAAACACATGATACATTTGTCTCTATTAGCACACATTCCCACAGTGCTCCTTTCTCTGGACACATCTTCAGTGCTAAGTGAGATACTGCTGTGCTGATTTAGATATACTGCATGACTTTCACCTTACAGAAAACAACTTAAATCCAAGTGAAATGTAAAAAGCTAAGAATCCAAGAATGGTCATTTGTAACCTCTCTCCTGGATTAGAGTACAAGTGGTGCAGTGATCAGGGCTCTGGAGAGCCACCAAAATAAATTAATATTTATAAATACTGGATTATCATGGCACTACACTTTGTAGGTATGAACTACAGTACATTTCCTTTTTAACTGCTAAAATGAGGTTTGCAGCAAGACACGATAAAAACTGCGCTAACGATCCACAACAGGTATACTTACTCTAGCTTGACTGTTGGCTTAGAGAAGAACTCGTTGTAGAGCTGGTGCTCGTCCTGACACACATGGACCATGAAGGCACAACCACTGCGCACCTGAATAGCGACAGATGGATGTTAGAGGTTTATTTTTCTCTACTTGATTGACCCTTGTCACAGCTACCCCAGAAACATTGCACCACTCATTTCAAATCCACATGGTTTGCTGGATATCCCCAATAAATCTGTATGACACTCTGGTTATTTATCCACTGTTATGTTGCTTGTGTTTCTTATCCAGGCAGTGAAGGAAAGGATATACGACAAGGTCAGAGGATGACAAGGTTTCTAACCAACATGCACTCAGTCATAGTCCATTCCTTCCTTAAACAATCACTCAATTTCTCCAGGCAATCGGATAAATGAACAAACCAACAAGAGGGCATCAAGACCAAGAAGTTAAGGAAAATCCGAATGAAAACCACCACAGCGAACATGAGTCTACAACGTATACTGTACTACCTGGTGCAATGTATTTATACCCAGCAATGAAGCACCAGATACTGAAGTAGATGCCATGATGAAACTGTAGCAGAGGAACTCGGACAGTGGGAACCATATAAGCCAATGTAAGAGTGAAGGCTCGTACCAGTGCACAGTGGTCCCTGTTATTCTGGCTGGTCAGGTCTGTAATGGTGGACGTTATGCTGGGACTGAGTAACTGCTCTCTCTGATCTAGGTAACACTGGTGAATTTCTCCTAATAGCTGCTGATACCTGCAAATAGAAAAAGGAAATAGAGGTGATTTATCCAGATGCCTCTGTCCCATCGCTGTCTTTTCCAAGAAAAGTGTAGCAGAAACAAAAGTGTCTTTTGCAATGGCTCAGTAATATACTGTACTTCATGAAAAGAAAAGGAACCCAATACCATGTAACATTGGATGCCGTATCAGGAAACATGTGCTGATTGATAGATGTACCAAAATGTAAAAAACCACAGTTACCACAACCACAACCATAGTTATCTTTGTTTTATCTTTATTAAAAGGAATGAATAAGCCCCATCTCAAATAAAAGTACAAACCCCATCTTGCAGGGTCAACAGTCTTAATATGTTTTCTGTATGTTTTTATCTAGAAATTAGAATAACTACATAGATCTTAAATATACATATATGTTAAATGTAAAGAATAATAAAGTTCACTAAACTATTAAATTAAATGTTGAATTTTCACCCCATAACTGTAATAAAATAATGTGTACACCTGGAATTTAAGAATTCATCATTTATATACACACATTTTACAATCTTCATTATACAAAAATCACATAAAAATCTACGTTAACTTTGTAAGTGGTTGAGATACACCCACAACTTGACAAAACATGCAGGCATTCACACAGAAGGGAACACAGCACTAGATCTGTACGTCTTACAGACAGGGGACTTACTCAGGTATCTTCTCAGATCTCTGCTCTATCTGCTCTATGAGTGTCTGCAACAGAGCAAGAAATTATAAGATGCCAGCAAGAAAAACACATTGAAGAAGAGTCAAGGATGTAAGGCATGAGGAAGTCTTTAAGAATAAAGAAACTTTTAATATAAAGAGGAGGTGAGTCTTGCTCAGGAGAAATTGTGAGCTTACATTACATAAGCATCTGTTCACTAACTTCTGAGAAGCAACTGGCTCTCAACATGACCAGAAAAGTCCTTAGGCTTGCATACAGAAAACTGACTGACGTTTCAAAAACAACAATACCAAATGCAGGACACCAGCAATGTGTAGAAAACTACAAAATGATTAGTCTGCTACAATACTGAAAGAGAAATTCAGTTTAAATTTCCAGAATAACACATGACCAGTGAGAAGCAGTTTTCTAAACTCAGTAATAAATTGTTACCCCTTACTCCAAATAATTTCTTGTAATACTCCCATTAGATTCAAATTGTTAAGACTAAAATTATAAAAGCTATGAGACTGGAGTAGAACAGTAAGTGGCTGAATGTAAAGAGAACAAGGTTCACACATCAGAAAAAAAAATCATACTTACTCTAACTTTAGGGGCAGATGCTCTGAACTTCACATAATACAATGTAAAAGCATTTTCAGAACTAGGCACACCCGATGGATCCTACAACATATGGAACACTTATGAATTTGTAAATACATAAAGAAGAAAAATAAATTAAATTATAGGTTTAGCCTTATAGGAGCCTTATTTCTTTAGTCTGAAAACAAGATATAATGATTAGCAAACATGTTTCCTCTGTTTTGTGTTAAAATGCCTTACTCAAAGAAAACAAAAAGAGCTTAATGGTTTTACAATATCTTGTTATCTTGTTTTAAAGGTCTGTTTAAGGCTTTTCTTCAAGCCCAGTAAGTACCTGACATTCTGCAAGGAACTGTCTCACACAAAATGGGTACTGGACATAAACCAATCACTGAAAGTGACCAATCTTCACTTTTCTTTAATCAAGCTGTGTTGTTGTTTTAGGAGGGGTCCCGGGTTCTGAAGTCAAACAAAATAATCATAAACCTTCCAAGTAATTTGTGTGCCCCCTTACCCTTTTTGTTAGCTGGGTGGTGAGGTTCTGTAGCGTGTTCACAGTGTGAGTCTTCATTAAATGCATAGCTTTGGAAAGGCATTGTTTAAACTTGGCTAAGTAAACAGGATAGTCTTTAAAATGTGGCTGGAAAAGAAAAATAAATCAGTTAGGTGTAGAATATACAGTAACATTCATAATATAAACACATAACTATTAAACCTTGAAAGACAAATACCAAATCGACTATTACTCAGGAAAGTGTAATCTTTTACATATTTCCTGATAAAAAGTTTTTTTCTCCACTATACTATGCAGGGAAACAGCTTCCAAATGGATTCATACCTTTGACAAACTAGAACAAAATACTGATTTAACTAAGGAAATAATGTTGTACATTCATACTTTTCAACATTTATGAATTAATGTTTTTATGTATGAAAATGTCTATAGCATGAATGTAATAAAGAATTACTGCATGTAGAAATAAATTCATTAGAAAATGCCCTACCCATACATACCCATACATACTAAATATTTTTTATTTAGATGAGAAATGTATTTCAAAATGTCCTACTGAATGTACTGTATACATACAGTAGGTTTTCATACTAAATCGGTTTTAAGTTATTGTTCATTAAGGGTATAATTAGGTTTAAAGGCAAATGTAAGTACAGTGTGATCACCTCAGTTCAATGCCATTTCTGATTAAAAAAAAGTTTAGGATCACTACTTACATGTGAGGAAACATATTCGATACAGTCGTCCAGTTTAGAGAGCATGGGTATAAATCCGTCACTATTCACAGACAATGTAGGAGAATTCAACTTCTGTAAACAGGAAAAAAATATATATTTTTGCCTTTATAAGAAAATAATCTGTCAAATTTAGAACACTATTGAGTTGATGTAGCCCCAGTTTCCTTATACATGAAGGTCTCTTGCCTTAATGTTTGTAGCGACACATTTCTAATGTCTTCCAACACAACAATCTTTTTTCTACAGCCATATCAGTGGCAGTTCACTAAATCTTCTTTTATTCAAGACTGTCGTCTTTGGATTTCTAACATGGAATCCATCAAAGAAGAATGAGTACTAATACTGCCTTTGGTGATGAGCCTCTCCAACTTTCCTTTAATTAGATAGAACCCTAACCTTTAAAGAAAAAGTAAATCTTTACTTTTAATACCTTCATTAAACAGCTCCACTAGCTCTTTAACTGTTAAATGTTTTTCATACTCTAACGTACACCATGTGAAAGCTGTAACATACTAGTACCTCAAAAGGAACTTACCGCGTTTATATTTTCTAATTCATTAAAATAAGACAGCTTCTGTTGTATGCTCTGTGCCAGGTCAACCAGTTCTGACTGTTGAAAGACAATAAAACATATAAAATAATTCATTTTCTTTGTTACTCATCATTCTATACCTTTGCATCATTCTTACGGCAAAAAGTAAATGTTGCAGTATTTTGAAAAAAACAATCTGTGTGCTGTTTGTAGTGGACAATCCCACACAAACTGCAGGGAAATGCATGTTTTTTCAAACTGTAAATCTCTGCTCTTTTTAAGTGACAACTCCTGCTTCAATTTTGTCTTCACCTACTAGCTGCTTGTCTTCTACAGTACGTGGCTAAAGATGCCCAACAGTGATAGTGCGGTCTTCCACGCTACACTATGAACTGCACTGTTGGGAACTGACTCACTCTGAGTAGGCATCCTGAAACAGCCACTTTGTGAACTTTCACACCCTCCATTTCTAAATCCACTTCCCTGACCACTTCTGTCATATCCCTTTCTTTCTAACAAAGTTGGGGACCCACTTTTCTACCACAACCCCAATTTTAACAAGAGCCCGTGTCTTCACAAAACAGGTCACTTCCTGCGAAGTCAAAACAGAAGTCTCTCTTTCCACTTTTCCCAGGTAAAACAAATCATTTACTTCCAAGGGGATAACCCCCATTGATTGAGATTCCCTCGTTAAAAAATTAACCTGGTTGTTTTTGGTTCCAAGCTGAACAGAGAAAATGAGGTAAGCCACTTCACTGAACACCAGAACTGACTTCTAGAAGCTACCTCTGAGTAACCGCGGCCTACTGAGATCATTTCTTCCAGCTGAGACCATCAGCCACAATACAGCTGATGTTAAATTTAATTCCTGCATAAAATGTTTGAGCTGAGAGACAATACCTGCTCTTTCAGGAGCTGTTCACAGGCCTCGTGCAGCGTTCCTGTCTTGGTAGATACGAACAGGTACTGCTTCTGCAGAGAGTCCAGGTGCTGCAGGGCAGTGTTCACATCATTCAGGATAGCATCGCACTGGTCCTGAAAACCACTCAGGTGATCTCTGGTCAGTCTGCAGGAAAACAATACAGCACTCAGTGGACCAGTGTCACAGCTTTTATTGTACAAAACTGCACTCTGGATTCTGAGCACTAAGTCTGAAAGTCTTCAAGTACAGTTAGGATGGCCATCTGGGTAGCAGTAGTTCAAGTAGGTAGCTGCATCAGCATGCGTAGGCTGCAAAGGAACAAGTAAAGGTTTATTCCATGCTGAAAAGAGAAGAAAAGAAACACCTGAAGAAGGCTTCACAACCGAAACGTTGTGTTTGTTTTTGTCTCTTTTCAGCATGGAATAAACCTTTACTCGTTCCTTCTGGGTAGCAGATTACTGTACTGTTGGTCTGTGCTATGAGTCTCAGGTACTAGGAGATGCTAAAAATGGTCATCTCTCTTTTTAAGCACTGAGAATGTTCCCCCATGTTTGGTTAACTGGCGTTCAGACAGCATATAAAACAGATGACTCTACATTTCTCAGACAAAACCATCTCCAACTGTGGAACATGCTGCATTCATCAATTAGCAGAGACATACTTGCCTAACTTCAGTTCAGACATTTCCAAAATGCATATTTACTTATTCCCACAAACCTGTTCTTTGCACCTTCATCTTGGTCCACCCGTGTCTGCAACTTGGAAAACCAAGAGAAGAACTGAAAAGCAAAGAGGAAAAAAATAAGTAATATTTTACAAACTCTTAGCAGATCCTAGAAAGCACAAATGATCATGGAATAATCAAATTTCAATTCAATTTTGAACTTCTGTGTTTATTTTTAGGACTCTGTCCTGCTTTCTACATGAGACATTATCTGTTTTGATGGTATTCTGTCACCTAGTAGGAAAGCAAAACAGTGCCAGGGGCTGTTTCAGGCCCTGTTCAAGCCCTGTGATGGCAATTAAAAGAAGAAAATGTCATTTTGCCCCCTTGTCAGCTTTGCTGCGTTCCTAGCTAAGAAGATGATACAGTGGAGATTCTCTGGCTTCTCCAAACACTGTTATCAGGACTAAGGATGCCAGCAGTGTCAGAGGCCGTGCGCTCTGGTCAGTACCTGCTGTGCGGTCTCTATCCGCTCATTCTCCATGCCCAGCGACTGGAAGCCCTTGAACAGGACGTCCTCTGTGGAAGCCGGCACCGTCGTGGACAGCGGGGCACAGAGCGAGCGCGACGTCAGGCTGCACAGGTCTTCAATGGGCAACTGGTTCAGGAAACATCCGGCACAAAGCGTTACCCTTTCAGGGTGGGTGCTGAACAGGAAGGCTCACCATCACACTACGTCACTGTGCTGGTTCAAGACAAAATCCCTGGCAACCCAAGCCTGAGTTTAAACAAGTCACACAGTGACACCTTTTACCCTGCCCACCTAAAATTATATACACTCATAGTTCCACAATATTATACGTCAAAATCAAAACGACAAACTGAAGCACAGAGAGTAATTTCTGAGATACAGACACACATGCATTTCAGTCCTTTGATATGCTTATATGTTATCAATGTACAGATGCACTTTTTCCAAGGAAACGTCGGGGACAGAAAAGTTGGTCCGCAGACCGCAGCATACAGGCAAACTGACAGAGCGCATCCAGAGACACTGGTTAGGACCTGACCTCAGACAAGACAGGTCATGCTCCTCTTGTAAGTCGCCTTGTAAGATCTGTCGCCCGTGAACTACATACTAGAAAATCCAACTTCTCAACACAAAAACCGAACGTCCCATTTTGAAAAACAGCCGATACATTTAAATGCATTAAATCAGCGCGAATTGTGCAGTAGAGAGCCTCAGAACTGCCCTATCAGTCCAGGATGTGTTCGAGGACACTACGCACACTACTACGACTCCCCTTCCACCTCTATAGCACGTTCTCATTTAACTACAAAAGCCTTCAAATCACTGAAAATCGCCGTAGACAACTCTTATGATAAGACACTCCTGAGTATCCAGGGCCACGGTGCCGTTTAAATAGCCACTGTATTGGACCTCACCTCAGAAGGGATTGGGAGATTCTCAGCGGCTGCTCGGACCTCCAGAATGGAGTCCGTCTGCCGCTCCGTCAGAGGCGCCATGGGGTCCGATCTGCGGTCCCAGAGAGACAGCTTCTCCCGGGTTTCTTTCTCACTCTGGTCCAAGACGGACACATCCACCGCCGCCATCTCCAACATCAAACGTCAGCACTGACAGGAGATCCTGTTCCGGGGGGCTGGGAGTTCAGAGTCAGACGCCAGCCAATCCATAAGGCACCCCTGTAGCCACGCATCCAGGAAGCGTGCCTTCTTAAAGGGGAAAGCGAGCACAGAGCTTGTAGTGACAAGCTGTCTCAGCTACTGTACGTTGACCTGCACATTTAGCCCACGAGAGATAAGAACGCCAGGATATATTTTTGGTAATTATACATATTGTTTTAGAGCAATCTGAACACTAAGGTGCTGTCTTTTTATTATTGTAATATTAACAAGAACAATAACAACAATAAAATGATTGCTGTCACGTTATAATTATTTTTACAGTTTAACCAATGCAAAGAATTTTAGCTGCAATTTTATGAAAAGAGCCACCAACTATTAAAATATTCCAGTTCAGTGTATGGTTTGGGGAGACAAAGACATTTTAATAGCAACATGATGAGCTAGTGGCAGTAGTGTAATAAAGTTACTGTATTCATTCTCTTTTTCAAGCAACAGAGAGAAGATGAATAAATTATCAGAAATTATGCATGCTTGTTCAAACACCGCAAAGTATGATTCTTATACACAGTACCAACAGTTCAAAACAGGTCATAGTATTTTCATGCAAAGTGTAGTTGCCGTACAGATTTCAAGAAGCTGAGCCAGGCAGTAATTCAGACACAGACAGTCCTGTGAGAATGCTAACAGTGTGACATGCTAGAAACAGCGCTGGGGGAATGTCACCTGAAATTCTTTTGACCAAAATGAGAGGAACACTTTGCGATAGAGCAGAAGGTCACTGGATCTCTTGCCCTTAAACCAACTCAAAAAGACACAACAGACCACATTTACACCGACAAGCTGGTTTTTGGTTAAGGTAGGCCTATACAGTATGATATACCACAAAATAAGTAAATCTAGTAAAGCATTCCTGTCACAGAGTATGGCCCTCCTTCATGCGCCTCTTCGAAATCTGTGACTCCCAAAGACAGACAAGTCACAAATTCTGGAACTTGTGTGAAGATTCTAGCACTTGTGCAATGCTTTATCATAGCTTCTCCTTTTACCACAGTGCTTTTTTACCTATTCATGCTTTTTCCTTGCCCTTAGTCTGTTATAAAAGCTCTTTCACCGGGGTGGTAAGGGCACCTTTTACTTGTTTTGAGATTGTCCAGATGTGGTTGTGTTTTGGAAACAGATCTGCTTTTTTTTTGCCATCATTTTAAACAAGAGTGCTGTTTGCTCTCAGCTAGTGCTTTTCCTAAACAATTACTACATAGCTCATCTCCTCTCGGCAGCAGATGAAAAGATACTGGCACTGCACTCAGAGCCTCTCATTTCCTCCCATGGAATCTTTGAACGCTGTTCTATCTTTGACATTATTTATATGGAGCTCTTATGGCTTATATCCAGGGAGCTGGACACTTACTTCTGTCTAGCCTCACAATTTCATTTTAGGAGTCATTTGATAGGTTATGTACCTCTAATGTAGACTTGGGGATCATAGATGGGGGGAGGGGTATATTTAATTCATTTCATTCTGATTTTGCAAAGTTTGAAAGGAAAAAAAAATGGTTCACCAAAAATAATTTTATTTCTAAAAATGCTTTGTTTAGAAAAAAAAAGATATCTTCCTTTAGACATTTGACCAGAAAGAATAGACTGCGTTAAACGATGTTTTCATTTTAAACAAAAAAAACTGTGCGCATGCCTAGGTAAACCTTCCGACATTTAAGAAGGTAGGATATTTCACATTTCAAGAAGAAAATTAGTATAGTCTTAGTCATACCTTATCCATTAACTTTTATGTTCTTACAACACTTATAGTTATATTTGGATAAGTCAGAGGGAGTTCAATATTTGTCTGGGACAAACAACTAAGAAAACATCCAGCTGCAACACTGATTAAGGTAAGAAAAGAGGACATTTTAGAGAATCAGCCAGAAACCAGAGCAAACCCATGTTTCAATATGCTTTTTTATTTACTGCTCTTTTGTGATCTTGGCAAATGCTAAATAATATCATGAAATGCTTTATAAAACATATTACAGTGTACACTATGCAAATACATAAGACCAGTCCATTCATCACATGTTCACAACAGCAGTACTTATATTACTGAATGCAAAACTGCACATTTCATTGAGATTCTCATCTTCCTACTCTGAATTCCAGAGAATGTGCAGCTTAGAGACAATTCATTCTATGGAACACTTTCACAAAGACAACTATGAAATATCCCCCTTTTTCCACACCACAATCCAGGTAAATAAATACCCCCCTCCCAATTTACAGCTTATCTAAAAGAGTGGGAGTATATATAAAAGAATATCATAGAGAAGGCATACTCATTGTGCATATATTGAAGGCAGTGCAGGAGAAGTGTACCTGGAGTGTTAGTACAAAAATAAAACCTCTCACAGGACTAGTTTAAATTTTTGGTCCTTTCACAGTGCAATGTTTAGATTTCTGTTTTTTTCAGTTCCCCACTGTTTTAATAGTAAACAGCAAATTCT
Source organism: Atractosteus spatula (assembly GCF_055471065.1). Classification (NCBI taxonomy): domain Eukaryota; kingdom Metazoa; phylum Chordata; class Actinopteri; order Semionotiformes; family Lepisosteidae; genus Atractosteus; species Atractosteus spatula. The sequence goes on along the minus strand of NC_142709.1, from coordinate 18,696,738 downwards.
GTTGTCAATGGCAATAATCTTGAAAAAGCTTAGTTATAAAACAAACACTATACATTGTTATCAATAATAAATGTAGGTGAAATGAGATACTGCTTTATTAAAATATATTTTTACATTTTCAGAGGTTTAGAGGAATTACATGAAGTATACTCATAAAAGAACTGCTGTGAATTTGTTCATTACTGCCAAATACACCGCGAGATACACCAAATGCCATAATTCTCTCTGGCCACACTTTTACAACGGCAAACCAAGAAAACAACAGGTTTTTATAAACTCACAAAGCATGAAGAGAAAAACGTTTGAGCGTGCACAGTTTGTCTGTAGGAATAATTCCACTAAGTAAACAAGCTTTACAAACTTGAAAGCTTTCAGAGGTCAAAGCGGAGAAAAATGCTTTACTTGTTTGCCTGACTACAATAATTTCCTTTGGTAACCATTAAATGAAAGCGGCAGGAGGGAAGTTCATTGGCTGAATCCCATTTTGTAAGTTATGTTTGATCAGCTGGTTCATGTCACATTTCAGGTGCACACTCCTGGTACTATAACAGTGTGGAAAAAAAGAAGTATCGTTATATCATTCCAGGTGTTTATCAAACAATACACCTCACTTATAATTGTGATTATTTTTAGGGGGCAAAAGTAACAGTCTGACAACACAATAACCCTTTTCTTCTTTTCATCCGCCTTGAGATATTTTACTTTGTCATGATTTTAACAAAAAAAATGCCTGCCTAGAATTGGCGATTATCTATACTCATTTTTATATATACCGTAGGTATGTTTGATATACTGAGTGTAATATCTACAACATCAGCTGCTCTCCTAGCATTGCCTTAATACATAACTCACCCTCTCCTAACAACTTCCAGAAGAAATTGTGCAGCTTATTCATAAATGTGAACATGACAACATACAGTATGCATAAACAGTTTATGCAACACTGTAGTGAATGATATATGCACAAAAATATAGTGCATGTTGTACTTAAGTTCAACGTCTTTCCTAAACATAGCCCTCAATGGTGTAATGCTTGTAACAGCTTTTAAAAAAAAACAGAAAAAAAATCCTTTGTTCATATGTATGTTTTACAGGAACTTTTTATAATTAAAAAAGTTAGATTAGTTTTTGTAAAAAAATATTTCTTGTTGAAAAACCTACTACTTACTGAATAAATTTCCTTTGTAGTTTCTCCTTAGGTTCCAACTCTGCATGACAGCTATTCAAGTAAAAATGACTTTAGGATGGACATCCGAAGTCTAAATGACTCCGTGACAGATGGGTGGTGGACCATAAGCGAATCACATCTGTGGCCCAATGCCCCATTTACAACCAGCAAACAAGTTGTCCAGGTCTTTTCATAACCTCTCTCTGCTGGAACACTTCAAAATTCATAACACTAGGTAATCATCATGAGCGATAAAGCAAGTCCAATATAGAGTCACCAATACAAAAAGTAAATAAACTAAAAATACTGATATAAACTACATCTTTTTGGCACCACATTCCTTTACCTATGTGTCGCTAACTTAAAATAAAAATAGGTGTCTGCGGACACTAGCAGGTTCTTTTCTCTAAAAAGCTAGTTGGAAATAATAACACTATGCAATCAAAAGACATTAATACACATTGGACTTCCATACATATAAAGATGAACCCACTCGCCAGATTATAAATATTTAACTCAATTATTATTGAATTAACACAGCTACCTGAAGAAGACCAGCCAGATATACAATGTGTCAATTCCAGAATTATTACACAGTGAATGTTTGAAAAGGTTTTAGCTTGGCGTTTTTGCTGGCTCAAATTAACTGAAAAATGAATCGTCATACACCTGATATTATTACACTGTGCTGCAAAGTCATTACAGCAAACCAAAATGAAGAAAGCCCTTCTCTATGGTCATTAACATGAATACAGTTTAATGTCATTGTAAGAAAGCAGCCAAAGAAAGGCAAACACTAGTCCTCTTCTAATAGTCTGCTGCCAGTGTCACTAACGTACACGTACACAGGCAAAAGAAAAGCTAAGATATCACCAGCTCTGACTACTAGTCAGTACAGGGACACTAACCAGCCCTTGTATGATGTATAACTAGCTAGGGCAGATATTATGCATTAAAAGTGTCTGGTGCTTTTGAGGTACAGGATTGATTCAAAATGATTCAGCAGATTACTTTTTCAGACCTGTCAACTCTTAGTGCAAATTAGATTTGGATGGCAGCCATTTATGATCCTAAACTAGATTAAACTTCCAAAAAACCTTTCCCTGCAATTCCTCTAGGGACAAAAAGGTCACTTCTACTTGTCCTGGCTTTAAACAGTCAACAGAATAATTCCTAATTCCTTTTCAATAATTGAAAGGTCCATCTTGGGTCCCAATTCAGAATTCAAGCCTGGGATAAATCCTATATGGTTAGCAGTCTTTAAATATTTATAATAGTTACAAAATTTGACACTTACACATCTGCATACCACCCACATTATAACATATTTTGAACAGTTTTGTTTTTCCTTATGAGCACAGAATAAACATGATGAAAAATGAATCATATCCACATCTACTATGGCAAATGTGTGCTGAAGTTTTGAAAATAAATGCCTTGAATTGCAAAGGAACCTGTTAACTGAATACAAAAACTGTATATATTGCCCTAGGTAACCCTTAGTATCCTTTCCTAACATGAAACATGTACCATATAAACTAAAAGAAGATCAATTAAAATAAAATAAAAAGTATGTTCCCAGAGATACGGGTATTGAGAGATACGGGCCTGAATTATCATATATTTATGTGTAACACAATTAATACATTACAATTCATTTTGTGATCCACATAGTGGGCTGTTACGTTGCCAAGGACTTTTTTAGGACAACCTTACTTTCATTTACCATGTTTCCATATGGTAAATTACAACACATTTAAGGGATTTACCTCTTCACGCATCTCTTTACAAATACTGTATATACAAATGTTCAAAACTGCATTCTCTGCGTCTACATTTCACCACAATCCAGCTTTCCAAATAACATCTCTTAAGGCGACTGAATGAATTGACCCATGTTTTGGCCCCAAGAAGGCACCATCACTTCCAACCATTTCCATCTGTTCAGAGACAATCCATCCATGTTGGGCAACATACAGTAACATGGTCAGAGGTACATACATCCAGGTGCGGAAGTCCAGACAAGACGGAAAAAGCAAAATCTTTGGCATCAGGAGCCAACAGTTTTGAGGTGTTATTCAAACTCAGTATAAACTCAGACCTCAATCTTCTTCAGCTGCTCATATGTTATGAAGAACTGAGACAATAACGTTAAGGGAAAAAAAATGAGAGAGCTGTAAAAAAAAATGCATGCTTTGTGTTTGTTACTTTACAATTTGATTTTTGGACTAATGTTCATTGTCAGCTACAAAACAAAAAATAATCAGCAAAGAAACTTAAGGAAGAAGTAAAATATAACTAGTGTAAATAAAGGGAAATGTCAAAGCAATTGCAACAGAAATAGAAACACTTGAGTATAATGTGCATATACAGTATCTGATGTGCAAATAATGCAAGGAAAAAGGATACAATGATATTCCAAGGACCCAGTCTCAGCCAGTTAGGAAAAAATCCTTTATATAGTGCAAAGAAACCTTCTGACCTCCATGTCTGAAAAAGAAAAAAAACAAAATTCTTAATCTTCTAGACATTTTCTTTTGTATTATAAACTACACTACTCATGCAAAAATAAAATAATAGGCTACCTACAATCTCAACCGTAAAAATATGTATAAATATAAGTCACTATGAATGAAAGCATTGGCTTTATTATTATTATAGTATAAAAAACTTTTTTTTAACAAATTCAGAACTCAAGTGGCAAATATGGACTCTCTGGATACCAGAATCAATCCTTGGAGAAAAACTACCTTAAACAGCACACACCAAAAGGCCACCCAACCATACAAACACTGGGCACCCATGGGCCCAGTGGGCAGTGCCCCCCTGAGGTACCTGCACTAGGCAGTCCAGTGTGCCCTTGTAGCCTGAACACGTTCTGTCAAGAAGCACTCGCTGGTTCATCATGCGGGTCCGTACAACATCGACAGGATTGGACGCCAGGGCTCCTGCCAGCCCACACACAAAGCTTGACCTGGAATGGAGGCATTGTTAGATAGGTGGGATCAGGAACCTTCCGTCTTCAGCCAACTAGGACAGACAGGATCCAATGAGAAAGGCAGTAGTGAAAAAGGAAGCTTGTAGCACAGAGACTTTGATCATAGGCACAAAGAGGCCTGGTGCCCTGCCGGAGCACTGCAGAACAAGCTAGCATTTCCACGGCAGCCAGCCACACCTATACTCTGTCAGTCAGGCCGGTTGCCCTGTATACCTTATTAGATAGCAACCTTGATGAAAGAAACCTCGACCAGTTTTCTTTGCTGGTCACCAGGCTGATTTTGCAAGTTCATTTTGATTACACACTGATATTGAACTCCACGTACAGCCCAGAGCTGAGCTTCAAGAACTTCTGCTCTCTTTCCATCCAGCCACACAGCTCCCTCTCTTATTCAGATCACTCACACAAAGTGCGTGTAGACGGTGTCCCCCATGTAGCCAGACAGGATCAGGTGCTTCTTGGTGAGGTCGTACACTGGCAGCTCCACACCCACCACAATAGCAGCTCTCTGAGCGGTCAAGGAAACCCCCTAAAGCAGAGCAGCACATCTTCAATAGGCACTCATTTACATCCCTCTTCTTCCAGTGATAACAGGAACTTTTTAAACCCATGTATATGTCCTTCGTGAAGTCAAAGTTTACATTGTTCATGCATCTCCTTTACAAATGATAAAATGACATGTACTTACGAAGGACAAAATTAGGGACCCTCACCAAAATAGGGAGCTGGGCCCCTAAAATATGGTCATTATTTTGGGCAGAGAAAGTGACGGAGGTCTCTCTCATGCTCTTCAGGTCAACCTTCCACTGCAAGAGTCTATTCACTTGGACTGTGGCTCCCTAATGTTTTTGCCAGTTTTGAAGGTTACAACGCACGTTGCTTTTACAAAGTGGCCCAGAGTAATGTTAAGCCTAAGATGAGCCATCACAGTGGAGAAAACTTACTTTCCAGAGACCTCGGGTTCCTTCCTGCTGATAGATATTGATAAAGTTTCCGATCATTCCTCCCTGGACCACGCTTCCTTGGGCTTGCATTCGGATCTAGTGAATGAAAAGGCACAGAAAAACACCCTGTAAAAGCCCTGCACAGCATATAGATTCTACAGTGAAGTATGAATCATAATGAAACAATTGAAAACACCAAAAAAATAATATACCCCCTTATAACTGGCTAACACAGAAGGCTTGCCAGCATTTGAAAGTGATTTCTTAATATTTCTGAGATACTATTTACTGTTTCACGACCTACTGTACATGTCAGCCCAGCAGTTCTCAAACGGGGACCCCTTGTGGTCCAGACAGCTAGTACATTGGTCCATGGAAAAGAAAAATCAGATTTAGGGCTGAAACTATCATCGCTCCAACCTGACTTCCTGCCATTGAAGTCAGTGGAACTGCACCAGTTGTCTCGTGAACTTACCCAAGACACACACCTTCACTCCCAAGAACTGCTATGCATCAGAAATACATTTCATGAGGCCCAGATGTTTAGGTGTGTAAATTACAAATGTAAACTGAGCACAGATTATTTCTTTGTTCCGTTAGATTTCTATATATACTGGAGCGTAAAAAAAATAGTAGTGTGTAGTGATCAGCAAAATGTTTGGAAATTGAAAAGGGGTCCACACACTCAAAAAAGTTAAAAAAGCACTGTCAGAGGCTATAAAATGCACAGAAATGTTCTATATTTTAAAATATTTTAAAACATAAAACAGTTAACAAAAGAGAGCAGACTGTTCTGTCAATTTAGTGTGGTTGGTGCCTAGTAACAGACAGATTTGAGAATCCCTTCCAGCTGTTTCCTGAAAGAAATGACGACATAGACATCACACCTTTGAAGGATACTGGAAGCACTGGCATTACTCTGTGCTTGGTGTTCCCTTGCAATAATATTTGAACACATTTTCAAAGCATAACAAAGTCATATTCTGCCACCTGTATAACAGTGCTGGGTAAAGATCCTTGCTCTGCTAACCTGATACTGAAATACTCATACATGCCTTTATTTAATCATGATTGGACTATTGTAACACCAATGTTATGGAGCTATCTTCTAGGTTTCTATTGTCATTGTATTAAGTAAACATACATGGCATTAGCACAGAACTCCCATCCTTAGGGCGCCTTTATAAGGTACAGACAGGTCTTGATCAAGATTTTATTTAGACATGCACGGGTATAATCTCACAACTGATTCAAATTCAAATTCAAATTGATCTACATTCACAAAAATCAAATCACACAACCATCACACACAACATCATTTTTCATAGAGCACTTGCTCTGTTCTGAGACACTTCTCTCATGGTCAGTCACTGATATTGAAAACAATGCATGAAGTAAAGATGACGGTAAAAGCAGAGCATATCACCTTGCATATTAACAAATACTGGACCAGACCTTCACCATTTTAGTGGTATCTGACAGCCTGAACATGTTTGAAGGGGTCAAAATCTGGAAAGCGCTCAACTGTTTCTAGACTCGTTATATTACTATTACTCCTCATAAGACATGAGTATAAGTATTATGTGATGTAGTTCCAGAATAGGTCAATCCAGAATAAGAAGTGAAAGTTCCCATTTCCTTCAGTTTCTGAACCAATAGAACCTTGAAGCCTTGTGGTTTAGCTTTTCCTTATTCCTTAAAGCCGTTATGACATTGACTACTTACATCGCTCCATTCACTTTAAACTAGCTTGCTATTTTTGTATCTTCTGCTGAGATTTCAAACTATTTGGAATGCCAGTGACCCTTCTGTGTCACAGACAAAGCAAATTTGACTAAGGTTGATTTTTAATTGCTGAATCTATCTTTTAAACGCACCAATACATGTGTTTGTGGTTTAGTAAAAGGCAGGGGGAACAGCAGTAGCCATGAGTTCTGCCAAGCATGTCCACATTCCTGTCAGAGCCCTGCAGGTTTTATTGATAGTAGCTGCAGCTGACACTGGCAGCAGACAGTGTGCTGGTTTGCCCTGTGATCTTTACAAGGAACCTTCAAGAGTGAAACATTCCATCACCATTTCGGCTCTGTGTGCCATCAAGTCTTTGAATGACTGACAAGATCTTTTTGCATTTGCCCACTGGAGTCAATATGGCATTTCATTTCCACACTAGCTGGGATCCCAATTTAAACTGCCACTTTAAGGCCAACACACGTGCACACTTGGGTAAGCATTCTAAACACATAAAATTATACTACAACAAGCAAAACTGCATATGCTACAATTGCAACGCACGGCCTTAGTGTTCTCTTCAGATGCAGCTATAGGCCACAGATGAGTTTGGCTTCAGTGGAGTGCATATCCTAGATTGCGCTCTTTCTCTATTATAGTCACAAGACCCTAGGAGAAGCTGCTGTGTGCCAATACATTGCGCCTAGGGCAGGAGTACAGTAATATACACAGATCATAAGTGGTCTGAGCGGGGATCTGTGTCAGTTTACAGGCTACAATGGAGCAAATACTGGTTAATTCCATGCTGAATAGTCAAAAGAAGGGGAAAAAAACAATTTCGGAAACCAGAACTTTGTGTTCTTCCTTTTCACTTTCTTTCAAATGTCTTCAGACCACCTCCACTGTGATCTAAAAAAAAACACTGCAAAATTTCCCTTTACTTTGCAAGCATGGAGTTCACTTCTGCTTGTTCCTTTAAACATCACGGTAAATACAAGCTGCACCGGTTATGCCAAGAATCTCATTGACAAAAAGAAAGAACATCTTAACAGATAGACTGGATATTTGAATCAGAGTCACCAATTCAAAACAAAGTTTCACAAACGTGAAACTAGCATTACAATACAGGTCTAAATGAAGTCTGATTGGGAACAACATGTTTTCTACGCAATGACGAGCGATTCAAAAAAGAAGTACCTCCATGTAAGCGTAACAAATACTGGCGTTCCTTCAAAACTATAGCCATGGTCACTGTGTCTATTTTAATCCATTACCAGACGCACAGTACGAAGTCACAGCGTGACACAGGACAAGCTGTTCCTTTCTGTTCTGAACTCGTTCAACTACTGAACTCCTGGCACGATTAAAAAAAATAACTGACCTAGAAGAAAGTGAAAGCTTTTACTTTCAAAGAAACAAAGGACAAAATCCTGACTTTCAATATTTCTAAATTAATTACGTTTTGCTCTAATAAAATCTAGCACTTAGTGCTACCATGGGGAAGAAAAGGTAATCCTTTTTTTGCTACAGTAATCAAATATTCTGCAGAAATAAAACTTTTAAGCTCCAGAATAACTTTTGCCCAGGAATTTAAAAAATTGCCGAATGGTTTTCAACAATTTACTCTTGCACCACAACTGCATAAACATCTAACACAACCAGAAACTAAAACACCATATTAGCATAATAGTTATTAGCTGTAGGGCTGTAACACACATGCATTTAATTTATTCAGCCCAGAACTACTGCTTTCAACTGAGCACTGCCGTTCAAACATGTGACATACAGTAAGAAAATCTAAAGTCTTTGTTTGTGGGTCATGAAGTTTTTCTTGGTTTATGCACTTGATATCAGGTACTCAGTAAAACAAAGCAGCTAAAATAAATATTTTACAGACTCATTGTTTCCCAACATAATATCGCCATGGTATTTCTCTAATTAAATGGTCAAATAAAATATTCACCCACGACAGTTCATTCTTCCTAACTACAAAGTCACTTATTGCAACATAAGACTTTCTCACACTGAAGGATAGTGGATTTTACAGTTTCAACGTCCCATTTAATGATCTATAAATCCTAAAGTTTGGTTTGGTTTGACTATTGTATTGCTTTCACACTGTGTCAAGAAGAAATAAAACATCAACATAAACACCCTCAGTCTTTTTCAAAATTTGCTTCTTCAAGCTCATGTTCTTCCCATTTTGAATTTTTAGTTCATGTTTTTACTACCTACAGTACAAGAAACATTCAGGACTATCTACATGCCATCTATCATGTTATTTCCCATTTCTACCAGAATACTGCCTAAAACGTTCTGGATTTTCTTTGTATCTCCTGAATTTCCTTTTCTGGACTGTAGGCATCTCAACTATTCACCCTTCTTACCTTGAGCACGTCAGTGGGGTTAGCAATTGAGGATGAGATCACTCCAGACAGAACGCCACACAGCATGTTCATCACCAGTGTCTTTGTTTGTGGGTCATGAAGTTTTTCTTGGTTTATGCACTTGATATCAGGTACTCAGTAAAACAAAGCAGCTAAAATAAATATTTTACAGACTCATTGATTCCCAACATAATATCGCCATGGTATTTCTCTAATTAAATGGTCAAATAAAATATTCACCCACGACAGTTCATTCTTCCTAACTACAAAGTCACTTATTGCAACATAAGACTTTCTCACACTGAAGGATAGTGGATTTTACAGTTTCAACGTCCCATTTAATGATCTATAAATCCTAAAGTTTGGTTTGACTGTTGTATTGCTTTCACACTGTGTCAAGAAGAAATAAAACATCAACATAAACACCCTCAGTCTTTTTCAAAATTTGCTTCTTCAAGCTCATGTTCTTCCCATTTTGAATTTTTAGTTCATGTTTTTACTACCTACAGTACAAGAAACATTCAGGACTATCTACATGCCATCTATCATGTTATTTCCCATTTCTACCAGAATACTGCCTAAAACGTTCTGGATTTTCTTTGTATCTCCTGAATTTCCTTTTCTGGACTGAAGGCATCTCAACTATTCACCCTTCTTACCTTGAGCACGTCAGTGGGGTTAGCAATTGAGGATGAGATCACTCCAGACAGAACGCCACACAGCATGTTCATCACCAGTGTCTCATCTGCACAATACAAAACACTGCATTTAAGATGTGGTACTAAAAATGCACACCTGCTCCCGCAAATCTCAGAATCCGCTCCCCCAAAGATATCACATTTCATCAAGTAACCAATCTCCAACCTCAAACCTTTTCCTTTTAAGCTTTTTGTGAGCATTATTTTCTATGCTCTTTTAAATCCTCTATACTCTCTCCTTTCCCTCCTTTTAAAAGACCATCTTATTACCAATTAGTTTGGATGACAAAATCTTTGCACAGAAGGTTCTTATTAAGATACTTTTTATTTCTTTTGTCTTACAAATCAAAAGATGATATATAATGAATATTTGCTCTGACCTCTCCAAAGAAAAATACCTAATACTTTTCTAAAATGCAGTTCTGGGCAACCTGCTGGCAAAGCAACAAACAGAAACTGGGTTAAAAGTCAGAATACACAGGGAACATCTTACTGGCGGCAGTCTCCTTTGGATTTCCCGGCTACTATCCTATTGCTATTCTTTAACAATTAGAAAAGACTACAGACTGCTTGTACTCATTTGTACAAGTTGCCTGGTTAAGTGCTGTTCTGTCTGATGTTAATAATTCAGTTCTTCACCGAATTTCACAATTTAAGTGATTACTTATTTTCTGCCATATATGTAATCATAACATCCCAGATAACAAGATCAAAAAAGTAATGGAGAACTGCAAACTCATCAATAGAAAATGCAATTTAGTTAAACAATTGGAATAACAGCTTAGCTCTGCACCTACAAGTTAAATATGACTGCATTCTCTAATACATAAATGAAGTCATATTTAAAGTACAGGAGCATCCAACCATCTGATTTTGATTGTTATAATGGTTCAACATTAGCTTGTTTCTCCAGGGCTCAAACATGATTCTTTGTCAAAATGTTGTAATTTCTAAATATTCCTTTCAAACCAATGAAAAAGGCACCTTGCCTTGTGCATGAGAAATGTTATTCTGCCCAAGATCCAAAAAAAGGCCTTTAGTGGTCATGGCACCCTGAAGGTTTTAACATCTGGAAGCTTTATAAACGGTACTGGGTAAATATTTAACTAAATTACTCATTTTCAAAGGGTGTGCACTGTGCATTTGCAAATAAATAATCCTGGTTGTTACTGGCTAAATTTTATCAACCTCTTACAAAGTGAGACTTTGGGTTCCCATCTACAAACTACAGAATTTGCATATTTACATTCTCTGTGGGATAAAAATATTTTTTAAAAAGACTCATTACAAGGTTCCAGATTACATGTCTTAAAGGCTCCCAAACAAGATAAGACTACTGTACATATAAGACCCAAGACCAGCCATCTTATGTCATTTAAAATGTCATAAACTAAAAAAGTAAACTCATACCATAGAACAACATGACTACTTTTTAGGAAAGCAGGTAGGAAGCACATTTAAACAAGAACACAATTTTATGTCTACCAATGCTCACACTGTGTGCTTTAGCACACAAAATGGAGTAAATTAGGTGAGAAAATAGGACAAATTGAGTACATTATTTAAAATAAATGTATAAACAAACATATAAACTACACTTGATAAAAGCGTTTTTCAACCCATTATTCATGCACATATTATTCCATAAAAAAACACAAAACACATAGACTACCATTATTAAAATGTAAAAATATTCCAAGGATTCCAGCCGATGTAGGCAGACCTAGAAGCAAATGAACCAGCAGGCTGAGAAGACTTAGAAGAACACAAGTCCTACTGACTACAGTAAGGCAGCAGCTACTGAGGGTTGAGAAAGAGAGCACTGCTGGTGAGGGGCTTCTCTCACTCACCTTCTGGCCTGTCCACAAACAATCGTTTGAAGCTCTGGTACGTGCCAATCTTGATGGTGCCATAGGAAGCCTGCCGGAGCATCGCAGGAGCAATCCTGGAATGTGCCACACAACCGTGAGAAACCAGGAAAATAACTAGACAGGAGTTAGAAGGACGGTATCTGTATTTTTCCTTTACTGGACACCGTTCCGAATGCTTAATTGTTGTTTTGGAAATGGTAACATGAGACGGGGCTCTTGTCATCTCTTGGCTCGAGAGGACATCCTGCTTTAGGTGACACAGAGTTCAGCACTTAAAAGAAGAAAAGTATTTGTGGAGTAAGTGGGTTTCAACAGCTAGAGGAAAAATACTGAAGCCTAGGGACTCTTCCAATCAGCACTCATCCTGACTTCTACAGCATCCAGCAGTCTGAGAATATGTGACTCTGCACTGGATGAGGGAGTCCACCTCACCAAAGCCGATAGCCATTTGTACAGCTGGGCAGACTGGAGAACTGAGGTGAAGTACCCTGTACCTCACTTACATCTACAGAACCCTCAGGAGAAGACTTGTTATTGCTTGAAAATGGTAAAATCATTAACAAGTAATAAGTAATCATACCTCAAAAGGTACAGAGACTTGAACCCACAGCCTTCCACTAACGAGTCCAGAGTCATAATCACAACTCTACGCATCCTTTTTTGCAAATAGCTAATCACAAATTATACAATACGACTGGCACAATTTTACCATTTTCAATCAATAACAAGACTCATTCTGGGGTTTCTGTAGATGTAAATGAGCTCAAAAAGGGAATCGAGTTCTATCTCACCTCAAATGACCTTACATTTAATAAACTTCTAGAAACTAAAGGGAATAGCTTAAGGAAGCCTCCTATCCAGCAAAAAAGCCAAAGTACAGACTTCAGCTCACAACAAAACAAATGCACAAGGCAGTAGATGTAAATCTAAAGTGTGGTTTTAACAACCAGAATAAAACAAAAACTGTATTAAATAAAAGCAGTTCAACACTCCTTGGATTAGCATCCTTTACAATCCTCATGACATTTGAGTTCTTCTGATCTGCCAGTACCAGTTAAGGCTCTGTCTTGCTTACCCTGAGTATAGTGCCCTGAGGCCTTCCTCTCGGCATATCCGGACAAAAGCATGGAGCATTCCTCGGTACCGAATCTCTCGGTACTTACTGTCGCTGACCTGGCCTTGGACCTGCAAGCGCGTTTTAGTGAGGTCAATGGGGAAGGTTCCTGGAAGAAAAAACAGAAACTGTGGTTATAACAAAATCTAAGCGCTCTGCCAGGCAGTGAGGTAACATGGAAAAAAACTAAACTTAATAAATAAGTGCTAGAGTATGTGTAGAAATATATTTACCCCCCTGAAAATAATTATTCTCTGGTAACACTATACAACATGTATTCTGCTACCCATTTTTCTACATCACCAATCAATTTTATAACCGATTTAAATCAAGACCTCTACAAATTTTGCTAGAATTTGTTCTGTGAACAAGTGATTTCTGCAGCAATGTCTATTTCACATGTATAGTTACAGTTACTGCAATTTAATTGATTAATGACAGCAGTTTTACAACGGTACTTTCAAAAAGCTGTGCCATGTGGCATCATTTAGAACCTTGTACTGGGTAGATCCTGATTAATAACTACTTCCATGTAATATGACCCTATTTTAATTCATAAAAAAGTAAAAAATAACACATTCTGTTTAGAATTAAATTATTTTCTGCGCTCATAATCAAACAGACCCTTAAAAGATGCAACCTAACAGAACAGTTGTGTCCATGAAAACAGTCACAGGAAGCAATAATGAATGCTTTGATATACAAATTCTTGACATGCCTGAAACGCACACTAGTCCCTCCTGAGTACTTTAGCTTCTTGCAAAACTTACTGCTTGCCGGCAGTTCTCCTACCTTCACGGGCCATCAGAGTTTTAAAAACCGTTCCCCATTTTGTGTTTTAATGCAGTCAATGCAGCTTTCCCACTTTAAAAGCCTTGTCTTCAGAAGGATAACTATGCGCATAACATTGATTTTAAGCTTACAAATAAAATACAAACACTTACCACACTCTGCAGTCACAGAAGCCAAGCCTCCATACACAAAAGGCTTCCAGTTCAAATTAGACATTGTGTACGCATATGCTTCCTCACGGACTCTGTAAGAAAAAAGGGTTTGAGCTATAGGCCGTCCCAGCTAACAAGCACTTCGGTACCATGTGTAATTCGAAACAAAGCAAGCCAGTGGCCTTATCTCCAGAGGGTTCGGAGATAAGACACAGTTGTCAGGACAGGAATTCGACTCCTTGTTCCAGGCTAAAACACATCAAGAAACTTGTCAGACCCCACCTACCCCTGCTGTTCCCCTCCTGGCCTCTGTCCAACCTCTTGCATTGCTCAACACTACTGGATGGAAAGACAGAAATGTTCACTCGTGAGATGGGTTTGTTTGTAAAAACAGATGTTTTCTTTGTTTTTGAGCAACACGTGTTGCATTTTTGTGGGCCTTTTTTATCTAGAGATCATATTTGCCCTTTTTTGTTTGGAACTCATTTTGAATTTTTTTGTTTTTTTGTTGGATTTTTTTCAACTTTAAGTTTAAGTAAAACAAAGTTCAAGTTTAAAAATGGTTGGAGGAGTGGTGTCAGTAAGTGACTGGTGCTGGCCATATCAGTTGGTCATTATTATTTTAGTGTCCTCTTACCCTTTTCATTTGAGACCCACTTAGTGCAACTGAATTGAACTAATAAGGTTTGAAAATTAAGGAATGTGCAAATGTAATAATTTCACTTCGTAATTTGGGTTGGACTTGTTTTCAATGGCAGTGTCAGTCTTTCTGTTAACACTGAAACTACAACAACACACATCTATTCTTCTGTGTTTTCTCTTCAAATGTGAGAGCTGCCTTTCCGAAATATTCCAAAAATCCAAACGTCATTTAAGATATTGTCAGCATGTCAGTAGTGTGTCAGTCCTAAACGTAAAAAAAAAAACTTGTATGAAAAAAGGCAGCTAAAGAGAGACCTGCAAGTTTTCATTCTAAATATATTATGCTAAATCACGTAGTTTGGAGTAAAGTGAAGTTTCACTGCTTCAATGACCACTTATTGCTGAGCTTTGCAAAACTCAAAACAAGAAGAACTTGTTTAAGACACAGTGTAAACTTATTTTACTTTCAATAGGTTGTATTTGCATAACTATTTCAAACTCAGCTGTCTCAACTGTAACCATTCGTGGAACTGGCTCCATACAGTTGAAATAGGATGGGGCTGTAAAATCAATGTGAATTCACCACGCCTAAAACAAATGTTCGCAATACTAAGTGGGGGAAAACAGATCGGGGGAAAATTGGGGAATAGCTAAGACAATACCCAATGTGCCTAACAAAAACTTCTACACATTACACACTTAAGAAGTCCCGAAAGAAAAATAAATTAACCTTAATTACCAAAGCTATGTTTTATTCTTGATGGATCAAAACATACCAATTTATGGGACTTTCTGCTAGTTCACGCACAGGCATTCTGTGCACAGACTATTATCACAAAGACTCATGTATACACTTGGTGCATGGCACTTATTAACATAGTGAGAAGTCTTCCCTAAAGAAACCTTAATTAGTCCAAGAACAAACACCGTCTGATTTTATCTATCAAAGAGACTAATAAAGATGAAGTCTAACACAAGTCAGGGCAGATAAGGTTTTGACTGGTCATGAAGGCTAGTGGAATTATTTCATAGAAACAGCACACTGATCTGATCTTCTGTTTAAAGAAAGACAAAAAATTGGTTTGCAACTCTTTAAATCAGCATCACAGCTTCTAGTCCCAGTCAGATAAGAAAAATAATAAAGTCTTAGTATACTATAACTAAATATAATGTGATTTAATACTTGGTTATATCTAAAGTCCATCTATTGTTGCAGAGCTGCTTCACCTAAAGGAAAATTTCAGCAAAATGAGTTCAATCCTGAAAAACCCAATCTGTGACCAACTTTTCTTGGAAAGAGTCCTCAACAGTGTTAAACACAGACCCATCAAAACCCATCAAGAACTCAGTTTTATTTTGGGATAAAATTTTCCGAGAAGCCAGTTAACTCACCAGAATGTGAGGGGAAACTGGAGCACCCAGGGGAAACCGAGGTGAAAAACAGGGAGAACTTACAAACTCCAGATAGATAGCACCCTAGAAATTGAACCCAGGGCCCCAGTTCTTGCAAGGCAGTAACCACTGTATTGCTCCATTATGATACATATGAAAACACAAACTTATATTAATTTAAAGGGCAAAAAGAAGTCTTGACTGCTTCTCCCTTATACTCATAGAAATCAGAAAATTCTGTTCGACTGCAGTGGATGAGGCCTACAGAGGAACAAATGGGGCCAGCCAATTTCCTGTTCCTGTCAACTGAAGAGCTGAGGTCTAACAAGATCTATTCATTCCGGACAGGAATAATAAAATATTTTGTACACTAAAACACTGAGAATTTGCTTTTCTCTGTACATGGAATACATTAATATTTAATATTTGGACAATAACACGCTAGGAATTTGCTTTTCTCTGTACATTCCAATATTGTTGTGGGTTCATGCATGATATAGACAAACAGCCTAGATGTAACTGCCTGTGTTGCTCTGTGTGCAAACAATGAACAGTTTATCTTCTTAAAGTATACAATTTGTGGTTCTCCTTTGTTGCTATTTCTTCCTCTAACAGTCCCGCTTCTGAGAGAATGTCACAAAGACGAGGCGCAAGACTTTATGAAGTAAAAACACATCAGCATTGTACCAGCCTGGTGCACAAGCAATTTAAGGTTTTTCATGCAACTGGAAAACAAGTACCTATCGAATGTAGAGCTACAGTACACCCACATACCATTCACTCTCCTTCACCTTTCAAACAAGTCTTTTCAAGTTCCCCCTTCCCCCAATTGGCCATTATGAAGAATTACGAAGAAAAGCAGTGCGTGCAAAAGCAACAACATGAAAAGATGTGAAACACTAAACAGCAGATATAAACTACTACTTTAAAAATGAGAATCATGACCGGCACAGAGGAAAGCACATGAAAAGCCAATGCAGGATTTTGGAAACTACATGACCTTCTGTGTCCTCTGCCACAAATAAGTATTAATGTGCCCTCCAGAGTCCAACAGACGACAAGAGATTTCATTTGTCTTCACTGTAATCCCTAGTAGACACTGACAGGACTCTCCTCTTTCACCAGCCACTGGAAACTAAGTGAGGCAAAAGCCCTTGAAGTCCGAACATTATACATACAGTATGTGGGTTTCTCTGAACACACAGTTACCTTTATTTAATGATTGCACAGATCTTATTGTAAATGGAATGTTTCCTAAATTTAAGCAGCAGTTTAATTGTACCCAAACGTAAATTTATCAGCAAGGCACACACATTCACAGCTGCTTTCCTAATTATACGGACAAAATATATGTCTGCCATCACTCTTCATCTTTATACTACTGTATATAGAACGAGGGGACACTGGGCTGTTGTCACATTTGGGCAACTTCCTCTGTGTGGTACAATTTAAAAACGACACCATTGAGTCCTAAGGGATGCAAAAGTATTAGAACAAAAGCAGAAACGATAAACTCCCGCTCAATCTTTTTGGTCATGATGTTTCCAGACACTTAAAAGAAGACATATTACCTTAAACTAATCATATTAATAATTTTATCTTATCTTAACAATTAAAAAAAAACATGTTTTGCATTGCACTGATAGCTACGCCTTTATGGGTTGGGGATTTGCCGTTTCTTACAAAAGCTTTCTGAAAATGGAAATTTTTAACATGGAATAAGAAGAAATTAAGCTTCGCATATCAATTAATGCACACAAAGCAGTATGTTTTTAGCTCCATCCATACCAAAGCGTCCACGAATTGTGGGCTTTGCCTTTTAGTGTCAAATAAAAAAAAAAGTTCCATATTATCACACTTACATAAATAGTAAAAACGAGTGTTTGAGCAGTGAAACTGCGTAGCACTTTTAGGATTGTATTATACCTGGAATTTATATCCCCCAAAATTTCAACACGATTGCTACATTCATTAAACAGCTTGTTTATACCGTCTTTCGTTGAAGTTGACAAATAAACACTTCCTGTAAATGTTTTGATGCTGAACAACGCACGCGATACAAAACTACCTCAAACGCAGAACAGTAATACGGGATAAAAACTACTTAGCAAGAGAATACAGGAGAACAGCGGATATAGAAAAGCTACTTACTTGCAATGCAGGAGCTTGCTTTAAAAACCGCGTTTCTTGCCGAAATCGACTGATTCTCCACGTTCCTTCACTCCGAGAAATACGAAAATTCAATAAAGGCACTGACGAGTTATGGCAGAAATAATGAACCATACGTGTCGTTTATTCGAAACGCTTAAAAGCCCTTGCTGCGGTTTGGTTCTACTTAAGTCTGTGTGAAAACCAAGGCTTAATTGTTTTCATGCGTTCACCTTCAAGCACATTTTATGGTCTTTTAGAGCTAACGGATCGGATTAAGGAAGAGACAAGTTCATTTCACTCGTGGTGCGGTGGCATCATAAGCGCTTCTTCCGTCAAGTTCTTACAAATGACATCCAGACGCTCTGCAACAAACCCGCCCAGTAGTTCTGCTCACACACCCCCATCCGCTCAGACCGACAGCCTTTCCCTTGCACAACGAAGTAAATCGATGTCAGATAGCAGGGTGCTGTCTTTGAGTTTTATTTCACGCTTATTATTGTATTAATATTAGAATTATGATAATAAACCGTTGTTTACAGATCGTTGTTTAGGAACTGTAAACAGAAGGCATTGTTCTGTACGCCGGTTACAGCCCGTTTTCAACAAAATACGCCATCCCTTTTCCAGTTTGCAGGCAAAGATACACGGATTCCTCCTTCTGTCACACCGCTTTACCAATGCTGCCATCAGCTTTGTCCACCCCGTCCTGGTCACCTCTCTCAGAGAACATTCTTGATGTTTCCTGAATGTTCCCGTCTGCGGGCCCGCCAAGCTCATTACACTACACTTCACATTCATGTAAGGCCAAGGCACTCGTAAAACTGGCATACTTAATGAAAAACTGTTTTTCTTTCCGATTTCTGGCTATTTAGTCAAGTCTAGTTGTTTGGCGTGGTTAGGATCCTCGTTATCCTGATGACACAGAGGGTTTCACTCGAAAGTTATTCTACTGAGCGGTACAACCCGAGTGCCTAACATCGAACAACACAATGCTTCTCTGTTGCTTAATATTTCCAAAGAAAATGTACACTCAAGGACGAGCAGAAGGCACAATTGCGTAAAGATACAAATAAATTAAATAATGACAATGAATCAGTTGAGTTAAGGTAATTGTAAGACACTTTCAGACACGTACCCCCTAATTTCCACTGGCTCCACTGTCTGCAAACGCATAACCAAGTCGACTACAAGAAACCCCTCCAACGAGCTCTACAGCTGCAGCAAAAGCCTTCGGGCTCTCGGCGTATCTGGTTTTGACCGTAGTTTCAGAGCCAGGACAGGGAAAACAGACATGGACAAGTGACTTATTATGCAAATCCTGCCACAACAAGTGAAACAGTGAAACGATTGAAAGTGCACAATTCTCCCTTTAAGAATGTGTATAACTTAGTAGAAGATTGCATGATGTTTTAGAGTGTGTACTCGTTGTACGATTAGAATACACTGTGGAATAAAGTTTATTTTGCTAAACAAAATCGGGGTCTGACCGATTCTCACTGACTTCACGCTGACTTGGTCGCGGTTTCACCCATTTTGTGACGGGTATGAATCGGGTTCTGTAGGCTAGGCTTTGCAGTTATCAGAGCGGTACTTGAGAAAAACAAAAGTTTGACATGCATACAACACGGGAGCACTTTTGTCTTTAAAACTGCCTCTGAGAGTTTGTGCTTAACTCCTGTACAGGAGACCATGGCAAACCATGCTATTTTATGGGCCTTAATTTTTTTTCAGTCTGTTCGATTGTTTATATCAATATTATTTGCGGAGGTGCGAAAACGGCAAGAGATTTGTTTCTTTACATGAATGCAAGTACATACTTTACAAAATAGTTAAGTGAAGCCTTCAGGTGGTAGGATTTGCCAAATGCGCGCAAAGCGGCAAACAGGTTATGCAGGTCTGCGTTTTGAAAGTACCGTCCGCCCTCTAACTGCTTTAGCCAGTACAGGGTGGAGCCGGAGCCTTATCCTGGCAAGCAAGAGACGCAAGGCAAGATATCACCCTGGACGGGACGCAGGGTACAAACACGGACACACGTACACTAATGTCAGTTTTCCCAGGAGACAATTAACTTACCAGTATGTATGTGAACTGTGGGGGGAAACCGGAGCAAACCCACATGAATACGAGGAGAACATGCAAACTCCTCATAGACAGCACCCCAGGAGCTGAACCCAGGGCTGCGAGGCAGCAATGCTAACCACTGTGCCACCGTGTCTCCTATTTGAAGTACTAATTAGGACTGTGTTTTTGTACAGAAGAAAACATAAAAATTGATAGCATTTAGGGCTTGTCAGGCATCATGCACATAAAAGAAACGAAATAATGAGCATAACACATAGGCAGCGATTAAAACTATAGGCTATCACACAAGGTCATCCGAATATCGGTACTTTGCAAGTTGCCTGCAATATGAAAGCCATAATGTCACAGGTAATTACCTAAAACAAACACCTTTCCCTTTTAATTTAACCTAGACCGTTATTAACGATCGATTTTTGTATGGGTTTGGTCAATACATAAGGGCTTGATATTTAGAAGTAAAAAGGAGACACCGAGCACACGGGCGAAGTGGGAACTTCGAAAAATCTTTCACTATTTTTACCATAATAGCATGATAGTTTTAAAGCTTTACAGCCCGATTAATTTAAGGTGGTCTGTATTAAGAACGAGAATCGCTCGATTTGAGCACTTTTCGAAATGTTGCATAAAGTATTTTAAGGCTAATAACAATTTGGTTATGCAAACCAGGTTTCAGAAATCCGCTCCAGCCTTAGATCTTATTTTGCCGATTAAAAAAAAAGTTTGTTGGTTCTTCGCTTCGCACTTCAAAGACCGTAGAAGACAAGCGATACATTTTAACCCCTCTATATTACCACCAGGGGGCAAATTTGTTTCAAAGCTTGTGGCTCAATGACGTCAACGATGCTGCCAGTATCTAAGCTGGGAAAAAAAGTATATCGCTCCTTTTCAGCCAGATCCGCTAGTGGGGAGAGTAGGAGCCATATTTGAATCAAACCCTTAAAACACAATCCAGCAGAATGATCATCTACAAGGATATCATCACCGGTAAGAAAGCGATGTATTCAGAAGCAGCAGTTTTTAAGATTTAGATTCTGTGTCTATTTCTTACCGTGGAAAGAATTAATTCGTAATATTTCACTTTTTTTATGCCCGTGTTTTATGAGGCCTAGTAGCGTAGGCCCCGGCTTGATACTGAACTCGCAGGATGCTGAATGACCATGATTTTGTTCTTTTTCGTTTAAAAATATTGTCGTGTTATAGGTTTTTAACCAGTCTCGCTAAAGAAAGACAAAAGCGAGTGATTTAATACAATTTCTTAGCTAAGCGGTATTTACGACAGAAGTAAACTTCGGGGGCCGGTTTGTACCCCCCCCCATAAAGGCTTTATTCATGAAATTCCATTAGTATTTTACTTGTATGTGGCAGACTGAAATATTTCTAAATCGAATAGTGAAATCGGTTGCTTATGTATCTTTGTCTTTGTAAAGTAATTCAAAACGCGAAAGAGATTTTTATTACCTTTTTCCCCCAGTTAGGACGCATTTTACGCTTTAAGAGGGGCCGAAGTATTTCTGCTTTTGTTTGTCGGAATGTGGCGGGACCTCTTTTAGAAATATTCAGGCGGGGTGTGAAAATAGCGGAGCTCGGTGGCATCCCGCACTGGAGCCGAGAAGTTCAGTGAGGGCTGCTGGAAGTCGGATTCACGTCACTGATTTTCTTTCCTGCAGGAGATGAGATGTTCTCTGACATTTACAAAATCATGGAGTCGCCCAACGGAATCTTAATCGAAGTCGAAGGAAGGGTAAGGGATTTTCGCAAGAGGCCGAGGTGTGCAGAAACTGTGGTGCTGGGTGTGGGGGGTGAATCAGCCTTGTTCACTGCAAGTGTGTTTAGTGGGGCGCATCTCTGACGTGATCGTGACGAATGAGGGAACGTTTCCGGGTTGAATGGGAGCTTTAGAAATCGGCAGATGCTTCGATTTCCACACGCACACAAAAAGTGCGATGTTAAAAGAATAAAGTAAATCATTTCAGGCTTCTAGGTTATAGTGAAGTAATGGGAAATGGAAGCACATCTTCCATTCTGAAATAACTGAATGCTCCAGATGTGGATTTATAGCTACTAGTCATCCTTTCACTTTTTCCTTTCAATGAAGAGCTTGTATGACTGAAAGGATTCCAACTCTGTTCTGTAGCTGCTGGGGTCAGTGGGAGAGAGTGAAATTGTGCCACGAGGAGGGAGACCGGCATGCCTAGTGGGCAGCCTAGGCTGAAGCTGTGGCCTTTTGAGAACCCCGAGTGAGATGGGTGTCCGCATAGAGTTTGTGTGGCTCCTGTAGGTCCCCCTCCTTTGTTCTTTGTTTTAGGTGGTCAGCAGGTCAGAGGACATTGACGACTCTCTCATCGGCGCCAATGCGTCAGCTGAACTCCAGGATGAAGGCACAGAAGCCAGCACCGTCAGCGGCGTGGACATCGTCTTGAACCACAAGCTGCAGGAGACGGGCTTCACCAAGGACACGTACAAGTCATACATCAAAGACTACATGAAGACGTAAGTGAGCGCCGGAGAGCGGATCGCCGTCCTTGGCTGGCTGCATCGCTTGACAGGCCCAGAGCCCTGGGAAAGTGGCTTGAAGGGTTTTTTGTGTCGATGCAAGAGAAATTTCCTCGCGCTTTCTGTGCATCTTTGTCCGTAGCTGCTCAGATTGAAGAGGGGAAGACACGCCTTTTTTTTCATTTTGATA
The DNA here is from genome assembly GCF_055471065.1 of Atractosteus spatula. Classification (NCBI taxonomy): domain Eukaryota; kingdom Metazoa; phylum Chordata; class Actinopteri; order Semionotiformes; family Lepisosteidae; genus Atractosteus; species Atractosteus spatula. The sequence continues at coordinate 18,673,936 of NC_142709.1, read as the reverse complement.
AGAATTGTTTTATCCCTTATTGGGGGGAAAAGCCCAACACTTTAAGTGTCCATTCACAAAGAGTTTGCATTCATCTGGCTTTGAACAGAAGAACCTTTTAAGATCATAATGTCGTTTCTTGTTTTGGGAAGTAGCTGTTTGTATAACTTTCTATGTTATACTGAAATTCTAATGTGGTAAAAGATTTCAGGTGCTGTGAGGGGTATTTGGACTGTTTTTAGAAGACAGTTTAAGTACAGATTTTCAAGTTGTCATGGTGTTTTGGTATTGGAGTAAAATGGACAGCTGGAGAGCATATATAAAAGTACCGTTAACCTGTTAAATTCAATAACTTCCAAAGATTGTGGTTGGGGCTGGAAGACCAGATGATATTATCCTGAAATACTGTAAATAGAAGGTAAATTGTAGAATATATTTGGAGACCCCTGTTAACCTACCTTATGTTGAAACCTGAGAACTGAAAAGATTTTTCAAAGGTCATTTAGATGCTCCCAGATATGGTTAAAGAATTGCACATTTCCAGATCCAAGCAGAAGGCAGAACAGGACAGTGTTTTGTCTTAAATACATAAACACCTGAATCCCTAGATTTTAGATGATGAAATGGAGACTTTCGGTAAAAAAAGTCCTTGATATGTGCTGGAGCCAGATCATTCAAACCCATTTTGGTTATTGTCTTAATCCTAATCAGCTAACCAGTGCTGGGAAGCGAATACAGGAATAGTACTTTTAGCTGACTCAGACTTGAGCTATTGACAGACTGAATGTCTGTAATGTCACGCTGCAGTGTTCTCATTAATTTTCTAGATGCTGTATCACATACACCACATCAGATAGACTGGTTTTCATAAATAAGAAAAATGATTACTGGTATTTATGAAAAAACCTCTGCCTTAAGACTAATCTTGAATTTTATAGATGCTTTGTTCACTAAACGTCATGTACATTATTCATGCAGACAATGTGGAGGAGTAGTAATACAATCCCATGCTACTGTTTAACGAAAATGCTGACGCTTCCATAATTAATATCTAACCAATCGTTTAACGGTAGGCATGGCAAATGCAGTATTAGATTTAGCCTGGAAGAATAGTTGAATGTTTTCAATATTAAAAACTGATTCCTTAAGAATCGGGATCTGGCTTGAGGATAACCCATAAATACTAGTTTATAAACAACTGGAATCGACCAAGCTTACTTAGAGGCACCAAAGGGAATCAACTGCTCTTCCAGACAGGACCTTAACCACTGGAGCACAATGTAGCAAAGAGCTTTCTCAACCAATTGAGAAGAATATTGTCACTGGTTCATATGCCCCTTTAAGATCCAGAAGAACAAGTTTCACTGAGCACGATTCATTAACATAGCAAGAAGAATGAACAAATGTAGGCAAATATTTTTACTGTAAAATGTCTGGGGCCTGCTCTCTATCTTGTATAAGGTGGATGACAACTGCTGAAAATGGTTAGCAAACTCAAAAGTTAACTTGGGGAAATTACATTGGATTGGACACTTGTTCAATGTTCTGTTGTGTTTAACTGGTCATGTTTCTGCATTCTTTCTGACAGACTCAAAGTAAAACTAGAGGAGACTAATCCTGAAAGGGTAAAACCCTTTATGGCTGGAGCGCAGGAGGAAATCAAGAAAATTATGGCAAATGTCAAGAACTATCAGGTACGGGAGCAGAAAAGGTTGCTCAGCAGCAAAGAACTTAGCAGTGTGCCATGATGACTATCTTAGGACACCTTTGGAGGGTTATATCCTATGAAACGAATGCATTTCTCTGAGCACTTCACCAAGGGAATGTATGTGGAGCATGTCTGCTTTCAATTGTGATCTGAAACCTTTTCCTGTGTCAGTTTTTCACAGGTGAATCCATGAACCCAGAAGGAATGGTTGGATTACTAGACTACCGCGAAGATGGCATCACTCCATTCATGACTTTTTTCAAGGATGGCCTGGAAATTGAAAAATGTGTAAGTACTCATCATTTGCCAGACAAGTGCAATTAGTCCCCAATTCAAAAATACATTTAAAACAGCTTTATTATTGTGATAATAATTGTAGGACAAATTTAATTATTGGTAAACATCCATGTTCACTTTTAATACCTACCTACATCACTCTGTCTCATCACTTTGGCATCCACTGATAGACCTAAAGCAAAATGTATTGGCTTTTTGGTTTGCACTCGGATGCAATATCAAATTCCTTGCACTTTCTGGCTGTCACATTTGGCAGATTGGATTGAATAAAGGAAGACATGATGTTAGAAAAAAAACTTTTGACTTTGAATTCTATCCATGTCACTATTTAAGATCCTTTAGCTTTTGAAAGATTGCATAAATTGCATTTGGTTTTGGTGCTAGAGGTATACTTGACTGCTAGTTATAAGGTGTTGGCCTTAGCTTGGATTACATGGGGCTTACGTTTTGTAGATTGAAATGCAACATTTGTACCAAACAAAATGTACTGATTAAAGTATTGCTGTGATGTGGTTTAAATGCAGATCAGAAGTGCATTTGAATTAACTGTACCCTACCTGTGTTAATTAAAAAAAAGTTTGTATTTCAGGTGATTTTTAAACAGTATTTTGTATCCTTTGTTTTCAGTAATGCTTCAGGATCTAAATCTTCATCATAACCGGCTGCTGCTTCTCATCACAAATTTAACGAACGTGGACTGGACTTCATTTGCTGTTTATTTGGAATGGAAGCATTATTTTAGACTGTAATATCAAAATAAAAATAAAACTTACTTGGTCTATTGATGGCCTGAATCACAGATGTTGGAGAGCATCAGAGGAAGAATTTACATCACCTAATCCCACAACAAAGTCTGAAGTGAATGGTGCGGTATGAAACAGTTTTGTCAAGGGATTATCGTTATGAGCAGGGAAATTTCAATTGGATCTATTTTTTCAGCTCATTAAAACAAATTCTCAGCCTCACCGCTTGCCCCATGTATGCAGCTATATGAGACATGAACTCCCTCTCCCCCAGGATTGATCAGCCCCTGACTTGAGTTGTAAGAAAATAAACCACTGGATACAATTTCTCATTCATTGTTTGGTATCTTAAATGTTCTTGCTTGGCTTCAATGTTCTGGCTTTTTGTACAAAAATGCAAGAGAAGTGAGAGTACGGGAGCCATGAGGTGTTTTGAAGGCCGCTTTGTTGACATTTGGAAGGCAGGTAGCTGAGTTCCAGGATTCCGATTACAAGTGAAGGTTAATGGTGACAGTAGGGACACCGGTGAGCTCTGCTTCTAATGGGTGCTAAATCACCTGTCAGATATACTCCCAAATGGTGGGAGTCAAGTAACACGTCAACAGATCACTATTTCTGCAGGAAAGAACATTGATTACCACCATTAAAAATTGGTGATTCCAAAAATTGGAATACAAATAATTGGTATTTATCACAAACGACGGTTAGAGAACACGGTATAAATTTGAGAAAAATGTAGTAGAACAGAATGTTCACATTCAACATGCTATTCTGACTTCTAAGAAATTATTTTAATGGGTGTTGCTTAACCTTAAAGGAGCACAGCAGAAGTACGGGTAGATGGATGGATTGTGCCACGGGTGCATTTTGTCTGTTGAGAACATAGTCAAGCATCAAGGTGAAGGATGATTCATCTGGATCCATCACATTTCTCTGCGTGGTAGTCCCACCAGATTTTCAGACATTAGTAAAGTGTGATGAGCATTTAGTGCACTGCAGCCCCACTGTGGAGTTCTTGGGTTGAGTGTTTCTCATTAACTGCTTGCTGCCCAAAAATGTTACAAATTGCAATCAATTGATCTGCTGTTACTCTTGGATTTGCCCGACACTTCTAATGAACACTCTTATGATCCTAGGGTATTCTCTTCTGTTCCCTGGTGTCTTTTGACACCGAATCTTTGCTTGGGAATTTCCATGCTGACACTAGCGAAACACCACTCTCACTAAAGCTCCTGCCAAAAGTGTCCCCACAGCCACTCCTCTCAAAGTCACTGAGGTCTCTTCTTACAATGATCGTCATAATGATGAGCAACCAGGCCTGTCCAAAATTTATATACAGGACCCTCAGCATTCTGGGATGTTAGGTGCCGCAAGGAAGAGTAACAGCTGTGTGAAGGCCCCAGGTTTCAATATACAGTAATTTCAGTGGTGTCCCTCATTTTCCGGTTTATACTTTTTTGTCCACTATCTGTATGTGTGATTCTGTGCAAAGAACTGGTTACGTTGATTTTTTTTAATATTCCAATTTATTATTGAGCAGTCCAACCCTGAATTAAAACATGAAAACATTTGACATTTTCACATTTAAATGTACAAAATATGATTCTGTTTACGGGTACAGAACCGGATAAAAATATTTTTCTGACTAGTTCCAGGCAATACATACTGTTCCTCTCAACTGCAAATTCTGCTTGTAGTAGACCATCTATTAAACGGGGGAAATAGTTAAAAGGTATATAACATTAGAATTGACAGACTCAGACTGAATTTGAAAGACTCAAAACTTGAGTAAGCCGATACATATTTTCTCCCATCTAAAAGCACAAATAAACTCATGGTTTTAATCAATATTTTTTCAGACCCTTGGTAAATGGTTACATGGTTGTATATGCATACTGATTGAGCCACTTTGTTTGGCTCCTGGAAACTAGAACAGAAGAAGCTGCTTTGTGAATAGCAGACTTCTAAATCCTTACTCTGGACGGTCGACAGCCCTTCATAAGAAACTACCAGCATTTTTCTTCGGAGCGCTCGTCTGTACCAGAAATATTGGCATAAATAGAAGGAATGCAGCTGTGCCAGGGGGTGTGATGAGGCATCAGTGGCACAGTCCCGTTGCTGTGCTAGTCGCTCTTGTCCTCTCCCTGGTAGTGCCGGTACTCGGGCTTCAGCTCCCACGTGTTCTTGTGGGTGCCTTTCACGTTGTAGATCCCGATCCCACGAAGAATCTCCTTCAGGTAAATCTGCAGCAGGGAGGAAACAAGAGCGTGCAAGCCTGTGGCCCATGGTGGTAATACTGGGAGCAAACCTGCCCTAGGTCATAATCTCCTGAAGGCTTGAGCTGTCCAAAACATGGACAGATAACACTATACACACCCAAAGCCATGGGCTCAACAACTACATGTAGCCTATCCAGAACATCAAACTTGTATGTGGTATGCACACACAAGAAAACAATTGTATAAATGTTTTGGGCCCACTTCTTAAGCACTGGTGTCATGACACTGTTCCACTTAGATTTCTTTAAAAATGATCTGAAAGGAAAAATGAAACAGCTGTGATATTTACAAGCTGTTACCCCTACACACACAATGAATCCCTTCAGCATGTGGGCATTCAGACATACTTAGCATGAGATGTATTCTGAAAACTAGCATTTGGAAGCACAAAATCCAACCATGGATAACAATAACCTGCATTGGAGTCAAGTAACAGCTATTGTGATATATTTTGTATTTTTCCAGCAGAACTGCAAATGTTCATGAACACAACCAAGACTATTAACAGTATTGAACCAGTTAATGGATTAACTAAACCTTACAAACTTAATCATGAAAAAACAAAAGCAAAACCTTATGCTTTTTTGATTCTAATAGCAGACCTGCTTTTCCTCAAAATATTACCGGATTATGTTGACACAAAAATCCATGGAAAACAACACAATGACCACTAGGTGTCTATAGCTGACAGTATTTTAACAGTCAATATATATTTCAGATGACAAAAGATGAGTTTGGCATTTTGCAATGAAGAAGTCTGCACAGGTACTTCTCCAGGTATATCATAGGGGTAGTTAAAACTCTTGACCCAGAGAATCACAATTAATCAGACTGTAAATGCCTAAACACATAAAGCTCTTGTGAGCTCTGATTTAAATTGATTTAAAGTTTAAATTAAGTCAGGAAATGTCACCTATAGTCCTTGAGACCTACACTGTGTCAATATTTTCATTCAAGTTCTCTCTCTATGCTACCTAACACTACAAAATAAGTGGCCAAAACATAGTGAAAAAATCATTTCAAGCCCTTATAAAGTATTGATTTAAATGAGATTCATTGAAGCTGCTGAATTGTTTTTCCAAGGCCAAGGCTGAAATTCTATTTTCCCATGATGATGTGAAGAATATGATAAATGTAGAAAATGGGTTCAGATTCCTCAATCTTAGTAAGATATATTAAAACTGTGTAAAGATGCTGAAAGCTATTGGCAGCTAATGCTGTCCCAAATATATCATTTATGGCATTAGAATAGAACTATGATTAAAAAAGGAGAAGTAACATAAACCAGGAATTAAGTGCAGTCCACTGAGAATAGAAAATAAAAATGAAAAGAACGGGATGCACACTCTACTACATAATAAATGTATCATCTTGAGAGCTAATACATTCTCTGGAGTACAGCATGTGGATTCTGCTCATTTTATTGTTTCCAATATAAAACTTTGACGAAGTATAAGATAAGATCACTTTATTAGCCATATACAATTTCTTGCATTAGGAATTTGTCTTTCGCATACCCCAACGTGCTCTCCATGAGACACACAGGCACACAGACGGGGAGAGAGAAGCTTGGGGTCAGAGCGCAGGGTCAGCCATTTATACGGTGCCCCTGGAGTAGCTGGGGTTAAGGGCCTTCCTCAGGGGCCCAACGTTTATTCCTCTGCCGGCAGCGGGATTTGAACCGGCAACATTCCAGCCACAGGCGCAGATCCTTAGCCACAGTGCCACTGCTCCGCCACATACCATAAGTATGCTTAAGATACCAGTTTACTTTTCAAATCGTTTGATTTATACATTTATCCTAAAAGCAAAATCATTCTGGTGATCAACAGCAGGTCATTATTTACTGAATAAGCTAGAAAGAAATAGACTGTACATGGAAATCACAAATAGGACTAAAAAAAGCTGTTTCCAGGAAATCCGCCTACATTGAAGGTGTTACACTTAAATTCCAATCTAACTCTACAATTGATAAAACACATACTCTGTCTTGCATAATGTCAAATACATGTTTCACACTAAAGTGTTTTAAAGCTTACTGAATACTCAATAGTGAGTAAAGAGGTTGATTACATAACCAAAGTGCTGACAAAACCATTGTTTTACTGAGGGTTTTAAACCATTGTTAGGAAACCAATTCTCACTTTAATACATCTGTGGTAATCCCAGGTATATTTACAACTGAACTGCATTTTTCATCTGTTTATCCTTTAAACAACACCCCAGTGTTCTACCAATGGGTTTGAGTGCCTTCACTGCTATCAGAAGTGACATGCAGTGCTTGATGTCATACTTCAGGGACTGGCCTGTTATTTTATCATGAGCTGTGAGTTGCGTCTGGAGCGGCGGTGCAGGTCTCACCACGGGCTGCTTGGTAATGTCCACCAGATCCTTGATGTTGTAATACTGATGCTTCTCAAAGGCAGAGAACAGCATGTCCAAGACCTGCTGCTTGTCGGCTCGCGCACGCTTCCCTTCCTCCTTCTTCTTCTTCTCATACTCCACCTGCACCACAGAGCGACACACACAGGCAGTGTGAGACACCAGGACCCCAGCGTGAGACACGTCACACATCTCGCAACACGCGTCAGGCAACACACGTCACAGGTCTCACGACACGCGTCAGGCAACGCGCGTCACACGTCTCACGACACGCGTCAGGCGACGCGCGTCACACGTCTCACGACACGCGTCAGGCGACGCACGTCACACGTCACTTGTTAGGAGAGACGAGACACAGGTCAGACGTCACACACTGCACGACAAACAACCCACAGAGGTCTCCAGCGACTCACATTGTACGTGTGATTCGCCACTGGCTTATAGTTGGTGGTGACTGCCTTCTCCAGCTGCTGTGACAAGCGGGCAGGTTTAGATGATTCTTCAATCTGTAGTCTAGGAAAGGAGAAAAGCAATTGTTACAAGGATGCTGTAATAAATTTAAAGCAAGGAAAAACTTGATGGGATGACATCTGCTTTCTCCATGTGACGTTAATTATATGGTTTCCCTGGTACAGGCTAATTCAAGAGTTTCTAATGTAATTATGAAGTATACCGATTCATGTCTATTCTAAAAGCTGAACCGGTGTCTTGTCATTATTATGAAAGCAATTTAGAGGCATATGATAAGAACAACAAACATGCCAATTGCTCTTTTTGTTCTTTATGTTCTACAGCAATTAAGTAAACAGCATAGTGAGGGACCTTAGGGTCTTGTTTCTCTTCTAGTAGAAGGTTTTGAGATGTACCGACTACGGATAGTTCATTCAAATCCAGGTAATACTAGAGGTGCCCAAGGGGGCACTACTTTGAAATGAGCACTGGGGGACTGAGTGGGAAGGAACTGCCCAGGCAAATGCACACACCTCAGAGCATTCATGACTCAGAATGAATATCATCTGTCAATTCTAGATTAAAATGGTGGTAATAGCTGGTCCTGCATTTACAAAATGTCAACTGTAGGAATACCAAAAGTATTTCCTTTCTTAAAAAAAAGGCTGCTGAGCTCTGACAATAACTCAAGTCATGGTTTCCTGAATATACCAGTTCACACTTAGTGATCCGTTTTCTGCATTGTTCAAATACACAATGTTTTGCGAGTGGGGCTTAAGCAAACAATCCCAGCTGCGATCTGGAGCAGCTTGGTACATTTCAGAGGTGCCTTTTCACAAAACTACTGTATTAATTCATGGATCTGAAATGGCGAATGAGATAGCTGCCATCATAAGTTAAAAATAAAACAACAACTCAATAAAACATCCTGTCATCTAATGATACCTACTTTTTTAACTTCATGTAATTCTCATTGACTGCAGGTCTGCATTCAGCTCGTTGCACCACTACTCCTTCCAGTGCAATTTTGTCTTCAAAAGAGAGGGGAGAGAATAACACTTCATTAATTTTCCATTCATCCCAAAGGGCTGCAGAACACCTTCAGTGCTTTCAGCGTAGCTTCATACTGTCATTTTATGCGATGTGCATACAACAGTTATATCCACAACCACAGTCTTTTAAATGTACTCAATACCCATCATGGATGGCAAACATCCCATTTAACCTTCTTAATTGCAGCAAACTCATGTTACCATATGACACGACTGAGACAGAAATTGTGCCCGATCCTTTCAAACATAATTTAGTTGCTCATGCACTTGGCAGGAATATACGCTCATCACTGTTGCTTAGCTTCTGTTCCTGTTTTAATGCCCGAGAGGTCTGGAAAACTTGTTCTCATTTGTGAAGGATGTTGCTAAACACATCATATAAGTAAGTAAAATGCGTTGAACAGCTAAAATAGTGTGAAAAGGTTCATATTTCAGATTTGTTATGACTGTATTTTAGGTTTCTCTACTCTAAGAAATGAAACTTAGCATTCAAAATTCTGTAATCGCTTCAAATTAAGGATTTCTTTTTCCAAAAAAAGAAAGATCTAAAGCATGGAATGTGTACGTTCTCCCCATGTTCACAGGAATTTCCTCCAGGTGCTCCAATTTATTCCTACAGTCCAAAGATATACTAGCAGGTAAACTGCATTCTGGGAAAACTGGCCCTGCCGTGAGTGTGTGCCCTGAAAGATCCAAAGATTTAATTATTAGTTGATAACAAAGCTACTTTTCAAATATAGATGCAATTGCAGATGGCTGGTTACAGTTTACATATTTGTCAAGCATTTCTTGGTTATTTATTAAGTGCCAACATCCTCTAGGTCTGCAGAACAATTACAGTGGACCAAGCCATCCCTTTCTTTAACATCTAAATGCATTATTTAACACTATCCTTTAACACACAATCAACCTTTGCTCTCCTATCAAAGAACCAAACAGTCTGAGTGCCTTTGAGATTTGACAAGCGCAGGCTTCAAGTTAGCGTAGCTATAAGACCTACTGCCAGCCATGCACTGTTTCAGAATAACAAGCTTTAACTTTCAGCCCGTCTTTCAAACAGATCAGCTTCACTTTCTACATATATCCATATATGTCCATTAAAACGGCATACTTCATTAACATCACAAACAATTTCCATAAAGTATTTTAAAGTTAAGAGGCACCTCTCACTCACGAAATTCATCACAACAATTCTGGTAATGGACAAAATTGCTTAGAATCACTAAGTGCTCTGGTACTTGTTTTAATAACCCAGTAAACACTTGTATTCAATCATGTTAATAGAACAAATGGAGGCAGGCATTCATGACGCCTACACATGCATTTCAAATCATGCAAAGTTATCGGCACAAGTGAAACATCGATTTGCAGTTAAACATCACATGGCACGTTGGCTGAGTTGTTGGCCTAACCCTGATTACGCTTCTGAAACCCTGCAGGCCAGGTTTAAGAGGCTTACTCTCCAACAGGAACTTTTTTTTTCTATTGTCCATTGTCAGTGCTCATATTTCGGCAAGAGTCAGAAGGCTTCCTGCCTGACGAAATGCTTAGAAAGTGGAAATGAAACTTTTTAGAGGTCTTGTTCTGCTGGGCAGATTGCTAAAAACAACAAATAATTACCATCCTCACGATTTGAAATCACTTAAGAAACGTGAAAAGCACCAAAAAAGTTTAAGCTTCAAGTTTGCTCTCCAGAGCCATTCTAGAAGCTCTGCTGGCAAATGGTTATGTAACATGAAGCTGTCCAAGGGAAGTAGGAGTTGATTGACTTTCACAAATCCATTTAAGGGGAGAAAGTGACAAGGGCCAAGCCAGCCTGAGGCTGCAGAGTTGGAAGAAGAAAGATACAACTGCCACAGGGAGGGTGACGAGGTGGGCTGGCCACCCCCTCATTTGAGTCGAGCATCTCTGCTTCACTGCTCCCTGCCCCTTGCTGCTGCACCTCTCTCATTGTGAATGCGAGTCTGCTTTCATTCTGGCTGGTAGAATCACAAAGCTGCTCAGCCTTCTGTATCGTCAGGTGGACTGGAACGCCGATGCATCTCCTCCCCGCCCGATCCTTGAGCCCCGCGGCCACACAGACCAGCCAAATCTGCTGCACTCTGTTCTCCCAGGCTACCAGCATCACTTGGATAGTGAGAAAGAGCATTTGAACTTTGTTTTATTGTTAATCAGTAAACCAATAAATTATTTATTAAGCCGAAATCAAAGAAGTCCCAAATCCAAATGGTGAAACTGGGATCTCTTTCATTTCTATGACCTGTATTCTCTAAACAATATTTGATGAGGGAGAGTTATTGTGTCCCATTTTACAAAATTGACCTGTTGTTAAAGATTTTCATTTTCTGAGGATACACATGGCATTTTCCAAAATTTGGGCACTTCAAAATATGTGCCCAAATCTTTAATTCCACCCTTTTGCTTTACACGATTCTATGTTTCTAAAGCAAATAACTTTTTTCAGTAAGCAATGTTGCTGCTCTTTACATCAGAAACCATAAGCCATTAACCACGGTTCGGTCCGACGTCTCTCAATGATCACAAGTTAAAGATATTTTTTTCCTGATAGCAGGAGGATAAAGTGTCTTTGTTGGAATAGCCAATTAATGGTATTCACTAGAGCCGTGTTAAAACAGCAGTAATTACTGAACTTTTTCATTATAAAAAAAGAGTTGCAAAATATATCGGTTTCTACTGGATGACAAAAATTCATTGGAAGTGAATTACAATGACAGGTTTTTTTTCTGCTCCATATTCTATAAAACTGTTCTACAGCCTGGATGCTATGTTTAGAAGCATTCTCTACATATTAGAAAAAAAAACTGAGATACCATGAACACAGAATGGAAAAAAAAAAAGAAGAAAGAAACCTTGTTCTAGTAACCACAATGAGATGAACATTTCCTTCCTTCCATTTTCTATCCACTTTATCCAATACAGTGTTGCAGGGGAGCTGGAGCCTATCCCAGCACTCAAAAGGGCGCAAGGCAGGATACAGCCTGCACAGGATGCCAGTCCATCACACCGGTACACACAGACACTGACATACACACACTCAAACCAGGGCCTACTTTCCCAGAAGCCCATTAATCTACCAGTTAGTCTTTGGACTGTGCGAGGAAACCAAAGCACATGGAGGAAACCCACACGAACACAGTTTGTATGAGATCATACAAACTCTAAGGAGAAAGCACCCCATTGAACTGAATTGAACCTGGGGCTCCAGCACTGTGTCACCATGCCGCCACAATACACAAATGAATGTATGAAACTGCCCCATAATTTTACTATCATCACTGTGTTAAATAAGATAAATAAGAGCTGTAGAAAAAGTACACAGTTTCCAACACACATAAAATATTTTATTGCTAAGGAATTCTTTAACAGCTGACCCTGTTATTTTAACTGTGAAAGAGATAAGCAATACAAAGAAATGTTCAAAGTGTAATTCATTAGCCCTATCCTTCTGAAATTATTCTTGTTCCAATACTCTTTTTTGTGTTTTTAAAAGCCTCTCAGCACAGAAGTCTGGTACAGTCTATGCACTGATAAATGTTTTGTGCTTAAACATTATAGAACAAAAAGTGTCATTTAAAAGTAAAAGTTAACCAATCGATCAACCACATTCATACAGTCATATTCCCCATATTGAATGTGTGTGTTCTTGGAGCTGTCTGCCAAACCCATCCACAAAATGCCTACCAGTGTACTGTATGTGGATTTCTTGGATTATTCACCGTTATTAGTTTTCTCTCACATGTAGCATAAACTCGAGAGGGGCACATGATTCATTTACTCCCACATGCACTGATAAGAAAAACAAAAGGCTATTTTTTACCCAGGGAAAACAGCATTAATGTTGACTTGTCCCAGGGTCTCATAATATGCATTAGCCTTATATAGAAATAAAAAAAAATATGTATCTGAAAGGTATTGCTCTGTATCTCCAAACTTGAACTGGTGCAGCCTTAAAGATTTCTTCCTCGGATACTGTCAGCAGCACCACAGTGTCTTTTGGTTTCAAATAATGGAGGGAAATTCACCATGACTCAGTGGTAATGCTCAAATTGCTTAACTTTCTTGAGTACATCACATACTGCTCTTACAGTGCTAAACTGTGCCAAGGTAAACCATTAACAAAATAAGACAAAAAATGTGACTAATACTTTATAATTAAATAAGACTTAGACATTTTAACTTGAATTACCATTGTACTTCTGGACATGTTTATTAGATGTTTGATTTGACAAAAAACACCCTAGTATTATCTTGCTTCCTGAACAGCATGTTTTATTATATATTTGCTATTAAAGAAAAGAGGAACCTCTGCAAATGTGATCACACTGAGCCCAGAGAAGGTTTTTGGAAGAAATCTGCGATAAATACTCAACGCGAAACACGCAATTTTAATGAATAGGAAGTCAGATTCATTCTTCCTTTGCCAAACAACTCAATTCTTTTAGTCAAGTGTTCCATCTTTATTTTCCTAACTTCCCATGGGTTGAGCCTGTAGCAGAAAGTACTTGCACAAATCCCTCACAAGCGCTTCAGTGTGGTAAATCAAGGTACATCTTTAATTCACTTTCCATACCTTTCTCTTTGAGTTCATGCATTAGCTCTCGATCGACCTCAGTAATCTTGTGCTCAAGTACAATATTCCAGTTCCCATATCTTGAAACGCTCATCCATTTTCTAACCACTTCTTCCGGTTCAGGGCCACAGGGTAGCTGGAGCCTATCTTGCCAAGCAACGGGCACAATGCCATTCCATCACAGGGCAGACACATCTCACACACACACACAACGGCCAATTTTCACAGAAGCTAATTAACCTACCAGTGTGTTTTTAGACTGCGGAAGGAAACCGGAGCACCCAGAGGAAACTCATGTAAACAACACGCAAACTCCACAGAGACAGCACCCCAGGTCTGAAAGGATCCCAGGGCTCCTGCATTAGTTCCCCAAAGCGCTAACCACTGTGCCACCATGCTGCCCTGAAACATCACATTTCACAGAAAACAAGCCCTGAACATATATGCAGAGACACTGAACGCAGTAACAGATTTCAGCTTTAGCAGCACACAAGTACCAATGACTGATATCAGACTTCAATCAAAACACTGTTACAAGCTGTAATTAATCTGCCTTCACAGATCTACATGAAAGTGAAGAGTCCTTTTATTCCTTACTGGAGATCTTCGGTATTGAAAATATAACTCAGATTTCCTGAAAACCCAAGGCATGAATTATAAATGACCAGGAAATGCTCAGAATGATAACCTCAGAATGATGCGTTTTAGTTCATACAGTCTTCATTCTGCAACTAGAGATGAAGAAGCAGCCCTGCTTCATTTTCACAAACCTTACTGCAAACGTACAGCTGCAATAATGGCACCAAACATTAATCTTGCATTATTTAAAACTCATTATTGCATTTTTCTTAGTAACACCCTTTTTTAAAGCTATGCTGGACTGCTCCTGCTTGACAATGAATCTGCATCTCTATAACAAAAAATACATGTGCCAAACTTAACTTTAAGTAAAGCCAAAATAGTATTAATACTATTATTAAACAGTAGCAATATATTACTCATTCTTGAAATACTACATCACCATAGACTATTTTTACATAATTCATTCTTTGCAATGGTGTCAGGTTCTCATTTTCTATACCTCAGTCATATATGTCATTCATCTCACACCTAAACATTTATACAAAATACCATTATATAAATATCTATTTCAATCTATATATAGTGTTCAGGTAGCACTAAAGAGAATTTAAGCCTACAATGTGCCATTTTTGAGTAGCTGGTACATTAGCAATGCATGATAGCTAGCAAATGTTATTAAGCAATATTTCCCTTTAATATCAGAGCAGCCATATTACAAATGTGACAAGTTCTGCATTCAGAACCATTCAGGCTCTGGCGAATTGAGGCAAGGGCTCTGGAGAATAAGACATTAGCAGGGAATAGCCTTCAGAGAGACAACAATATTGTTATTGGAAGATATTATTAATACATGATGGGTTCTTGGAATATTGCTTTTATAAGTAATATCTGTCAAACTGTAATTTCACCTTTCTTGAATATTTCAAGATTAATTCACACTACAAAATATAGGAAACAAGCGTATATGTACTGTATATGAACATTCGTGCTCTGAATTTTAAAAAGCTTCAATGTGAAGACAATATATAGGTTCATTCAAAATATATCACAGGTTCAAAGAAATGCATAAAGAAAATCTTGCTCCTTGCCTACTCTCAAGAACAACAGTAACTGTTTTTTTCACCCATATGGCTTCTGCTGTAAAATCTGGCTTCTCATTTTATTGTTCAAGTAGAATGTTCATATCAGCTCACAAATAAACTTGCATTACAATACACTGCTTTAAATCTTGATTCTAATCAGACAGCTTTTGCCGATACTGTGACACTGCAATTAGGGTCAATTCTCTGGTAAAATTCTGGAAACAATACAGCTAGTACAAAGGATGTTTTTGAGCCCTGCAATATTAAAATGAGCACATATAATGGAAATGCCCAGTTTCCCACAACACTTACTACAATTGCGGAGAATTGTGGTGTTTTGGGCTTGCAGTGAGGCACAACAACAATCCCACAAACCATGCTATGTGCTTTTTTGTGTTGTAAGTCTCACATTATTGCTGTATCGAGACTGCTTGTCTCGTAAAGATCACAATCTTATACTACCTCATCACATTCTCATGAAATGCCGTAGGACCTTTACCAATCAAAGAGTTCCTTTCCAGCCTTGCTCTCCTAGTTTCTAATTAGGTCTTTTCTACCTTATAATGCCTCGGAAGGATAAAAAGGCAGCTACACACACACGCACTATGGAAGAAAAGAGAAAAACACGACTATCTTTTAATTAAACAGCAGAGATCACTTTCCTGGTTTCTCCTGACCAGCTGGAAAGTCAGGTGCCTTATTTAACCAGGTAAGTCAAGAAGTAACATGCATGACAACAAACGCCTATTAATACCACTGTTACTGTTACATGTTCTGCTAACAATACAATTAAATTAATAATATTTATGTTAGCAGGAACAGACCACAGCAGACTGCCTGACAACTAAAAGCATCTGTCAGACGTTGCAGGTGGCTGCTGAAAACCCATGCAAGTGACAAATACGACACTACCCGATATAAATCTTAAAGATATAAATATCTCATATCTATATCCATTCATAAGTTGTAGCATAACTCCAGACATTTTGGTTCTCAACTTGTAATCTTTGACCTTTTTTCTAATACAGATTAAATTATTGTTTTGTCAGCATTTATCAAAAACGTCCCAGTTCACTAATTGTAAATAAAGCCATGTTAAGCACACAGAACACAAGGAAGTGTTAAATACATGATTATATTGTCAACAGCCAGATTAAATATTTGCTTGCTACATGGATTACATTGTTCATTTAAACATGTATAGAAAAAAATAACTGGTTGCAGGACAGAACCTTGAGGTACTCCTTTTATGATTGAGAATAAAGGAGTACGAAATCAAATTTTTATACACTGCAGTGGAAATAGAGGAAATCCTGAAACCAAGTCAAAAGTCATTAAAATTAACAAGAAAAGCTGAATAACCAAAGGCAACAAAAGTCTGTGATCAGACTAATCTTATTTAATAAGGTCTGTCCCTCATGGTTTTCTTTTTTCAAATAGGTCCATCAAACAGTTGATACTTAAAAAGGCAGAATTTTACAAACTGTCAAATGATTTTCTCAATTAGGTATCGTTTAATTAACCAGAATTAACTAAAATAAAAAAACATAAGAGAATTGGGTCCTGAGGACCAGCAGTAAGAACATCTACAATAAATAAATCTATAAACCTAGAAAAATAGGTCTGATTTTCTCATGGGTGTTTAAAATGTGACAGCAGCTGTAAGAGCACCGTGCCCATTTCCAAAACCAGACTGCGTAGCGCAAACATTATCATTGCCGTCTGAGAAATAGTTTAACTGCTTAACAATTAGGCTGTGCATTAGCTTTCACAGGTATGGCAGAGCTGTCATGGACCCAAAACAGATTTGATAAGACCTGTTACCACCTTAAAAAAAAGACAAAGGTGTTTAAAAGCAGAAAATAACACAGATGACAATATCTGCAAGAAACGGTTAAATTCGACCGCATCTTTGCATCGTTTTAGGACCTACTTTAAATAAAATATTTCCGCTTCTGTGAGAGGTTAAAAAACCCAGCCTAAAACAACGAGGAATAGAATCCTCTTGGGTGCAAATAAAGCAGAACCAGCACAATGAATAATTAAGATATTAAGTTAAAAAGTAAATTGTTGATCAATTCACTTATTTTTTGTCACCAATGTAATGCATTATCAGCGATTTAAAATTTTCCACTCCTGGTGGGAAAACATTCAGGATCTACTGTACATGTCAGTTAGCCAATTTCATGGTCTTTTACCTGGCACTCTTTTAGTGCCGAGAATTCCTGATTAAACTTGGAGCTATCCTACACTTTTTTTCCTTTAAAAGCTATGGCATGTTCCTTAAGAGCATGAAAACAACTGTCTTCCTAACAGCATCTTCAATGTCCTAAAGATATTTGATTACCTCAGAGTTATATCTGCCTCGCCAGCAAATATGAAATAAGCCAATAGCATACTGTACCTTTGACTCCAAGAAGTTTGCAAGAAGAAAAATATGGATGACATTTGAGGTACATATATTACCATGTCAAACATAAAATATGCTGTATTTACTACCTATTATTTGTTGCACTTGAATGGTGCAGGAGGAGGGTGGAGCAGAACAGGCAAAGGGATCAGGAATTTCTTTATTATGGCTTGTATGTCTTTCTTAATTAATATTGCTGTTAACATTTTCAACAAAGAGTTAATTTCACATTTTTGTACAATAAATGGCTCACTAAATCCCTTTAACCTTTCCTCAAAAAGATTTCCATTAAGCCAAAAATGCCATTTTGTCATTTATACTGACAGGAAACAATCTGCATTGTCCACCTCTTTTGTTTTTTATTCTCAAGATTCATTCAGTACTGACTGCTCAGGTTACTGAAAATACATTGACAGAAATACCAGCATGTCTTAACTGCTCTCTGCAAACTGACTTTTTACATAATTTAACACATTCCGGGCACAGCTTGGGAAAGCAGAAATTGACACTGAAGAATCGTAGGTAGCGATGCACAGAATCCCAACAAGCAAATAAGACAAACAGCAAGAGGAAGACATTTAAAAACATTCACCACAGAGGCCACCACAAAAAAACTGTATTGATATATTTTTAAATACACAAACCCCCTTTTGCCTTTTACATATCAGAGTCATGTTTACCAAAAAATGAGTCTGGAAATTAGCTATGGCTCTCTGTTGCTCCTATTATTCATTGTGGCCATTTTGCACTGAAAAAGAAGCCCAAGGGCAACATGACAACTTTAAAAGAAGTGGATCACGCTCATTATGGCTTTAACAGTTTAATTCTCTGTGATTTTTCATCTCCACAAGAGGCATACGTAGTTCTTACAGGCTGCAACTCACCTTTCATCACTGAGAGAATGTTAATTGCCCGAAACACTGCTGCAGCACACTGGAGTAATGAAGTGATTAAATCATCCTTTTTGAATGGAGGGTTAAAAGCTCTTCTCCCCATCCCCCGCCTCCTCATCAAGCCCACCTCACAGCACAGTCGATACACCTCCTACAGCGTAGCTGTGCTGAAAGCTTAAGAAATGTAAGCAGCATTTGCATATCTCTTTCACAGCCAGCACTGCACAGCTCAGCACAGACAAACGCGCACACAGGTGCTCCAGCTTCACAAAGGGAGACGAGGCACAGCCTGACAGGGGAAAGCACATTGCTCTGGAATGGAATGGAATCTCAGAAGAATGGACAGTGAACTGAAGCACATGAATCCTGATCTGCTTCAACCAAGCAAAAGCTTTAAGAAGCCGTCGTCGTTCACCATTACCCTCAATATAGGGGGCTACCTCTATGTCACCCAAAAGCAGACTTTATCGAAATACCCGGGCTCTTTGCTGGAAGAGATCATAAGTGGAAAAAAGCCCGTTTTGCATGTGGATGCAGTCGGCAACACCTTTATTGACAGAGATGGTCCTCTCTTTCGCCACATCTTGAACTTCCTGCGGATTGGGGAGCTCCTCCTGCCCGAAGACTTTAAAGAGTTCAGCCTGTTGATTCGTGAGGCAGAGTTCTACCGGTTAGGGGAGCTTGCCGAAGCCGTGAAAGACTGCGAGCAGCAGCAGGCGACGCTGAGAGAGCCAGCCTTCCTGGAGGTGACGGACAGCCACGAGCGCTCCCAGGGCCTCAAAGTCTTCTGCAGCGATTCGCATTTCATTGACAAGGTCAAGAGCCGCCTGGTGCAGGTCTCCAAAAGCAGACTGGACGGCTTTCCCGAAGAGTTCATAGTGTCTTCCAACGTGATCCAGTTCCGGCACTTCATCAAGTCGGAGATGGGGTCTCGGCTGGTGCTGAAGGAGGACAACACGTTCCTGTGCACCCTGGAGACCCTCAAGCTGGAGACTGTCATGCTGGCCCTCCGAGGCGGCTACCGCCTGCTCACCAGCCTCGACAGCTCCCGCGGCTCCGTCGTGCACTGCGAGGCGCTGCACTTCGTCAAGTGACTGCGCGCCGAGGAACGCCAGCCTGCGTCGGCGAGAGCACACAGCCCCTTAGCAGGATCCCTTCTTAGCTCGCAGATTCTGGTTCATCGCTACCAACGAGCTGTCTTCACACCACAGTTCAGGATGACATGGAACTGGTGTGCATTTCTGTCTCTGTTTCATTTCTTTCACGTCACCCAAGGCTTTCAGTTGCTGGTATCTTAGTGAATGACGCTGTTTTGTGCTACATGAGGCTGTTCAACGACTTGGATTAACTATCTCCTTGCCAGGCATACACAGTACTTCTTCCAACTATGGCAGAACAGAACGAGAAAATGATTCAAGGATTGTCGTATACTTCTTATCCCCCACCTAAATGGCTTGATAATCATTCAATTCTCTGAAACAAGCAATGACGTTCTTCCCTGAAGAATTAAATCATTTGGACATTTGAATGCTTTACTTAAATAGGTGTGAAATGTATCAGATCTTGTGCTGTGTAAAGAAAAAAAATGACATACTGGAAGCGTTTTGGAAGATGTTTGTAACTGCAATATGAAGTAATATTTGCCATATCAAAATGTTGTTACATATCTGAAGTAATGCAAATGCTGTATTAGATAGAATGAATGATTTTGTTTTTCGTGAAATTATAGATTATTGCATGCAAAAAGCTCATTTATGATTTGTATCTAAAGCTTACTGCTTATGTTGTTACACTGAATTACAAAATTGATATTAATCTGTGTAGAGATCAGTTAACTTATAATGAAAAAGTGACAGTCACATCAATTAATTAAAACATCTCCCATTCAAGAAACGCCAGGTAACATTTTTTGAGGAATGCAGGATGTATTAATACCATGGAGTACCGATACACTGGTTTCTACGAAGTGTTTAAAGCATTTTTGAAGTTGTTCAGGCAGATGCTGGGACGGGTTATTCATCTGGGTTTTCAAATGTAATCAACAGTACAGACACAGGAATGAAATGGATTACATTTTCATCTAATTATGATTTCTGCTCTCATGAGCCTGAAAAAAATATTTTAACTTTTTTATATGATCATTAGAGCCAGCTGGATCTTTTGAGGGACCAATCAGTTTTTTCAGGTGGTGTTTTTTTCTTCTTTAGAAGGAATGTGTTTGTAAGGATAAAGAAAAAATGCATTTCTGAGGTTAGTTCTGCATAATTATAGTTACTTGCCAGAAGTGTACCTTACTTTACAATAAAGCTGTACATGGCTCCCTGCAGCTCTAACGAGATCATTACCAAGTTAAACTGGAAAATGAAAATGTTCTTTTGTGTAAGCCTACAATGAAGAATAAATATCTGTCAAAGCAGATCTTAAAATAGACTGTCATTACTGTACTGTCCTCCTACCAAATTCCTACATAGTTTGCATTTTAGACAGCCTTTTACCATACTTGAAGAAATCATAAAACTGAAATTACTGCAAGTATAAAAGTAATAACTGCTGGCTACTGTACAGTGCTTTAACCATGAAGGAGCCCCAAATGCTTCACCTACAAGAGGAGACCCTCTTCATCCACCCCTGCGGTGCAGTGCCCACCTGACATGTGGTGGCTGTTATGTGCCAGCAGCTCCACGACTTCACCAGAAGAAACAAGGGAGAGCCTGAGGTAGGCCAGGCTGAACGAGTGCACAATTTAGGCATGACGCCTGGGTGATTACTCCTGCTCTTACAAATACTGCAAAAACATTTTGCTGCAACGAAGTTTTAATGAGCAAGCAACCACTACCCCGCAAGGGATGGTGCCTCCTACAGTACAGCGGCCCCGGTCTCCGTACGGGGGCATTGGTTTGGCAATTCATGCCCAGAGGGAGCAACTACACCAAATAAAGCAGCAAACAGGTTTTCCTTAGTGGTCTCCCATCCCAGTACTAATTAGGTTGAGCCTTGCTTATCTTCTGAGATCTGCTGGTGGCGAGATCACTGCTTTTAGTTTGCATATATTGATATGTGCATAGCTTATATGATACATTACCATATAATCTAAGCAATCTCCAAAATCCGATGACATTTGTTGTTGCTTTACCTATGCCTGCCGAGGGATGGGTTGGAGCATGTTCCCTACTGTGAATTGTTTGTATAGAACATCATCATCAATAAGTCCTGTAACAAACACCATCCTTACTGTGGATCTCTACTGTTCACTGACAATTTTGTCACTCACAGCAACAGTCTCCCGGCTAGATATCAGGTGACAAGGAAAATACGAATTATTCATGGAGATAAATGTTTTTTTTTTTAAAAAAAGGGTGAGAGATGGGGGGCATAGAGTCACAAGTATTAAATTTTACAACACAGGTGTTGGTACTCTACATAAGCTTAACTATTTTCACTTCAGCTGCACATCTCATTAGAATCAAGAGATTGGTTGCCATAGATACTTGACTGAATCAAGGACTTAAAGCTTCTTTGAACAATACACTGGCCAAGAACCACCACCAAAATTTCTGGCGTGCTAAATGGCAAAGATGTTTGCTAAACTATTGATGCCTCTAAATTCTGCTGCATGCTCTGCAAAAATAATTTTATCAACCACAATACAGGCGTCGATTTCACAAAACCCGCAATGACTTCTAAAAAAATCACGGATCTTCAGATGGGTGTCAGACCTTTTTCTGTTATGGAAATCACAATAAAAAAGCAATCTATGAAACAACATGACTGCTAGTCTTTGCTATCTTACCTGTAAACAGTTGGAGCAATATAATAAATTCAAACTAGAGAGCGCTTTTTTTCCTAATTGCAGATCGGGGCCATTAATTTTTTATGAAGATTCAGCAAGTAACCTTAGCTGCTTATTAAGCTACTGCTCTAGCTTATATGGTTCTAACCTACAGGCAGCGTGAAACAAGCACCATGGAGCCACAGAACTGGGAGCCTTCCTTTAAAACTGTGATTAGACTGAAAAAATTAAATCCAAAGACTCCTTTTGCTGACAATAGCTGGAATACCATCCCTACCCTTTGTGCTTCAGAAGATCTTGCGAGAATGCAAATTGTTAAGTACAGGCGGGCTCTTGATTTAATAATCTTTGCAAGAAAATCTCAAAAGCTGAAAGAGATTAAAAGACACTGGGGTGAGGATTATGTTCTTAAGATTTGCACTGAGGAAACAACCAGGAGTTTGGACAGAAAATGCAATTCTGTTGAAATGAGGATACACTTAAAGAGAAAAGAACTTAAATCTCAGCAAAAGCAATGACCTCCCGATAGAACAGACAAGACGGCTGTCAGTACACTTACCTGGACTGCTGCTGTCAGATTTTTCTTCTGACTGTCCTACAGAAGAAGAATGTGCTGCTGTCATTGGATGATCACAACAAAGTCATTGACAAAATGGACATATTTCAGGTTTAACTACTGTAAATGAAGCCCATCCTAGTTATTAAACATAAGGAACCTTAAGAAGCATTATCCAAAATGTGTTAGCATTAATTGCAAGGATTATAAATAGAACAAAAACATATGCAAATTCTTAACACAGAGATGTCATCTCCAATCAATTGAGACTGATTTTAAGTGTAGAGGCATTATGTCATGTTATTAGATTCAGTTTTCTAGGAATTTTGGTAAAAAAAACACAAGACTCAGACCAGCTCTGCCTGATTGATCAAAATGACAAAGCTGTATGTCAAACATTTTAAAAATGATATATTGCTGTTGAAGAATGTGTTTTCATATTTTGACAAATGATCATGGCTCAGGATGTGTATGATACAGCAGCGTGCTAACTTTGCATGCCTTAGTCTTAACAGATGCAGGGCTTGTACAGCCGAGCTCTCCTGAAGCCCAGATATGGGCATCGGCAAAGTCTTCGTGTAGGATGAAAAGTGCAGAAGCCAGTTATGAAGGGATTAGGAATCAGGGAACAGGCCCCTGCAGGCTGGATCTGGGGTGGCTAGTATACACCCCTATGGCAAGGAGCAAGGAAATCTCTCCTTGCAGAAAATCAATGAGCTAAATACAGATGTACTGTATATAATGTATAGATTCACACCCATTGCTACATGACACTCACTCTGTTTTCAAATATCATACTTCCCTATTTAAACTGTGCTGAAGTTTAACCCTTTGTCATGTCACAAATAGAGACACGAAACAGCTACAACTGCAGTTGCTGACACCTAACAAAAGGCATAAAAATAACTTCTTAATTTCCATTCTGCAAAAATGTCTCAGTTGCCAAAGGGTTAAGTTGTATTACACGTGGGAGTGAAGATGTGTTTCTGTCTCTTTCAGAGACCATATGGTAATATGTAGAACAGCAAAAATGCCAAATATTTTTATGTAACCTAAATAAATACATACATGCGCTCTGGCTTACTGCTAAAAGACAGGTAACTGAAAAAGATCACATTCAAACAACTCAAAAACCATTTATATACAATGTTTAAAATGAGCTTTAAAAATTATCTTTCAAAGTCTCTTAAACATGTATTCTATAAAGACACCTAAACTGACCAAAAAGGTCATGTTACTTAAGCAAAATTTTGAATCACTTTACAGGAGCTGTATTATGCAGAGCCAAGATCTGAAGCTCAGTGTGAAATGTAGAAAAGGTGTTTGAAAATAGAGTCCACAAATAAGCACAAATACTGGAAGAAACAGATCCAGTGAAAAGGAAAGCCAGCAACTTTGACTTGACAAATAGAAGCTTCACTAATATGACAGAATCAAGACATGATTAAAAGCAAAGGACAATGGTGATTAAGTTGTCACTTTCCCTTGTTTCAAGTCATAGTTTTTCTTCAATAATTTTAATTAACTTTCATTAACGTACTAATACATCACTATGCATTTCTATCACATTTGCCTGGTGATTGGGTTGTCTATAAATATAATTAGAATAGAAAAATATTTTAAAATATGCATGTAATGTGTAGCACCCATAGCATTAAAAATAATTTAGCATGATATTTTTTAAGCACTGCACAGAGAAATAAGTAAAATAGGTAGATGTGATTCAATCAGATTATTATAACATGGCTTGGTGTCAGTGTTGGTTCTGAACCTGAAAAAAAGCCTAATCAAAAAAGTACTACATTTCATCTGAATTAACACATTTTATTAGATCTATGTGCTTATTTGTTAGTAGAAAACATTTGGAAAAAAAAATAAAGCTGGAGATCACAACACGGAGAAAATGTTTTAAAGAAAAAGTGAAAAATAAATCACCATTACTTTGAGCCCTGTTAATGGAACATGCCTCTGGCATCCATATGCAATGAGTAAAGCAACATTTTAGAGAATCATTCAAGATATTTCTGCAGTTTTATAATAACGGGTTTTAGAGAGGACATACATATTCTTTAGTATTAATTATCGAATTGTTTGACTTCCATAAGATACACATAAAATATAAATCCTGACTTTGAGACCCTGTAAATTTCCTGACAGATGGCGCAGGTAGCAATCTCTTGAAAGTATTAATATAGAATGCTGTAATTGCAATCACAACTTGCTATATACACTAGAGATTTCCCACTGGTTACTATACATTTTCTCCAGTTCCACTTCTTAAAACCATTGGCTTTATTTAGATCTTTATCTAGATTCTTTTCTTAGCCAACTTCAAAGGATAATTATAAAGTGTGAACATTTGTGGTTTTTGAAAAAGTGTTTTAGATTTGTAATCATGGCTCCCTCCATCTCAGGGAAAGGTTTTCAGCGGAGTAGAATGATCACTGAATATAACTTCACAAACCTAAGTCATGAAGTCATGCAATTTCTTGCTGGCTCTCAAAATATCAAAACATCCCAAGATGGCATCTGTCATAAACTGGGAACGATAGGATTTTTTGGGATCCCAAAATCTTTTGGGGAAAACAAATCTTTCCCTTCTTTTGCCATTATGCACCCTGCCCTGTTACTACAACACAACCGACCTATAAAAAGATTAGAGAAGGAAGCCTAGTTTCCACTTTGCAAAAAGTTACAGCACGATGCAAGATCATTGATGCAAGAATACCACCACCTCACCACACATTTTACAAAGGAAAGTACAGAGCCTTTTATTCAGCAGGTTTCTCCTTTAAGTTAATATAATGGGGATGTATTTAATAGGGTAATGATTAAGGGAGACTAAAGATGTTAAAGGTAGAAAACAAAACTGAATACAACTTGCATTGACCACTCTTCTGGTATGAAGAGAAGGGTATACAGTAATAAGAAATGTAGATTTGTTAATTAACTACAGTAATGAAGATGCACTTGTGCAGGGCAACAGAAAAGCGATATGCAAAATATGAAGACTTGCAAACATTTTTCTTGATTCCCATTAGACCTGATTATAAGCCCAGTCAAAAGCAGAGAGAAATGCAAGCAAAACACACCAAGCTGAGAAGCACAATAACCTGTGAAGAACTAAATAAAAACTGAGCAGTACTTACCAAAGATACCAGTTCACTTAAAATATTGCTTCATTAAAAAAGGTATACTACTCACTCATGTTACACTCATACAGGAAACAGGAAAAGGATGGCATTCACCCAAAGAAATGTCAAAACCTGTATCAAAAGAAACTGCAGCTCTTCCTTGCTGATGTGTTTGATGACCTACATCCATTTTACATGAGAATTTCTCAGCTGAAGGTATAGACCTCACTGATTTTTACAATTCCTAAAGCACAAAAATTAAATGAGGATAATAATTAAAACAGCATTTTTAAATAACCTGCAATAAATGTGTGGTATAACATCTGTGTTTAAAGGATATAGATAAGAATGCTAAAAAACTGACAGTATACCAACCTACATTGAGCATCTTAAACTGCCTACTAAAAGCTAAATTTCAAGAACCTGTAGCTATGGTCCCATAAGTAAGAATAAAAGGTGTAATTCCCATTTTACTCTGAACTCTTGCCACTACAGGAGGAGCAACTAAATAAATTCTTCATCAAAGGATAACTAGTAATTCTCTCCTTTGGCTCAGGGTCAAATCACACGAACACAAGTCTGTAATCTGGTAAGAAAGATCTTTTGTGTTAGGTTTATCACAGTATTGTTTACAGTCAAGTGACTGACGCATTCAAAGGAGAGCTTTTCACCTTTAAACACTTTCAATCCACAACTCTAAGAAAAATATCTTTATTGCGGGCAGAATTGGAATTGGACTCAAAACCATAAAAAATAAATTCTGAAGCGCTATTCATTACAAAATTCTATGGCAAAACTAGTTGCTTAGCAACCGCTTAATCAATACCTGCAGTAAGCTAACTTCAATTGCCATTTTCAACGTTAGGGCTACATAGAGAAATCCAAGCCACAGCTGAATGCTTGCTTTTTCAGTGAAATTGTCATTCTGCTCATGTTTCTGGATGAATAAAGTCACCAATTGGCATAATTAGCATGACTGTTACAAACACGTGGTTAAAATTAAGATCAGTAATCCTAATGCAAATGAGATTGTAAAACAGCTGTTGGTCTTTGGAAAAAAAACTTTTTTTTAATCATGTCTAAAATTACAGCACAACCAACTTAAAGCTCAATCAATTTCTATCAACTAATGAGAATGCAACGGCATACAAAATTAAATGTTTGGCATCAGTGGTCACTCCGAAAAGACTCTGATAAGTCCCATTTCTGTCAACCCAACTGAAGTGTCATCGATTTCAGGCCAAAAAAGCACAATTTATCTCATTACTCTAATGCCAAAGAGTACAATTCCTGCAAAAACTAAGCCAGAAATAGCCTCAAGTATTACTACCATACAAATCTCCAAAATAACTTTTTTGTTTGTAGTCCTTTTAATAATTTGTAAATTAAAAATTTTAATTTTTAAAGTTTTAAACTGTACTTGATGGTTATTTTACTTACTGTAAATATTCTCACATAACTTGCATTCTGCTTTAACTGAATCTGAATATTATTATTAAGCAGCAGTGTGGAAATAACCACAAGGATGCAGGTTCAAAACTGCTGTTGTACACTTCAGCAATGTACTTTCACCTGAATCATTACAGTAAATTACCCAGCTGTCTTTAATGGGTACTAATGTAAGTCACTTTACACTAAAAGTGTCAGCCAATAATCAGCCTCAATTAGTACTGATAATCCACCAAAGCAATATTAAATTAAAAATCTTAAACAATACAGATTAGGTTACTTTACTACAACTGCTGCTTTTGGGCAACTTTTCCAGGTGAATTTGCTACCGGTCAGAATTATTACACACAATCTATTGTCTACTGGGACAGCCTTGTAATCTCTAATGCACCAATCAAAATATTGAGCTAACATTGTCCAGGTTATCACTTCTGGACTTCAGCCCTATCTGTGTTTTATTGACTTCTGTTAGCTAGTTTTTGCATATTTACAAAATCGTCTCTTTCATTTTTCAATGTTGGAGTGCACTTATATGATGCCATTTGTCACTCATTCATAAGGTTGGGGGCTAAAACATCTGACCAACATCTAATCTCTGTGGTCTGCCCGGTTTTACAGTAACAAAACACTAGACAACAAAAGCGTCATCTAGGGCATACTGGGGGTGTGAACACAGGTTTTAAAAAAATCTAAAAGTGGAGGAATTTTCCATGACAGAAACTACTCTCCTTCTTGTGACCCCAGAAAATTCTGAAATGAAAGGAGTCCCAGAGACCAAGCGACCCTGACTGCATCTGCAGTGACCGTAGACGTTCATGAATTAACTACCTTCATGCGGAGACCTGCCACTTACAGATTTTGTAAGAACTTGTCAAGACTCACCGGAGGAGCTCTCTGTGAAGACTGCCAGGGTCTGTCCTCCAACGCTCTGCATGGTGAAAGGGTGATCCCGAGGTGCTTTCACAGAGGACGACTTGTCCCCGATGTCCGTAATGGTTGCCAGCTCTTCATTAAGAGTGAAGGACACCTGACAAAATCAAGATCACCATATGAACCAATCAACAGTGAAACAGTTGTTCTGAGCCACGTTCAGCATTCTCGTGTTTTTTTACCTGCTTGAGACTAGCTCAGATTGCCAGTTGCCTTTCAGAAGCTGTTACAAGATAAAGTTAAGCCAGCTCTTCTATCTGAAGTCCGAGTAGAGCCAGACGATGCCAAAGCCAGAATATAACTGACTGAGGAAGGACTTTAGACCTCCAGGACCTAAGCAAACTGCTACCACAAGACTCCGGACATATTACTTCCTTTATAAAGGAAAAGACATTTATAGAAAATGTTATTTCACCTATGAAAATATTTCTATTTATATGCCAACATGTGCAGGAAGATAAAGTTTACAAAACAAGAGAAGGCAGCTCCTCTTTCTCAACTGGGATTTAAAGTAGAACTTTTACAGTCTACCACTCTTTTAATGGCACTGCTGCTCTGTAACAGGTGCTGATTGCTGGCCCTTGAAGTATCTTTTAAACATCAACAGCCTAATCTCTTGAGAAGGCCTTGACATTTAGTGTGACCTCTCAGGAGTAAATCTACTTTAACATTACAGAGAAACAAACTGAAGAACTGGACCTCTCAGGAGTCCCCTGCTCTATGCCTTATGCAAAAACATAGATGGACTAGGTTTTTTTTATAAATCACTCACATTTAAATAACTAATCAAACTTTTGTGGAATATGAGCAAACCCACCAGAAGGTAATGTTAATTATAATCCAACCCCCGAGTTCAAACACCACTGCAGTAATATTGCCACAGCTCCACTACAAGCTATTTCACTAAACCCTAAAATTAATCCCAGTGTTATACTATAGTCAATTAAATCTAAATTTAATCACAATCCTAACCCATTGGAGGTCACTACAGAAGAAAAGCAAAATAGATTCTGGGGTGCATTTTCTTGATCTGCTTCAGCACACTATTGGGTTTATTATCGAGGGGCACCAAGAAGGCTTCAAGCTCAACCCATGCTCATTTACACTAAATTGATCTGTCAAGGATCACCATGTCTGTGAAAGATGAAACGTGATTCACAAAACTGCACCATGCCAGAATCAAAAGTGTTCAAACAGGACAAATGCCCCAGAAACACTCAAGCTGAAGTGAAATTTTACACAGTTACCACATAAATGCAAATCCCATCTGGATGTACCTGTTGCTAAACTGCAATATTATTAATAAAGTGGAACCAACAAAGAGGATATAAAATGTCATCCTGCAACACTGACACCCAGTGGCACACAGAACACCTCCAGCACTAAAGCGATTCTTACATAATGGCAGTTATTACTTTTTTTAATTAGATGTCATGCTTACCTCTGCTTTTCCATGATTCCTTTTAAAAAAAGAAGAAAAATGTGTTAACGAGTTCTATTAATGTACATTAAAGTACTTCTTTATGAAGAGATACAAATGGTATGTCTGTGAAAGTTAATATACACCCTACTGACCACCTATTAAGTATAATACTGTAATCATTAGAATGACTGTATATATGATGTCTGGATAATATCTGGATCTACTCCACACTCCAACTCTTTTGGCAGGGACTCATGCATGCAATGTGTCATGAACAAGTGTTGAATGGATAAATGATCCTATCATTTCTAACATTGCATTACTGCAAAAAAAAGATGGATGTTACTTTGATGAAGTTACAGAATATCAGGGCTGCCCAGTCTTTCCTAGAGGGTCAGATTGTCTGTAGAGACTGGCATGATTGGAGTGCTACAGCTTTAAAACAAACTAGAAAACGTACAGACACAGTTACCTTCCAGAACCAGGACTGAACAGACCTGCAGTACATCCAACCATAACTATTTTCTAAACCATAGAACATAAAAACAGAAGTCTACCACTGCATAAAGCTCTAAAGATAAAGGTGGGATTTACATAGCTGCTCGCATTTGTATTGCAGTTTTCATCCCAAAGTGCTACACACATATCAAGCGAAACACATCATCCACAGCTCCAGTGCAGCACCTGACTGGGCAACACATGGGGGCCATTTTGTGCCAGCAGCCCCTCTAAACAGCAGAGTAGTGAGGAAACACTAAGTGAACTTGAATTATGGGGAGAATGTTAAGGAGGCCAGCTTGAACAAGCCTAAAGTGAACTTTATCCAGAACACTAGAGTTACTCTGGGCTAGTCAGAGTCTCAGCAAGTCTCAGCTGAGGGACAGCATTTCTTATAGCACAGTGTTGCCAGTCACTGTACTGGGACAATGGTTGGAAAATTTTGATTTGGGGAGGCAATAACACCACCGCCTGGTCGAGCAACAGCGCTTAAAGCAGCACCCCATGTTCCTGACAAGGCCCAGCCTTGCTTAGAGTAGCATGAAGCTAGCAACATTGAGCAATGTGAATTAATTGGAAGTGTTTGTAAACAGCTGAATTTTCAATCAAAGTAAAAGTCCACACTGCTCTTGCTCGTGCAGAGATCTGGGCACAAGGAAGTCTAGTGCTTTAAGTGCCTTAAGAAATTACTACATGGGTGAAACAGGTGCACTCACTTGCAAATTTTGAGCTTTCCCACTTCACCCCTGCCTGTTGCTTTGGCCCACTGCTGTGAAAGGTACTTTGGAACCTGTAAGGAAGAAGATTAGAACATGATGCAAGACCTCTATATGTTTTCTCTCTCAAGACAAACCTTTGTCCATTTAATTTAACAACTCTAACAAGAGGCAAACAAGACTGGGTCACAAGCCCCATCACACACTACAATGAGTGGGTAGGCAGACCTTTTACTTCATTTTAGGTAAAACTTTCATTAAAGCATTTTCCACGATTCCCATTAAGTGAACGACATCCATATACAGTCGCTGATGTGATTAGATCATCTATCTTGACACAAAAACGAATCATTCATCAATTCTGGCGTGTACTACGTCGTCGTCACATTAAACTGCTTAGGGTCGGTGTCTTTTTCCCCCACAACTAAGGAGGCCTCTTAAAGGGTAAAATATTGAGACTTTTTCCACCCCGCGATCTCTACCCACGCTGCACGAACAGAATACAATAACAGCTAAACTAATTTCCCAAAAGACAGGAGACACTAAATTTAAAATGATGATAAAAACACACAGAAGAGAGTGGAAGAATGGGGATATTCTTATGAAATTAATGTAATTAATTCAAATTTTAATGTCACAGTTGAAGCACTGCACACGGCTTTATTACCAGGCAAACTACAATTTTCATTTCGTGTCTTTTACTAAGGGATTTAACTTTTTGCGACCCGATGCCTGTATCAGTAGCCAGCAACGAGACAAAAAAAAACATTTTCAAACGTCTGGGTTCCCGAAAAACTTACCTTTACCAACCAAACGCCAGTATTTTGTTTGGCTCCTGTTAAATCGACTTCTCCCTTCTCAGACATTATTATAGTGGTTGTTATTATTATTATTTTATTATACAGTATTTATCACACAAGCCACCATTCGGTTTTTGTTCATGCACTAAGTCTCAGAACACAAACACTAGTGCAACTGCGCACGATAATACGGCGGCCCTAAGGGAACAAACTTCATGACTCACCATTACAAAACGCGATTCACTACAGTGATTTCGGAAGAAGTTGGTAACATCGTTCTCTTAACGTTAAAGAACGTATTATATGTGCAAATAAAATTACGAAATCTGTTGGCTAAGTTTGGAACTTAATACAAATCTGGCGCAAGCTCATACCTAACTAAAGGGTACATACTAAGATGTAGTTACACTACCACATTTTACACCTGTTTTATTCAAAATCATATTTTTTCAAATGTTAATCAGATTTATTTTTTAATTTTAGATATATATTTATACAGAAAAGAAAAAATTGTTTCACAACATTGTTTTCCCTTGAACATTATGATGATATTGGTAAATAACTCCTTAACAAATGCAAAGCATTACATTTAAAATTCAAGACACAAAACAACTACTTCAAAAACGGGTTTTCTAAACTGACTTAAGGTCATTTATAATTATTTTAAAGGCACAGCATACTTTCAAATAAATACTAAAGACACATTTTCAAAAACTTTTAATTAAAAAAAACATGTAAAATGTGATGGACTGAAAAACTACATTCATTGTATTAACAGAAACGAGCAGAAATACATTTCAAGGATAATTTTAAGATACAATACATTGTATACGTAAACATCTTAAAATAGCTATTTTGAAAGAATTACCCAGAAAAATAATCCACTTAAACATATTTACATTAAACACTAACAATGTTCTGTGATGCAATATTTATAGGTTTTTTCTCCACAACAGGCAATACCTTATTTGAAAAACATTAATTTTTTTATCACAGTAATTGCTGTTTTGGTCTTTATGCTTCAGGATTTAATGTAAGACCGAAATGGCCTGGTCATTGCAGACGTTTGCCTTTTTTTACACTGCAGTCAGTGGTGTTCTTTCCAAACCTGTGATGAACTGCGGTGCGTCTTATCCCAACTGGATTCAGAATCTATCTGGCTGTGCTAGATTTCCTGACATGAAAATGCTAAGTGAAGAGGGGAGCAGAAAACCTTGTGCAAGGTTTCTTCTGTAACATTTGATTCGGATTAGAAAATAAATATAAAGATGGTCCTCTTTGCATGATCCAGATCTGTTATGGCTTGTAAAACAGCTTCTCTTAGAAAATACAATTTGAAAGTCAAATGTTCCTAAAATAACAATGTTCTACCCACCAATCTATAATGAACTAAGAACCTTGTAGAACTGGAATGAATCCTAAGAGATTGTATAGATCAGGAGTCCTCACTCTCCAAGTCCTGAAGAGGCACTGCTTATCCCTGTGGGCTTTCTAAGGAACTTCCAAAACTCTTCATCGATTACAGAACTAACAGCTGTAATATTAACAGATTAAATCAATAGCGGACTGAATTAAATAATTAAGAGCTCTGGTAGACTGGAAAGCATGAAGAGCATGGCATGTGGCTCACCAAGATCAGAAGTTTGGATCACTGCTCTAAACTAACAAATTCCAGATGACATTTCTGGACATGCCTGAACACGCATAAACATGTGTTTCGTGAATGGTCAAACGTAGATCTGGCAAAGAGAGATTTCAGTAGGATGATACATCTAAATCCGACATCACTGTGTCTAAATTTTAAAGAGGTCCACAGGGATGATATTTGATACTACCCGTCTTTAAAAATCTGTCTGAAATTCATTATTCCCACCTACGGACCTCACAAAGACTTTCCCTAATAGATTCCCTCTCTTTTTGTTCAAACTGCCTTCTTCAGAAGTCACATTTACAAACCCCCCTTACACACAAGAAACAAATCACACATGATTTTATATGGTATCTTCATGTAAAACTCTGCCCTCCAATTAATCGTCTGCAACATCCTTCTAAATCCTACTAATACTCCCATCCTAAAGGAAGTAGGGAACACCAGTTCTGGTTGAGTCAGGCCTGCAGCCTGGAGCAGAGCAGACAGCTAGAGGAACATGCTGCCTTTGCTATGTGAGAACCGGGTGTTGAGTTCCTGAGACTTCTTGATAAGAGCCTTCTTCTGGGCCTGGTCAAAGCGATTCACTTGCAGGTCCTGGTCCCTGTCAAAAGGCCGTCTCTCCTGGGGCTTGGTGACTTCCTCCTCCGTCTTCCTCTTCAACTTCTTTGTGTGCATGTTGAGGAGAGACTCGGACCGCTTGGAATCCTGTGTTATTAGGGAAGAGGCATTGATTTTAATGCAGAGCTGCATCAGAACCTAGCTTCACAGATAATCCACAAAACGCATTTTACTTCATAAACATGCAGGGGAGAGGGGAGCACAATGATACCGAGGTTTATTTTCTTCATTGAAACCACGTTTTACAGGGCTTTCTTGCTAACTAGTATGTACAGGATGGTATTCCCCCCTTTGTGACAATAAGACACCTACTGTAACAAAGCCAGTGGATACTATAACAGAAAACATGACCATGTTCAATACACATCTCTTTGTCTGTGGCAAATGTGAAATCAAGTGCAAATCTTTGTTTTTTTGGATAAAACAAATCTGAAAAAATTAACATCTTTCCAACTGTGTATACTGTAAATAACTAGTTCCAAGGGCATACTTTAATAAGATCTAAGATGCAACAGAACTGTTATCACCATAACCAACTGGCCTGTATTTGATAAGACAAGCCTACGGAGAGCATGTACTGTTTTACGTGGTGGGGAAAATGTATTGTCATTTCTACAAAGTCCTTTTAGCTGTTAGGTAAGCAGGATGTCTTCGGGTTGCTTTCTATAAAAAAAACCTATCTTGTATTAAATATAACAGTGAAAAACTTACTCCGAATACAAAACCAAAAAAGATCTGGTAAATCAACTCTCTTACTCTCTTAAGCTGCAATTACGATTTTTACTATTTTTGTACATGCTATTAAGGTACTCACATTGTACTTGGACACCTTCTCCGCCATCTCCTGATCCCTCTCCGACAGCTGTGGGATCTCCTCCTTCTCCGGACTCCTTTTCCCTTCCAGGCGCTCCTATGGAAAAAATACCCCCAGAAAGGTTACAAATGAGAAGGAGAAGAGACCACAAGGAGCCTTCCTCATTTTAAATGATAAACCCGAGAAAAAGAAATGATCACGACACACATGATGCGAATGTTCATTTTACAAAGATGTACAGTGATGTGACTCTGCAGTTTTGGTGGGGGTGGGCTGTATTGTTTTCAACAGGAAGCCGTGGTTCCAGTACTTTACAAGAGTTGTAAACAGATCTCCGTCCATCCATTTTCTAATCCACTTGTCCAAGGTACACGCTGGTCAGAATACCAGTCATTCGCAGGGCAGACACAGTCACAGACAAACACACTCCCACAGACTGGAACAATGTTCCCAGAAGCATGTCCTTAAATAGATGTATTAGCTACCAATATGCCTATGATTAGCTATTAATGCCAGATATGTCTTAAACTACAAATATTAAAAGACTGGAATACTGTAACTGCATCGGCAATGAGCAATGAGTACGGAAAGGAGAATTTAGATTTCCTTTCAGCTGTCACGCACTGAGCTGAGTGTAAGGAATATTCTGACAAAGGCTTTGTCATGGGGAAAGAACACCATGGGTTCATAAGTTACAGGCTCTTTCAAAAATAGTCCATAAGAAGCAGAAAAGCAGTACCAATTACTTTTAAGATTCATTTGATTTCCCACGCCTCTCTATGCAAGAGCTCCCCAGATCAGTAATCTCTCGCTTGTTTATGCATGAGGCACGGTTACTTTGAATTGCTTTTACTTGTTTCCCTCTTGAGTGAAAGGAAACTCGTTAGCCCACCCTGGCTTTTCTCTCCTTGTCAGCTGGGGTGTCAGTCCACAGGGAGCGATCTTTACACTCCGGCCCTGATCTCTTCTTAAAGGTCCTGGGGCCGAGGCCAAAGTGCTGCATCTCAGGGGGGAGTTCAGTCATCCACGTTTCCCGAGCGAGCTCTTTTGGATCATCCTGAGGACAGAAACATATGCCATAAGGTTACTGTAAATTCAAATAATTACTATGATTGCAATGATCATTTTAAGTGGTTTATTATATTCGCATACTGCAGAAAGAAATAACGACCCATATTAGGTTACTTTTATAAGGAAAAAAACTTACATGTTTATGTACGCTATATACAAAATTTGGTGGCGATTTAACTCAACCATCCCTAACTCTAGATGTAAATTCTGCGAATCACTTTAAAAAAAAACAACAGATGCCATCAGCTTCAGCGAGGCATGATTTTTATTTTGAAAGCGATCTTGACCTTATAGGAGAATGAAACCTCTTCCTTACATTGCCTCCAGAAATCAGCTTTTCCTTCATTTTCTGTGCTCGGCGCTCAAACTCCATGGCAACAGTGCTTTCCACCGGTCTCTTTGGGGGCAAGGGCCCTATGACTCCACCTTCTTCCTCTTCACTGCTGGAGGCCTGCAGCAGAAACACACAGTTTGTAACAAGCCAGGCTGGGGGGAATAGCAGGATGATAAGCACTGCAGCAGCCAGGATACTGAAGACACTGTGGACAAGGCATAAGCAGCTTTTCAGGTTAAGCCGTTTAGAAGTGCAAAATGTATGAAAAATGTTGCATGGGAACTGAACTTCAGATATTAGAACCAGAAAATAATGGCTAGGTTGTCTTTACAATGCACTCGAATCTAAAAAGCAAAACGACTGAAGCAAACACTACAATAGTGACAACTAAAAACAACAAGACGCCAAGGTGAGGTAAAGGGGAGTACGATGTACGATATTATTATTATTAATTGCTTACACTTATATAATGCTTTTCTGGACACTCCACTCAAAGCGCTCTACAGGTAATAGGGACTCCCCTCCACCACCACCAATATGCAGCATCCACCTGGATGATGTGACAGCAGCCATAGTGCACCAGTATGCTCACCACACATCAGCCATCAGTGGGAAGGAGAACAGACTTATGAAGCCAATTCACAGATGGGGATTATTAGGAAACTATGATTGGTAAAGACCAATGGGTCTGCATGCCAGGGTAACACCCCTACTCTTTTCGAGAAACACCCCAGGATTTTTAATGACCACAGAGAGTCAGGACCTCGGTTTTACGTCTCATCCGAAAGACCGCCTTTTTACAGTATAGTGTCCCCGTCACCATACTGGTGCATTAGGACCCACACAGACTGGGTGAGCGCCCCCTGCTGGCTCCACTAACACCACTTCCAGCAGCAACCTTAGTTTTTCCCAGGAGGTCTCCCATCCAGGTACTGACCAGGTTACACCTGCTGAGCTTCAGTGGGTTGTCAGTTGCAGGGTGATATGGCTGCTGGAGATAAGTCTATCCATGCTCCTGCCCCTGCTTAGATTCAATCCCTATCCCTGTCGCTTGCAGTAGAGATTTCAGAGGGGCTGACATCGCTTCTGTGTCTCTCAGAGCACTCAGCCCTGTTACACACACAAATTAACACCTTCCTCCGATGCACAGATCACAATCACACTACCACCTAAAAACAAAACACTCATACTGCAGTTTGCTCTGACAAGCAGTTTATGGTCTGCTGACTCCAAACTGGCTCTCAACCCTGATTCATGCACCTGCACACACCTTTATGTTTAAAAATGCCCAGTCAAATAAACAGAGACTGAGAACTAAGGGAAAAAACTAAAGTTGCTGCTGGATGAGGTGTTAGTGGGGCCAGCAAGGGGTACTCACCCTGCAGTCTATGTGGGTCCTAATGCCCCAGTATAGTGACAGGGACACTATACTATAAAAAGGCGCGTTCTCAGGATGAGATGTAAAACCGAGATCCTGACTCTCTGTGGTCATTAAAAATCCCAGGGTGTTTCTCGTCAAGAGTAGGGGTGTTACCCCAGCATCCTAGCCAAATTTCCAATTGGCCTTTACCAATCCCAATCTGTGAATTGGCTTCATCACTCTGTTCTCCTCCCCACTGAGATCTTGTGTGGGGAGCGT
The DNA here is from genome assembly GCF_055471065.1 of Atractosteus spatula. Classification (NCBI taxonomy): domain Eukaryota; kingdom Metazoa; phylum Chordata; class Actinopteri; order Semionotiformes; family Lepisosteidae; genus Atractosteus; species Atractosteus spatula. The sequence goes on along the minus strand of NC_142709.1, from coordinate 18,636,065 downwards.
TCTGGTGCACTATGGCTGCCGTCGCATCATCCAGGTGCACATTGGTGGTGGTGGAGGGGAGTCCCCATTACCTGTAAAGCGCCATGAGTGGTGTTTCCAGAAAGGCATTAAAATCAGTGTAAGCAATTATTAATAAGTATTATTATTATTATTATTATTATTAACACCACACAAGACCACACGCAGACCCTGAATTGGCAGAAACTCTGGATCATTGAAGCAGAGATGCACACACACACACAACAGGGAGAAACAGAGAGGGAACACAGACAACACACTGTACTGGCCAGTAACACTGGAGGATACCAGGTAATTCCACACACAGATTTAATGAACCAGAACATTACAAGTACGGTTCAAGCCGGTGCCGCAAAACCTGGCTCAGTGCCTGTTAGCTAATGAAATGTGTGCTTTTCTCTTGCTCTAAATGTCCCATTTGCAGCTGCAACTCTTCATGACCCTGACAGGAGGGATTCTGGAATCAGCTAAGATTTTTGTTGGGTTTTCCCCATACAGGTATATATGCATTGTGCAACTTCAGCTTCACAAACCCATACCCTCACATAGCTAGAATGATCAGATTAAAGGAAAAACATCTCCTGTATTGCTAATACATTATGAATTGTACGTTTATCCTTCCATGTTTAATCTGCATGTCAAAGTTAAAGTCTAGAATCATCATTCCCTTCTAAATGAGAACATGGCCACCGTCTCCTCACCGGTGCGCTGTAGCCTGGTGGCAATGCAGGCCCAGGGCCGTCTTGACTGTCATCATCATCTTCATCATCATCAGCAGGTCTCTTAAACCCAGGGGGCAGCGCTGGCCCGATCACAGGCCTCGAGGAAAACCGACAGAGGACAGGTCACAACGACAGGAGGCCATGCAGCTTGTCTAGCCTGTTTGGTAGTTAATAGTTAATCGATCCAAGGTTCTCATCCAGTCGTTTCTCAAAAGAAGCCAGGGTTTCGGTTTCTACACCATCGCTGGCCAGCTTGTTCCATTCTCCCACAACCCTCTGGATAAAGACCTTTGTTTTAAAAGCACATTAAAACTGTTGATTCTGTACTGTGCGGACTTGTCAGTGCCTTGCAGACTTCTGAATACTCCCCACACAGTCTTCTCTGTTCAAAACTAAAATTAAGGCTGGAATGTATCTAGTGCCTATTCTCTGGACTGATTCCTGAAAAACAATATCTTTTTTTGTAGAATGACGACTGAAATATACACAATATTCTAAATCCATTGAACAATTATAACATCCCTTAATTTAATACAATACATCTCTTGATCCTTGATTTTTTACATTTAAACTACATAATCCCAACATTGTTTGCCTTTTTATTCTAACATTGCTTTGGGTTAAAAAGTGCTTCATGTTAGAAATTCCTTATTAGGTTGCCTGCTTGTCTTACATAATTATCTTTGTCTAAAGAAGCCAGCAAATGTACACAGTAACCCTGGTTTTAATGACAGAATTCATGGTAGAGTGGGATTTCACAGTATTGAAAGATCTGAAAGCTCCCTTTATATAATTTATACAGTAGAAATATAGTTACTTCAATGTAGCATATCCGTTTGCATCTTGCACTGCTTTTTTATTTAGGATAAATGTTATCATGCTGAAGAACGTTCTCAACAGAGTCAGAATCAAATCAATGCCAATTAGGTGTCAAATCCAATCCAAAAGGCTCTGGGAGTTCAGACTCCATTAAAAAGAACACTACTGAACAACTATAATATTGTTAATTCAGAATGTAATGGAAATACGCAATCGACATTTGATCATTTCTCTGGAGCATTTTTAACATTCAAAGTTTGAGGACAGGTTGGTAGCATTGTTTTTTTGCTTAAGAGCTGCTCTTACCTCTCAGGAGAGTCCTGTGGTTTCTGATATCCAGGAGGAAGAGCTGGTCCAAAAAAGCCATCTTCCTCCTCCTCCTCCGGCCTTTTCTCTGTTCCCTGTGTCTTGCGCATTTTGCTGTGAATTCAAAAGAGCATAAGCGTCTCAGAAATTGTTCTAACCAGTTAGCTGCTCTCACTTAATTTATTTATTGGTTAACCACCTGCAACTTGACTAAACATATTTAATCATTACATTATGCACTGTTGACACAAAAGCAAGTACTGGACTATATTTTCTGGCCTTTGAGTAAGGGAGTCATTTGTGTCAGAGAAAACAAACACACAGCGACCTATGGTCTTCATGAGAATCCCGTTCCAAAATGACAAAATAATTCGGCGTGATACTGCAGAATTGCGAGAAAAATCAATTAAATCAAACAGATGAATATCCATCCACTTTCTAACTGCTTGATCCAATACAGGACCACAGGAGGACTGAAGCCTGTCTTGACAAGCAATGGGCACAGGGCAGGGTGCACCTGGGTTGGGATGCCAGTCCATCGCAGGCTAGACACAGACACACCAGGACAATTTTTCCCAGAAGCCAATTTACCTACCAGTATGTTTTTGGACTGGGGGAGGACACCATACAAAAAGAACATACAAACTCCCTGCAGACAGCATCCCAGGAATTGAACTCAGGGCCTCAGCGCTGAAAGGCAGAGATGCCGACCAATGCATCACTGTGCCACCAATGGATGTATAGGATTTTAAATATGGAAATATGGAAACTAAGAATCTTCCCGAACTACAACGCCTTCATTCAAATAACTTGTTTAAATGGTTTACCTTGGTTTACAGCCATCATCTGTGTCATCCTGTGTCATGCCACGTGGAGGCTGAGCAGGACCACTTAGTCTGCCTCTTTTAAATCCCGGGTCCTCAGGCTCACTGTCCTCTGAGGAGCTGGAGCTGTCCCTCGGCCTGTAGCCTGGAGGCAGAGCTGGCCCTGCAACTGTTTAGGAGCCGGTGAATTGCTCATGTATGCAACACATAGAAATGGCAGAGACGATAACATCGCCTTGGCCTCATCTCTGATGAACAACAGAATTTGGCAGCCAGACTCCTGACCGGGCCGCAGGCAAGCAATCACGTTACGCCCGTCTTTGAGTCCTTGTACTGGCTCCCTATCAGGTTTCGAATCAACTTCAAAATCCTCATCCTCATTCAGGACCTATCTGGCTTATTATCTGTCTACTCCCCACCTTGCAACCTTCGTTCGTCTGACTCAGGGTTATGTTTCTTGTCTTCTCTTTTCAGCATGGCACCCAAACAAGGCTCCACAGCCTAAACGTTGTGTTTCTTTTCTTCTCTTTTCAGCATGGAATAAATCTTTTACTTGTTCCTCTGCAGCCTACGCATGCTGATGCATCTCCCTACTTGGTAGGTACCTACTTGAACTACTATAAATGGAAAAGACGGTAATAAGCCTAGCAGCCTATCATTCCTGAATAAACCTTCGTCTGTCGATTTTCCTATAGTTGAAGTTTGAATAATGAACTACACAACTAAGGGTGCATAAGGTAACGTCTGTTGCAAAATGTTACGTCGATGTTAAATTCTGTTGTTCATCAGAGATGAGGCCAAGGCACTGTGCGGCATACAACAACTATATTTACGCACCATAATGTACAAGCACAGGTCCAGCTGCTTAATGTCTAAAGTAATTTTATATTGTAGAAACGTTTCTGGATTACTAGCTTGAGAGCTACTATGTATGATAAATTACTGATTTAGTTTAAATGCTAACATTTGTGTTTACGTATATGATTTTGTTTTGCGATTAGTTGCTTATAATGAACATACTGCCTCACATTTTGCGTTTATCTCACAGAGACCACACATTACCTTCTTCCTCAGAGTCGCTTTTTCTGTTGTCTCGGAACCCCGGAGGAAGGGCCGGACCAATAATGTCATCAGACATAACACTCATATTTCTCAGTTCGCCCAAGTGCTTTTGCTATTATTTCACAAGACACCCAGAAATCACACAATACACAAGCTCAAGCACTCCACATACACTCACACACAAGGAAATAACCCCGGAAGTAAACAATCAAGTAAAGGATTAAAAAAACACCTACTGCCTCCTAGTGGAGTAAAATGAATAGAACCGCCTTTAAAGTACATCCGTACGCAAGCTTCACGGACTTATAAATAATAAACACAAAAGTCCGTTTTTTCACTGGGGTTTAATATTTTATGTTTTTCCAGAGGCACAAGTATGTAAAACACATAACGTATAACCAAATACGTTATAGTTTTCTGTGTTTGCAACACCCTTCACGCTTCTCATTCTGTCAACATGCTACATAAAATATTTATAGATGCAATTCAAATACAAATCATTGTCGTTTTATTTTTATGACTAATTCAGTGAAAACTCTCCTGATTATTATATTTTTTCTCTCGCGGTCGCCCTCTGGTGTTTATTCCGAGTGTTGGTTCCCGGAAATGACGTTCTTACGGAACTTGCACATGGCTGTGTGTTTGCAGAAAAACATGTGAGGCACAGCTAGGAAATCCTGATCGTGAGTTTTTGTAACAAGTGTGGTTTAACCGTACTACGAAGGCTATTATAATGAATAATTTCGGAAATTATCCTGCACCAGAGGTCAACTGTTTGCCTCCGAAACCGATGCTTAGACCTCCAGTATTTCACGGGCCACCTCCGGGCCATCCCGGCAACTTTCACCCGGGGTTCGGCACCTGGTTTGGACCCCCTCCCGGGCCTGGGGCTTACCCACCTCCAGGACACTGGTACGGAGGTCCCCGTCACCCAAACCCTTGGTTTGATAACCGTCAGCAGAACACGTTCGGTGAGTTGTACGAATTGGTCCACCCGTTTAGTCAAATTGATGATAATATATATGTTAGAGAACGTTATACTGTACACGGATATAGAAACAGTACGCTCATTGATGATGTATGATTTTACATGCTGCTGGTCGTACGTGGCGAACGGGTACCGTCTGCTCATGTCTGTTTATTTCTTGTAAATTTGCGTAGATCCATTTAATATTGGTGTTTTCGCAACCCGCACTCCACCCCGTTAATAATACTCCTAGATCGGTTTATAACATAACATCAAGTGGTGTAGTAGGTGGTCATGGCGATGTGTGAAACCAGAATTGATATAATATAAAGTGTGCATTTTCTTTTGTAATGCTCTAAAATCGGTGAAGCAATATGAATTCACATTTTTGCCGCTTTGTGTTATAATGTGCAGATTTTATTAAAATCTGACATAAAGGCTTTCTTGTGTGGAATCTTGTCTTCAGGTGTTTAAGATAATAATATAAAACTCTATTTTATATAGCGCCTTTAAAGGTGGCTTCTCAAAGTGCTTTATAGAATGAGAACAATAAATAGAAAGAATACACAAGATAAAACATGATTACAATATACAGAGGAGACCGTGGATGGTGGTGCTGGGAAAAGCAGAGGGGTGAAGAGGTAAAGGCTCTTCTAAAGAAGGTTTTGAGTTTGGATTTGAAGAAGTTTAGAGAAGTTGACTCTCTGTTATTCTTGGGCAGAGAGTTCCAGAGTTTGGGGGCATAACAGGAGGAGGCCCTGTCACCCATACAATGCAGACGGGCTTGGGGGACAGTAAGGAGAGCAGAATTAGAAGAGCGAAGGTTGCGAGGTGGGGAGTAGGGCGATAATAGTTCAGACAGGTACAGAGGTGCCAAGCCATGCAGAGTCTTATAGGTGATCATGAGGATTTTAAAGTCCACACAGAATTTGACAGGAAGCCAGTGCAAGGACTCCAGGATAGACGTAATGTGATCACTTGCACTAGACCTGGTCAGGATCCTGGCTGCTGAGTTTTGGACATACTGTAGTTTGTTCAAAGTAGATTTAGATACCCCAGCGAGTAGAGCATTACAGTAGTCAATTTGAGAGAACACAAATGTGTTGATCAGCTTTTCAGCCACAGTTAGTGATAGCATAGGGCGTAGTCTAGCGATATTTCTGAGGTGGAAAAAAAGATGTTTTGACAATATGCTGCACTTGTGTGTTGAATGTTAAGCCAGAATCGAATATCACCCCAAGATTTTTCCATTTAGACTGAAGCTCAAGTACAGCACCATCTACAGATAGGTTTACAGGATTGGCTTTACGAAGTTGATAGGGGTGCCAATAAGCATGACTTCAGTCTTGTCACAGTTAAGATGAAAGAAATTTTGAGTCATCCAAATTTTTTATGTCAGTGTTGCAGTTAGAATAAAGACAGCCACATCAGTGTCAGGTTTGGTATGGATGTGTATTTGAGTATCATCAGCATAGAAATGATAGCTGAGGCCATGTGATCTTAAAAGCTGACCAAGTGGAAGCATGTAATTGCTGAAGAGCAAGGGGCCCACTATTGAGCCCCGAGGAACACCAGACTTAACAAGACCAATTTCTGACCTATACACATTAAGAGAGACCAAGTGACAGCGATCAGTGAGGTAGGACTTGAACCATTTGAGAGCAGTGGCAGAAACTCCAAACATAATCTCAAGACGAGAAAGTAACATGTCATGGTCAGCAGCACTGAGATCAAGAAGGTTGAGTATAGAAAGAGAACCAGAATCAGAAGCTATTAGAAGATCGTTAGTAACTTTAACCAGGGCAGTTTCTGTGCTGTGAAGTTGATGGAAGCCAGATTGGAGGGGTTCGAAAAGGTTATTTGTCATGAGGTGGTTATGTAACTGGAATGTGACAGTACGTTCTAGAATTTTTGCAAGAAAGGGTAAGTTAGAGATGGGGCGAAAATTTTTAAGATTGTCGAGAGCCATGTTAGGCTTTTGTGGCACGGGGGTAATGGCAGCAGTTTTGAGGACTTTAGGAACAACAGTAGTGCTCAAGGATTCATTTATAACATTGAGGACAATGGGACAGAGAGAAGAGGAACAGGACTGAAATAAAGTGGTGGGTTCATGTTGTCGAAGAAAACTCAGTCTTCACTCAGGTTAGGAGATTGTCAAACAGATCTTTAATACAATCAGCTGAAGGGGAGCATATCACAGAGAAAGGGTTTCCCCTAGCATTCAAGACATGCTCACTGGACTGAAGTTATACTTTCCTTTTTATACATTAAAGGTAGGCAAGACTTTAACATATCAAAGGAACATACAGGGAAAGGGGCAGTGTCAGAAGTCAAACAAACAGGACAGGGGGCATCCTACAATCTGTTTCATTTCTCTCTGGTTGAATGGGTGTGAGGAATCACAGGCTTTAGTTTGCACCTAAGACAGTGGTCTTAGGCGCGAACAGAAAACCTTTCCCGCGCATAGTCACTGTCCTGACCTTTTGACTCGGTCTTCCACAATGTGTGTAACTTGTTTATTGAGGGATGCTGAGTCAAGGGCTCACTATTTTCATGTAGCTTTTATAAAAGACTGAATTGTCATCTTGTGTTTTCAGACTAATCTTTTTCTAGGATGTGTTTTTGTTCTTATAAAGGATGTTCTATCATTAACAGGAGCTTGTCTAAACAAACACTCAAAATTGATCAAATATGATTCCCTTTTTTTTCACTACACCTGGTTTTTGCAGGTCCGCAGAACCATTTCAGCCATCAGAGAGAGACTCAACAAGGTGGACAGAATCAGAACAGTGAGGGAAAAAAGGTACCAATTGCCTAGCGTTAGCTGTACCTTCAAACATCAGTATGTGTGTTGGGGGGATCCCTTATTTCACTGTTCAAGACAACGTCTACAAACAATAGAGGTGAGGGAAATCAGACAGGACTTTGAAAGTGCTGTGTAAGCTTTATATTGAGCTTTTTTGTTTTTGCAGAAGAAGAAAAAGGAGCCAGAGTATTCACACTTCTGTGATACATGTGACCGAGGCTTTAAAAACGAAGAGAAATATCACGAACACGTATCACAACATGTAAAGGTAAACTGTATTTTCTATTAAAAGGTCTGTTGCTACTGTCTGTAGCATGTTTAACTTAAGAAGCTTTCTGTAGTAGAGAATGGAAGAATAGAATATACTTGAACTCCAACTGTTTTTGCATAACGCAGAGAAAATCCAGGACACAATAAAGTAATGCATTTGAAGGTTAAATATGTATTTAGGTAAATAAATATGTCTGAGCAAGTTTTAAACCTTCCAAAAACAACACTACAGAAAAGGAAAATAGTGTTTGTTTTTCCAGTGCTCTGCGAAGGACTGCAGTTTCACTGCCCATGAAAAGCTCGTCCATATTCACTGGAAAAACGTAAGTAATTTTGATTTGAACTACTGGATTTTAAAAGCTTCTTCTGATAGGTCTTCCCTATCAGACTGTTGGATGAGTTTTGGGTGTCTCTGAAATTTGTGTCATTTTTAAAGGCTTTTTTATGATACTTATGTTTTTTTTTTCAAGGTTTATTTTATAAGGGACATTGAGATCTTCATTTCTTTATTTGGATACCCCTTTTTTCAATAAATAAATTCTGCAGTGGTAAATGTGTAACTTTGATAAAAGTGCTTTTCTTTGACTTGTAACAGTGGCTTCCAGACAACTGCAGTATGGTAAAAAAAAAGCTGCAGAACTACAGATATCCTCATTCCTTAAAAATATCCTTCTCTCTTTTATTAAGATGCATGGACCAGGAGCAAAAAAGATCAAACTTGATACTCCTGAGGAAATTGCAAGATGGAGAGAAGAAAGAAAAAAGTGAGCTTCCAGCTTTTTATTTTTTAGTAACGGCAGTGTTTGTTAGTTTATATTTTGTTTAATATACTGTTGTGCTCCATCCATTAAATTTGCACAATTTGATTGGCTCAACCATGTTCCTCTCACAGCACCAAGAGAAATCCTTTAATTACATCTATTTTGAAGTGTACTTTATATTCCTAAGTATTTAAAACAGACACAGTTATCATGTTGCAGCAAGGGGACTGGGTGTATCAGGTTTGAGGGGTACTTATTTGAGCCCGCCAAAACAGATCATACTATTGCGATGTTTTATTGTTATTCAGGTAAACGTGTTCACAGCACAATGACATGACTGGTAGGCATGGGGTTTTTCATTTAGACTAAATTCCACTAGGTGGAGCAGTTCTGTGCCTTTCTCGGTCAATCTACAGTCATTATCAATCTTTTTTCATAGGGTTTCTAGACAAGGTTTTCAATTCTCTTTCACTGAGTGTAGTATTTTGCTTATGAACACAGTGGTAACACTGCAGTCAGCATTGCTGCCTCACAGATTTCTGATCCTGTGTTCAATTCCAGATCAGGCAACCTTTTGTGTGGAGTTAGCATGTTCTCCCTCCTTCTTCTGAAGATATGTAGGCTAATTGGCATTTCTGAATTGACCCCCCAAGGGCTTGTGCGAGGCCTGCGATGGCATGGCGAGTTGTCTAGGGTTACCCTGGACATTCGCTGTGCTTACAGGATGGGTTGGTCATTGTCGTGACCCTTACCAGGAATAAGCAGCGTTCTGATAATGGACGATTATCTCCTTTCACACATTATTTTAAGTGATTTATGACTTTGTGAATGTAGCAGTCGTTTCCTGTAACAAACAGGAAGACAACTTCAAGCTTTGCTGTGGCACCTTAGACTACAGTACTTCAGATCCAGTTGACTTTTGTGTGCAACTGGTATTTATAAGACAAAACCTTTGTCTTTGTGATATCCCATTTCCCTCTGCATGTCTGTGCAGTGTTTGTTTCTCCAGACCCTTTTGGAATTACCTTACTTTGTTTGTTTTTTTTGTACTGTTTGTTGCAGAAACTACCCCACTCTGTCCAACATCGAAAGAAAGAAAAAGATGAGGCAAGACAAGCAAGAAAGAGGAGACGTGCTGGAGACGGCACAGTTTGGGTATGTAGCAGCGAAAGTCCCCTTTTGAAAAGCCCTTGCAGAGTGGTTACTCTGTGAAAATACACTGTACGCGTTTCTGTCAACTGCTTTGTCCTCTTGGTGTTTATTGCCTTTATGAAATGAGAATTACTTCAATCTTTTTATTTAAGTAGCAGTTCTACAATGTAAATTTTAAGGTTAGGTTTAGATTTGTTTTGTTGGGGGGGAATTTCTTTAGGATTACAAACCTGCTGTTGGTCACTTTGGAGAGTCAAAGTGTGACTAGTTAAGCGATTCTTGTTTATGACTGCATCAGTAGGCACATGAACAAAAATTATTTTCTTCAGAAAGAAGGAGAGCCAAATAAGGAACGGTGATTTTAAAGGTTTATATAGATCTAAATGATCCTTTAGAGCAAACTCTAAATTTTTTTTAAATAGTGTTCATTTGGAGTATCTGATCTTATACAATAGATTTGATCTTCCTTATCAGAGAATACACATATATTTGTAAGAAGGTCTGTTTGCTTCTCAGTAGTTTTTAAAGACGTCCCAAAGAATCAGCTTTACCAACATGGCTGTGTTGCTCTTTCTAGACACCGACATCACTTTGTGAAAACATGTCCTGTATTTTCAGTGTTGAGACTTCTTATCCTGGTTGTCTGCTTGTGTTCCTGCATAATTGTTTCATTGTTGTCTGTTGCCCTGGATCTGTCCATCCCACACTAGAGGGTTTTGAAATTGTACATCAAAATCAAATGTAGATTCATATCCTGTAAGTTTTCTTTGTCCAAGACCTTTGAGTTGAGGAGCAAAGCTAGTCTTTGAACTCTTTCCAGAGCAGCGATGTCCCTTTTGGAGTTAGATGACCAAATCTTCTCCCAGTGCATGCATTATAAACGAGATCCTAGGCATGCTTTCTTTAACTTAAACATTACTTCTCCTGATGAAGTTGTACAATTTTCATTGTGCGCATATGCATTTTGTTGGTCTTGTTAACCCGTCCCCTTGTAGTTTTTCTGGGCCATGTGAACACCTAAATCATTTTGCTACTTCTTCAAATTCAGGGGTCTCCCAAACTGTAATGTGCTGTCCGATTTTCTTGCGTTTAAAACTGTGCACTCGTCCAACTCGGCTAAAGCTGTTTTAAAGCTTCGCTCACTCTGGCGTGTGATGTGTTCTGCACAGGCGGATGAAGAGCAAAGGACAATGCGCAGTGCCTAAACGGGAGCCCGAGGGGCGCAGGCACCAGGGGCCAGGTGGAACGTTCCAGAAAAATCCCTGGGGCAGAAAAGAGTGGAATGCGAGGGCTCCGGAGCCAGAGGGCCGAGAGGCAGAAAGGCCTCAGGAGGGAGACCCCCTGGGAGCCCTGGCCAACAGTGATGCAGGTGAAGCTTCACAGGGCTTTGATGGGCGGGTGAAACCTAGGCCCACGTGAAATAGGAACTTTGCCCCACGGGCCTGTTGCAGGTTTCGGACCCAGTACACAAGAATGGGATGCACTTAGAAGGAAGTAGCCTTCGAAGGCTTGGTAAAACCAAAAGCAGCCATCTGTTACAGGCTCTTCCAGATCTTGGGTATTTTTCTAAAGGGGCAGATGGGTTAAAGTTGTGATTGAATTGGGGAAAAAGTTTTCTGTTCCAGTTTCTTCAGCATTCCATGTCCGAATACGGCCTGTAGGCACACTTGTCACCTGTCCTGGTTTGTCTTTATTATTCCACGATACCGAAGGTGGACTGTTTTTTGTTTCTGGGTGAATGTAATCATAGCTCTTCTTACGTCCACTGGGTGCTCATGTCGACGTCGTGGAAACTTTTTGAAAGTAAAAATAGTCTTAAGAAGGGCCTTATGTTGATAGGCCACTTCCTTTCACAAAATCAGCAAAACTGTGTGCTTTTATGATTGTTTTACTTGGCAGTAAAATTGTACTTACCTACGGGGATAGAACGGTTTATGGACAGACGTTGTTGGAGGACTGGAATTCTTCAAAGCCTCTTTTTCAGATTTTCAGTATAGTCTGAGAAACAAATAGGGGAGAGCAGAAGGCTGTGGTACATTTTAACACAACTTGTAAGTTAACCTAGGTGAACTTTTCTCTAGTGAAAACATTTGTTGATTAGTCAGCTGCACGTGCATTGAAAGCATTACCTCAGTATTGAATACATCTGTTAGTGCTTTGTGCAAACGTGTAATGTGTAATTCTCTTTTATTATCGCATTATATCAGAATTCTTGCGGGAATCAAGTATTATTGTGAAGCATGAAGAGTTCATAAGCTGCCTTTCATAAGGAGTATATGGAAATTTCAGGCAGTGTGAAGCAGAGTTAACTCCTTTTTCTTGGCATGCTGTGTTCACCAGCTAAAGTTCAGGAAGATAGGAGTGCCAACTGCACAAAGAGTGTCTTTCACTGCCTTTCAGCACCTCTTTCATTATGCTTGATAAGACTCAGAGCTGTCCCAGGCAATTAAGTGCCCATGAGTCAGTGGTTTTTTTTTTTCTAGGTTAGTTTCTTTTGCTCCATATCTCAGGGTAAGTCTCATTATGGAAATGTGATGAAAAGTTGGACATTTTCTCCTTGTAGATTCAGACAAGGACGAAACAGCTGCCAATGGCAAGGGGGGTCTGACTGTGGTCCCCAAACAGATAACCTCAAGTCTGGCAGCGCTTGTCGCAAGCTATGGCAGCACATCCGACAGTGACAGTGACCAGGGGCCTGAGGGTAGGTCATACGCTGATTTGTTTTAATGCCCATCTTCACCCTTTTTTTCTGTTTTTTAAGTTTTTTAAGGGATTACATTACTTTCCAGTGAAAGTAGCAAAAACAAATTGACGTCAATTCCAGACAGAGCCTGTAGAAAGAGTTCATTTCTCTTTATATCGTTTTAAGATTAAATCTGGAGTTTATGTAATTAGTTGTTTTCTTTGCATTATGTCCTGACATTATTTTCTTTTCAGAACTATATTTTGCACGCTGTTACGCGTGTGACTGTTGACTCTGGTATCTTAGGCAAATAAAAAGCAAAAATAAAAATATATAACTGACACCATAGATGTTGGTAGATATAATTTCCTTCATACCGTTTTTTTGTTTGCGGTTTTCCCTAAGAAACACCTCTGCTGAAAGTCTCTGCGGCTCTGGAAGAAAACGTGGCCCTCCTGAGAAATTGTCCAGAGAGAGCAGATTGCAGGATTTCCCAGGCAGCTAAGCGAGACCACTCTGAAGACGGGAGGCAGCCCCTCCAGCCGCCAGCCAAAATGGCCAGACGCAAGAGCGCGCGGCTCAAGGAAGGGAAGGGCAGCAGTGGGAGTCAGCAGCGGCATCGATGGACCCTGCTGGAAATGGTAAGCCTGTTCCCAGGCCTCCACACTGCCTTTGAGCCTCCCAGAAATTCGGTCATAAGAATATCAGAAAGGTTACAAACTCGAGGAGGTCATTTGGTCCATCCTCGTTAATGCCTTTGAGGATTCTGGATTCGTGTAGCGTCTCTGCTGAAGTCTTACCTCATAAGGTTCATTTCATTCAGCCTGTCAGTGTGAAATATGTCTTTAAGCCCCAGAATACATCTGGCTGTTCATCTGTAGACTGGTTGCAGTCCAGCAGTATTTTATTCTATAAAAATGGGGCACAGTATTCTAAATTAGATCTCGCTGGTGCATTTTAGCATTTTAACTTCTCTTGATTTGTTAACGTTTTGTTCTCCTTTTTGATTTCCTCCCCACATTGGCTGGGAGACGTATGCATGGGGTTTTCTAGCTCTCTGTTTCCCATTTAAAATGTATAGTTTGTTTATTGTTTATAAATATAGTTTGTTTTTACCGTCAGCGTGCAACTCTCTCCAATCGTCGGGATGAAATGTCGTCTGCCAGGTGTTTGGTCAGGCTTGAACGTTTTCTAAATCTTAATTCACTTCTCTTGCTGTTTCTGCAGGGTTTGTGAATCCTGCTACTTTGAAATCATCAGTAGATTTGACTAGTTTACTAGCTATACCTGAATCTTGATTATTGATATAAAAGTAAAGAGTAGTAGTTGTACTAGTACAGTTTCCTGTGGCACTCCAGTTTGATCATTCACCCCTTGAATGTCCATTCTCATACTGGATATTTTAAGTATTTTGAAAATAGAACTTACTTTTTGTGTGAAAAGTACTTATTAACTAGACGGAATTATATTGGGACTTTCATGTTACTTAAATCCAGATGCCATGGTCATCGTATGGACAAATTACGACTAGATAATTTCTCGTTGCTTAGTTTTTTAGCACTTGAAATATCTAAACTCCTCGTCAGTTGTAAACACATTGTAAACACCTGTTACAGGTTTTAGGTGAAATGATTGATGTAAAGCCATGGTTTGGTTTCCCGCAGTGGTATACAGGCCCGGTGAGCCAAAAATCAGAACCAGCCAGCTGGCAAAACCAATGTGTGAACACTGGCAAAATGTACACAGGAGTCCATGTTGAAACTCTGTTTCTTAGTAATAGACTGCAAGATCATTTGCCAGTCAGCGGTACACACAGTAATTGCCTAGGTCTCAAGGCATGAGACTAAATCTTGGTCTGAAAGTCTCACATCAATCACATCAGTCTCTTGCATCAAGCCTAGAGTGAATAGAAACAATGAAGTAATTAAGTAAAGTAATGAACAAAAAGTTCTGAAATTGTTGTAGACATTCGTGATTAACCAATGAGTTTTTGTACGCGAAGAGAAGAAACTATCAATATGAATAGTGCAGTCACAATGTTTTGTTGTCATTTGCGAAAGCTGGTGAGAAATATAATTTTTGTAGAGTAGTAAAGGAAGCCACTTAATTTAAGTAAAAAAAGACCTCAATATTGCCTCAATAAGGATAAATAATAAATATTGCCTCAGAAGCCAAGTGAACACAATGGTGGCTTGATGCATACAGAATAAAGCAATGTGTTTCAAGCGCAAAGTTCTTCCTTGGACATCATCGTGGGCCGCCTGTATATATTAAAAACTAGTTTTTGTGGTCAAATAATGTCTAGGTCAGATAATCCTGTTAAGGTAACAACAGTTAGATAGCTAGTTAGTTTACAAGTTAGTACAGTAATCTAGCTGTTAGATAGCTAGATGAGGGGGGGCTAACATTAAGGAGCCACTTAGCCACTTGTCGTTTGCGGGAGTTTACCACCTGGCCAAAGCCTTTTCCCACGCAAAACCTTAAAAGCTGTTTAATTTCTGTTAGAATATAATCAGCTCTGAAATGGAAATGATGGACCTTGAAGTAGAATACGTCATCCATTTATATTTCTCGTTTATCCCAAGCGGAAACGCAGCTTTGCATAGTCAGCTTGCTGGTGTCGCAAGAACAGAACGGTTTCATAATAATAAAAAAGTGGATACAAGCAGCCTGCACCTTCGGCTGATGGATGCCAAAAGTGATTTCATAGAGAAGGCTGTTCAGCTCAATTCTGCTGAAACCCCTTTTGTATGAGGTTTTGTGTTACTGAAGTTTCTCCAGTGGCCGAGTAGTTTCAGAAAAGATCTTGAGGGGCTCTGTGAAATTTTGTGATTCAAACCTGTTGCTAGGCGACAGACCCCTTTGGGCTTTGGACCAGGGCCAGGAGAAAAGGCATCTCTAAATTATTTACCTAATGAGTCTGCACAGGCTTGGGAAAAGAATTTGTATTCACATATGAAGATTGATTAGTGAATGGAGGAATAATGTGATTTGCAGCCATTAATGACACACTTGTTGCCTTAATTGATAAACCCCACATAATAGCTGTTGTTCAGACAGAAGACAGAAGAGGCCCACAACTTTTAGGCTGATAAGCAAAAATTGGTAAAATTATGGATTGCTGTATTTAGCATTTATACGCTGTCAATAGCAAGAACACATAAAAATGGCTTTCTGTTGTTTGTAACCCTGTCTCATGTAGTTTGTCAGGCTGCGAGTACCTAATTGATTAAACTAGTGGTTCTGGTACCAAGTACCACCCCTCATCAAACCAAAGCATCCAAGTACCACCTACAAGTCATCTTCTCATAAGAACCACAGAAGATCTCAATGACCAACATGAGCGCACACACACACACTCACACTCACACACACATATAACAAAAATAGCCCCTAAGCACTTACCATTTCAGAGAGAGGGGTGAGCCTGTTTAGTGGAGCAAAGCAGATGCGAGTTCATTGGTTGAGCCTTGATACAATTCCCAACTTTTACAGCAGAGTCTAACAGATTTTAAATTCTCAGGCATTTTCTTGACTGCCAAGGCCTTGTGGTGGATGCTGCAGTGCGTCCACTTTATATCTGGAGCAACCTCTCCAATTCATGCAACTACACCGCTGTGTCTGCCTCTGTCTGTACAAACTCCGACGCATTTTTTCCAGTCGATGCCATTCTCTTCGATCAGTTCATTCAGAAGCTGAAATATGTGCTCTCCTGTAGTTTGTGTTGGTAGCGGCTTACGGAACAGAAAGTCCTCATGGGACGTGCCCTCAAAGTCATATGAAACGTAAACAAGCAAATTGGCCAAATCAACGGCATTTACAGACTCATCTATTTGCAGTGAAAAGCATCTGCTCATCTTAACGAGCTCTATCAGCATACTTTTGACATCAGCTGCCATATCAATAATTCTACGAGTGACTGTGTCATTCGAAAGGGGCAGCAGGTCGAAGTGTTTAGCAGCATTTTCTCCACGCATAATACGTGTCAGCTCTTTTGCCAACAGTAAACAACGTTCTGCACAATTAGTGTGAGGTTTACCTGCTTTAGCAATCCGCAAGCTTGTATTTTCCCCTGTTTCCATTTCAGGAGTCTGTCTCAGAAGTTAAAATAAGTTTTTATTTCATGCGCATAGGAGCGAAACACAGAGACGCTCTGTATTTTTCTCAAATTAACCTAGAACAGTCCTTAAATATTTTTCCGTTATCTATCACGCTTTCTCGTGCTCATGAGATTGGCATTGTTCTAAAATCACGCACATTCTCCTACCTCCCTATTTGCTGGAGATAACTTTTTGTAAATACAATTGGTCTCTTACGTTCGTAGCACGCATTCCTATACAATGGTATACAATTACATAGTAGCTCTTGTGTTCGCTCAGGTATTAGCATGCGCTGTATCGTAGTACGTAGGCTGCATATTTGACACATAAATATGAAAACCCTTCCCAATTTTTCAGTGCACACAACAAATTTCCAGGGTCATCACCACATGGGGGCACTCTGCGTACCAGCAGTGGTACACGTACCACAGTTTGAGAACCAAAAGATCTCATCCAGCCATTCCAGTGCATCTGTGTCAACAACATTGCTGGATAGCTTGTTCCTCACTCACACAGCCCTTGTGTGAAAAAGTAATTCCAGTTCTTGTTTAAATGCAGTTCCCCCTGGTTCAGGTTCCCTTGTTAATTCTAAAGACGACCATTGGTTCTGTGGATTTTGAATCCCCAAGTTCTCTTGCGGTCTCCTCTGTTCAGGACTAAAAAGATGGAGTTTTTTTTTAGCTTCTCACTGGCAAGTGACCTTGTTCCTGGGTAGCTTTAGTAGGTCTTACAGGTCATCCAACAGTTTGGCCCACATGCACTTTGATCAGTTGAGTAAATACATTGGTTCGTCTAAGTCAGGAATGGCCATCTGTGGTAATTGAGTACCTTAGCTTGAAGCTTTACCTTTGCTATTAATTATTTACTAATTTCTTATCCCATACTCATTTCTCTTTCTTGTAATTCCTTAATAGTCTGCTTTCCTGAAACTGGAACCATTCATTTGGACTCTACCTGTCTGTCAGCCTTTAGCACAGAAAGGTTTCTTGAGTCAAGATTGCTGAAGCCTGCTTCGCCGCAGAACATCCTCAGCCATGTGTTCACAGATTCTCATTTCCAGTTGTTCACGTCTATGTAGTGCCAAATCCCCGAGAAACCATTGATTTTGCTCCTGCTCTTCAGTTTGTTGAAATAGTGTTTGTTAAATAAACCAGGGCTTGCAGCACATAGCTGTTCATTCAGGGTCCTTGATGAATATCGCACCTGCAGTGTCCCTTAGAATAGTCTCCAGCATCCACAACCTTTTTTTTTTAAATGCTATTTCTCTATGGCCGTATAAATGTGATCAACCTATCCTATCAGTATCAGTTGTATATACTCATTCACAAAGGAACAAAGGTGATATTTATCTTATCTTTCTGAAAATCAGAAGTACAGTGCCTGAAAAAAGCAGAATTCTCTTTAAAGAAAAATAACTTGATATTTAAAATCCTCCCATTCACTCACCATACAATTAAAGTATACACTCTGTGTTTTGTGCTATATTAGTATCAATACAGAGAAGCATTAAAGATATAACTTGATTTTTTGGCAACAGCTGTGTTTGAAAAGTGGTGTCCGCAGATGGCTTGGCAGTGAGTCATTTAGAATAGACTGTATAAACCTCAAAGTGGACAGCAGGACTTATGATAGCTTCCTAAAAGCTTTTCATTTGATTTTGTTTTCCTTGGCTTGCTTTTGTAACTAAGTAAAAATTGAATGCAGAAAAATAAGATAAACCAGAGCACTGCAAGCGTCTTTGAAGTTTGTACGCTGTGTGAGTGCACAGTGAGTATACTAAGTAAACAAGTAGAAAGATACCTGCCACGTTTGGATTTTAGTTTGCCAGTTGGTTTCTGAAGAAGAGCAGGAGGCGTAATGAGGCGCATTGCACCACGCGCTTGATCCACTGATGGGGGTGTGTAAAGTGTCGTTTCAGCCTGTGAAGTGCCGTTTCAAGGCACGTCTGGGTGTGATGAAGCTGCCAAATGTCAAGTCAATCCATGCAGCATTTCCCAAGACAATTGCAGTTAGAATTTTGCAAACAAATTGGCAGTTAGGCGGCCATTGTAGTTTGTTTCATGTCACCACATTAATGATAAAGTCATCAAAATGTGGGT
Source organism: Atractosteus spatula (assembly GCF_055471065.1). Classification (NCBI taxonomy): domain Eukaryota; kingdom Metazoa; phylum Chordata; class Actinopteri; order Semionotiformes; family Lepisosteidae; genus Atractosteus; species Atractosteus spatula. Next base: position 18,617,476 of record NC_142709.1, on the reverse strand, counting down.
AAAATTGTGGGTAGCAGAATTATCAGAGCCGCTTGTGAGGAGCAAATCGGAAAGGAGCTCTTGTTTTTCATGAGCGCTGCCAAGCTTTGAATCGATCTGTGCAGTGGTTCCCAAGACATGTTGAGGCATTTTGAGTTGTGACAACCGAATGCCAGGTCATCTCGATATTTGCAGGAGTAGTAATGTGTCCAGCGTTTGTGGTATGCTTACAAGAATGACACTTAATACTCCTGAGTTAAGCAGAGCAAATGATTTTTAAAGGACAGCAACCCAAGGTGCTGTGGGAGTAATGGAAAGGCTGCCCAGCCGTGTCTGTGAAGCTGATAGGCAGGCTTCAGTTTGGACATGGATGGATGAGATCCTTGGTTCAATTAGCTACTAACTTGCAGATGGGTTAGATGAGCCAAGTCGTCTCCTTTCCTTTGTGACCTTTCTTGTCTTTATGTTATGAAATGCTAAGTGTGCAGTTGGCACAGGGCACCTTAAAAAAAAAAAATCACGCGCCTTTTCAAAATCTGTCTGAAAGTGCATTTTTAGCCAAACAAACCAGAAGAAGTCATAACTATGTATCCGATTCTGCAGTTTTTCTCAATGTTTTTCTTTCTCCCCAGTTGCTGGCGAAAGAGATTCGTCACGAGCGAAACGTCATTTTGCAGTGCGTCCGCTACATTGTTCGGAAGAATTTCTTTGGACTGGACACAAAGACCAAAGAAGCCAGCGTGGGGCAGACTGACGATGACGCTGGCGTGGCTGCTTTGCCTGCAGCCTCCAAGGAGACTGATGAAAAGAAGGAGAAGCCGCCAGTGGCGGCTCTCTGCTCCCCGCTGTCAGGAGACACAGACAGTAGCCAACACCAGCACCCTGGAGCTAATCCCCCTGTGCCGGTGGACGATGAGATCTGGGAGCTTCCGGTACTCCACCCCAACGTTTGCTGATATTTGGTTCTTTCAACAACTCCGTTCAAAGAGTTGCTGCGGGTTTAGGGCTTTTTAATCCTGGTTCAGAAGGACAGGTGTGTCTGCAGTTCATTCCTGCTCAGATCTTAACGATCTCTCATCAGCTCATCCTTACAATATTGCTGATTAGACCAATTGAACACAGCCTTTTCCCAGTTCTTCAGATGCTGTTGCTGTAAACCTACAGACACCCTCCTTGACCCAGATTGGACACCCCTTGTATATCCTTTCTTCTTGACATTTGTACACAAAGTTTTGATCTGAAATTAAACTTTCACATCTAAAGCTGATACATTCCTTTCTTTTTTGAAGCTAACTTTAGAAGACTGTTTTCAGTGGGAGCATAAGAGGCAGTGGTGCTTGTAACCTGAGAGTAGAGCATAGTCACATTGAGCCTTGCAGAGAGCTACAATGTTCTAGTTTGGCTGCAATGTCAGCAAATAAGTAGCAGGATTGTCCCCCCACCACGAACCATTCTCTTTTCTAACCTTAGGTCACCTTCAGATGATATTTTCCTGGATGGGCAGATGAAAAGCCTTCTAGTATTTATGTTTGCATTTTCAGATGTTTACTTATTATAGAGTGTCCTGCTAGAAAATTAGAGATCTGTGATCTCATATGACAGACATATGGTCTGTCATGGATACTGTTTCATACAGCTGGAGAACACACTAAAGAGCTTTCATTGTTCTTGCAATGTCAGGTTTAAGTACCTTATTAAGACAGGAATGCGGGGGTGACATAAAATTCTACATTCTTGGATTCTGTCGGCCCATTTTAAGTGGCTAAAATGCAAAGCCTCATAGATTTGTTCCAGTCTCCAGGTTATGAAACCCACCACAAAGGTTGAATTGTTTGCACGCTGGGCTTTTGGATTTATTGCTAGTGCTCACATTGGTCATTTCTCAAGTAGCTTTATCTGCACGTTTTGGCGAGAGCTTTTGGAATTTTTCTCCCCAAAAGTGGTTCTTGGAAAAACCACTGGATTACCACTTGAGCCAGAGGATTTAGTTCTGTCACTAGGGTTTTACCAGTACTTACCTGAGCTAGGTGTGCTGTATCTTGATAACTGAATGATTTTGATTCAGCCACATTCTTCAGTTTCATCAATAGGTGACATTTAAGCCTAGCTAGGCAAGTTTTATTGGTAAGTCTTGTGTGTTATCTAGTTAAAAGGTTTGGTTAGTGGATCCAAAGGATTACCCAAGTGTAAATATAAAGAGAAGAAAAATAAATACATTTAGATACATGGCAGGTAGTGTGAAGTTAAATTAGTTAAGTGAATGCTTTATATAAAAAAAAATAAGAGCAGTTCCCTCCGGTTTGTAATCTTTTGGCCTCTGTAGCCCATTTGGTTGATAGTAGCTATTTAATCTCAGGATCTGATCCAGCCATGTATTGAAAGGAGTCAGGATACTAGTTTCAACAACACGGCTGGGTCACTTGTGCTGGACTCCCACAACCATTTGTGTGAAGAACAATCTCCTGTTATCGGATTTAACCGCATTTGCACATAGTGTGTGCTTGTGTCTTCTGGTTCATGTTTTGCTGTAGATTCTGTAGAGGTTGGTGGTTTGGCTTTGTCAGTGTTTATTTAGATTTAGTTGCCAGGAAAAAAGCTCCATATTGAAAGTGTTATAGATTATTATTAAGATGTCATTTTACTTTAATAGGAAGTTGTGGCCCCATCATTTTACCCATTCAAGAAGCACATTAAATAAAAAATAAAATATAAGCAGAAAGGCATGTTTGCCTCGGTTCTTGGCTTACTGTGTTAACCTACACAAGTACAGTAGATGAACAAACCTGGGCTCCAGCCTTTAGGTGAGACCTGAAAGTGGGATTCAGTTGCTAGTGTCTCTATAGCAGTGGACGCTTTTGCCTGCTTCACCCTCTAGTGTTTGCCTGTTGTTTCAGCTGTATGCCTAACTGAATGTGTACCAGGATCAAGCTGAGAGAGATTTCTTCACAAATGAAACCTCTGGTGCCTCTATGGTAATAATGGTGAGACAACTTGGGAAAGAAAACGTTTTTATTAAGCTTTCTGTGCTCTCCTCCACCCTTCCTCTGGTTTATCTCTGCATTGTGACTTCATGGTCATATTGGAAACTGTTGTTTTCTGTTAGTGTAGGTTTCAAAACATACTTGTCTGGATGTTCAAGCTTTCAGAACTTGAATACATTCATTACAAATCCCATTTTCTATATTTGTTTTGAAAAACATGACTTTTCCCAAACCTATTTTAGGAGAAATATGAAAAAGCCTCAATATGTAAACTGACATGCTGTCTCACAGTAATAAAACTGAATCTCACAGGCTGAAGGCATATTCAAAAATCATTAAATTATAGCATTTCTTGTGTGACACAGGATCTCGGTAACTTTAAAATCTGCCTGTTTTTAAAAACATGAGGAAGAATCTTCTATTAGAAGAGAAGGTTACTCAGTATTTACCCGTTTTCTTCTCTTATTTTTGAGATCTACAGTTTAACCAAATATCAAGTTAACTGCAGGGTGTTGTCAATAGTTCTTCTCAGATTTCGTGCTAACTCAGAGCTTATGTGAGAAAATCAAACAACCAATAACCATAAGATTTTTTGATGAGGTAGTTGAACTTTTCTGAGTCTCATTCGTGCTAGAAACTGAGGATTCAGAGGACATCAAAGTCATTTTGTGATGCCCCAATGCACAATCATTTCTGTTGACTCATAATCATTCTCTTTACAGGATAATGTTATTATTATTGTGTTATTATAAATAGTAGTGTTCATTGCTGTGTGCAGTATCATATACCAAAGTACAAGCCCAGAGAAAGGCCTTGAATCACAATTAAACCTGCAAGCAAGTAAAAAATAAGATGTGTATAAAACACAGTAAATCATGTGAGATAGAGGACTGAATTCACAACATGGTGAAAGATGTTTTCTATTCTAATATATTAAAGAATTCTAAGATTCCTGTAACTCTTAGTGAGTCTGTAGGATCTGTGGATCTTGATCTTTAGTTTTTGTATTTAAAAAATCCTTTTTATGCATGTTCTACTAAGGACTAAAAATGCAGATGCATTAAAAATACTGAAATGTGCAATGAAACTTACTTGTGATTAAGACTTAAATTGAAAGATTAAAAAATTAGCAAGGTCAAAGAACCAGTTCATATGAAGATGATGTTGAGCTAAAGGGGTAATTTTCATCAAGACAATTCTACTGAAATAAGCAGAGGGGGAAGTGATTGCCTGTGTTATTTCACACTCTTGCACTGTCTCTCAGTTATACTCCCACCAAAAAAGAGACTTTGACATGCAAGGTTGTGTTGTATTGAAATCTTGCCTGTTCTCTGCTATCTATGCTATGTCTTTCACTCTTTCTCACCTCCAGAAAGTGTTAGTGGTCTCTACTTTTGCGGTAAACATGAAGGTAGATCTGGGTGTTCTTGAAAGGTTTTTTGGTGAAGCAAAGAACACCTGTTCTGCAGTATATATTTCCTTTTCTTGTATTCCCATATGTGGAAAAGAGCACACTGAACAAACCTGTGTGAAACACCTCAGGGCAGTAGAAAATACTGAACAACTGCAGTTGTTAACAATGGTTATTCAGCAGTGATATTTGGTGAGTCATTATAAGTGTACAGGACAACGTTTATCTCATTTGATATTGAGCTGTCTAAGGTTTTCAGCCATTATACTTTATTTATAAAGTAACCATAGAATCTCCAGGAACTACTTTAAAACGGTTTAAATGAATAGATAGTATGGAATTTGTGTAAAAAAAGTTTTAAGGAATCACATTGTGGAAGAGCTAGACATCCAGGTTCTCTTCATAATGCCAAAAGCAAATTCCAGTTTGGTATAAAATTAAGCATGCATGTCACGTTTGGTCATTGTAGAATATGTGGATAACATTTCATCTCTTTTTGGTTGAAAAGCATGTCTTAAGAATGTAAAACTTTAATTTTCTCTGTTTCATAACGTTTTAAAGTCCTTTAAAAATTACAACCAAGAGCGGTTGGCACAGCTTTAGCTGAAGGCTTGTGGGATTGCAGAATCAGCTACCCAGCCATGTTGTTGAAGCCAATACCTTGGCATCTTTCAGGAAATGGCTGAATGAGATCTTTGGATCAATTAACTACAAAACAAGATAGATGGATAGAATTGTCTCCTCTTAATTGTAACCTTTGTTATGTTCTTGTGTCAGCAAGTTGAATTTCTTTGACAAGATTTACATACTGCCTTGACGTGATCTTTAACACCCAGTGAAGAGACAAGACCTTTCTATTATGCCCAGTTGAAAACTGTCCCTTAGGCAAAAAAAATTTCTTCTGAGGGCCACAGTATTTTAAGAAAGATGCTCCGTTTCTTTAAATCAAGCTAGTACCTTAAAGTAACCGTCTATACTAATGTTTTGCAACAGAATGGTTTGAGATCATTGTAAAAGCAGGGTTTAGTGAGGAATCCTTTGATATGTTTTTTGGAATGCTTGTGTAATAGGAGACTAGTGGCATTTGGACAGGACCACAGGGTCTGAAGGACCCTTTGTAATAAGTAAAAACTACAGTTCCCATGTGACTAGAGCAGCTCACCCAAGGAAACTTTCCTGTGTATATTACCTTCAGAACACAACATCCTCAACCATGAGAGTTTTTTTAAACAACCTACTAATGTGTTAGTTATGACAGACATTGATGACAGATTCACATTCTGGCTTGACAGAACTATAAACAACAAACTCCTTGGAAACATCTGTGACAAGATGACAAGAAATACTTTTATCAATGCAGTGTAACAGAGGGATTAGCCATGCCATGTTGCAGCACTGGGGCCCTAGATTCATTTTGTATGGGTGCTGTCTGTGTTCATGTGGTTTTCCTCTGGGTGCTCCAGGTTCCTCCAGCAATCCAGAGACATGGATGGATGTTTGCCCGTTATGCCTTTCTGCGTGTGGGGACAGCAACATCCTGTTGCAGTTACCATAACATTAGTTTTTTACGGGACAGGGTTGTTAGCCTTGTGTCACACTTTCAACATGGAAGACCTGGTGCCCGATGTGGGACATGAACCCACTACCCTGAGCTTATGAGTCTTGTGCTTTATCAACAGAGCTAGTCGGGGCCTAATCCAGCGACATGCCAGTAGTTTAATTGCCTTCTGGGAAAACTGGCCCTGGTGTGAGTGTGTGTGTGTTTGGTATGTGTGTGCCATGAGATGGACTGGCATCTCGTCCATCGTCCAGGGTGTATCCTGCCTTGCGCCTGTTTCTTGCCAAGATGGCTTCACTGAATCTAGAAGGATATATATATATATTAATACTAAACTCATCTCATTGTGGAACTTACTGTATATAACAGTATATAACATATAACTGTATATAACAGTGTTCCTTTTTTTACATTACTTCTGTCTTCATGGTTTCTCAACCGTTTTTTTTTCTAAATACAGTATGTAAGAAATAAATGGGTTTTCTACTAGGACATAGCTGATATGTCAATTACAGATTGTAATTGGTCCTCGTTACCAAATACGTTTGTGAACACACAAACATTCAGAAGAGTTTAATGCTATTTTGTGTGAGCAGTTTTCTAAAGCCCTCTACTATATGTTCTTATTACCTTTCAATTAATGTGTAAATATAAAGAGTTCTTAAATAGTCACTAGTGACGAAGAACACATTGATTTATGTCCTGGTGTTTTACAGTGGATTTGCTCATTAAATATGGCTCAGAGTATTCTGAGCAATGGTTTAATATTAGTTGTTCTGGTTAGCTCACATGTAACAAATTATATCTATTCATCCATCCATTTTCTAACCTCTTCATTCAGTTCAGGTTCCTGGGGGAGCTAGAGCCTAATAACAAATTATATGTAAAACAGAAATGATAGTTTTTTACTTGTCTGTTGTTATTTGATCCGTGTATGTAGATAGTTTTGGTTCTTATTGCTTTAAATGCAAAAAATAATCTAATGTGTATTCTATTTCATGCCTCAGTTGGCAAACTCGAGTTGTTATTCTACTCTGAAGACAAACACAACATCCTTCAAGGTCATATGATTAAGCCAGTTGTCTCTGAGCGACGTCAAACAGAACACAAACACAAGGTCACATGCAAACTGGAGGTCACACACGGATCACACAAATTCTGGTTATCCTGGTTCTGACCTACCAAGGTTTTACCCAGCTGTTCTTCGGGTGGATCCAGGCCAAAGTTGAGCAACTCCAGCTCACAGTGTACAGCTGACGCTGGACACCATTTTATTAAGGAGACCGTATACTTCCAAATACACTCAGTGTGATGAACCTTCTTGGTTGTGACCTGGAAGCCTTCACTTTCTGGCCCCAGAGCAGATAGGGACCATCTTACCAAGGAGAAGGAAGTGATGAGAAATTAATTCTCCTCAGGATGTTAGGTAATTTCTTTTATTTTGAGTCGCAAACCTCATTGGCCCAAGCTTAGCCTGGCATCCATGGTGTTAAGCAAACAGCAAGCACTTGACTTCTACCCTGGATAGGATGCCAGACATTGCAGATCCTACACCCAGCAAACACCAGTCTCATTCACACCGAGTGGACTCAAGCAACTGGTGTAAAGTACCTCACACAAGGTATAACAGCTCAAGGTCTGCAGTGGATGAGTCCAGTTATAGCAAACTAGCACGAAATGACGGGAGCCTGGGTGTTCGGGTGGACGTAAGTTACAAGAAGTGAATTTTGGATTGAGAAAAAGAGAAGCTGAAGAAAAAAAACTTAGAGCAGTTTCCTGTCTTGTTTTAGAGAGGTTATATTTAAAACATTAGGAACGGGAATAACCATGTGATACTCTCCTCGAGCTGTTCTTCAATAGGAAGGGCAAACAGGATGGGGTTCAGCTGAGACGAGAGGGCAGTGTTTGACTTGGATGAGGCAGACCGCACTGAGGGTCTGGTTATGACAGTCAGCCTCATCGCTACATTAACTACAAAGTCTTTGGAACTGTGAAAAAGGAAGCTCTTTGGGATTTAAGGAACAGTAAAGGAGATAATTGTAGGTTTGTAATACTGTACAGAGAAACATATATCCAGGAAAGCAAGAATGGTGGAAGATGCATTAGTAAGCTTTGTAACTTAGTCTTTGTTTACAGCTGTCACCCTGGTGTAGTTCCCCTCTTTAAATTCTTCAACGGGGGCTTCTATCAGAGACAACAGTGAATTCTCTAACTGCATGACTCCCATGCAGTGTCTCAAAATTCAATTCAAAAAGAGCGATTTTTTTTAAGTGTGAATGGTACTAAAGAAACGATTAATGAATAGTTTTCATTACCCAATGTAAACTGTATAATTATTATACATCTTCCCCTTAAATATGAGATAGAAGGATGAGAAAATAAATGAGGCATATACTGTACAGAATACAGAGAAAATGGCAAATAAATGTATCAATGTTTTGCTTTACTTCATTTTTACTAGGAGTTGTCGAAGAAGATGAAGTCTCAGAACTTTCCAATAATTGTAAAACTTTTTCATATCAGGATAATGTTTGCACACTTTGGATCATTTTATTTTGTGTACAACCATGGTGAAATGTTGATATAACACTAGTGGAATTTTCCTATGCCAAGGTGAACTGCCTATATTTTTAAGGTCTAAGGTGAAAGTTAGAACAACGTTTTTAAATGGACAGTGATGTAATCCCTTTCCTTTCCCCAGGACACAAAGAACGTGAAGTTCTACCTATTTCTTTACAGTTCGCATGCTGAAAAGTTTACCCTGTCACAACCTTTCAAAATCCAAAGCAAGTCCTTACCTCAGGCTTAGGTGGGAATATTGAAACCCCATGAGGCATAACGTGTATGAAATCTGGTTTCCATAACTACAGTGCTTTGGATCCCTTTAAGTATAAACATGTTCAGCTTGTCCTTTTTTCTGGAGGGTGAGGGGTAGTGGTTAAAGGACATTGGCTTTATTGCCTCACTGACAAATTACTGGAGAATTACTGTTAAGTTGTCGCTTATCCAAAGTGAATTGTTTTTTTTTTTCAGATAAATGCATTCAAAAGAAAAAAAGTTTCTGGAAGTCTTTTGTATTTTTTAACCTTACATGGTAAATCCATGATACACCCATTATCAGTCACAGTTACTCATCATGCTGACTTTAATGTGTGTGGAAGCAGTATAAGGTCTTTAATACTAAACCTGCTGAACTGTGGGTTCCTAGGAAGCCAATGAGTTACAGTATAACAACCAACAAACTGTTGAATAGAAGTCCTGGGGTCTGACCAATATGACTGACCAATATGCTGTTGAGCAAGTCAATGTTGTGAATATGGTATAGAGGAGAGATGTTTTAAGGTGTGATACTTTTTAGTTCTCTGGTATTCTTTTTCTGTCATTATCCTTTAAATTGTTTTGTGCAATGATCCACTACTGTTTCTGCTTGGATGACAACACAATCTGCTATTAAAATATTCCAGGAAAAATGCTTCTGAACAAAATTAATCAAAATTAGTCAAGAATTCAACGAAACGAGCTGTTACAGAATGTGACACTGGCTGGAGTGTGCACTCCTTCACCACACAGCTTGAGGACTCTGTTCATTTGCCTCAAAACCAAATTTAATTAAAATGAAGCAAACAAAAACGTTAATGAAAGCAATAAATGGCACATCGGGACTTCCTGTTATGAAGGTTAAGTTTCTATTGTTTTTCTGAATCTATTTGTGTAGATCCAGACACATGAGATACAGTCCAGACAAAGCCTTCTATATTCAGAGTGACATCGAATTGTCATCATGGATAAATGAGCAAGTAGAGCACACTACAAAACACATACTGGAAGCCTAAAACTGTGATGTTGTAATAACAGCAAGATTTTTCACTCTTCTAGAAAATGATATCTTAAGAAGGGCAAAATATTAGTCTTTCAAAATGGAAATAAAGCCTAAGACAAAACTTCTTCCCTCAAGGTCCTGGTGTTCTCAAGCACAGATATACAGTAGATTTCAAGCTAATTGGTATTACTGAGCATTCCACCTCAATCTTTCTAAATCCTATTTTGATTCCTGGCATGTTTATGTATACCTCAGAGGTTTATAAGAGCTTTGGCAACAATATTTTTATTTGATTAACATTACCCATCTCAGTGTTTTTTTTTTATTATTTTGTTTAGCTTATCAAATTTTAGCCTGATTAGCACAATCCTGTACAGACCTTAGGCTTGTCTCCACATTAACATTTTCAGCAAAAGGCTTTTGCAGTGGCTCTGCAGACATTTCAATTTTATCCATTTACAGATGGGTGGATGGACACAACTGGTTTTTAATTAGTTCTTAGATTTCCATTAATATGATTTATTGACTTTGGCTCTCCCTAAGTTAAAGCTTAAATTGCATAATATAAGCGGAATTGAGAGAATAAAATAATCATGGCCTGGGGTATACGCCATAATGGATTGTATACAGTGCTCTGGTACTAAATTCCAGGCAGACGTTACATGGATTCTTCAATTTAAAGAAAAATACATTATACAGCTCTAGCAAAATGAGCCTTACAGATGACACAATCCTGAATGGAAGTGTTATATATTACTCTCTTCCTATTTTCCCCTACAATGTAATGCTTCCAAAAAAGTTGTTTTGGGTTCTTATGAAACTGCCCTGTGTCAACAGCCCTAGTTAACCAGTCTTGGGTAATGATGAGCTTCTGTGACGACAATTTTTTTTTTCCATTTTGTATACAACTGTCTCATGTAATCACAAAACTCGATAATAAACAAGGTGTCAAAAGGATTCCTGATTCTTTTCTATTCTTTTAATATCCCCAGACTGTTAGCTGAGCACAAAAGCCATTAACAGCTAACCCAGAAGTGAAGAAAACACTAGGCTCATAACTGGTTTGTTTCTAATTGATTATGCTTATTTCAATCGCTTCATTATATTTTGAAACCATGCCTTACATAGATTCACCAAGACGTTTCCAGATTGATGTTTTTAAACGCAGATCTTATAAACACCGTGACTGATCCTCAGGACAGGAAAAAAATGAACACAGAGCAAGCCGTGGACAACTGGAAGTATCTGTAACAAAAATGAAACAATCATAACGTTTTTTTTCTGTTCATTAAATGTCAGTTTGAAAGTGTTTACAAAATGAAAGCAGGCTTTAGTGTATAAATTTAACATTATTGTTCCCAAACACAATAGCGCTCTGTGCTTGTTGTTGTCGAGTGCCAGTGTGATTTAAAGCTGCTGACAGCACCAGACGCTTACATTGCAATCAGCTCTCGCTGGCTCTCACACAGCGTCATTTGTATGGATGGGTACAGTCTGTCTGCCTAGCCTGGCCAAAGACTCCCAGGGACAAAGGGCACATGTTAATTACCGTGTGGCAGCATGCTTTCATTTAATATTGATTACCATGGCACACCTGCTTATTCAAGACTTCTGGAGCCCTTAACATTTAATTAAGCAAATATAAGAGTCGCCCTTAATTACCTACACAGGAATAACTATAAATGTCACCGAACATGTAGTAATTTGCAAATAGACCACCCATGGATTTCCCATTTTTAACTGTTATAAAATCAATCTAACTGTACCTATAGTCAATCCAGAGAAGTTGAGCAGTTAAAAGGACGGATTATACAGATTATGCAAAATTATTTATCTAAAATTCCACTTAGGCTATTGATAGATGTAAATTACATGAGAGATTTATCTTTACAATCAAACACAAATATAAATACACATTCACAGAATACAAACATATAGAAGTAAATTTAACAATTTGACAAAAGTATTTGGAAACCCTTACTTTAGCGTTTCTGGTGCTGAATTTTGCATCCTTTATGATTTGCAGTCCTGTTCTGGATTTTGAAACCAAATCCTGGCATGTTTCTTGAGAAACATGTTCAATCTTCTGCTACAGTTTGAAGTTCTGCAATTGATGTTGACTTCATTTGTGAAACAGCTGCCGTCAAATCAAACCACACTAATTCTGTAGGATTCAGGTCTGGGCTTCTGAGACACACAATCCATAGCTTAAATGTGCCTTCTTTCTGGAATTCAGAATAGAATGGTTAGGTTTATCATGGTGCCCGAATACACTGAATGTCTGTTCAGTTAGCATTTTTTTCAGTTTCCATTTCACGATCCACTTCAAGACCCACATCATGATCCCCTGAAGTGCAACACCAACCTGGGTGACATGCAGCCACCAGATGAGGTCTGGCAGTGAGAAATTGCTCCAGTAGTTGAGTTACGGGAGATCTTTTTTTTTAAAAATCATTTTATTGGCCATATACAATTTCTTGTATTAATTTGATTTTCGCATATCCCAACTTGCTCTCCATGAGACACAGAGTCAGGGAGAGAGAAGCTTGGGTCAGAGCGCAAGGTCAGCCATTTATACGGCGCCTCTGGAGCAGTTGGGGTTAAGGGCCTTGCTCAGGCGCCCAGCGGAGTGGGATTCTTCTGTTGGACACGGGATACGAACCGGCAACCTTCCAGCCACAGGCGCAGATCCTTAGCCACAGAGCCACCGCACCACCCCAAGACCAGTGTGTGGAAGCCCAGAGGGGAGTCTAACCATGGCCTTGGATCTGACACACCTACCTATGCTGACCAACAGTACCTTCAGATCTTGACCTATTAGTTAGGACCCTGGTATAATGTCTCTTGAGAAGGATGGTACCTAATGCAGCACAGTGTACCCCGTCACCACACAGAGGAATTGGTGTGGCAATTTTCTTCCAATTAGTCTCCCATCCTAGTACTAACCAAATCCACAGGAACAAGTAATAGGTTTATTCCACGCTGGAAAGAGAAGAAAGGAAACACAACGTTTCGGCTGTTGAGCCTTCCACAGCTGAAATGTTGTGTTTCCTTTCTTCTCTTTTCAGCATGGAATAAACCTTTACTTGTTCCTTTGCAGCCTACGCATGCTGACACAACTACCTGCTTGAACTATTCTAAACAACTCCAGCCTTGTTTAGCTTCTAAGTGCTGAAATGAGACGGAAAAGGTGGAAATCAACCTTAATATGTGTCCATAAAATGTGGTTGAACTTCCAAGCAAATCAAGCTTCTTCAAGTATTCAGTGGAAAACTCTAACCACTTTGCTCACTTTTTACCTATGAACATCCTTGGTTTTGATAAGGAAATGTTGAATTATTCACTTGTGACCATTTTTCCTCAATTATTTCAAACCATTTGCAGTTATTGCAAATTTGGCAGGATGATCCAACAGTTCTTTTTTATTTTCTTAAACATCTTGCCCACTGGGAGCTAATTGTGGTATCTGTGGTGACTGTTCGTATGTTTATCATTTATAATTTACATAGAGATTTTTGATAAACAAGTCATTTTGCTGTTTTTCTGTCATTTTTCACTGTTTAGCTTATTTATTTAATGTTAAGCATTTGTGACATTTTTGCTATATATAGTAGGTACAGTGGTATATAGACTGTATAAACAAATTTCCCCAATGGGACAATAAACCTTGAATTAAATAGCATTTTTCAATACTACACTACATGTTCTAGATTCTAAAATTATCAAGTGATGGTTTTCCATCATGATAATTGTTCATGACTAGCAGTGAATAGGTTTCATGCGAAATATGTTTAGTTTCCCAAACATTCGTGTCAATGTAGCAAATTTGTACTTGTTAGTTTCTATTTTATAAACATTATGGAATAATATATTCTTTTTTATAAAGCTCAATGTTTAATTTATTGGTTGTCTTCCAGCACAGCCATCTGAAATTATAGAAAATGATGCTGTTTTTTCTGTGTTTTAAAGAACAATAATTGCTTACACTTACATAGTGCTTTTCTGGATACTCCACTCAAAGCCCTTTACAAGTATTGTGGACTCCTCTCCACCACCACCAGTGTATTGCACCCATCTAGATGATGCAACGGCAGCCAAAGTGCACCAATACACTCACCACACATCAACGGGGAGGAGAACAGAGTAATGAAGACAATTTGTAGATGGGGATTATTAGAGACAAATCTGGCCAGGACACTGGAGTAGCACCCCTACTCTTTTCGAGAAACACCCTGCAATTTTTAATGATCACAGAGAATCAGGACCTCGGTTTTACATGTCATCTGAAGGACGGCACCTTTTCTACAGCATAATAACCCCATGGGGATGGGGATTATTAGGAGGCCATGATTGGTAAGGGCCAATGGGAAATTTGGCCAGGACACCGGGGTTACACCCCTACTCTTTTCAAGAAACTCCCTGGGATTTTTAATGACCACAGAGAGTCAGGACCTCAGTTTTACATCTCATCCAAAGGACGGCGCCTGTTTACAGTATAGTGTCCCCCTCACTACACTGGGGCATTAGGACCCACATGGACTGCAGGGTGAGCGCCCCCTACTGGCCCCACTAACACCACTTCCAGCAGCAACCTTAGTTTTCCCAGGAGGTTTCTCATCAGGTACTGACCAGGCTCACACCTGCTGAGCTTCAGTGGGTTGCCAGTTGAGAGTTGCAAGGTGATATAACTGCTGGCTAGCGTTTACTAGCTAAACTGCTTTTAGCTATGTGTGCCTTTGCTTGACTGTATAATACTGTGCAGTATACAAGCCTGTAAATCACTTTATCCAAATTCATCACACAAGGATAACTTTTGCAACAGACTTCAAAGTCAGAAGAAAAACCTAAAAGATCCAATGTAAAAAAGTTGTTGAAGAAGTTATGATAGTGACCCCTAAATGCAGGAACAACTCTTGCTTATGTAGGCAACTACAAAGATGAGTAGCAATTATAACTTTACTTGATATTACTTTTACTATTATTAGTAATATTAATATGATTTATTAACAAGTATATTTCTCAAGGTGGATTTCATTCATTTCAAAAACACTTACTGTTATTGTGTAATTCTGCTGCCTCCTCTCATTGTGTGCTTTTTTCCTGTAAAGCACTTTGAGAAATCACTTCTAAAGGTGCCATAACAAAATCTATTATTATTATTACAGAGATTTTTCTGGCCAGGAGAGGAGGCGTTTTCAGTTCTCAAATTCTTAAAAATAAACGGCCTCATAACCACCGCTTTCTGCTCCTTGGAAGAACTCACCTCTCTTTGATCTCTTCGGAAACCCTCCTCTGTCTCCCCAGCCGGGATGACAGCCAGCGGTTAAAGAAGCCTGTGCTCTGGGGTAGCTCAGAGTAGCCTGGCCATGGGACATCGGCCACCAGCACTGGTGACTTTGCCCTGCAGTGGGACAAACCACAGACAGCAAACACGCAGTGAAGATTGTCTACATGCCAATTAAGAGGAATGTATCTAAGATCGAATTTGGATCTTTCACACCATTTCCAGCAATTTAAAGGTTTTTCAAGAAGTCATGCAGCTCTGCTCCTCTAATCATATGTGAGACAGAGTGGTAGCAGTGCCCAGCAAGTGTGGCAAGGTTCCGCGGCCAGTTTCATACAATATTAATGAGAGGCTCATTCACCCAGCAAGACTTGCAAGTCCAGGAGGACTAACTGGCAGGCACTGTCCGTCCTTATCATATCAACCTGCTGTACAGTACTTCTGTGTCACACTCAAGTTCATATTTGGCCACATTGTTTTCTCAAGAAGCACCGGCGAGGATGTGTTGGTTTTAGATGTATCTGATTTTTTTTGGTTTTCAGTCTGAAAACAGCAATCAACAGCAATAAAAGTAAGCATTAATACACCTAACAAATCCTGAGATGAAAGTAAACTTTGTGTGGGGGGGGAAAATTGGAGTGGCTCTGAAAGTACCACAATTAGATCACGTTATTTTTTATGTTTTGAATGGCAACAGCTGAGTAAGTACAGCGAAGCTATATCCTTTTTATCACCGTCTGAGAGCCTTGTTTACCTGTTTTGACAGCTCATTCGGTGATCATATGAAACCCACTCAGTGACCCCGGCTTCCATGTCACGTCACAATAGCAACAATAAAAGCGAAAGCTCTGGAAAGTGGGGTTCCCTAGGTGTCCACAGAACAGGTACTGCAGAAGCAGCAGGAAAAAGAGAATGCCCCACTGTATTAGTTAAGCAAACAGTGGCGCAGAATACAGACACAAGGCCGACACAATTACTCTTCTTCACTGTCGGGCCCATGACACTGCACACAACATTTCTCTGAAAACATATGGTCTCTACTTACTCTAGATTTTACCACAAAGCTGGAAATTTAAAATAATATGATATTAAAATCATGAAAAAAAGCAATTTAGTAATGATGTCGGCACACACTGAGGTGAATTTCATTATTTGCTTGTGTTAAATGTGCTCTTAATAATACATTTCTCTTAGTGTCAGAGTGCAAAATAAGTTAACAGCTTACTCCCATTAATATAGTGGAAACTGAGACTTAAATGTCCTAACTGAAATACAAGAACAGGTAAAGGTTCAGTCCATGCTGAAAAGTAAAGAAAAGAAACACAACGTTTCGGCTGTGAAACCTTCTTCAAGTGTGAGGGCAGCTGAGAAATAACTTGAACTTTAAACTAATTCTTAGAAAATAATACAATTGTGTTGGATAGGACACAATGGTGCAGTTCAAATTTGTTCTAAATATATTTTCTGCTGTTTTAAGAGGACCAAAGTACCAGGCAGCATTGATCTTCGGAGGTATCTGGGTCATCTGTGGAGTTGTAGCTTCTACTCACATCACAAACTCTCCAGCACTGCTTGAGAAAGAACTAAAGCATTCTGGTTGACAGATCTGAGAAGCTACGCAAGGCTGGAACACATCAGTACTGGGATGGGAAACCTCCAGGGAAAATCGAGTCGTTTCAGAGTTTCAGAAATGATCGATGCACCAGTGACCAGAGACACTCTGCAGTAGGAGGTCCCATACATGAGACCACACAGTAACCTGAAGCCCTGATTGCTTGGTAATTAAAGATCTCATGGGCACTGTGGGCAAGAGTGGGGTGGGATAATTCTGGTGCCCTGGCAGATCTACCTAAAGACCCTCATTAATTCAGTTAGAGAAGCAATTTCTCACATCTCAACCTAACCTGTGGTAATGGTGCAGAATGGATGACATGTCTCTCCCAGGTGGGTGCAGTACTTCAGTGGTGGATGAAGTAGGTCCCCTCCTATGTGCAAAATGCTTTGGGATCTTTCTGGAAGAAAACACTATAGAAATCCATCAGTCGTTGTACTGTTAATTTCAAATAGAAAAAAAAAGTATTTTCTAGTGGGACTGACATACATAATAGGTTATAGCTTTAATAGACTAGGAAATTAAAAAAATCTGTCCTGGTTAAGTTTTGTCAAGCAATTATTTTTTCTGGGGGGGAGCAGTGCTGCAAGGCTTCAGGAAATTGTGCATTTAAAATTAAATCAACAACAGGGACCCTAGCAGGAGAAACACTTCTACTCTGACAATTGAAGGAAGGAAGAGAGAATATTGGTAACAATGTTGAAATCAAATTATTCTATCACACAAGATGAAGAGTCTCATGTATCTACTATTTATTCATCTGCTTTGCTAAGAATGAAAACACATCATTTTACATATTTTAATGTGATATTTATAAATACTGCTCTTATACACATTAGGAAATTGAATTAATCTTTGTAGAAAAAAAACTTTTTCTCTCGAGTTATTAGCCAAGAATGGGCTGGGGGAATGACCCGAACTAAAAATCTCTAGAGATACATTATTCAGTTTTTAAGAATGATGTGTATTGTAACCCTGCTTGTATAAAAATAGAAACAGACTTTGTATTTGACCTGTGCTCATTGTTTACCGTCTTCTAAGTGCTTGTGACAGTAGTATCCTTCGCCTTGCAAGATTGCTTTTAACTGTAAACAATGAGTACTGACATTTGTTCGAAATGCCAGAAATCTGCGTTGTCATTTTCGAAAGTTCTCCTCATTCAGGAAAAAAAATCCCCATCTTTTTCCTCAGTTTAGCCAGATACATCATATTTTAAATAAAACATTCAATGAATGAAATGTATATTTTATCCGAACGATGCATCTTTAAGACTTGCCCACAGGTGTACATTACAGTACAGAACCCAGTAAGACAGCACTGGTGTCTGCATACAGGGAGGGGGTTCCAATGTGAAATTAAGAGACGTTGATGATGCGAGTGAGGACAACGCCCATGCAGTCGTAAAGAGATATGGTTAATTTCGCCGTTTGATTGTCCTACTGTGCCCTTTTGATTTCCGGTGAATAAACGTCCAGCACAGTTTGAATTTCTTTTAACTATCTGTCCCCATCACCTTGTCCCTCACCCCTTCTCGTCCTAACACACCCACCTTTTATTTCTCAACACACGGTATAAAGCTGTCAGAATCTGTGTCGAACAATGCTGTGTACATTCGGCACCTTTCGTTGGAGCCTCGTTTTTTTTCGACAGTTGCCGTCACTGGCTCTCGGTACTTTCCGGGTCAACTGCCCGAAGCTCTTTTTTTGTTCGCTCTACCGCTTCCCCCCTCCCCTCCGCCTCTCCCAGACTGGCTTTATGTCTGGCTGCTGTGCGGCTGCACTGCGCATGCGTCTTCGCCATGTTAGCAAGCCCTCCTCCCCCTTAGTCTCGTCATAGTCGAGAGAGAAACAGTGCAAGAGGGCTGCTGGTGAAGAGAATCGGCGAGTGAGGGGTGATACAGCAATCATTGGATAAAAACAGAAAGATGAAAGCATGGATTAAACAACTGCCGTGACAGACAAAAAGGGAAACCTCTGTCCAGCACATTTTTGCACCGGCTGCGGACTGTTTCGTTTCATTTTTTTTTAAAAAAAGGGCAGTGATGGAGGTGATCTCATGGTGCACTATTGGTAGATATACATTATTTTCTCATTGCCATACGGATTGAAATTAAGAATATAAATACGCACATATCTGAAAAGGCTGAGAGATGTTGAACTGCGCCTAACAACGTTCACAGCCACCGCGTCTGGATAATATAACGTTGCGGGCGCACCGCCGACTTTGTTTAGCAGTATATCTCGCAGGGGAAATATTTAAATAAGGAAAAAAAAGTTGAATGGCGGCGGCTTGAATTTACATTAGAAACGGTTTGGGCATTTCTTCGGTTTCATTATTTTGCGTAGTAAAACCTACCGCCTGTTCAGCACGTATACACACACGTACTTGCTACCTGTATTTACAACACTGAAAGGAACTACCCCTGGAATTTTACAAAATGCATCATCCTGAATCTGCAGGAGATTCTGCTAGCACTAGGAAGATGGCGCACCCGGCAATATTTCCAAGAAGGGGCAGTAGCACCGGCAGCGGCAATATCTCGGCTTTGGCAGCGGCAGCAGGTTCCAGCATTAGCAATAATGTCATTCCGCCTGATGATTACCAATCGCCCTTGTTAATACAGCCTCCACCCCCGGCTGGGTCTTCCTCCCCGGTGCCCCAGCATCCTCCCCAGAGCCTTAATCTCCTGTCCCAGTCCCAGCTGCAGGCTCAGCCTCTCCAGTCGGCCGGGGCGCAGATGAAAAAGAAAAGTGGCTTCCAGATCACCAGTGTCACGCCGGCCCAGATCTCCGTCAGCACCAACAATAGCATTGCAGAGGACACCGAGAGCTACGATGACCTGGATGAGTCGCACACGGAGGACTTGTCGTCCTCGGAGATCCTGGACGTGTCCCTCTCGCGGGCCACGGACCTGGGGGGTCCCGAGAGGAGCTCGTCGGAGGAGACCCTGAACAACTTCCACGAGGCCGAGACCCCTGGGGCCGTCTCGCCCAACCAGCCTCACCTCCCCAGCGCCCCGCCGCATCACCAGCTCCTTTCCCAGCAGCAGCAGCAGCAGCAACAGCAGCAGCAGCAGCAGCACGGGGCCATGGTGAACGGGACGCACCACCACCATCACCCCGGTCACCATCACCACGGCCACCAGCATCACCACCCTCACGCCGCCGCCGCCACCCCCCCAGGAGCCCTGCCTTCTGCCCTGTCCACCCCAGGGGCAGGGGGCCCTCTTCCTGCCGCGCCGGCGGCGGGCCCCTCTGTCACGGCCGCCGCCGCCACGCCTCTGCTCGGCTCGGCCCAGAAGCTGCCCGTCGGCGCTGGAGCGGCTCTCGAGAACGCCTCCGTCGTCTTGCCCCAGCCCTTGCCCGCGAGTGGCCTGGGCGCTGCTGCCGGCATGCTCCCTGCTCCGGCCGCCACTGCGGTCAGCATGAGTCCTCTGGCCAGCATCGCCAGCAGTGCCGGCGCGGGAGTCGGGAGCTCTGCCGGCGCGCCAAGCCTGGGGGGCTCCGGAGCCGTGGGCACGTGTAGCAGCAGCAGTGGCCTTCCGCCCGGGATGATGAGCTTGAATGCCAGCGGGCAAAACGTCGGTGTGATGCAGCCTCCAGGCGGCAGTGGTGTCGCGATGGGGGCCGCCCCGGCTTCAAGCACGATGGCCGCCGCAGGTGGTGGCCCGGGCAGCCTGGCAGCCCTGGTTCAGGCCTCGGCCCCTGCCGTGGCCCCCCAGGGCCAACCCCAGCAGACGCAAGCGGCGCCACCCGCTGCCGCCAGCTCCCGCTTCCGTGTGGTGAAGCTGGACTCCAGCTCCGAGCCCTTCAGGAAGGGCCGGTGGACTTGCACGGAGTACTACGACAAGGAGGCCGCGGCGCCGGCGGCCCCTCCCTCTGACGGCCCCCCGGGCCACAGGCTGGTGGAGAGCCTGCGGCAGACGGCGCCCGAGAGCGCGGCGGGGTCCGAGCGGGAGAGCACCAGCGGCAGCTCGGTCAGCAGCACGGTCAGCACGCTGAGCCACTACACCGAGAGCGTGGGCAGCGGGGAGGTGGGAGCCCCCTGCGTGCTGCAGGCCTTTCAGCAGCAGCCTCCTCAGCCCGCCGACTACAGCAGCCCTCAAGGGATGCAGTCTTCCCTGCCGGGCCTGCCCCAGAGTGGATCTCAGCAGCAGCTGGCTCAGGCTCACATGCACGCCCAGGACGTGGTGCACTCGCTCCTGAAGACGAGCGGGGCCCCCTCCATCCCCGTCAGCATCGGCGCCATTCAGCAGCAGGCCCCGATCGGCTTGGCCACCGTGCAGGCCTCCGTAGGACATCCTGGGGCCGTCCTCTCCCAGCAGCAGTTGCCATATTCTCAGAAGGCTGGCCAGCCTGCCCCTGCGGGCGTAGCTCCGCAGCAGATGGGATTCCCTGCGCCGCAGCCATCGGCAGCTCCTACCCAGATGCCCCCGGCGCACGCCATGCCCGTGAGTCAAGGAGCCGGCCTGCCACCCGATTTCATGCCCCACCAGCCCATCCTCCAGACTCCTGTGCCGCCTGGGCCGCAGCAGCAGCAGCCTCCGATGCCTCCTCTTCCTCATGTTTCGGGCGCGATGCCCCCTCCGGCGGTGGCCGGGAACAGTCAGATGATGGCGGCGGGGCAGCAGCCGGGGGGGAGCGGCAGTGGTGGCACCGTCCCCACTGTGGTCGGCCAGCCTCCCCCGCAGGGAATCCTGCAGCAGTCGACGCCGTCGCCGCCCCAGATGACCCAGACTGCCCAGGGCGGCATTTTGCCGCAGGTGGTGCCCGCCGGCGTGTCGGGGCTGGCGCAGCAGCTGGCGAAGGCCCATCCGCAGCCGCCGGGACTGCTGCAGCCCCAGACCCAGCTGTCGGTCGAGCAGCAGCAGCAGCCGCCACCTCTGGCTCCGGGGCTGGCCGGCCAGCAGCCTGCTGGGATCGCCGTGAGCCAGGTCACCGCTAACGTGCCTCCCAGCCTCCCTCAGCCCAGCATGGCCCAGAGCGCCGCCCAGCCTGTCCAGAACGGCAGTGTGCTAGCCAGCCTGAGCCAGGCCACCGTAATGCCCGCCGGCGTTGGACTTCCCGTAGGGCAGGGAGCCCTGCCGCCCGCTACTTCCCAGTACCCAAACCTGCCACCTCTGACCGCCACGCAGCTGGAAGATGCCCGTCGCTTTCTCCTCCAGGAGCAGTCCCTGCTCTCTCTACCCAAGCTGGCAGCTGGGGAGTGTGCCTCTGAGGCCGGCACCTCCCTGGCGCACGATCCAAGCGGGGGTATCAATGCCTTAGCGGCCTCGGCCACCCTGTTACCCCTGAAGACCCTGCCCCTCGCCACGCACGTAGTGGATGGCGAAGACGACAGGTAAGATTCCTCAGTGAGACCCCCCGTTTGGGTACAGAGGGGTGTTCGGCTGCATATCGTAACAGCCGGTTTTGCTTTACAGCAGGTGAGGATGGGGATGCGTGCAAATGGCATCAGTCCTTGAGAGTCGGTTTCCAGCTGGAAGCTCTGTGGTGCAGTCCTGCTGCTGCCTCTTCAGAAATGCGCATCTGTGCTCGAGCTGAAATTTTAACTGGTTATGCGCCTGTACCTCGTTTTGTCCTTAAGAACCTGTCTTTTTTTTCCTCAGCCGATCAAGATTACAATGCTCTAATTCAGTGTTTGGAAATCTGTCAGGGTTCTGATTTTCAGTGCTTTGATTCTAAATTCGGAATAACATGCTCAGGCCTGCCTGAAAATTTGAGGTTGTGTATAGTTTATATTATTGCTTTGTATGCGGTTGCATGGTTGAGATTTTAGGTGGTGTAGCCCTTCCTAGTGAACCTAATGAACCTAGTGAACAGCTAAATGCCTAAACTAAACAGTAAATTCTGAACACTTTTTACTCCTTTGAAAGTTTTTTTTCCCTATATATATATCTCTCTCACTATCCTAAGTGAAGCAGAAACAATGGGATTCACATGTAGCTTAACTGCTATATGTATAAGGCAAAGCTATATTGCACACAAATTGAGTTTAGGAATGCAGGATAGGTTTGTAGATAAATGAGTAAAGTTTTGCTTTGAGTAAAATAAGGCTAGCTAAGGACCTTACCAAACAAATTTTTCATCTACTGCTTATCACCCATGCTTCACTAAATCTGTGTGTAGATATCTTTTAATTGCATCCTTAGCCAGTACCTTAAAAGCTAAATTTCATATCTTTAATTTTTGCATTTGAAAGATCTGTTTTGAGTCTTATGTACTGCAGAAAGTCTTACTGTAATTTGGAGTCTGATAGTGCCTTGACTGGTATGGGGTGCTTGCCAGTCTGTATCGCTTTCCCTGGTGCCAGGGATGAGCACCATGGAGGCTCAGGTCTAAGTGACAGCAGAACCCCTAAATGGTTAACAGCCATCAAGTCACAATAACATAAGGACGTAATAAAAATTGTGTCGAGAGGAGGCCATTTGGCCTGCCTGGCATGTTTTGTATTGGTCGCTGAATCATGCCAGGATCTCCTCCTGCTGTTTCTCGATGAGGTGGCTGGGTAGCTTGTTCCAGACTCCCACAGCTCTTAGAGTAAAAAAAACAAAACAAAAAAAACAACCACCTCCTGTTTACAGTTCTGCATGTACACCCCCTTAGTTTCCATATTTTCCTCTGCTTCTTGTTTTGCTGCTGATTATGGAGCAGTCCACTGGGCTGAGTATGCCTGTACTGTATCAGTGTTGGATTTGACGACCTGGCAGTCTCCAGTAAATAATTTAAGGCAGCACAGGCAGGAGCCTACGTGGTTTCTGTGAGACCAGCACATAGGAGCTGCATCCTGAAGGTTGCTTTCATCATTTGCCCCCCCTGACAGCTGCTGAAGAAACGCAGGCCCGAGCAGGAAGTGACGGTTGTGCGTTTGAATCTTGTGCCTTTATGTGTGGTGCTGTGTGCCGCGCTGGCGCGTGAATGCACACTTGCCAGAATGCCAGGCCTCAGTGTTGTATGTTGTGTGTACTCACTCTGTAGCGGAGTTACTGTGTTTAAGCAATCATTTTTCTCATTCTGTCGACACAGAAGTGTAAGCTTTTCTATTAGGGGAAAGCTAATGGTGCACAATACGTTTTGCTTCTTTTTCTGGGTAGGTCATATCTACTTTATTGCTGTAACAGGGGGAAAATTACTGTACCAGGAAGATGTTCCCGATTCGATTATCCGTGTACTTTTTGCAGTTGGTGATTCAGAATTGTTTCTACTACATGGCTATCTAGTAGCGGAGTCCTACAGTACTGGCATCCAGTGACGGTGTGACCCTTATTTGGTCTTTGACTTTCCGTTCTATGAAGCTGCTCTTACGAAGCTCCTTTGTAGGACTGTAGTTCAGGCTCTGGATCTTTTCCAGTTCATTCTGGCAAAGTGTTTTAGATTTCTCTTCACCATGCTGAAGAGCATTTCTTCGGCAACGAGACAGCAGTATTTTACCCTGATGTCTACTCGGAGTGTTGGGTAAAACATTGCGCTGCTTTTGACTGTTTTATCTCTTTTGGGTTTGGTTTCTGAATAAGATTAGCTAGGAAACCCTGTTCTTTATATCAGTTTTTTTTTGATACAAGAGCTTATTCAAGGCTTAAACAGAAGGTCTGTGTATTGGAACCAGCTGTGATTTCGTTTTTTGGGGGGTAAGAAAGTCCTTGACACAAACATGACAGGGTCCTTTTTTAATAATACGGTCAGGTGAGCTCAACCAACATGATTCTGTACGTCTCGCAATGTGCTGGAATAAACGTTTTCAACAAGGCGGCTGTGATGGGGAAACGCAATAGAATTTGCTCACATAATCTCCTTCTAATGCTTGCCGCAAGAGTGCTGGAGAAAGAATTTTAATCACTTTGTTACCGTTGCAGGGCCTACATATTTAATAATGCTTTATTTTGCCCTTTCTCCAGATTAGCACTTAACCTGTACAGGTATTTGAAATGTTTTTTATTTTCAGGGTACTGTACCTAAAAGCGTACTCCGAGCTTTAGATGGGCTTTCTTCCTTTGAGGTGCAACCATGGATAGTGATTGTCGTCTCAGGCCTGAGACCTGGTGAGAGGTGCACTTCAGGTTGCAGATGCTTTCTGTTGTTGCAGAATACATCATAGTTGAATATGAGTTTAGTTCCAGATGGTGCATTCAGAGTTTATCAGTCTACATGTGTTACATATTAAAGAATATATTTGCACAATATATATATATATATTGCTTAATATGAATACAGAGTATGTATTTATATATTTATGTTTTTACTCCTTGATAGTTGTCTACAGTAGTGGTTTTTAATCCTGGTCCAGGTGGATCACTGTCTTCTAGTTTTTGCTGACTGATTTTTTTGTGTGTGCTTGGAGCATATTTTTAGGTTTCCGGTAAGTTCTTTCTTAAAAACATTGAGTGGGAGTTGAAGCTGGATCGATACCAGCGAGATGGTTCTATGAACCACAACCATTCGGACCTGAGGAGAAAGATAAAAAAACACTCATTGGAGGCTTATTCGACACAGTCATTCTTAACTGTATCTGCTCTGGCTGAATACATCTCCTGTTTAGTGCTTTAGTGTTAAATCTGGAATTAAGGGTAAGCAAGTTGCAGAGAGACTGCTGGATGCTCTGTAAGCTGATGCTGTTGGAAATGTCTGCTGTAGTGTAAATTCAGCATATCGTTTGAATGTCAGAGTGGAGAGCACATTAATCAAAAGTCTTAACACAGCGCTTCTCCAGAACCAGGGTTTGGGCCCAGAGCTGAACAGGTTATGACAGTATCTTCCATGGAAGAGACTATTGTGTACATTTTCTTTACTCTTTCTGAATGTAGTGGCAGGGGTTTGGAATCTTACAGCTCTATCACTGTGTCTGACTTAACTTCCCTTTTCCAAAATTTTCTACTGGGCTTGAAGAAAAACATTTACTTTGCAGCAATTTCAAATACTATAAATAGCTAAAGGAAAACATCAGATTGGTCACAACTAAATTCATATACTTTTTGCCAAGAGAATGTGTAACCTCTGGGAGTAATGTAGATAATTTGCTTATAAATTGTATGTTTCTCTTTGTAACATAAAGCTTTTAGTTAGTGAAAAAGTCTATACCTTAAATAATGTTATAGTCATAATTTTCCCCTTTAACTTGCAGGGAAGCAGTGAGTCGTTCCAGTGGAATTTCCCTATTGATGAACTGAGATTCTCAAAGTTAAAGGCTCTAAAAGACAATAAATGCTTGTTTGGAAATATTAAGTCCCCAAATTGTAATACAAAAGACTCCATTGTTATGGAACACCTGGTTCTGTTCGGTTTATTTTATTTTTCCCGTTCTTCTACAAGTATTAGAGCTTTGACATTGTTAAATACCGCAGACTTACTCTCGGGTACTAAGATGTACCATAATAATGGGTTGGTTGTCAGGCATTGCTTAATATCTCTTTGTCATTTGATCTTTTTTTTTTAGTGTTCACATAAGCCTGGATTTTTAGTTTATATAACTGGATCGCTATTTAAATTCAGTGAAAATATTTAAACATCTTGCAAAGGCTTTGGCACAAGTCTGATGACCCTTATACTTTCGGTATAGTTCCCTTCAATCCAAATGATTCCTTGCATTTACGTACTCCTCAGACTTATTCCTACCCCAGATGAAATAGGAACAAAACCATTATATAAGAGAAAGATTTACAGATTGCTTAATGTTCTGCTGAAAAAATCTAAAAAATGTCCTTAAGTAATCCTAATAGTATTACATAGAGCAAAGTCATATTTGTCATAAATACAGTCTAGACAACATGTGGGCCATATTTATCCACACCCCTGTAGTTATTTTGCAAGTCTGCTTCTAGCATGGATTCCTCTTGTAGTAGATGCCTACAGAGCAGTTTTGGGTTTTTTTTTGTCCAGTGTTCTAGGCAGAATTGTTCTAGGTCCTGGAGAAACTTTGATTTGTACTTGTGTTTGAACTGCGAATGTTTGATTGAGTTGAGGTCTGGAGATTGAGGGGTTCAGGTTTAGAACATTTATTATGTGGGTACGTATCTGTCTCTTTCTGGATTGGATTTCTGAGCTTCTTGGCACCAGCTGCTTGGTGAGAATGTTCTGGTTGAATTCAGGATTCCTCCTCTTTCACAAGGGCTGTAAAATCCAAAAGTGCAGAACAACCCCAAAACGTAACACTCTCCCAGTCATACTTCACAGGAGGATAGACTGTCTTTTTAAAATCAGCTTCATCTTCTTATGCTGATCGTGTTGATGTTGATGCACATCAATACGGCTTCCATTGTACTTCCAAAGAGCAGAATGTTATTTCTGTTTGTTGGAATTTAAAGGTGTGCTTAGAAGTGTGACTAACTGTTGCCCTTGTGTTTTCTGGAATTCAATGAATGATTTATGGCAAATATGACCTTGATCTGTGAAGTGCTATTGCAATTCTGGTCATGTATAACAGTTTACCCTTGTCTGTAAGTCTTTCTGTCATTTGATGATTTTTGTCCCCCATTTTAATTTGGGAGGTCACTGTATGGTGTCCACCTTGGTGATGCGTGGCAGCCAGAGAAGTAAGGATTTGAGGGGAAAATTCAGAAAGGCGTGATTGTTCGAATTCAGAGTGGAATTTAGCTAAGAGGTGAGTTTTAACACCCCTGTTCTTTCAGAAGGTGCCACAGTATGTTTCATGATCACAGAGCAGAGACCTAGGTTTAATATCTCATCCATGTGGTGGCGTCTCCTATACAGCGCAGTATCCCAGGGTGCCATGGGGCACTGATGATGAGCTGTGTCCAATAAGAGGAAAAGCACCAGACAGAACAGCCACTGACTAAAAGGTGTCTGATTGAGGACTCATTGAGTTAGGACAGTAAGAGAATTGGCTACTTAATACCTAACTGTATAGCAGGACATCTGAAGCTCAAGACCATCTAATGTAATGAAATGGTAAGCATCCTAACCTCTCAGTCAGCCAAATCTGTCATGACACCATTTTTGTTCTAAAAGTCATTAAGCCTTAAAGGATTTCTGAAGATTGGGTTTGGTCCAAAACTCTGGGTTTTCTGGGTGTTTTTTGGATTGGAGGCTTTCACTGGAAGACTGACCTGTCCCTTGCTGGCTGACACATCTTCTTTCCACAACTTATCACTTGTCATCGTGGTCCTTTATTTAGACTTAGAAGATTTTTTTTCACCAGATGAAACAACTATTATAAATATCTCTACATTATTTTTTTTTACCAGTTTATAGTATGGTGGCTTTTGCCTTTCCTGTACTTTATTCCTAACTGTAGAAATTCCATGAGACTAAAGGACTTGGATAAGCAAATCGACTATGTGATCATTTTGATTGTCACATGGCTGAGGTCAGCTGTAAAGCTGTTATTGATCTTTTCTGGATTCTAATTATGTTCTGCTAGATTCTTGTTGAGACTAAAAGAGTAGGAGTTTTTGTCTTGAAAGTAACATTTATGGTTTTGAGGGTTATGTGGGAGATTTGATTACAGTGCCATATAAATGGAGCAGTGAGAATAATTTAGCAGTGACATAGCTGTAAACAGCTAGATTCTTCTGAGTATTAGATGGTTCTTCACAGAAGGACAGGCGTCAGAAGTGACCTTGGTTCTGTGTCAGCTTCAAGTAGCATCGTCGTTGATTTGCTGTGCTGACTGCCAAGAAAGAGCAGTTTTTTTTGGGCTGGATCCTGTGCAGAGGACATTGGATTTCAAAGATTTAGCAGCTTTTGTTGCAGCCATTTAATTTACGTGAGCTTTTGTGGATAGAAGTTTTGTTCCGTTTTCCAGTGCCTCATGAAATGTGCATTTTACCTGTCCAGAATATGCTGTTAAGTTATGGATTACACCACATTTGTTCTTAAGGCTCCATAATTTCCTTACTATGAAGGGTATTGTTGATCCAAACTGCACTAGAAACAGCTGTTAGTTTGTATTGTAAAAATGATTCTGCTCAAGTGCAAGTTCGGAGAACTCAAAAATAAGGCTGTGCTCTTACTTTCCATTGAATCTAACCATCAACTATGTAGCCATTGTATAGACCTTTACTATAACGTAAGTGAAATACAGATGGAGGGTGTTCAGCAAGGAATCTTTTTCAACATTCAAAGATGTTTTATAAAAGCTAGATACAAGTGTATCTGTAAGTGCAGAGGACTCTCTTTCAGGTCTGGCATATTTAGTGTCAGGTGGTTTTTTTAAAAAGAAATGAAAACCTACATTTAGTTCTAAACTCTTTTTTTTTGTTCTTAAATCCAAGATGAATTGCACTGATGAACACCTCGGCAAGGCTTAGTGCTCAGAACAATATACTGTACAGACGACTTAACCAAGGAGATTACCATGCCTTAAATTATAGGCTCTACGCAGTCTTTTGAGAAGTTGTCATAGTGCACATGGTGTGAACAGCCGTCTTGGAATGCATCAGTGCTAATCTGTGAAATAAAGTCCATGTGTGTCCACAGTTTGAATGAATCATTCAGTGAATCCGGTAGTCTGCCCATTTGAAGGAAACAACCAACTTGCTTGGAAGATAAGATCCACAAATTGCTCCCTAGTATCGCAAGGGGATACCGCTCAAGCCTAACGTATACAGCGAGTCGCATGCTTAACTGTAGTGTGGTTTCGTTTAGAATAGTTCTGTGATTTTGTGGTGACAGTTTTGGGGTATTTTGAGTGTTAATAACTATTAAATTGCCTGAGAAAAGGAAAAGTGATAAAAACGTATCAAATCTTAAAAAAAGAAGGGCTGTAACCTTTGAAATGAAAGTGGATAACACTTTTGGTCCAATTATTTAAATTATTAAACATAAGAGCAACTGGCGTTAGGAGTAGGGCATTAGAACTTAAAGTCTGGGTGTAATCAGAGCAGTGTTGTAATGTAGTCACTGATAACCGTGTTCTTGCGGTGGTAGAGGTAGGCCTGCCTGGGACCACTCTACATCCCTTTTCTAAACCACTTCATCCAGTACAGGGTCACGAGGGAGTCGGAGCCTATCCCAGCAATCAACAGACCCAAGACAGGATACACCCTGCACTGGATGCCAGTCTGTCGGAGGGCACACTCGCATACACGCACCACAGCCTATTTTCACAGAAGCCGATTGACCTACCAGCATGTCTTTGGGCTGTGGAAGGAAACCGGAGCACCCAGAGGAAACCCACGCAAAATGTGGGGAGAACATACAAACTCCATGCAGATATCCGCTCTGGATTTGAACTCAGGGCTCCAATAGCACTGTCAACCACTGTGCCACTGTGCTGCCCTTCTCTTGTTTCCTGAGGTAAAAATAAGTTTTTGTGTCCACTTGGACTGCACTGTTAATCAGTAGCGTCTCTGTGCTGACATCAAGCATGCTCTTCTAAGATGCATCAAGTCTCTGAGGTTTCTTCCCTCTGAAGATGTTCTGCTGTGTGTTGCTCTTAAACCTCTGCTTGATCACTTGTATGAAAAGCTCTATGTTTTCTACAAAGTACTTCATGCCAGAGCTGTGGATTCAGTCACAGCCACTGTTTTATTGTCATGATTTGGTTTTGTTTCAGGGCTAGTTTTGGATCACCTTGGCTATAGGTTTTATGACTTTTAACTAACACTACACAATAAAAGTTATTCTAAATTCTATTCTAAAAGAATAGACACAGAATAGACCTGGCACATTGACACTTTGATATTAGTTACTTTCCCTAAAGAGTAAGCTAATGTTTTAGTCTTTATATTATAGTACTGAAATTCTTTCTTTTCTCCAGTTGGGATTATAACATGGCAGTTTATAACTTGTTATAACATGCAGTTCAATTAGCAAGTCGTGTTTAAATGGGTTCGGGATGGAAATGGAAGTCATGCTATTTACAAGCTGTTTAAATCGATCTCTAGGTTAGCAGAGGCCTGGGGGAGGATCTGGAGCACTGGAGTGCCATATGCTCTGGGGGTATCTGCTCAGCAGTGGTCCCTTTTCCCCTCACTAAAGTGAGGCTACCGGAAAGCTTGTTGAAGGATGCTGTATTCCATCATCACCGATGGGTGGAAATAATTCATGAAAACCCAGACAGCCAGTTGTAGTTTCCTCCCTGGAATCCTGAGCCCCCTGCTGTGCGCTGTGTGGCTTGTGTCCCTCCGTGTGTGTGTGTGTGTGTGTGTGTGCGCGTGCGCCGTTGTGCTGTATGCTGTGTCCCACAAGCAGGTCACTCATTTGCAGACCATATTTATTCTGGGCTAGTGAATTTCCTGCATTGTGCTGCAGGTTGGGACATGCGATATCTCCGGTTGCTTAATTATTTTCCGATTCTTTTGTCTGTTCACGGTCAGTTCTTTGCTGATGGAATATCAGGCAGTAATGCACACTTTTATTTTTTAGACGGCCTGATGTCAGGCTACCAACTGGATGGACTATAGAAAGATTATCTCATTTTCTTTAATGTAATCTGCTTTTGGCACTGATAGAGCTGCACACGAGGATCTCAATGAATCATTCTTTGTGTTGAGATCAACTAGATTATATTTCCAATTAACAGGGCCCGTGGAATTAGTGCAGAAAAGGTAACGCTGAAGTTTTCCAGACGGCTTTTGCCGTACGGAAAATCAAATATCACGGTGTGAGACAGAAGGTACCTGGCCAATATGTTTGTTGTCATCTTGAACTCATTGAACTGGGCTACTGTTAAAAGGCTTCACTCATTCATATTTGAGCAAAATTCTCATCTTTTTCCAGCTCACTGTTATTCTCCTGGCAGATGAATTGTGCTGGTAAAGATGATGCAAACAATTTCACCTCGGCTTCTGTGAGCGGTTACAGTATGGCAGTATTTGTTAAATATTTACCATGCCTACGGATCTTGGACATTTCTGTTTCTAACACTTCTTAGACCTGCAGGGATCACTAATGTCATCTGTGCATGTGCCAGCATGGACAACCCTGTTAAATATGAGGAATCTGGAGTCCTGTGCTCATCTTTCCAAGACTACAACACTGGTGACCTCTTTACATAGTTTAAAGTAGACTCTGGACTTTTTAAAAATGACTTTTTAAATAAATTCCTTGCTTAAAAGAATAATTAGGCAAGAAATGAAGGTGTGAGTAACTGATCAGGTTTTAGAATTTCTAGCACAATCATAATTTCTCCTGCGTAAACATGGGTTATATGAGCCTCACAAGGTTCAAGGCACTTCAAAGTAAAAATGTTTTAAAAAACAATATCAGAAATGATGAAAAGCACAGTTAACAGAACCTAAAGAATTACACTAATAAGTGAAACTGTATTAGTATGTCAATGTTAGTAAAATCAGCAAGTATAAAGTTAGGTCTTAAATCTAATGGGAGTTAAATTTAAAGTACCTGCTGTGGGTGATCCATAAGTAATTCCTCACCTGCAGAGTCTGAACACAAAAAGTAACTCCTTTCTTCATCTCTGAACTTGAACTTGATTGCCATATGTAACTGGTACATGTACTGGTACAATGGATTACTCGCAGAAAGTCTCTTGATTGTTAAAAAAGTGTAAATACAGGGAAGGCCACAAGCAATTAATCTCAACATGCACTGAGGTATTGGGGTATTAGAAGTTACGACTGATGCTCTGGTGTCTTTCCAGTCAGCAAATGGATTCTAAAAGAGTGCAGAGATGCCAGCACAAGAGTTATTTTGTATTCCTAAGAATGGCCCTCACAGCCACATTTTGTACATACTGGTGATGGAGAACTCCAGCAAAGAGAGCATTGCAGTTGTCCATAAATAAAAGCATGGAGGTTTTCTCAGAGTGAGATAGAAATGTCAAATTCCGATTGTTTCTTGGAAGCTAGAAATTATTTTATAATAGTTCAAGTAGGTAGCTGCGTCAGCTTGCGTAGGCTTCAAAGGAACAGGTAATGGGTTTATTCCATGCTGAAAAGAAAGGAAACATTGAGAGACGGGGGACGGTGTGAACCTAGTTTCAGTTTGATTTCTGTTGTCTTTCTGCTGTGGGAGTTGAGAAACCCTTCTTCGAGAACAGAGACAGATGGATCAGTGTGAGGTGTCACCCTCTGAGGTGAAATGAGAAACTATGGGCTCAGAGAAATCTTTAATCTTCACAGCTCTAACATGTTCTCTGAAGCGGTCTCCTAGTCTCCTTCCGGTATCCCTAACATTAGACAGCTGGGCATTTTTTGCAAGAGATACAGTAAATGAGGAGATACAGGATGTCGTCTGGATGATCTGGACCTGACGGGCCCTGAATGAGCGTGTTGTTACATATGTATTTGCAGGTGATGCAGCAAGTTCTGATTTTGAGTGACATTATACAATCATTATAAACTTAAGATGCAAAAAATAACTGCTCATTTAGGATACTAGATCAGGAGCAAAGACACCAATGTTACACCAAGAATCTGCAGTTAAAATGTCTGTCTTATCAGATTTGAGTGATTTGCAGAACAGTTTGGAACATCCAGTGTAATACATGAAATTAAGACTGTCAGGGTAATTGAATCACTGCATAGCTTTTAAAAAACACTGAATATGTAAAACAGAAGTTAAAAAAGTGCTAAAGCCTTAGGAGGCTGAATTATTTATCTGACATGGCACCTTTAATGTGAGAGCAGCACTTTTTGATTAATCATTTTGATGTCCCAAGCACAGTGAAACTGAATTAGAAGATGCAGGTTCAATGGGTTATTGTAAGACATACTCTTTATTGCAGATCAGCATTGTAAAGCAAAGTCTGAACAGGAACTATTGAAATTCTTTCACATCTGTCTTCCTCGGCAGCACACATTTTAATTTTATAAAGATTTCTACATTTATTTTTTCAATGAAGGAACACTGATTTCCTTTTGCCCTGAATAGCTTTGTGAGCTTGCTGTAAAAATGCCTACTTTCAGTACCCGTTTCCAAGAAACCGGTAGACTGATTTACGTCTGCAAGGAAAGGTTTGATTAATGTAGCAGGAGCTAGTTGTGCACACTTAATAACCAAATGATCTGCATATCACAAGTCAGCACACCTGTACACATTAACCCATTCCTACAATATACACTTGCATAGGAATTTCGGCTTTTAAAGTTGAACTTTGTCAGGGTCTTTCTGCAGTGCACATTTATGACGTGGGTTGCAGTAAATTATTTGAAAATCTCTTCTAGAACACTTCAGGAATCCATCCACCCATTTTGTTTATCCCCTTTATCACATTCAGGGTTGTGGTGGTCCCCACAAGGAACAGGCACAAGGGTGGATACACCCTGGATGGGACGCCAGTCATCATAGTGCCACGCACACGCACAGCTTTCCCCAGAAGTCAATAAACATACCAGTATTTTTGGACTATGGAAGGAAACCAGACCGACTGGTGAAAAACTGTTGCTGCAAGGCAGCCTCTGTGCGATCATGCCGCCCCACTTCAGAAATGTATTCCCATAATCCTAAGAACATAAGAAAGGTTACAAATGAGAGGAGATCATTTGACCCAACTAGCCCGTTTCGTAGCTAGTAGATAATTGAACAGATGATCTTATCTTGCTGTTTCTTGGAAGAAGCTAGGGCATCAATGGTGATTAAATGCACCTGGGCAACTTGTTCAATATTTCCACAATGCTTTGCATAAGGAAATGTCTCCTATTCAAGATTATGGTAGGGTGAAGTCAGGTTTATTTTTTAGCTTTAGGTGGCAAGCTTTCATCATTTGTAAACGAGAGATTAAGGTCTAGAGTTATGCGGGTGACACTGCATTCAAGTACAGTATCCCTGTGTAAGTGATCAGGAACTAACAACGTATTCAGGATTGCACTAGATGTGCAAGAACCATCGACCAGATGTTGCTCAATTCAAAGTGTAAAGCAATGCAAGATGAGTGAGTGTACTAACATACAATATCTATCCATCTGGTCCCTCTGGTGCTTGGTTGGGTGAGATCCAGCAGTGCAGTTGGCTGGTGCACGATGCTTCCAGATTGGAATTCTTGTGTCACCCTTGACTTGAGAGTGCGGTGACTATCGTGTCGAACTCTAGAGATGATGTTTGCGCATGTGTTGGACGTAGGTCGCAAAATGTGGTCAGTAAAACACAGTGAAGTGAGGTTAGTTTTAATATGACCAATTTCCCAAAGTTTACATTGATTTAACTTGTCTTATTCCTTCAGGGTTTCTCCTGTGTACAAAAATGCCCAGTGGATTCATCTGAATGTGTGACTTCTGCAAGTATCTGGGGGGGGTCTTCGTCCATGTTAAAGTTACTGGGCTGCAGTCTGTGCAGCAAGTCATGCTATTACCAATCTGGGAGTGCTGATGTAATGCAATACATTTAAGTCCCTTTTTTCTGTAGTTCTGCTTACTGTGTATACACACTTAAAAAACTGACACCCCCTCTTCAGGTGAGCTTCTTTAATTCCGCTTTTCTCCAATTGATCTAAACTGTGTTAAGTAGGC
Source organism: Atractosteus spatula (assembly GCF_055471065.1). Classification (NCBI taxonomy): domain Eukaryota; kingdom Metazoa; phylum Chordata; class Actinopteri; order Semionotiformes; family Lepisosteidae; genus Atractosteus; species Atractosteus spatula. Next base: position 18,582,470 of record NC_142709.1, on the reverse strand, counting down.
ACCAAAACATCCAAAAATGTTCAATATTTCTTGATATCACATTTATGAATTTGTAGTGCCATTTTCTTTTGGAATTCTACATCAAAACATGTCATAAAAAAACAAAACTGCATGCTGGAGAAAGTTTTGACTTTTTTTTTGTTGATCTTTAAATTTAATGTGCTTTACCTCGCTTTATCACGTAACTATCAAGTATCTGTTCATGAACCTTGTTTTAAAAAAGTTGCATCATCCATTCATTATTTTTGTTGTACCCAAACGATTTTGTAATCCCCGGTTGTACTTCTCTTGCTTCTCAACTCGCGTCTACCAACCCCACAACCGCACGCAGAGGAAAGTAAGGAAGTGCATATTTAGTCACGCCATGGGTGACGCGGCCCCCATACCGCAGGATGAGTGTCGATTGGAAGAGAATAGCGTCCTTCACTGACGGCACCGCATGCCTACATGCCCAAGGGAGGCCTGAGGGATCTCTGTGTTTGCCTGGAGCCCAGACTGGTCCACCCTACCGTTAGTGGTGCTCAGCCAACTGTAGGCCCCCACTGGGAGAATCCCAGTCACAGTTGGCTAGGAACGTGACCCAGGGTCATACCCATGATGCTTGCATCGTAGAGCTCCTCAACGCCTTGGGAGGCCACTGTTTTATACTTTTTTATTTAAAAAATCTCCTTCAGAGCTGGAAATGTTGGTAGTAAAATGCGGTATGTTGCTGCTCTGGCTTTAAGGATACTGACCCAGTTTGCGTATCCGCTGCTGTTTTTGAAGAGCTTTTTAATGTAAACAGCTGCCATTATTCCCAAGCTTCCCTCTTTGGTTGTCCACACAAAGCAGTCCGGAGAGAGCCAGAATCCCCCGCGTTTTATTAGCAATAAACTTTCACGTAATTTCATTTATCCCTTTCATGGAAACCAATTGAATCGACCTGTGGAACCGAAAAGAGGGCAAGTGCAAAACAACTTGAAACCTATCGCTTCATATTTTGTGAAGCGCTCCCATTGTTCTCAAAGGTTAATACAATCAGTCCTAGCTAAATGAACAATTAAAACATGGCTTTGTGTAGTTTAATAATAGGAGACAGCTGAGACACAGGGACACGAAGGGTTTTTTGCACACAAATCTTTTTCAGATCCTGTTTTGTGTCTTTTGTGCCTCTTGTGTTGTACCAACAAGGCTCTAATGATGAAAATAATTGCATAAAATCGTATAGTTACTGCATTGGAGCTTTGGTAACAAATGAAAGCTAGACCAGATCTAAATGTGGGGATGTTTTCTGTGTTTGGTAGCTTCATGCTGTAGAGGCTAGTTTGATTTATGTACCATTTTTTGTGGTTAAAACTTAAAACCTGGAAATTCATAAAGTTGGATACACATTGAGTACCTTATCTGTAATTGCAAACATTTTCCAGATATTCTGCTAATTAAGTGTAATATGCAAGATAATAGCACTGTGCCAAATTTTGTTCTTGGGCAGGCTGATTTTGCATGAGAAGAGGTGGATTGGTTTAGTGGCATCACTGCCGCTGTATCGTCACGCCCAAATCGGAGCTTTCGTTGTCCGTCCCTGACCTGACCTCGCTCAGGTTTGTTAGCTCTGTTGCTTCAGGATCATTACGATCAGACTCTCTGACTTCGAATGGTTAGGGGTGCGCCGTTGAATGGTTAAAAGCAGAAATGTTTAAATTCCGGGCGTCAACGGAGCAAGTTTATTCTGATTTTTTTTTTCACAGTTAAATCAAATGTAAACAATGAGGCCTGTCTAAAAGCAGCAGTGTTATTCACGGTGTGTCCTGTCAGCTCATTATGCGTGTAATGTTAGTTGACATCCACATAGCACGTACATGTTTTTAAACGTATGTGTGGTAGTTGGAGGCTAACAGGACTACTAAGCACTGTTGAGTCTCTTGGGAAATATATTTTGAGACTAAATTGCCTTCTGGGGTACAGGAGGTGGAATCCACTGTGACTTCAGCTCTTTCCTGAGTGACTGAATGATGCTAATTGCATGATGAGGAACCACAGTGCTGTGTGCCAGCAGTGCCTGTCCTTCTGTAGTTTAAAAACAGTCGAAGTTACAAGGGTGTGTTTGGTTGCTGACTAGGCCCTGGGCAGGAAGAATGCAATTTAATTAGTGAGGAAACTTCTGGAGTAGCTGTGCTTGTATTGTTTTTGATTTATCTTTGTTTTGAGCTGCACAGTATGGGTTAAAACATTCTTGTCTGATATGTTAAAATATATAGGGCACTTATCCACATTATTTGTGAAATGTATGCTCCAGTGTGCTAACAGTCTCGTAATGGGATGTGAAGTATCTATAATTGTACAAATCATGTAAGCATTGCTATAGTTTGTTGCAGGCCGTTTGAAAAAAAAAAGACATTAAAATGTCTGGAATTGTTTAAATTCTAAATGGTGGGGCATTAATTTCTGTGTCAGCTACCAGGAGTGCTGTGTATGCTTTCTTGCAGTTTCAAAATAAACAGAAATAACTTGAATAAGAATTTGAGACAGTGAAGAGAGAACAAATTGTGTATGAATTGTGCCACAAAAGGGCTGTCCTATATTTGATTTCACAGCAAGTAGAAAGTTTGAATCCCCTGAAAAGTTAGCTGCTGTTATGCTTAAAACAAGTTTTTCCTCTGTAATATGCTCTGCTGTAGCTTTGGAATGGCCTGGTGATGGGTTGTGACAGGAGCTAAAGTGAGATTACGACTTGAGGCTTTTTGCTCTGCTTCTTCTACTCTTTAAAATTCCTCTCTTTTAAAATCCGCATGAAGGTTTTTTTAGGTATATAGGCTATTTCCTTCACTAAGTCCAGTTTGTCAGGTTTAAGTGGGGCTTTGTGGGGAGTTTGAAATCAGGCACTGAATGTGTGATTCTGAATCATTGAAAGCAGTCAATTAAACAGGAATAAACATTTGCGATGAGGGCAGAGAGCAATCCACTGCTGCTCAAAGAAAGCATCTTTGATCTTATGTCTTAGATCAGTGTTCATGATTGTGCAGCTCCCCCCATCTTTGGATTTGACCTTTCAGACCTTCCTAGGTTTTGAAAGAGTTGGTAAACTTAGTGGTGTCTTAGACAGGTGAGCAAGAAACTCAGTCTGAGTTTAATCTCTGGGAGTATGGCGCCTGTGGGAATTGTGGGAGGTACAGTTCATCGAGATCACTTCGGGTTCCGCTACTCCTCATCCAGCTTTGCAAGGCACCAGGGTTTCAGTAAGCAAAAACGAATTGGCTTTTTGTCCCCTTGAAGAAAATATCAAGAATTTGACAAAAAAAACCATGAGAGGCCATGGTCAGGAAAATGCAGCAACTGTGAGTGTATCAGATGCTTGGAAATTAAGAATCTGCAAATGCAGCTGAAAACTACTGTGGAACAAAGTTTCATACCTTTCAGGAGATATGGAGGTGATTATTTTCATGTGTTTAAAGTGTTTGCTTTGGAGCCCATTAGCTTGATGAACCAGGTGACGGTTTATTTAAAAAGCAGCACTTTGGAGTGGCATTTTTCAACAGTACATATTAACAGTGTGGAGAAATATACATTTGACAATTCTGTTTGGTAACAAAACCCTCCTCTCACTGAGGAAAATCAATGAAATAACAATGTTTATCATTTACTTTAAAAGTATTTTGTGTTAAATATCTAGGACAGCAATTAACTGCATCACTTTGGGAGAGTGTCTCTGTTAAAAATACAGCTTCTTTGTGGTGTTCCTAATTTACAATACGATGTCAAACCCAGATGTCCGCTTGTTACCTTTGGTCTGTTATGTAGCCTATAATGTCAAGGTTATAGCATACTTTTAGTAGATTGTGGTGTTAAATGGCATTCTATAGACATTATAGGCACAAGAAGGATGTTTCATTGCATTGGAGAAAGGTGCATAACTCAGAAAATTGGTTTCAGATAAGACTTCTACCAAAGTTAATTATAAGGTGTACAACTTCCTTCCTGATCTTTCTGATACAGCTGTTTCTTACTAGTTAAAAGTGAATCGATGGGCAAATAATGCCGTGGAACGCCTTACCAGCAGATAACCAAGCCTTTACATCAAATATCTATTTTTCTTAAATGTTAAATACCTTAGTACTTTGCTCATGTTAGAGAACATTTAAAGCCAACCACCATATGCACATGAAAGCCACTCATTAAAGACAGAATGTGAGATTTGTGAAGAAGATATGGATTTGGTAGTTTGCTACTATTTGGTAGATTAGAATTGATATGAGAAAATTGGGGCATGGTGTACAAATAGTGTTTGACTAGCAATGTAGCAGCATTCTTGCACAACACGATTTCATGTAACTAAAATAACATTACTTCCCTTTCAGTAATTTAAAATATTTTACAAAATGGCTGTTTTTATCTGTTTTCAGTTAGTGCACAAATGTGCGTTAAAGATTATCTTGAAGAAGAGGGCAAGACAGAGCCCTACTTATGAGTCTGTTTTATCTACAGCTTCCCTGCTGCCCAGCTGGCTGATACAGACATGCTTGTTACATGGTTGATGTCCCCTGTAAATTGTGCAGATGGAGTGGACATAATATGTTTGCTCATGTTTACCATATAATACTCAGTTTAGTGTAGTTTTCTTTGTGATATTATTTGTATTTCCAGAAGTTCTCATTAAAATGTAGAAATGTTCATCTCTCTGTTACATTTTATTTGCCTCTGTCAGTGCAAATCTGGGAAAGAAAAGGTCAAAACCAGCGATGAGTTTATAGCAGTTCTGTGACTGCTGGTGTCTTCCTCGCTGTGAAGTCTTTTTTCGACAGATGACAAATAGCATAGGAATTTTTTTCTCTATATTTATCGACTGTTTTGTCCTCTCTGGTGTATACCTCATATGTACATTTTCCTATGTGAATGTCAGTGTTGAACAACAGCTGCCTCTCAGACTACAGTAGGTAGTGGTGCACCTCATTCATCACTGAAGTGCAGCCCCGTCTCAGAGACATACACCTGCTACTATGAGCCAGTACCTCCCCCCTATAGTCCATCAGTGTAGAAGTGAGAAATTGCTTCACCATTAGCAGAAAGACCTGATTGTACAAGGCTGGAATGGAGTTTAACAAAGACTTTGGGATTAACCCCATTAATCCTTCAAAAAATTGCTGTGGGATCTTTAATGACCAATTAGTCGAGGCCTCGGTTTAGTGCAGGGACACTGCCGCAGGATTTAGGATTTGTGCTCAGTCTCATCCAAAGGACAGGACCTTTGTTCCCAGTCACCGTACTGAGGCGTCGGTTAAGAAATTCAGGTCCAGAGGGGAGATCACCACCTGCTGGTCCACCAGCACTGCTTGCAGCACCCTTTTCATTTTCTTGGAGCTCCCATCCTGGTACTAACCAGGCCCAGCCTGGCTAACCTGGCTCCATTTCCGTTACAGAACCGCCACAGCAAACACAGTATTAACTTGTAATTATGCCATTAACAAAAACTGAACTTACAGTTCGCAGGACAGATCTTTGTAAAGATGCCACAGGAAGAAATGAGCTCTGAAAATGGAAAAACTGCCTTTTTTGTCTTGATATAGTCTTAAACTGTACTGCACAGTCAACTAAAAGGTCATTTGCTTTTTCAAGTCTTTTCATATCTGCTATCTCTTAGATTATTTTTATCCTGCTGCTCTTTTATTTGCAGCGTCCCTTTTCCTCTTGGTGCTCGGGCTTCATTCTGATTTTGCCGAAGCTGTGTTTGCTCGCCATTTCTTGTTTTTTTTTCATGCACCTATTAAGCAAGCAGTGAGGATTCAATCCCAGTACAGGGTCTGTTGCTATAGTGCTAGACCTTTGGTAACTGTAGCTTAGACGCGCCTGCCAACTAAAGCCAGATGCATGACAGCGCTGAGTTGGGATTCGATGCAGGATCTGCTGGCTCAGACTTCTCCTTCTTGGTGTAAGCCTGAGACGTAGTGTCTCAGGCTCTGCCACAGTCTGCCATTGCCGAGCGCAATTGGCCATTGAAAGCCTATCTATTAGAGTGTAGAGATGCCCTTCCTGAAGGGCATCTGCAACAGTTGCTGCTGAGCTTTATTTTCGATTGTGTGATTAATGCCCCCATGGATTACTAAGACAAAAGTCTCACAAGCCCAAAAAATATATCAAGTATCTCTATTGTCGAGCCCCATCCTGCAGAGTTTGAATATTTAGGCTTCAGGGTTTGGTGCTGCAGCTGGTCTTGGTTTGAGTCACTGATGGGATGGTGTAGTGTTCCGTTCACTTGTGCTTGATGTTTTATGGTCTAGCATCAAAGCATTTCTCAAAGCCCAGGACTTTTAACAAGGCTGCCCGCTATTGGTAAGTTCATGGACAACCAGTAATTGCGCTTGTAAAGCATAACGTCTCATGGGCTTAGGTCTAAAGCTTCTTTTATGAACTCATCCCCATGGTGAACTTCTGAGGGGCAGCAGCACGGTACAAGAACGTTCAAGTCGGATGTTGTCGATTTTTTTTTTTTCTGCTGCCTGAAACTACCTTTTCAACTGCAGTATCTTAACCAAAACACCTGCAGTGCCATCCGTTGTATTTTAATGGTATAAAAGGTAAAAATGCTGTTTGATGATGGAGGCACGTCCCCAGTGTCTGTGGATGTAGCATTGCAAGTCCATAGGCTTTGCCATCCTACTTAACCCTTAAGCCTTCTCCTGGACATGCTCAGTCCATCTGTAACTGCATCCTGTCCTATGAGTGGTTTGAAAAGGATGGCTGTTCAAGGAACTTGTGGATTCCTCTTACAACAGCTGTTGACCTGTGTAGAGACATTGTTTTGGTTCCAGGTATACCCAGGCTTCACCGCAGTGGTTACAGATTTAGCACTACAAGTCTTGTGCTCCATTTCCAATTGGCTTATTTCAGCTGTAATTGGGCTGCCTGAGATGTAGCTAGAAAGTATTTCCACTGTAGGTCAGATACATCTTGTTCAGCACTGTTCTGTGTCTCATAATAGCTAGCCCAGCATTCCAAGACACGTTGTGCTCACTTGCATGCTAATCCAAGCAACAAAGTGTTGTTGATATTTTGTTCCTGAATTTAATTGCTTAGCTACCACGCCTTGTGACGTTTGAAATATGTGTTGACCGATTCATAATTGAATACGTCTTCTAGCACTTTTTTCAATATATATTTACTGATTAAACTTCTATATGACAGTATGAATTGCAAAAAAAGTGGGGCACCACTTCAACCTTCCTTGCTAATTTGTATTTTGCTGCTTTGTATTTCCTTAATTTATTGAAATTTAACGGGTACTTCCTTTTATCTGATGTACAAACGGGAATTAGAATTTTTTTAATGTAGGCGGACATATGTAACCACAGCCCAGCCGGCATACCTGGAGCTGAAAGTAAGCCATTGGAAACGGGCTGTTGACTAGCAACAAGAAAACCAAGTGAATCAAATTAGTGGCTGACCTCTTTTGACTCCATGAATCAGCCTGTTGCTCCTCCTGCTACAGCCTTGCATCAAGTGATACGGTGACCCACTGCAATACTGTAAAATCATAATATCTGTGCCTAGCACAGCTTGCCTCTAATAGCTTGACCACCCTCCTTCTGTGCTCTACAGGATCTGCTTCCTGAACAGCACTGCTTTGCTAATGTCTATTACACGCAGTGGGATATGGCTTGGGTGATGCATGTTTCTGCCAGGTGTGTGCCCTGTCTTGAACTTTGTCTAAGTTCTTTTGAATATCTCTGTCTGCTTTTTGCCATCACCCACAAACCTGCCCGGTTTTCTGAACTACACCCCTTCCTTCTCATCTGTGGTTTCACATACTCATGGTGTACAGGTCATCACATTTGCCACAAGGTTATTGCACTCAGTAACTGTAAAGGTACGGGCTTTATGTTCATTTTTATAATCTGTTTTATAACAGAAAACTGTGCAGTACTGTTTTTTTTCCTCTATTTGGCACATTTATGTTGATTTGCATGGTGTTTTAAGCATATCCATGGTATATATGTGGTATAGGGCAGTTTTTTTCCCCTGTATTTGGGTTTGTCATTATCTGCAGAAAATTTAGTGTATCTAGCGTGTCCCCCACAATTAAGGATGTCATCAAAATCTCGAAATCAGGAAGATCAGAGCTCTTATCTTCTTCATGTGGCGTCCCGCCTATGACATTACCCAACCTTGAGCTTTCAGCATTTATCTTATACATGTATTCTTTCCTGTGCATTAACTTGTTCTTAACCCAAAGAAATGCCTTAACATATGTTCTCCCAATCCATGCTCTTTCATTTTAAGAAAACATTTTTTCTGACTAATTTTTTTCAAGGCCTTCTGAATACACCACGTCTCAACCTCTGTTGCATTTACCCCTGCTGTCGCTCATTCAAAGAAGTGTTGCACATATCTGGAATCGGATTTGATTGGTGGGTGTGCTTTTCTCTGATGAGAAGTTGAGAGATGAGATGAGACTCGATTGACCGATTGGTGGTTTTTGAAAGCAGTCGCACACTTTGCAGAATTTGCTGGCTCTTCAAGGCTGGACTCGAGCTCTTATGACCTCAATGAGTGGACATACCAGGTATTGAAAGGGCCTGTTGTTAACATTCATTGAAGTCTGATGAAAGGACTGGTTACGTTCGACAGTTTTATTACTTTGGGTTTCGAAAACCACTGCTTTCCTCTGCTGACTGCTGACGAGTTTTCATTTTTAGCCTTTTGCCAAGGCCCACTGCTTAATTGGTAGATTGCCCTTTTTTTCTCGCACAGTAAGCCTTTCTAACCCAGTCAGGTTTGGTGTTTTAGCTCATATGCTCAATTCTTAAAATCAGCTGCTCTGGAGAATGCGGTGATCCGAGAGCTTGTTTTTCAGTAGGTTCATAGTGAACTGCGCTGACGGCTCCTTCTTCCAGAAACAGGATTCTTTAGTTCTGTTCTTCAGTGCAACAACTGCATTTAAAAACTTGATCTTACAGTTCTGGCTCGGCATTTATTTTCTCGACAGAGTCCAAAGACGATGTCTTTGAAATCTAGAGTTTTGCCCCCTTTGTTTGGTCAGATCTTTCCATCCATTTATGATCTTGAATTCTTGTTTGGTTCATGTGTCAGCATGTTTTTCCTCATTACTATGACATTTGTTCTAATGCCCAAGCTTCTTATCTTGTTTAAGAAAAGCTTGTTTATGACATCTTTTATAACTTAAGAAAAGGTTATTTGTAGCTTATCACCGCCCGTTATGAAGGTTTGTGTAGTCTAAGTGAAATCCAGGACATAATCTCTTCTTCTGTGTAACTTCTCTCAGGTTTTGAATGTAGGAGTCCTAAACTATGTGCTGAAAAACCTGAGTGCATTATAAATGAGTGGAGAGCAGAACGACTAAACGTGCATGCCTTTTGTCTGGCTGACAGGCTTCCAGCAGGCATGTTTATTCCTGACGATTTTGCCGTCACGGGGTAGACGTCCTGAGGTTATAATATTTTCAGTATATTACAGTTCCTGTGGAATTAGATTTGGGGGTTCCAGCTATATAACCCAGGTATTATGTTTGTTCTGCAAGAGCTACAGTAAGTCACCCAGTCTTTCAAAGCGTGTTGTAGCCACTCTCCGTGTGGCACACTGCCTCTCAGCCCTGTGAACCAGAAGCCGCGGAGAGAGAAACAGTAATTCACCAGCTGTAAAGATGGGTTGTGTTTAGCTTCAGACTGTGAGACGCGTGGGGTGGTGTAGCAGAAATGTTCAGCATATACCTCATGGAGACCACAGCACAAAAGCACCAGAATATGTATTTTAAATGCACCGATTTATCATCGGCAGATTTAAATGAGTTGAATGATGAAATTAAAGGCTAATCTTATGGGTTTAATTTCTCTGGGGGGATCAGCGACACCTTATTGATTGTGTTGGTGAGAGTCTTCCTCACGGTTCTTGCATCTCTATTTCCTAGCTCAGTTGATGGGCTCCAGGCCTGAGACTCTAGCTAGGGTGAGCTGGGGGCTTTACCTTGGCTCTTTGAGTGTCTGAGGAATTGGTGTCCGTATATGGCTTACTAGGTTGTACACCATTTCTGTTTTTCATCATACTGAGTGTGTCGCATGTTTACAAGTTCAGTGACAGTTTATACACACCGGACTTCTGCATTCTCTTTGTTTCCTCGTAAATAAGGCAAGTCACCCTTTGTCTGAAGAGGCGCCGTCTTCTGATTGACAGCATGAGGTCACTGCTTTTGCAGCTGTTATTTTTGTTCGGACTTGTAGGAAGACCATGAATCTTGACTGTGAATTTATTCTGTTGTATCATATGGTAAAAATTTTGTAATGCTTGAATCCTGTTTCTTGGAGATTTTTTTCAGTTTTTTTTTGTAAGAGTTTCCAGTTATGGTTTGGAATCGGCAGCAGTGTGCTTTTTGTGTCTTGGCTCCCAGCTGCTAATGGCACAGTGGCACACGAGTTTGAGAATAAGGAAGCGTAGGCAGACTGCTCCAACCCTCCCACCATTGTGCCACTCGGTTTTTAAAAGGGCTCAGCTTCACGCGGCATTAATTGGAGGAGGGGGCACATTCCTCGTGCCTTTGAAGCTGAAGGGGGTCTCTGTGTTGCCCCGACCCAAGAGGGCGCTGGTGGGTCAATCCATACTCTAGTCTAGATAGAGCCCAGCCATTTAAACACTGTTGCTGGGGGAGTCCCGGTCTCAGTCATGTAGTGACATGATCCAGACTGGAGTCCCCCACTCCTGGATCATGAGAGTTCATCCTTTCTTCCAGGACTGTCTACCTGGGGAATTTCCCCAAAACTGTGCTTTCTGCAGATTTGCTTGTCTGCTGCACAAAATGTGGATGCTACTTATTTCTGCTACATCCTAAAAGTAGGTTACTGTTCTGGCTTTAGAATAGTTTTCATAGATGTAATACATGTGTAGCATATTAAAGCATACAATTTTCAAAGTATGGTAATACGGAATAAGTTCTTTTAGTGCCTTTCATTGTATTTTGTCCTAGAGAATAATGGGTTACCGCAGTCAGCTCGGCTCCTTTTGTTGTCTCTAATCTATGTCATTAAAAGAATTTATATTGCAAAGTTTTACAGTTGCCAGCACTCTAAAACTGTTAATTATAATCTGCATGAATGCATAACATGAAAAACAGTTGCAGCTACTTGGAGAAATTATTGTAATTCACTTGGATTTTTTTGTAGAGGTAGAATAGGTTTCCAGAATCTGTTTTTACAAAGTCCTGAGCTGATGCACTAATGCAGGGATCTAGGCAAACATGTCAGTTTTATTGCAGAGGGATATTCTCCAGAGGTTTGCCAGAACAGACCGGTCATGATGGTCCTCCAGCTGCCCCGCAGCACATTCCACAGTTGCTCCTATCTTCTGTTCATAATCGTGAACACGCTTCAGGTGATGGTGCGGACAGGCCTCAAAGACGTCAATCCATTCGTGAAAGCATTCTGTCTGCTGGCTTTATCTGGCGGTCTTAACTGCTGTGGACTTTGGAATGCTGTTCGGTTTCAAAATAAAACCGCCACACAGTAATGGATTATTTCCTTCTAAGTATAACCGATGAATGTTTTACAAAAAATTCTGGTTACTCGCATATGAAAATTCCAGTTGTCAGGATGTGTGTTTTCACACACTTCGTGTGTCTGGCAGTTTTTCAGTGGAAACTCCCAGTCTGATACAAGCAAAATCATCTGGCATCGTGCAGACTGAGGTAATTGGTTTACCAGTGCAGCATCCCAGAACCTTCAGTGTTTCATCTACATGCAGAGCAGTCCTGTGCTGCAGTTGCTCTTTGCACCATGAGCTCTCTGGCGTCCCTTTGTTACGGTCAGGGCTCCCTGGTGCGGGCAAGTCTAGAGCCGCTTCCGAGTCGTGCAGGGGGGCCTCACATGGGTCCAGGTTTCTTCCTGAAGGAGACCTGCAGTACCTTGATGCCCAGACCTGGGTTCACATGAGGTTTTCTTCCATTGTGGTGCTGCTTTCTCCATTGCGCCACATATATTTTCTGGAGTCCCAGGCGAACAGTTGTTTCCAGACGGTGCCCTTCTGGAATGCGAATCTTGCCTCACATCTGTGTCAATGAAATGAGACATTATATCCCTGTGAAGGTTTTACATATTCATTTTATACTGCAGTTTTGATTACCTGCATGCATGCAAATCTCTTCATTCATGTAAGGTATTGGGTAAACAATAACATTTTAGGTGCTGCTACTGCTTAATCTTCATGTGTAGTGTATTAGTTTTTTCAGCGACATGCTTCCCTTTAACATGACCTATTCATTGCACAGTGGGTATAAGATGTTCTTTAAGCGTTAACTCGATTGTTTTCATGGTTATAATTATTGTACAGTACATCTCTGTACAGCTTCTGTCTTCTGCCGGGATGAATATTGTTGAATACATCTCGCTGACCACCTTGTAAAAATTAAACGCGCATATCATTTGGTTAACTGCAAGAGTGATACGAGTAGAAAACAGGCTCTGGGATTAGTGATCAGCGTCACCTTTAAACTGCTTGAGAGATAGAACCAAAGGCTCCGCAGCTGAGATGTGCAAAGAGAAGTGGCTTTGCCGTGCATAATTAGCGGTTTTAGTGTCTGAATGAGTAACAGGATGGCCAAAGACCTGTGAGCAGGAATGTCACACCATCAAACTGAAAATCCATAACACTGTTCATGTAGATTTCAGAGGACAAATGATATAGGATTTTCAGAACATTTTTAGAAAAATGCACTTTATTCTAGAATCCCGTTTTCTCTTTTGTTTTGCATGTTCTGACAGGTAAAGGTCCCAAGCATCAATTTGACCTAGACTGGATCTTCTTTTAAAACTGCTTCTGTGAATCCACTGAGCTTCACTACAACTTCATTAGAGGCTTAAACCTTTAATAGTTCTTAAAGCTAATTTTGTACGCATAAATAACTTTAGATTGTGCAACAGCAGGGTTTGAATACTTACGCAATCATGCCTATTTTCATTGTTTTCAGATTAATTCATTTTTCTTGTGATTTTCTTTGATTAAGTGGAGTAGGATGTGAATATAACAAGTATTAATAACTATTTCAAAGTGTCATCACTGCAGGCTTCAAAGTAGCTGTGAAAACTGTGTAAGGGTCTGAATACTTTCGCAAGGCTCTTTGTGATAGCTAGCGGTGCTTTCCATTTGCGTGCTCTTCTGTCTTAAATCTACCTTAGAGTCTGTGACTGGGGTCTGCAACTTTTAAATCATGAGATTTATGATCCCAGCTCCGGAGTTTATAATCACTGTTTTAAAGTGTGCAATGTTATGTAAAACTCAGAATATAGACCTGGATGGTATAACATTTTCCTTCATCTTGTCTGAATGGCTTTGAATTGGTGTAGTTTATCTGCTACTCTGCCAAGACTTGGCCAATTGCTCACTGAAAGCCTGAAAAAGGCTTTTAAAAGAGGCTGCACTTTGTATAAATAATTCATATTAACACTGGTAGTGCTGAAGACATTCCAGACTTTTAATAGCTCTCGCAGAACTTCATCTACATTTCTGTCAAACAGAGGGAGACAGTCATAGGATACTAAAGCTCAATGTACAGTAAAGCCATTTGAAAATGGCATTTTGGAAAAATTCCAAGATCTTTTTGGGTTGCAGTAGTGAACTTCAGAGACAATGTATTATATTCTGTGTTACTGTGGTTAACCCAGAAGATTTATTGTAATTGTTCCAACTCGCTAGAAATGTCTTAATTTCTGTTAAAATAAAGAATTAAAATCAAAGATTCAGATTCTGTTCTGGAGGCGTTTATCCATTTCAGGTTTATTAACAAAAATTAAATTAGGTTTGTATAAACCTTGTTTTTAAAGTTTATCTTGGTGTGTTTGAGATCCATAAACATCATAGAGACGATAACTTTATTTCAGTTAACAATCTCATTTCTCACTTCTCTGTCTTGTCATCCTCAGTGTAGTAGGGCTGCTTGTGCATAATGGCTGCCGTGTGTCACCTGGGCGGCTGTCCTATACAGTGTCTTCCTACCAAACACATTGTTATCCAAACCACAATCTTTCCTTTACACATATCCTGTTGTAAAAATTCAAATTTGTGTCATACAGTAATCTCACTATCTTTGTAGAGCCAGTTCCAGTTGTCCTTCAGATACAGTTTCGAGTCGCCTCTTTCACATCACGAGAGGCTGTTTCTTTGGAACCCAGCTGGAATATCTATTCATGCAGGTGAAGCTGAAGTTGAATGGTAGTTTTTGAGACTTTGTATTCTGAAGGTATCCGTTTGTACAGGAGATCTCCATCTGTTACCTTTAGATTTATTGTTGCTTTCAGAAGTACTTGTATTGTGGAGGCACAATATATTTGAGTCTTCTTCCTGGCAGTGTCACCAGTATACCAGGAACCTTAACTTTCTTAAAATGGACACGACGGTGGATGGTGGTAGATTCATCTTCTTGTGGGTTGTTTTATTTCCATTCCCAACTTGTAGAGGTTAATTACCATTTGCTTTCAGTCTTTAGAGAGATCTCAGACCTTAATCATGATGATGCATGCTACTACCGAATTACATCTTTGTGGTACCTCAGGATACCACAGGAAACCGGGAACCTTTGGAGACCTTTGTGTAGTTCTGGATGATTCCATCGCCTTATATTGATATATTTAGAGGTGTGAGTAATTTAACCCAGTATGCACTGCAAAGACGAGATGAAAACGTAAGGCCAGTAATGGGTCTCTCTTTTACTGTCTCAGCCAACCAGGTGATTTGTAAAGAAAAGCTTTTAAATTTTAAACTGTGCCATAAGCAGTGTAGCATTTAAATGGGTGAATGCAAGCCACCCCTAAATACAGTATGTCATCTCCTGTGTGCGGTAACGCAGTTAGGAAGCAGAAATGAACTGGGCGCAACAGAATTTTTCCTCCTGGTAACCTGGCAGTAAAGTACTTTGTTCTTCCTATCTCAAGTGGTTAAGTTCCCTCAGGCAGAACAGCACGATGGTTCTTGACATACCACAAAGATGAGGTCTCATTTGTGCTCATGAACTTCAGTTTAGCTAAATGCTTGGGTCTTTTGCTCAGGGTATTATTATGAATGTCAGTGGTACCATTGTTTCCTAAAATTCTTTTAGTGTGAACTCAAGGCAGTGCATCGAACTATATAATTATAAAAGAAGCACTGCAGTTAGGTTACCTCTGTGATTTTGTGGCTTTGTTCTATTGTGATTAAAACCACCATTTTCAGCTTAAGGGGCTAACCCTTAAGGCCATTGATAGGGTGAGGGTTTTGAGGGCAACAAGCTTGAATTTATTTGGACTCTAAATCAGGCTTTTGGAAGAGTAAATGCATGACAAATACTGACATTTTGAAAGGCACTGCCAAAAAAGTTCTACGATAGACTTTTATGGCAATTCAGTACTGCGTTAAAAATTATTTTTGCACTTTAGATTTCCTTTCTTACCTGCTTAACGTGAGTTATATGTTCACTGTGAAGTGACCTTCTCAGATTTGTAACTTCGCCTCAGAAAACAAAAATCACCAGTCATCAGCTAAAAAAACCAAAAAAGTCAGCTAAAAAAAGTCCACAGCATCCCCCTTTTCTAGTAGTAAATTCTACATTAACGAATATTGGTTTTAAAATTGTTTCTTGTTAAATTTGCTTCAGAATTTTAGGTGATTAGAAAGCTTTAACAATCTTTGAAGCTTTAATCTTCACTATGCAATGTTTTTTGCTGTTAAGATTGTTAAGAAGTACTATTGTTTTGTTTTTCTGCATCAGGTTTTTTTGTGGGGGAAAAAGTGCCCACCAAGCAGCTTTCTGTCTGACATTCTACGAGAGGGATCACAACTCAGTAATGTCCTGTCCCTGCATCACATCTCAGCACTTATCAAGTGTGTGATTGTAATGCTTCTTAGTCCTGACCAGCCCAGTTTTTAAGGAAATCTGTAGTTAGCCAAGGGAGGAAATATGATCAAATCACCTCTGTTTCTGCAGTTATTAACATAGTTAAGTTGAGTTAATTTTGGTAAAAATTTAAATTATTATACTATAAATTATTTTGTACCTTTGACCTTCACGATGGTGAAATTACTTATGATCTACCCCCCACACACACCCCCTGCCATCCCATTAAACTGAACAAACTGGGTTGAGTGACAGACTCATACACTATTCATAGACACTTTCCTTTCAGACCACAGTCACTGCCACTCTGCACACCCTGTGCGCTGGCTACACGCAGGTAACTGGAGAGGCTGGTTTTGTGTCTGTTGTTTGGATCGTGGAGGAACTGCCGCTGGCGTGGAGTGGTGGTTTCCTCTCGTTTCACCAGGAGCGCTCCGCAGTGAAAGTGGCCTGTCAACGCTGCTCGGATAATCAGTACCGTGAGCTCAAGGTTACAGGGTATGAAACATCTAGAATGAATACAACCTGTTACACCAACCGCAAGATAGAATTCATGGCTTGTTTGTGCGCGTTTGGGTTTTTTAGGTGTTACATAGTGACAGGCCACTTGGAAAAAAACATCCTAGGTTTGATTAAAAAAATATATTTTTTTGAACAGTGCGTAGCAAAATGATAAATGGTGCATGCGGTCAGCTTTCTCAGTTTGCGAGATTGAAAACCACTCTGCCACCAAATCCGTGTGAGGGTTTCCCTGTTAGGGAATTTTACTGGGATGCCCATGTTCCCTTTGGGTTTTTGTTCATTTATTGGTCCCACTATTAACTGTTAACTTTGGGAATCCCCATCTCTTCGTCCTCCTTTGGGTTTGTTATGGAAGTGTTAAAATCTTCATAATGCGCTCTCCTCTCTGGGACAGGGGAAACAGTACTGTATTTTTAATTTAATTGGCGTAAATGTCCAAGACAGGTTACATTAAAAACAACGATGGTGAAATGTGTCAGTTTAGAGCACGGGTTGCAACAGTCCAATGCCTACAAGACAGACATGCAGAAGTGCCTCTGGGAGGATGTTTTTTTTGTGTTAAACAGAAATTACAGACCATCCGCAGGGACCCTACAGTGGCCCAAATCCCACTTTGCATAGCTAGTAATAAGACATGACATGGTATACACAGGCAGAAACCCAGGCTCTGTTATTGCATTGGTAGACTGCCTTAAAAGTACGAAAATAAAGCCTGAATGGTAATTTGGCAACAAGTTCTGCATGAACGGTTTAAGGTTGCCTTGTGCATTGTCAAACTCGTCAGTCTTTCAAAGGGTTTTGAAGTGCACCTGTGTTTTTTTTTTTAATTGTTGTACTGCTGATTAGTCTTTCATGTAGTCTTTGCTTTGCCCACCGTTCTTAGATTGTTGTTTAGAGTTTGTTTTCAGAGTTATCGGAATCTGCATGTCCTTTCAAGTTCCCGCTCCAGAAAGACCAGGTGTCTGTCGAGGGCGTTCTGATGATCACACGTCCTGACACAAAAACTGAGACCGTCTGAGTCGGCGAGAGTCTCCTCCTGGAGTGCAGGACAAGGGTCTTGGTCTTCTGTTGCAGACTTCTGGGTCCATGTCAGACTGTGCCAGGTGTGGTGGGGAATATGAACGTGGCAAAAGGTAAAGATTTAAGTATAGGCATATCACAAGATTTTATTTTAAAACCATTCCAGATCCAGAGAGCGTCACAGTATGGTGCTGTTGAAATGCTGTGTGCCCGATGCCGAAGGAGAATCGAAGTCCGCTTCCAAGCTGACTGGGGAAAAAAGCATTGCAGTTCTTCTGAAACTGGCAAATAAGTTGTGAAAACACCTTAGGCATGAATACTTTAGAAAATCAATCTTATGTTCTTCTAAAATTTGCCTTTTTAAAAATTCTTTACTGGTAATACCTGAACTCCCATGCTCTTTCGCTGTTAAGCCTCAGGGAGACACACAACCACACAGGACATAAAAGGGTTTAACCTTCTTTCTTTAATGCACATGCAACTAAAAGCAGAATAGTTTCTTTCAGTTGTTAGGTAGATAACATTCAAACATTCAAACATTTCCATTTAAAAAAGAAAGCATTACATTCATTTCCAGTTTTTATAAGACTATGACTTGAACAGGGTTTAGAGGGTTTCAAAATGCATTCAGAAGTCAGAAAATGAACTCCATATTCAGCTAGAATACATTCTTTTCTCAACTGAAAGCAGATAATGTAATTCTGTAAATTATCAACACTCACCACTGCTTGAATAATTCCATTTGCAGCAAAACATGTTTGTAGCTTCAATAACAGAGTGTTTTCTTTCTCCTAAGCAATTTATGATTTTTTTAATCCATATTGGTTTTCTTCTTCTTCCCCCAATCTTATTATAATAGGTCAATTTCTTGGAGAAAGTGTACAGCAAAATACAGGTTATTATCCATAAATCTGTTTATTCTCAGTTTCTATTTTAAACTTTTCTTTGAAGAATACACTAATACCCGGACATGTAACTTGGGCATTTTATGGTAAGGTTTTCGCTTCCTGGAAACTCTATACTGACACACCCCTAGGTCTCTGGTCATGCTCTGTACATCTAAACTGCGATTCTCAAGGGAACAAGCACATCTGGAAAAACTTCTCGCTTAGAACCAAAGCGAATCTTCAAAGGTTTTTTAACCCCTTACAGGAACAAAGGTTGTTTTTTATGGATCAGTTTAATTAGCTGTGTAAATACAGTGCCACTGCTGCATCTGTACACATAATCAACCTTGATTTTTTTTTCCCTCTGACTGCTGTGATTTAGTCATTAAGTTAAGGAGGATTGCGAACAGAGCAGCATAGTTTTTGAACAAAGTGAAACACTGTTTTAAGCAGATCTGTAATGAGTCCTCGCTCTCTGATGCTGAAAATCTGATTGCTGTCTCCCAGTTGTTAGTAGGTGTGATCTTCCATGCAGCACCTCATTAAAGTACTTTTTAAAACTGCAGGTGCTGGTTAAGGCTGAACTTAACCAACAGCCTCAGCTTCTTCAGGGTTCTATCCCAATAAACTGTTGTCCATTTCTGTTCTAACACAAAAAAAATTGTAGTGTTGGTGGTATTTTTGTGCTAAAGCAGTTATCTCACAGTAATGTCTTTTCAAAGTTCCTGGCAAAAAAATAAAGACAGTAATCAAGTCAGATCCAGGGTTGGTTAGAAATCCAGTGGCAGTAGAGTGAGGAAATAACATTCATTGGGTTTCAGATTACTAATGTGAATTGTAAATAATATCAGTTTATCAATTGGTCAGACTGTCATTTTTAGAAAATGCTGTGTTTGTGTCTCGGGGGAAACTGGCAAATCTGGTGATGAGGCATCACAGTAAAACATTGAGATATTAGGTATCATGTTTTTCCCAATGTTTAAAAACCAGCCAGCGATGTAGTATCTGGTGAATTCTGTTATTGTCTGCTTTGCAGAATTGATATGGTTGGAGTATTTTTTTTTTATCATTTTTGCTCCCATATTAGTCATTGCAGGGACAAGGTCATGAGATACTGCCAGAGAGTTATTCCCTCTTCATTACCGTTGGGGTGAGTCTGATGAGAGAGAGTTCCAGGCTTTTCATCAAACAGCACAATAAAAGCATATACCATCTTATTCTCCAGCATTACATCTGTCACTGCTGATTTCTTTATCACGACTGTAAAGGTAATGTTTCAGATCTTTGTGAAAAGCCTACAGGTCATAAAATGTATTGAGTTTAGAAGCGAATGTTGGAGTATATGGGCATAATTTATGTCATCATCATCAGTGCAGTGCTGGTGCCTGAACACGGAACAGTGGTTTATTAGTGGTGGTGGTTAACAGGCATAATTATGAAACAGTCATATATCACATTTTAAGTGTTCTTAGCTTGGGTTAAGGGCATCTTTTAGAAGGTGTCAGTATGTGTATGTATACTTCCCCTTTTACTAAGCATGCAGCTTGCTAGATTACTGGAAACTGGGCAGCCTTTAGCCATTCCACACAAGAACTAAATGCCTTTTATTTCCTAGCCCTTGTTGGCAGTTTCATTTATTGTCTTCCAAAAAAAAAATCAGAAGCATTTGTCTTTTCATTTGCATGCATAACTTGTCGGTGATGGCAGTTACTTATTGTGCATAATGAGGTCCTGGAATGAATGCACCAGTTGTCTGTTGAGCTCTTGATGCCTGCTTGTGCCTTTCAAGTCGACAGAAGCGGAGCCGTCAGCCGGTGTTGATACTTCAGTTTTGCAGCCCCCAGCTTCCCCTCATTTTAACTACAGAACAGCTGCCACTGGAAGAACTTCCATATCATTTCCTTCTGTGGAACATCAAATGCAGCGTTTTATCTTAAGTGCAGGAAACGAGTCAATTTGCTGTTTAAGGAAGTTTTAACTGGATGATCAGCATCCGCATCAGCTCACATCTCCCATGAGCTCCAGAAATGGAAGGATGTGAAATAGGACTGACCTGGACATGGCCTAGTCATTCATTTCTTGTTTTGTGTCTTGAATGGAATCTTGTGTCTCGGCACATAATCGTTCATTATACTGCAAGTGCCTGCTAAACCAGCTCTTTCTACTCCTTGAATTATGCCCAGGGAGTACCGGTCAGGCCTAGCCTATCCTGTTGAAAGTGTACAGTGAAATGCATTTGAATTCCTCTTCTCTACATGGACTCCTTTCAGTTTAACTCTTATTGCATGCCACGGAGGGACAACATGGGCATGGGTGTAGAATTATCTAGGTGAAATATCTAAAAGTCAAGAGACTTTTAAACATTTTGTTTCTAAAACTTGGACTCCAGTTTAGGGTGTTTCTCTATGTTCAGTCAGGAATGTAAATTCATTATGTCATCTGTTAAGGCCATAAATTCCACGTTCCTCGGTGCTGGGACAGTGTGCTACCACTGGTTCGAGCTGCTTGAGGGAATATAAGGGTTCCGATTGTTGTGTTCATCAGGTTTTTTTCTTTTTTTGCTCCTGCTTACGAATCCAGAAATAACTAACAACAGCGAATGTTGTTTTGGATATTTTGAGGTTCTCAGAAACCTATAATCCTTAATATTGGGAAGACAATTGGATTTCTGTGTTGAACTTGGCTTTCCGGACTGGAATAGGAGGTGCGAAACCGAGTGGGAGGGCTTTAAAAAGCTGACAAGAAGGAGAAATGGGGATTGGAGCTTTTATTTTCCTTTTTGATATTAAGACATTTATTCAGGCAGTCACACTTGCTTGCTGCCAGACCAGCCTTTATTGAGCAAAGATGGTGTCTTTTGCCAACACAAGCTTATTGTTGCAGTGTCAACAGGCTCTTTGTCAGACCATTTAGATCTCTGGAACAAAAAAAAACCCCAATGTGGTGACATCACCGCTTTTTTTCTTGAAGCTCTCTGTTGTATTTGATCGACGACTTCATGGGAGGGAATACCAGACATTAAAGGCAAAGAACAGGTTCTTGGCTGGGTCTAGATTTTGCATGGACTGCGGTTCATCCTCTCCACCTAACACACACCATATTGAGAGTCTCTTAGTATGTATATCTAGTACAGTGTATAGTATTTTTGAGATTCAATTAAGGTTTCTGTAATAGAAAATAGGTATTTATGAAGTATATTAGTCAACTGTTTTTATAATATACAGTTAAGTTACAATACAGTTAACAATTACACCTAAAAGCTGATGTTTTTTTCTTCTGCCTTGTCTGGACAAACAGCAAAAAAAAGTTTTGCTAAGATGAGAAATAAGAAATTTAAGGCAATTATAAATGAATAAAAGCTACAGTATTATCCATATGGTTGGTGTGTGACCCATTTTGCACGATAGCTGTTTTTGCGTAGTAGTGAGATCTATTTGACTGTAGGACTTGACTTCTACTGAAGGCACAACGTGAAATGTGAACACAGCACCGACTCCTGCAATCAGAAGTGCTTGTGGAGAGCCCAAGATCTCTGTCTGGTAGAGATCAGTTTGCTGTATCACTGAAGCACGAGAAAAAATGTGTCAAAGATGTGACTGCAGCATCAGTTCCTGAAAACAATAGTGAGGTTTAGCCTATGTGATGCAAGATAAAACCTGACTGACCAGACATTTGGCTACTTCTGCAGTTCTTCTGCAGAACACAGTGGTTACAGTAGGTTAGTCTCTAAGCATTGTGGAAAAGGAGCTGTGCGAGAAGTACTGTAAAAAACCTTAATCCTGTCAAAATGAGCTAAAGCTGCTGAATAAATGACTGTCTGTTGTTGTTGGCATTGTTCCGTTGTTGCGATATGTTTTTCTGGCCATGTGCTCCCATGCTTTCTAGCAATCCAACACTCAAAGGAGAGAAAGGCCAAAACTCTCGCCCCACAGTTAATTTGGATAGGAATTTCTGGTGCCTCTGATAGTGCCTTCTAAATCCTGCAAGAAAAATGGGCAACTGGTTTATTCATTATCCCAGAAAAAAATTTGCCTTTATAGCTTCATTATCTTGCTGAATACAGATTCCGATGCTGGAGAGCTAAGCTTGTACTTTTCTGTTTCCAATCTGAAAAGCCAGGGAGTTTGTGGTTTTGAAACTCGTGTCTCAAGTTACAGCATTATTCCAAAATAAGTTTTTCGTTCAGTTGCTTCTGGGAAGAGGCCCAAAGGTCTAATGTCAGCATGGGGTTGACTGTCGTTTTGTGTAGATTTCAACCTCAAGCCATCTCTTCTTGACAGGCTAGAGTCTAAGCAGATGCCCCGTGTGTCCTTTTGTTTTTTGAAAATGGTGAATCTCCAGCCTGAGAGGCTGGCAGTTTAATATGTAGTGTACCGGTATATTAGCCTCTGACTTCGACACGCTCTGCTGCTGAGCAGAGCAGGCTTTATGGTAATGCTTTGGTATGCTTTAAAGTTGTATGAGAATGAAGCATTTGACACCAGCATGTTTCCGTTTAAAACGATTGAAGATGTCAGCTGTACAGTTGACTCCCCTTTCCCACCCATTTTCCCAGTTGTTGCTGGTAACTCACAAGGGAACTCTGTTCAGAATTCTTTAATTAATCCAAAATTCCTGCCAGACAAAGAACCGTTGGCCAGAGCTTTCTGGCATGCCGAACACATAATAACTGCACAACGAAGAAACTCCCTACAGTGATGCATGTGTCCCTAGCAAAGTTCATCCACCATTTTGTGTGCACAAATCCAGTACAGGCAGCAAAATCTTTGCAAAAGCTTCAAGTAGGAACCAGGAAAATTGGGCTTAGAACCTTTCAGGACGGTATTATTTCTATAAACCCTTATTGAGGACGTAGGTGTGTTTTTCTTGTTTAACTTTTGGGTGTAGGTTTTATTAACCTGGTTGTAGACCTGGGTTAGATTCAAACAAGGGAGTGGATTGAGGTCAGAGCACCAAACACACAGCAGATGAAAGGAAAGGGAAGAGCTTAAAGGTCATTGGATGAGGAGATAATTTCCTGGTCTGTTTTAACTCCTGGAGGAGGGTAGAGTCTGTTGCCCAGCATTCCCTTTCTGCAGAAAGAGATGCATCACTCTGGGTGCTTCTTGTTGTCCACAGCATAGGCTCTGCACTGGAATAATGTAAATGTCACCCTGAGGCCAGTTCTGTTCTCTCAGCTCTTTCCTTTCAAAGCTATTTGGCTGTATTAATGCTTATTAAATAAAAGGTACACTGTGGTTTCTCACATTTTTGAGTCACATTGTACTAAGAGGGCTGCTCTGGTACGTTATGATGATGCTGAAACCTGCTTTGTTTTGAAGAGGCAGGAGGAACTGCTTGAGTTGTACCTTCCCAGACCATCTGACCATGTTGTGCAAGCGTAGGATCTCTCTCTTGCAGAGGAAACTGTTGTCACAAACGTTTTGCAATCTGGTTTTTATCTGGACACCTGGGTGTGAGCTCTGACAGTGCTGTTTGTTCGAATATTGTTTCTGATCTTTCAGATATGTGAAACCACCAGAGTCCTATGCTGTCGTGCACTGTAATGTTTGACGTGTTTGACATGCGTGACAGGGACTGATGAATTATAAAACTGACAGTGTCTGAGGAGATGCTTTTTAAGTTTTTTTACCCCGTTAATGTAGCCTCCATGTGAGTTTCATTAGCTGGAATTTAGTAATGGTTTCTTATATGCTGTTAGAGACGAATAAACCCGAGGAAATAAAACACTAGCCCTTTAAAGGCCCGTCTCCTGCGTGAGTGAGCGCCCCCTTTTGGTTCCAGTCTGGAAGGTGGTTTGTACAGGTGTGGTGTCTGCTGCCCTCTAGTGGCTGCCTGCTTTTTTTTTTAGTGTTTCCATTGTCGTAGAGTTGAAATAGTTTAGCGAGCACAGCGCTGGCAGATCACTAGTAAGAAGCTTAAATCAAAGCCATTATAATCATTTACATAACCGTCACAGTGGTTTTCTTCTGATACATCAGGTACCTTACAGATGGTAGTGTCACTACTGAATGTATTCCTGTGTGCTCTTAGATAGATAGATACTTTATTGATCCCGTGAGGGAAATTGCAGTGCAACAGCAGCTTAACACACACAACACAGCCACAGTGTAACGAATTATATAATAGTACAATACATACAATACAATACAAGAGTTACTCACAGTCCGGACGCACAAGAACAAACTAGAACAGAACAGTACACAGAAAATCGTATCACACTCATATCACACATATGAATATAAATATAGATGTAACTATAGATATAAATATAAATGTATTGCACAGGTCCCTGGCATATATTGCACAAAAAGTGGTTGTAAACGAGAAAAAGAAAACGAAAGAGAACAGATGTAGCAGTAGATGTGTAGATGGGTTTAGTCCAGAAACAGGTCACTGTCGATGTTGCCTCTGCCAAGACGCAAGGTGGATGCGTTGTACAGTCTTATGGCAGACGGCAAGAATGACCTCCTGTAGCGCTCCCTGTCGCACCGTGGATGAATCAGTCTATTGCTGAACGTGCTCTTCATTCCTGCAAGCCTGTCATAGAGGGGATGGGAGAAGTTGTCCATGATGGCCTCTAGTTTGGACATCATTGTGAATAGTGGCAGGCATTACTACTTTTACTGTCCCAGATGAGAGATTTGCTTTGCACATAATTAAAAAAAATGTACGCGATACATAAACCATTTAACACAGCACGAGCCATTAACAAATAGAATTCATGCATGCGTAAAATTAAGAAAGCTGTAAGTCCTCACAGTTTGAAAAATAAAGTTGGGTCATCAGTGAGTGATGCGTAAGATACATTCTGAAGACAAAATCTAACAATGAATTACCTGTGCAAATGTAGCTGGTTAATAGCTGTGGAAATAAAAGATAACTTGGTTGTGTTGCAATTAAATCGAGGTAGTCTGAATTGACTCCGTGATGGTAGGAGCTCAGATTCACTACGCAAGGGGTGGTCATGACAGTCAGTGATTATGCAGACCTTCTGCAGTATTTGTTTGATATAGATGTCTGAAAACTGTAACTGTTGTGCACAGATAATGTTGCTGACTATCCACATTATCCCTACTCAAAGTGGGAACTCCAGGCTTTGGCCTTCTGTGTTGTTTTCAAACATGGTTGCCTTACAATATAATTATTGACATCCAGTTCTTCCTGGTATCCCCCACGAACAGTGCTTGATTGGCCAAAATAAGTTTGATATTTATGCAGTGCTTGTTTGAATAATTCTCCTTTTGTGTTTTTAAGCAGTACTGACTTTTTAAGGTTTTGAAAATGAAAGTGAATCTACGGGGACTTATTGTAATTAAATCTAGAAATAACTGGATTGGCTTTGTTGCTGAAGCTGTACAGTAGGGTTTGTACTTGTGAAGTTTCAGTGCATGCTTTGGCCTTCTGTGTTTGCAAACATGATTCCCTTTGGTGAATAGCTGAATAGCTTGGTTGCGTATAATCAAGTCCACCCTGAACTGCAACAGGCTGAATTACAGTAGATAGTATGTATGGTGAAAAAAAAAGTACAGTAAGTGACCCTCCCATATATGATCATTAAAGTACTAATGTTAATGTACTAATGTAGTAAAGTTCTAAAACTAGCGCATTGACTTTGGCTTAATGAACATAACATTAGTCAACTAACACAAACAGTAATCACAACCTCATGGTAATCAGTTCAAATAAATCCCTCCTCTGCCTCCTGCGGATGCCTGCACTTTCTCTCTCCATCTCCCCTGCTCCCCTGCTATAAAACGGTTCCGTGGCTAATCTGAAAGTCACATTTCAGAGCCTTCGTCATGGTTACATCTGGCTGTGCTCTTCTTCCATCCAAGTCCCTCGTCGGCCAGACCGAATTCCCAATAAGCGAATTTGCGAATGTTAAGAACACAGATGTCGAGACCCTGCAGTATTGTGTTCACCTTGGCCTTCAGTAGTGTTTGGATCCAGAGAATGTGCTGCCTCATGCTTGTTCAGTGCATGATGTGGAAGTGGAGTGCCATCTGCTGGCGAGACAGCAGGGTTTCAGTCTACTTCAAATATCAAATTAAGCTTTAGAAATTCCTTGAGAATTTGGAACTTTTATAATACTATAAAAATATAAAAATACTATTAAAAGATGCTATATACGCTCAAAATCTTTATTATAGTACTCTTGAAGCATCTAAGGATTTGCTTTTGGTGAATTCACCCATCAAAGTCTAAAGAGTCTAAATCTTTTTAAATTCCCCCCAATTATTCCCCATCTTGTCAGGAAAAATAAACTTTACAGGAATTGTATCAATATAAACATGTTGAACACTAGTATAGTGCAGAATTTTAAGAGTTATAAGTGACACACATTGAGATAAATAACATATTTGCTAGATGTGTAAATTACTCAGCTTTATATTCTATTCATTTTTGCGTATACATAATATACACAAAATCTAATACTAAATGACTAATAGAGAACACCAGTTCCATAATTTAAAAGAAGGCAATGCTGATACATTATCAAGTAAAAAGTGAGAGGGAAGTGTCTGTGACATGCACGTTAGAATATTGTTAATATGTCAAAATGCAGTGTATTGGTGAATGAATTGCATAAAAATGTCTCTGACGGACCTCCAGAAAGATTTTTTAGAAGGCAAACCTACTATTCAGGTAGGTCTAAGATTGATAAAGTAGTTCAGGTGGGTAGCTGCATTAGCATGTGTAGGCTGCAAAGGAACAAGTAATAGGTTTATTCCATGCTGAAAAGAGAAGAAAGGAAACACGTTTCGGCTGTGGAGCCTTCTTCAGTTGTGAAGAAGGCTCCACAGCTGAAATGCTGTTTTTCCTTTCTTTTCTTTTCAGCATGGAATAAAGCTATTACTTGTTCCTAAGACTGATAAATTGTCTCCAAGTATGAATGCGTGGTAGATTGTCAATATTTGGTTTGACAAACCATCATTTACAATAGCCTAAGTTTGAATAGGATTTGGAGGTTAATCTATTCAAATTGGTAAGGTTAAAATGTTTTTTTGTATATCTGAATAAATTCCTCAAACATTCTATTGATTGAGGTTGGCCTACCAGTTTTAGGAGATTCTTTTATTAGATATTGACTTGTATTTTAGTTTGGTCATGAGAAAGTGGAAATTTTAAAATTATGCAAATACACCTGCAAATACATATGTAACAACACGCTTATTCAGGGCCCCTCAGGTCCGGATCACCCAGACAACATCCTGTATCTCCTCATTTACTGTATCCCTTGCAAAAAATGCCCAGCTGTCTAACGTTAGGGATACCGGAAGGAGACTAGGAGACCGCTTCAGAGAACATGTTAGGGCTGTGAAGATTAAATGTTTCTCCAAGCCCATAGTTTCTCATTTCACCTCAGACAGCCATGATCACACTGATCTCTGTTCTCAAAGAAGGGTTTCTCATCTCCCACAGCAGAAGGACAACAGAAACCAAACTCATCCTGAAACTAGGTTCACACCCCCCCCATAACAGACTTATTTTCATGTAGTCTTCTCTATTCTCATGTAGGTTTTGACTTCACACCTTTCTCCACCCTCTCCACTTTGCACTTCCTGAGCAGCCTCTCTTCCTTTTCCCTCTCCCTCCTCCTCCACTTTTTGTTCTCCTGTGCTATTTAATCTTTGCCACCTACCCTGTCTTTCTCACACCTGAAGTGTTGTTTCCTTTCTTTTCTTTTAAGCGTGGAATAAACCCGTGTGTTACCTGTTCCTTTGCATGCTGACTCAGCTACCTACTTGAACTATTTTAAAATTGTTTAATACATTTGAAAGTGATCTACAGTCTGGCTTCAGTTTTCCTTTGCAGAAGTGACTCAGGCTGAGAATGCAGATTGTTTTTCGCACACTGAGGTTGTTCTGGTCAATACAAGTAGTTCCTGTGAGCATCCACAGGGTGGTGCCATTGAAGCATATTTTACTTTGTTATGAATTCATTTAAAGTGTTAATAAATGATAAAGTATTGCAATGTAAGCAGTGCTTAAGAACATATTTCTTCATTTTAGTTGTTCCTAATCCTATACTGGGCCCTGGGGGTGAGAGGACACTGTTTTTGGATGCCTGAAAAACTGCAATTCCCTGTCTTGAGGCCATTACAGATCCGGAGTCTGTTAGAACTTACAAGTGTCATTTAAAAGTGATTTATCA
Organism: Atractosteus spatula; assembly: GCF_055471065.1. NCBI lineage: Eukaryota > Metazoa > Chordata > Actinopteri > Semionotiformes > Lepisosteidae > Atractosteus > Atractosteus spatula. Next base: position 18,554,045 of record NC_142709.1, on the reverse strand, counting down.
TCATTCAGTGTTTCCTTTGAGGCCATTTAGCTTCATTTAACAAATTACAGCTCATTAAAATCTTGGTATATATGTTTATTTTCTCTGCTTGATGTGTTTTAATGCATATATAAAGCTCCATGAGAGACTGGGCTGTACAGTTTAAAGCTGGCAGTTCTTGGTTATAAGTTAGTGCCATGAGCCAAAGACCTCAATGGATAGAAACGCACAGGAAAAAAGTTGAGCAATAAATTTGATGTTTGGGGTCTTTCAATAGAGTCGTTGGATTACAATTAAAAATAAAACTACATCACCTGCTCATGCCCGTCACCTGACTAGCATGGTGCCTGGTCCCCATCCTTCTCCTGGTGGGTGGTGAGCCCACATGAGGGCTCCATGTAGCCGTTTAAGGCTGAGCCTGGCTGGGTAACGAGGGCGTCCCAAGCACACCTCCCTCCGACCAGACCCCACAGGTGTGGGTTTGCCAAGAGTTACCCTACCAGGACAACACAGCTCCAAGACTCCCTGGGGCGCTCAAGCCCCTCCACCATGACAAAACCACCATCCCAGGGGACGGAGGAGTACTAGACACAGCCTACTGGGAAGAAGAGACGCTGGGGCAGATACTGGACATGCTGGAGGGATTATACCTCTCAGCTGAGAATCCCCCAGGAGGAGCTGGGGAAAGAGAAGTCTGGTCTCACCCTGCTCAGCCTGCTACCACCACAGCCCTCACCAGGACTCGGCAGTTAGGAAAGGAGATGAGATGAAAATTGTAAGGCATCGCAGACATTGTTAAGACTTCTAACATATGAGTCCCAGCTAGAACTTAAATGTTCCAGGCTGCTTTAATAAGTTTGGTAGGATTGTTTTTTTTTCTATTACAAAATATTGTAAAACCTTAATGTAGTAGAAAATAAAAATACTAACACCTAGGGCATTGCTTGATTTCAGTGTTTAGTAAGTAGTTATTGATAGTTATGTTTGTAGAAATATTTCTCAGTGTCCATTTCAAACTGAAAATTGATCAGATGCCCATCAGTGCCTAAGCTTAGGTTTATTAAATGTCTTGTAAGACATCCAATTCCTGTCAGAACCGCAGTGCGCTTCTCCTTCAAGAATGAGCCGCCATTTGAATTCTTTCCTTAACATTTAATGCATGGCATGACTTGGAGCACTTTTCTGGACAGGCACCATGAAAAGGATTTAGAGATGCTTGGTTTTTGATGTTGAAGTATTAATTTCTTTACTGCAGGTCTTGTGACCGCACAGAGAGCTCTGAAGATTTGGAACTGTTGCTGAGCCAGTGCCAGTTGATTTTTATTATTTTTAATAGTTCTTTGCTGGTCGGCGGGTGGAAAAACCAAGGGAGAGGAAATGACTTGCAGTGCGTCAAGACTTAGTCTGGGAAAATTAACAATTGGCAAGAGCACAGCGAGCTGTGGAATAGGGTTTTCCACGAGTTCTGCGTAATACACGCATCAAATCCTGTCTGACGTTTGTAGTAGTTTGTTGTTGTGATTATTTTCTGTGTTCATGTTGGCGTAGTTGCGATCAAAGAGAGGCTGGAGAGCACAGATTAAGTTGTTGTTGTTGTTGTTTTTTTTTATTTTGCTTGTTTTAGAAAGGGCAGCATGGCGGCGCAGTGATGGGCACTGCTGTCTTGTGGTTCGGGGACCCTGGGTCCCATTCCTGAGGTGCTATATGTGTGGAGTTTGCACGTCATCCTCGCGTTTGCATGGATCTCCTCCAGGTGCTCCAGTTTCCTGCCACAGTACAAAGACATACTGGCAGGTTGAATTGGCTTCTGAGAAAAAAGGACCCTGGTGTGAGTGTGTGTGATTGTGTCTCTCTGTGCCCTGTGATGGACTGGCATCCCATTCAGGGTGTACTCTGCTTTGCTCTCGTTAATTTGCTAGGTTATGCTCCAGATCCCCCCCGACCCTGCATTAGATCAAGCTGTTAAAAAATAGACCAGTAAATGTTTTTGAAACTAATGTCATCCCTTGAATGTTATTTAATAAATGTAGCACTAAATTGTACAAAGTATTTAGACATGCATGCATTTATCAGACAGGAGGGGGGTCTTGGGCTGTAGAAAACATTACATTTATAAGGTGATAGGATTTGAAGTTCAGAAGATAGCATTGTTCAGTAAGTAGTTTACAATAAGCTATACATTCTATTGAAGACAGAGGTGTAGCTGTTTTCCTAGCTTATGGGTTGGAATATTTCAAGACTAGAGCTTAGAAGAGTTGAAAACGTCCTCCTGCAGACATTTCAAATTCGTAGTGATTCTAACAACGGAAATATAGAAGCAGAAGCAGATTACGTTTTTGTGGATGTTCTTGAATCGCCAAACGTTTGCAAAATTATTGATTTAGCAGTACGGCTGTTTCCCTGATTTATTAGGAACTGATTAAAATGTTGAATTTCTATGAGCTTAGATGTCCCTTTTTGAATTTTGAAAAAATGAATCCACTTTGGCCCCTCTTGGCATGTGTTGCCTTTTTTCCTTTCGAAAGTTGGCACTTCTGCAGAAAAAGAATTTGGGCTGACCGTTTTTACCAGCGGTTTAAAGGCTCTGAAGACTTGGAAGTCCAAGCGCACTTATTTGGTGTTTTTGAACTGATCAGATTTGAATTTCCTACGAGAGCCCCTCTGGTGCTAAAGAAACATCTGAGGTGTTAACTGTGCAGTAGGAAGACGTTCGCCAAAAGTTCTGGGTCATCGCGTTTGTGCACCCCTCCCTCCGGAGCCACTGCTTCAGTTAACCGATGACGGAAAAGCAACTGAAAGTTGTTTGGAGCTTCGGAAAGAAAGAAGCCGGAATAAAGAGGTCTTTGTGGAGTTTCCCTCGACTGGCTTCAGAGATGGCACGCCGAGGAAGGCCAGCCGCAGAGGGCTCCGTGGCAACAATGGCTAGAGCGCTGCTGTGACTGGTTCAGACCAGATCCGCTCGCTCGCACGCCGGCCTGTAGCTGAAGGAGGAGGAAGTCGAGGTCCTGGGACTTGAATCCCTGCGTTGAAAAGTGGCCGTGAGGGCAGTGCAGTAAAGTAGGGTCAGAAAAAGCTCTGAATAGCAACGACTCACCAGCATTCACTGGTGTAGTCGTTTAAGCGCAGTCTTTCAAGTGCATTTCTATTCAACTTAATGTAGTGCTCAGTTTTTTTGTTTCCTCAGTAAACAGTCCTCAGTCTACTGGCAAACGTTATTCAGTGCTTTAGGTGTCTCAATGTAGAGGTTAAAAATGATTTTTGAATGATGTATACAGTTTGAAACCTATCATTTCTACTCCTGTAAATTCCACATTGGTTTTTTCCTGAACCTTGTTGTACATACTGTACGGCAGTCCTTCTGTATCAGAGAAGGGCTGGGGGTGTGTGGAACAAGCTGCCCAGTCATGTTCTTGAAAGCCAGGGTATCCACACCAAGAAGCAGCTGGATGAGATTGTTGGATATGTTAGCAACCAGCTACCAAAGGGATGAGAATGGCCACGTCTCCTTGGTAACTGTTGCTTTCAGAAAAACACTGTGAGGGAAAAATGTACAAGCACATCATTTCTCTGGTGTACGCAGACTAAGACTATTGTAAAAAAAACAGGAAAAGGAATGGCTCAACTCCATAAATTTTATCACAACTAAACAGCATTCTGCTTTTCTACTCGGTTCCATTAGAATAATTTGTAGGGAGACTGTGGCTGACATTTTTAAATCAGGGCATCGTACTGCCTTTCCCCAGTACTGTTCTGGAGCACGTCATTGAAGATGTATACAGCCGAAAATCACTTCCAACTAAGAAAAAATAAAAATAACGCCTAGGACAGAGATCCAGCTCCATAGCTAAACCCGAGACACTTATATTTGAACAAAATCCAGCTTATACTAAATACCTCGGCGTCACAGCTTTAATGTTGACGTACTCTCTAATCTAGGACATTTGTGACCCTGCCATTGAACATTTAATTGGATGTGGAACTGATCAGGGAGAGAAAAGCACAAGGCCGCATCAGAGTAAGAAAGGGAGTGCTGATCTACAAATGCTACTGTGGCATTTCTGATCCAGAAAGTCACATCTTTCCTTGTTCTGCTTCCATGATGCATGTAGTCATACTGGAGGCTTATTTCCTGCTGGTTGGAAATTAAAGAATGGTTTAGCTGCTCTATAAGGGGAGCAGGTTGTCCAATACAATCTATAGTGTTCTTGGAGTTTGATGTTGTATAAAGTGACAGTTGATGTTAAAGTCACAGGGCTGAATTCACAGTGTAAATTAGTGGGCACGTTACAGAGATCTTGTTAATGACACTGTGTCATCTCCGAGTGTTGGGGCTAGTTCTGTTCTGTGTGGGGATTATCAGACTCCTGAACATTTTCGTTTTCTACGTCTTGTTAAATTTAGCTTGCGTTGTGAATGGTGTAGGAGCCGTGTTTCCCTATGAACCTTGCAGTACATCACAGTAAGGCCTGACAGTTTCAATATGAAGATAAGGTAAAGCAATACTGAGGAATGAAAGCAATTCTTGTCTCCTAAATATTAAATGAATAACTATTTTAAAACATGAATTAGTCCTCTTTAAATAATTTGCTACTTATCTTTTAGTGGTGTCTACATCCAAAGAAATAGAGAGCCCATCAGTCATGATGGAGGAAGAGTCTGTTGCAAATTCAGTGCAGTTTTTCACACTGAAGGAGTACTATCTGATGCAGAGTTAGCTATCTCGGTTCCAAAAATCTAACCAAGTCTAGCTACTGTAATTCTAAAACTAATGTAGGGATGCCTGTTATATTTGGTTTATTTCAAGAAAGCTTTAGTATAACTATGCAAATGTACTTCCAGTCAATCCTACACAACTGGCAACGTCAGATACCAGAGAGCTTAACAGAAATCTGAAAGCAAGAAGACATAGGACTGGGCAGGAGAGCGTTACTAAAAGGCTTTCTTATTGCCAGTTATTTGGATTCTATGTCGATTTTATTTGTTTAATAAATTCTCAGGATTACTCTGTGATATCCTCAGACTTTGGCTGCAACTTTCTCTAAGAGGTGAAATTATTATTTAGGCAGATATTTAAGACTGTTGTGATAACACAGATGTGTTGCAGTTAAATTCTGCAAAAAGTGGATAAAAAGAAGGCACTTCTCGGTTAGAGGGGAGGCTGTGTGACTGTGTGATCTTCCAGAAGTCTGAGGTGAATGGGGTCACGCCAGTGAACACAGCGTTTGTTCTTGTGCCAGAGTGAGGGATTGTGGTCTGTAGGAACGGAAGGAGGCTTTCTACAGGTCTGAAATCTTTGTTAATGGCCCTTTTCTGTCTTTTCGTCTTGTCTAGGGAGTCATTAAGATCCGTTATCTGTGTTTCAGACATTTGAAGATAATCATTGCCCCATATTTGTCTGGAAAAGTTTGAATAATTTACGTATTTCTGATAATATGAAATGCTTGTTATGTAACTTCTCAGGCTGTAGAGAAAGCAGATTCTTCAAAACTGATTTCGGCCTGCTGAGCACGAAACATTTTTGGCACTTCAACCAAACTCAAATTGTAAAAAACGTTTTGCAGAACCAGTTAGGACATGGTGGAGACAAGGTTTCTGTCTGTATCGCTTGTTCAGATAGTACTTTCTGATCACATTTTGAAAGCATTTGACCAAAAGAAAATGATACTCGTCATCACAGTGGAAGCGAGCTATTATAATCTGAAGGTTTAATCTCATATGTTCCATCACCGTGCACATTATGAAGAACGGGGCTCTACCATGATTAGAAATATTTGTTTCTCGTGTGGTGTTGCGTATCGTATGAAGTTTTAACAGTATAAAAACTTGGCAGTAAGTCGAGGTATTCATACACTTCTGTGTGGTTAAGGCCTCACGAAAGAATTCCTCTGAAACAAAGCCAGTTGTTTCATTTGGAGACTGGGCAGTGCTCGTGATTTCCGTGCTTACGCTGGGGACGTGATGAAGTGGCACGGCGGATAAGCCCTCCGAGGCTGAGGAGCTGCGAACCCCCTCTGTGGGCTGCCCGGACGAGCGCCGAAGCCCTGTGCTAAGCAAACTGGATTCCGCCGGTCTGCACGCTGCAGATGGCCTCCCGGAATTAGGGCAGCCAGCAAGCGCCGCGACTGCGGACCTGACAGGTGCACATACTGTAGAGCCTTGCGAATGGAGCTCCCAGACGAGCGTCGCTCAAATACATTTTAAAAAATCAGATTGCATCACAACGTTACTCCCTCTGTGTTGAAAAGCCGTCTGCTCTTTTTGTCATATGGCAACTCTTGGCTTTTCTGCACTGGGATTGATATTGTGACCCAATATTGCAGTCTTCTGTTCCAGAAGTGTGCTAATACTCTATTGTGAAAAGCATTAAAAAAAAAACAAACAACCATCTCAATGTTTAAACTAATACTGTCGGTTGGGTTAGAAATTTAAATCGTTTTAGACATTGTTAAAATTATGTGCTGTATAAAAAAAGTTGAGGTGTTTTTTTTTCGGTACTCGTTTTGTGCCAGCTATGGCGAGGCTGAAGCCAGAGTAATTGCAACACTGGTATCTAAACACAACAGTCCCATTGAGCACAAGAAAGGAAACATTTGCTTTTAGACTTACCTGAGACTCATCTGACTTCACCTGTTTGTTTGGTAACTCGATTAAAATGATCTTAACCACCAAACACCACCTCACAAGGCAGTTGGTTGGGAGAAGGAAAAAGTTATTCATCTGCCATGAGATTGCTTATGTTTTAAGGGGAAGGAAGCCATTGAAGAAAGTAAATCCCAAGAAACTGCCCATCTTTGTTGATCTTTCTTTTATTGTATCTCTTTTTAGAGATGCTATCAGCCATTTCCACACGGGTAGACTTGCAGTTTGAAAACCACTTCCGGTCAGAAAGGTTTATGTAAACTCGGAAGCATGCGTAATGTAGCCATGTTCACGTCATATCGCAGTCTTTATTTTTGCCACTTAAGTGTTATAGGTGTCTCATAATGGATGCTTTGTAAGTTAAATGAAGTAACAACTGTAACAGCAGTCCTTTGATATCCATAGTGAAGTAGGAACAGCTCTTGATCAAAATGCTGTCTAAAAGCTGCAGGAGGTTGTGTCAAATGTCAGTTTGGAAAAGAGGAGCTGTGTTGTAATCTCAGATTTTTTATGATTATATGCACTCTGCACTTCCATTTTACAGTTTGTGTCCAATATGCATACATACACAGGGTCTCAGTCTTGATTGTCTTCATTGCATTTTTCTATATGGTGTATTTCATTCTCAAGATATCGTAAATTGTGATTTTTGAAAGGATTGTTTAACTCGTGGGTAGTAGCAACTCATGAATAGTAGCAGGCTAAGGTGGTGGTCAGACATTCTCTTCCATGTACCCTGCTTGTATTTGCTCTTTTCTGTTCTTGTTGATACAGTTAGTGAATACCGTGGACACGAAGCCTGCAGACTTCCATAATTCTAGGTTATCTGCTAAGTCTTTCATGGCACAGGAATTAATTTCAAGTACTTCTAAATGTATGTGACGTTAATCAGTGAACTGTATGTTGGCAACAGGAAGGTGCAGCACAAGTGAACGAGGTCAGTGGTTGCAGACGGACAGAGAGCCTTCATTTCTTGAAACTGGCTGAGGGCACGTCACTCCTCATTAATCTCCAAACTCCTTGTAGTTTCTGTACTTATGGGATCCCGCAGAAACCCTGTGTTTCAAAGAAAACACTAGTAAAGAGTCAACTGTCAGTCTCCATATTCATCAGTTGTTGTTTGGGGTGGGAGGTGGGCAGGGGATTTATATGGTTTTAAGTTCCCATATGTGCTGGGATAGGAAGTGAGTTTTAACATGTTCTGTTTGATCAGGGTTATCGGAAATCATAAAATGTCCCTAGATGTTGAGTTGTGTAATTGTTTGATATCTTTATGTTAAAACAAGCCATAAGTGATGTTCGAAGCAGTTCAGGAAATGACAAAAGGTAGATTTGGTGGCACCCCTCCTGAAATTGATGAGACTTTTTGAGCTCTTGTATTTGTGGGAGTCATTGGTACCTCCCACTGATCTGCTTGGGCACCAAACAGTGTGTGAAGATGCATATCGCATCACTATCGCCAGATTAGACGACCATGATCTGACAGGCTTTGTTGAAGGATGTCTGGCCTCCACTAACATTTGCAGTCTGCTCTGTATTGTACGTGTTTCTCTGCCTGGGCCTTTCTTTCAATAGTTGTGGCGAAGGCATTTGATCAGCCTGGGTGGGAATGGCTTCTTGTTGGGATCAGGTGTCATCCGTATGGTCCGGATTTTCTTTGCTAACCCTTTGGCTGGTGTTATCAGGCAACAAGTGTTCTTTCCAATGATCGGATTCTAGGGGTTCTCTCTGCTTTCTTATTTACCCTGTCTCTGGATCCCCAGCTGAGGCTGTTCGTCCGTGCGCTGCTGTCACCCTCATGGCACAGGTAGTGCTCAGTGTGGGCAGTCCCGCGTGGGTCATGCGGTGAAGGCGCTCACTCAAGCACAGTCGGGGCTCTGTGAATGCAGGTTTGAGCCGGTGGTAGGCTGCTGGTCGTTGATGACTAAGGCTCCCCAAGGGGCTTGGCGAGATTAGTCGGCCAGGTCTCTCTTAGCCCTTATCCACACCGCAACCGCTGGCAACCGATCGAGGCTCTTGTAAGCACGTGGGGCTGTTGGTGAAAACCTATCCTGTTGTGGAAACTAAACGTCCAGTATGGGACTGCTTAGCCAGTGAGGATTTAAAACAGTGTGGCTCTAAGGCAGGCGGATCGGAGGATTCGGCCTACACTTTCTCACTCTCTCCTGTGTGCGGTTGTGGGGTTTGTAGCTTTCAGAGACATTGAAAATAGGCAATTGGCAGTTCCCTGTGGTTCTGATAAATATATTGGTAATTTTACGTTTATTAAAAAAAACAATAAATAATTAAAAAAACAACAAACACAAAAATCTCAACCTTGTGTCTTACTTTTTACAGATCTATAGTATATATCTTTCAATCTACTTCATCTTCTAACTTGTGGTGCTTCTGGTGTTTAATGAACTGACAGAAGAATCATTAATTGTGTTAATACACAAGTTTTGATAAAGCAAGAAATAGATGAACGACCTTTTGAGCCAAAGCTACTTTCCTAAAGCAAAAACGTAAATGTTGCTGGACTACAAATCGGTGCTACGTCTCAATAGCTTTTTCCCTGTTTTTTTAAAAAAACGTTTAAGTCTTTGGTTGTGAACTCTAGGGCAGCCTTTCTCAATTGGTGTGCCTTCATATGAGCAGGTGTAGGTGGAATTTGGGAAAAGTCGCATTACACAAATCCAAACAATATCAAGTAATTGTTTTTATTTATATATTACATTTGTAAAGTAAACAAAGTGTCGTGCTGTGCGTTTGGTGAACAAGATAGAGACCACTTTAAGACTGTACTCATGGAAACAGTCTGTGGTATGAACCCTGTTTTTCAAGTTTGATGGATATAGAAAACAGTCTGAGAGCAGTTGTTAGAGCAGTTGTGTGTTTAACTCTGATTAAATGTTGAAGTAAGTGTTGTATTGAATGTTAATATTAATGTGCTCAGACTGGTGATGTGTGGAGGGAGGCGGTGTGGTGCATTTTTTATGTAAGCTTGCCATAGGATGGAAAAGATTGAGAAACACCGCCATTAATTCCAAGCTGAGAAAGATCTATCATTCCAGCAGTAGAGGCTTCCTCAGGTATGACAGTAGAGTCGTTAATTAAAGGCTCTGTAGCCATAATGTGGTGGATTTGTTTTTTGCCCCCACTTTTCAGAGCGAAATGAACCTCTATTTGTTCTTGTGCAGCTCACGTGCTGATCCAGATCCTTGCTTTGACCTCTGTAGTTGTAAACTGGTGTAAAATCAAGTAATCCTCCAGCAGTGCATTGCAATTTCTGTTTTAACCTAATTCAGTGTAGCCTGTTAACTGTGTATTAGCCTTTATATAGGCCTTGTACTATAGCGTAATTAAGGTATGCTTTCCTTCAGGTTTGCACGTGTAGGTAATTTTTGTGAGCATCCTTGTACATTAGGAGGTACTGTAGCAGGTCTTAAGCTAATTTCATAGGTCTGTGTCTTTTTGATCATAAGTCCTTGAATTTGTGCTCATCACTCTAACGCAGCTAATGGGAATGTGGATTGAATGAATAATAACGTTTGAAAATGCTGGGGGAAATTTCCCGATCTGCAGTGTGTTCTTGGTCTCTCAGGTTGAGCACAGTTAATTCAGATCAGCTACGTCTGAGCCATTTTCAGATCTTGTCAGGCGTGACTAGTGGAAATGCCTCTGTAAATATGAATAACATATTCCAGATATCTACTGAGCTGCTGTTTGTGGGGGGGGGGAGGGGCAGGTGTGATGCACCATTTTGTTTTCCTCAGCCGCACAAATTCGACCTGAAATTTTTTTTTTTTGAATTGCAGACAAAAGGCGATTCGGCAATCAATACACACCCCAGCTCCCTCCGTGCAGAAGCTGTGGCGGCTTGACTTTATTACAGTAAAAGGGCCAGGGCTCGCCTGCTTCTTCCATCGTAACGATGATTCATCTGTCACTTTCTATAAAGGTCGCGATGATCCCACACAAAAGAGGGGAAGGCACAAACTGGTGTGGATATGGTGACTAGGACAGCGCAAGAGAGAGCAGCCCTCGGCACGCTCGAAGCCTTTTCTTCTCCTGTAGCTGTGGGCACTCTTTGATGCTCCATGCTGTAAAATGTATTTGGAGCAATTTGTTCTACGTTTTCTGCACATTTTTTGGTTAATCCTGTTAATGCCTGATTTCTTTTCACATTATTTCACCCACTGCTTTCATAATTACCACTGTTCACTATTACATAAGATGCAGCGTGGATACACCATAAGGGAGGGGCATTCAAGGGTAATGATGATTTTTTCTTCTTTCCTGGAAGTGTTTTAACTTTAAGTGTTCTTTTACCTGCTGGACTTCAGTTTTTTTTCTTAGAAACCTGTCCATAATTATATTGTTTACTGTGGTACACGTAGAAAGAAGTATAACTGAAAAGGGTCCAAAAAAGTCATACGTTATTTCATATTTATTGTCTATACACGTTTAATTAAGCCTTTTACGTCATTATAACAATGATTCTGTACCTACAGTAAATCGAAATTATATACAAAAAGATCAAGTAAATTCCAAACGTTTTTGACACAGTCCCAGTACTGAACCATGTGGCTCATTTCTGGACACCGTTTTTTATGCTAATTCTTGATGGTGGTGCAATTTTTAGAATTGCTTTGAATGTTAAAAGCAACAACTTTTCTTTAGTGCTTTTTAGTGCTGTTATAGAAGCAATTCAAGAGGATAATTACATGACCTTCCATATACCAAAAGGTAAAGCAGTTATTTCATGTACAAGAAGAAAGTAATTAGTCCATGTCCTTGTGCTGTGTGCAGTCTGTGGTTTATTTGTTTCCTTTCTACCAAACCAGTCTTCAAGCCAGCAGAATTTTACAGTGCAAGAGCTACAGTGTCTTGCTCGATAGAACAGCACAAGGAAACCACAGGGACCGAGATAGAGAAGTGCAAGGAAACAGGAAAGCTGGGGTCGTGAATCATATGGACTCGATTGGCGGCACAGCAGTAACGGTGAATTATTCACAAGTACAATTTTTGAGCATACGTCACAAGTTCTGAATAAAACAGGATACATTGGGCTCTCTTGAGAAGTCTGTGCTCTTGACATTTCAGGACTGTGTGTGTGTGTCACGCAGTGGTGGTGTGATAGTCACGTGCATTGCGTGTGCGTGTGTGTGTTGGGTGCCCAGTGGGTTAAGGCACAGCGCTGCTGCAGGGGTGGGGGGAGCTTATATCCACAGAGCCACATGTCTAATCTGTTTCTGTTTTGATGGCGCTTTCTAGCGTGATGGGAATGGGAATCGGATTGCACAGTCCAGACTTCACCCTGTGCTGCTTGTTAGTATGATGCAACTGAGCCTGCTTCACCACACATTCCCTTTCACTGATTTCACACCACCTCTGAACAAGAGCTATTACATTATTGTGAAGTAAAACAAAGTGTACAGTCTAGAGTGACATTAACATATAATTGCAAGAAAAAGCCACTAACACAAAGTCTAATATCCTTTAGCCTAAAGCCGGTAACATTTATATCAATGTTCAACTGAGTCTTTAACTTGCATGTGAGCCCTTTTCTATGTGATTTCTTTCTCCATGAATCGTATTGGAGCAGTGCTATCCTACATACAGTATTAAAAGGAACCTTTGCTCTTTACTTTAGATATGAACAGCTGATTAAAGAAATGTTCTTTACGGTGTTCAGTACTTCAGACGTGGAAGACATGTGCTTTGCTCTAGATCTGGATCCGTTAAGCCCTTAGTTCATAAGCGTAGTGTAAGAGGGTGATGAGAAGTGACAAGATACCTTGAACACAAAATTAAACCAGAGGGACCTGTCTCGAAGGAAATAATGTGACGAGCACCCAGTGTTCAGCAGGGAGGCAGCCTGTACTCAGTGAGCTGTAAAATCACTAATCATCATGAAGATTTTAATCTCTGTTGATGGTTTATGTAACAGCTCGTCACGTGACACGAGAACTGCGTGACATCACGGCTCGTCCTGCTTTCTGTTTTCATGCAGTCACTAGCAACCTGCCCCGAAGCAGCTCAGTGAGCACTGCACACGAAGACAATTGAAGAAATAACCACTCTGCTTTGACAAGCCTGCCCTGGACCCTCGTCCTGTATGCAGCTGCACGGAATATACTGCACTGGTGGGGAGGGGGGTGTGGAGAATGCAGGCTTTTAGTTTCCCAGAAAGGAAACCCTAACCGAAAAAGATTGGTCTTTTGGTAACGTGAGGTGAACGTCAAATTAACATATCAATGAGAGATCCAGTTCTCCAGGTACAAGGCCGGGACAGAATGGCCCTGAAACTGTTGTTTTGGGAGCTGGAACAGCACTTGAAAAGGTAAAAGAAATGAACAGCATGAATTGAAACACGACCCATGTGAGCTTGATAAAAGTGCCTTTATGATCTTTGTTTGGTTCGGTGTCACTTTGGTTCTTGTAGGTAGGGGGTATCCGAGTTTTGCAGGGATCAGATCTGCTGCAAAAGAAGCTTATCTGTTTTTTTTTTCCATTTTAGGAATTCTTGCAAAAGTGTGTGCTTTGGGGCGTGGAATAGTGTTTGTGTAATCCAGTGGAGTAATTGAAATCTTGAGAGTACGTAATTCTTGTAGGTGCAGTGCACTTGCGAAACCTTTGATTTGTTGGATAATATTTTTCGATTTGTAATTGTGTAAATATTACTTATTGTGCTTTTATAAATCACTGGTATATGGAGGAGGCTGAAGTGGAAAGAACAGATAGAGGGATTTCTGACACGTTTTGTAGATGAAGTAGCTTTAGTTTCTGTGCGATGGTTGTTGTTTTTTTTTTAAATGTAGATACGTTTGTGGCTGCTGTTCGAGTCATCAGGTGATTGGTTATCTTTTAGATATTTTGATTTTGTACAGTTGCAAGGGTGGTATTTATTTACAGAATTTCATCTAAAATGCCTGCTGGTTTGAAGAATAAAAATTGTGTAATCTTCTTTGCCGTTCACTAATCCGAGCATGTTCCTTTACAATGCACTCATCTGTGTTATGTTTCTAGCTTGAAATACTTGTGTGTATGGATTAAGGTTTCTCTATTTTAAAATATAATGTTAATCGCATTATTTAACATCAGTATCATGGTGAAGTTTGGTCGTTTCATGTAGCAAGTCTATTTGTAATGTGGCAGTCGAGAGAGCTTGTACTTGAGAATTACATTCTTTATAATTTCCTTTTTTTAAACACAGTCCAGTGCTTACTGTGACCAAAATTTAAAGGTCTAAAGTCTAAAGGTCCAAAAATGGGAGGGAATTTTGAGATTTGTTCAGGTTAAATATTATCTACTTTTAATCTTTCATCATCTAGGCTCTTTAGAAGCGAAGTCTGATAATTAACAATACTGAGGAATATGGATTTTATTAATTGCTTATTTTAATGTGTGAAATGGCTGGTGCTAATTTGGCATTTTTCTATTATTTTTGAAGTTTTGAAGAGTTTGAACACACGCATTTTGTACCTGTACTAGAAAATTAGATTTTGATTCCTTCTCTCCTTGCTTTGTCCACTCGTTTGCTTGTTAGTCTGCACTAGCTGCCTTGCTTAGTGATGTTTTTTTTATTTCAATTTAAAATAAATTTCAGTGCTGAACCAGAACTTTGCTGTAATGAGGAAGGTCTGAGTTTCATTTTTTTTAAAATGAGCTCTGTTCGTATATTTCAACTAATAATGCTGATTTAGACAAATTCCCATTGCACTTTGCCTGGCAGCTACACATATGCATTTAGTGTGCGTTCAGTGAAAATGTGTTTGAGCTAGGCAGACAGCAGAGTGTGGAGGAGAATCACATTTCCTTGCAGTGTCTCACGGGACCTGCTCCAACAGTGTGTATTATACAGTGGTATGTTCATGCTGCCTGGGCTCCACATGGGCAGCAGCACTGCTGAGCATCACCTAGAAGCAAGCTGGTATCCACAGGATCACTGTGGTACAGACACGTAGTGTCATTTAGCAAAGTTAGAATTACAGCGGAATGGTAACAGTTGTGGCTTTCTCCTGCATTGCTTGGAAAAAAGAATTCTTCACATTTCCCTTGGTCATAAATAATCCTTAATCAAAGGCAGCTTTGAAGTAACAATGAATTAAGACCTAAGCACAGTGAGATACATAATTAAAAACTTTTGTATTCATGATAAAAGTATGAAATAAACTTTATTAGGCTACAGAAATTAAGTCCAGCAAGTGTTCAGCATGGCTTTTAATATAGACAAAAAAGATCTTTGACTTTCTAAAATCAATTCATTGCTTTATTGCATTTACATTAATCCATAGGCTACGGTTAGGAATGTTAAGTGCAAGTCTTGTCGTTGTATTTTTGTATTAAGTGCCTCTATATTGTTTGAATATATATAATGTCACAGAAATGCACCAGTTTGCAGTTTTTAAATAGTGGAGGTGATAGTATGACTGTTTATACCTCCATCTACCCTAAGCGGTCCATTTGCTTTTTAAGGTACATCATAGTACATGAAACGTCAGATAGAATTTAATGGGGTCATCAGCAAGGAAAGTGCTTTGCATAGCTACAGACAGTGCCTACTAGATATCAACCAAACTGATGTCCTGGCTTGGCAAATTGGGCAAGAAGGGGTAACCAAATTAACAAAAGCATTGAAAATGTTTGAATGAGAGGAAAAGTTGTGCTTTCAGGAGTGCTTATACCAGTTTAGCTGTGACACCCAGTCAGTGGATCTCTGGAAGGATTACAATATATGACACAGAATTGCTACTCAACATCGAAATAGTCCCTGTTTCGGTGGCTTGGGTAGAACAGCTTATAATTGTTAATGTTTGCCTGTGTGCTCTTGTCCAGTGTGCCCCATGCATGTTACAGGTAGAGCTATGGCGAGTTGTGACTTTGTTGGAAGTCATTAGTGGGGCAAGCTGAGAAATTAGGGTCCTCTTTTCCTAATCTATCTGAGAAGTTTCCGGAGGCATCCATAGTCTCTTGTCAGCTGACGTATAATCGCCTCTTTTAGCAGAGTATCCCTTAATGCGGTGTTTCTCTGGGCTACTCAATTCCACAGCACATTCACATGAATGTAAAGATCGCGCAGCCCATCTCAGCCCTCCTCTCGAGCACGTTGCCAACCCAAGTACATCGCTATTCAAGTTGTCAACAAAACATTTTTCAACTCTTTAAAGGGGAACTGCAACACTATTTTTGTATTTCGTAGTGAGAAAGAATCAGCAATGTTGAGCGCATTTCAAACCACAATAAAAGTAAAATGTACACAGTAACGTGTAAAACATACTAATTTACATCACAAAATAGAATAAAGTTCCAATGCACAGTGCCATATTCTGGGTTGCGGCCCTATTACATTGTAAACAATTAGGCATATGAACATCTCTTTTAATCCAATTGAAATCTTGCTGTCGATTTCGACAAATACTGACAAATACTACTGTTAACTCTGTATGCAGATCATGTTGGAACACTTCTGCGCTGAAGTGTCTGCTGCACAACCTGTACTTATTCTCTTGTACGTCACATTACATTGGTCGTTATGGTGACTAGTGAGCAGGAAGGGCCACATCACATTGCAGTTCATGGGAGCTCAAATACGAGTTTGCATCAACATGGTGACCTACAGTACTTTCACAAAGTTTACAATTTTATGCTTAATTTGAAATGGTTGTTTTTTTGTGTAACATCAATGAATTTATTTTGTTACTGAACTTAAATTATTGGTCTGAGAAATTGGGACTGCAGTTCCCCTTTAATCTGAGTTCGCCCTGAAGTGCTTAGTCGCCTT
Organism: Atractosteus spatula; assembly: GCF_055471065.1. NCBI lineage: Eukaryota > Metazoa > Chordata > Actinopteri > Semionotiformes > Lepisosteidae > Atractosteus > Atractosteus spatula. The sequence goes on along the minus strand of NC_142709.1, from coordinate 18,537,661 downwards.
GCCTTATCCTGGCAAAAATTGGTGACTGTGAAACATAACAGCACTTGCTCAGATGCTCTCAGATGTTCCGTTTTTGTTTTTTTTTCCCCGTCAATCTTTAAAAACTTGACTCTTGCCACCCGCAATTCCCATGTGCTTTTTTTGAGTGTGGAATCTGTCTCATGTTTTCATGTAGACAGTGAATGTGCTGCACAACACTTTGGTTATTCCACAGAACTTACAGTATATATAAACAATATTGTTTTTTAATTTTTCCTCATTTGAGGCTTTTCAAATTTCTGGAGGCACATCGGTTGAGAAACTCTACAACGCTAAATTTTTAAATGTCTGTCTTACACCGAGGTCTTGAACTGATAATTCGGTGATCCATTACTTTTGATAACGTGATAATTGTTTCAGTAATCACCTCATCTTGAAAGTCCTGTTTCCAATGAGATTGTGAACAATCTCAAGAAAATGGATCTATATTCTTTGCCAGTTCTGTGTTTGACCTAATCGCTGTGTGAAGGAAATACAGAGGATTAAATAAAAGGTAATTCCACATTGGAAAAATCCATGTTTCAGCTCTGGCGCAAATTAAATACTTCTGTCTCTAAAGTGCAGTAATATGCTGAGGTGCATTAAAAATGCAGCAGCTATTGGTTCCAATAGCATTTATGTTTTTTAGTTCTTTTGGTATAGGTACAAAATGTTTCTTTTTGCATTCAAAGCAGTTTTATATCAAATCCAGTTTTTTTATGTCATGAATGATTGTCATAGGTAATCACTGTACCATTCAGACGTTTACTTTTGATCACGGCCTAGTAGGGTGTTATTGCATACTATGAATGTCTAATAGTGGTCTTATTTGCTAACCACATAGGCTTTACATACCAGATGCCTGTCTAAAATGAAGGCCTTGGGGGACCAAAATAACCATGATAAGCTTCTTAGGGAAAGTCACAATGACACCAACGCTAATACAGTAAGGTCAGCCTGCGTGTTCCAGGAGTATATTTGGATTCTGTAATTGCCTAAACCAGCTTCCAGTCAAAGAACTCCGGAAGAGATGGGAATTTATCTTGAGCAGCTTACTCTTCTTCTTGGCGTGCAGTGGAAAGTGTCTACTTTTAAACAGGGACCAGTCGGTTGCGTTTAATTCTCTCTTCAGTATTGGCCCGGGTTGGTCTTTTGACACTTCTTTTTACACCTTTTGGCCTCTTAATCATGAATTAAAACTGTAAGGTTCTGAAGCCGGTGTATGAACTCGGGGAGTTTACTCCGTGTGTGGGCTGCAAAAGGAACCAGTAAATGTTAATTCTGCAGTGAAAGAAAGAAGTAAAAAAATGCTTTACAGCTCAAATTGTGGATTTCACTTTTTCAGTGTATAACTCGCCTTTTAGTCCCCATTATATGGACCTGTTTTCCTGCTTATTTAACAGGATTTTCTGTTTTACTTTAACACTTCTGTGCATTCACCATTGCAGAGCGTGATTAGCAAACAAAATGGTGTTTTGCTTGTTTTGGTGGTAGTAGCTGTGTGGAAATTGTACTGTATTCTAAGTGGAACAGTGGAACAGTGGTAGAGTGTGGATGTGTGGCAGGTGTATCATAGCAGGAGCTAGAAAGTAGGCCTTTTCTTTTCCGCAGAAACGTGCAGCCGAACCGTCTTGTGCTTTTCACAGGAGAGGAGTTCCAAAGAAGGAAGACGTTTCTCGCGGGAATATTTTAAAGGCATAGTGGCACTTTTGAAACGGTACCTAGCTGATCCCCAGTCATTACTGTCTGCACAGTAAGCTCTTTTCAGCAGCAGTCAACTGCCCTCTGGTGGGTGTGGTGAACACATCAAAGACGTTCATCTCTAAAAGCCTACGGCTTCATTCCACGTCGCGTCCTATTCGGATCAAACCCATATTGCCACTTGTCTTACAGTCTTCATAACAGTCTGCATGCACTCTGGAACTGGAGACGTCTGGTCTATAGAGACGATGTTATGGACTGAACATGAATAAGCCGCATTATTGCTTGAGCTATTTGGTTGCTTCTTTACATGAATGTTTTAAATGACCGGCAGCCTTTATAGCTTTATACAGCAGATGTGTTATGCAGTGTTTTAGTTGCAGTACTGATATATTTTAGTAACTGCAACTTTATATGTAGCTTCTTTGTGTGTTTCATTGTCGGTTAGTTACCCAACGTTGCAGTTAAGATGTGGCTCCTCATAAACAACCTTCAGAGTGATGTAGAACAGTAGAAATTCTTGGAAATCAAATGTAAAAAGCTTTTCTTTTTTTTTCTGGCAAATGGAAAGGTCCTGGTAAAAATAAAGTACGTTTCAAAGTATAATTAAATAACAATTGTTTCTTTTCCCATTATGTAAATATACTTTTATAAAAAGGACAGTTTCCTCATTAAAGACTTATCTAAAACTGATGGATGGATTTTTGTTTTATAATTTTTCATTACAGTTGCGGACATGTGTGTGACATAAGTTTAGCATTATCCTTGGAAATAAATGAGAAAAGACTTGTCTAATTCACAAATGTTCTTCTCGGTATTAGTGATAATTGTAGAAGCTTCCTCCTGACTTTTGATGACTAATACTTATTACTACACGTATTGTTACAAAATAAACTCAATACGTATTTACATTTGTGTATGACTGTTTAACCAAAATTAATTTTAGTAGGCCTATTGTTAGTATTACAAGCCTTCTCGAAAATTTCTCTAATAAGTTAGATCACATCACATTCTGCCCACATGATCGTATCCTACATGAGAGCAAATGGTTCTTCACTAACCTGATTACATTGTGCTGAGCCCAAGGAGTTGAGTATTGGCAGGAGTATGCAGTTTGCTAGCAGCCTAGCAAGAAGTCATTATTTATTGTGCTGACTCTGGCGAGTCATGTGGGCTTCATTTGGAGACATCAGGGCTCTAATGTTTTATAATTAAAGAGGAGCGCCGTTTCAGTATTACAAATCCCAGTCTCCGCTTGACGTTTCTAGGATGAATACCTATTTCATGTATTGGTTTTAATTTAGCTCCAACCCATTAACAACTATCTCGGCATTCAGTATGACTTGCTCATTACAATGACAACTTGAAAAGGAACTCGTAATATTGAAATGCATTTGGAAGCAGCGTGAGACTGAAGTAAAGGAAGATTCTTCACAGTTTTGAGAAGGGAGCTGCATCCATGTGCAAACTGCGAAGGAAAAAGCTGAGGTTAATTCCACACTGGAAGAAAGAGGAAACGCCACTTCTGTTTTTCAGCATGGAATTCACCCCCTGCTTATTCTAGTCAGCTTATTAGATGTCCACCACCTTCCCCGCAGCAACATCGTAGGAGGGAAAGTGCCATTCCCTTAATCCTGGCCTAAGATGGAGACTCAATAAAAAGTAACCTTTGGGGTCCAGACAGGGCTGTTCCAGTGGCGTGCTAAAGAAAACCTCCCTCTGCCGACAGAGGTGCAATAAAGATGAGATGCCCTTTGAAACCAATAGACGTTGAAATGAGGAGCAAAACTGGCCAGTCTGCAATATCCCGAGTACTGCACTCCTGTCTGTCCACACTGTTACTACACAGGCTGGGGAAAACAAGGCCCAGAGACAACAAACCTCTGAAAGCAGTGGAGCCACGAGCACAATGGAAGCAAGAACTGGTGGGGAAATCCTTTTCTGATAGCTGGTGGCAAGTCTGTAGCTGTGCACAGAAGCCATCAGTGATTCATTCCCAGGTCACACGCAAGACTCAGACTACTTCTTATCCCACAGTACTGCCAATCTACCATTACAGTGGTAGCAGATACTATCGTTCCTTACTCCCTTTTGGCATAGTCTTATTTCCCGACGGGCACAGGTTTCCTTGTACAGTTCTCGGAAAATTGTCGATGTTTCTTTGAATATCATCCAGCCTGAGAATTATACCTGACCCCACTCGCAAGCGCAACACATATAGTGGCCCGACGCTGTCTGGAACGGGATGATATTGGTGGTTTTATTTGTTCTCTGTACGTGGAAGATCATCTCCGCCATTTTGTGCCGGTGCTTACCTGTGTTGAAGAGGGCAATGACGTGACGGAAGAAGGAAGGGTTTCTCACCTGCAGTGTAGGTGGACGATGTGGGGCATGAGTCCTCTGCTGTGGCCAGCCTGTCACCTGACAGAGAAGCTTGCTTGGCACATAGGTGTTGACAGTCCACATGAAAGCATACTAAAATTCCAAGACTGCTCATCTTGCACATGAAACAAGTTATTTTATTGCCTTGACTAACGAAACATACATTTTTTTATTGTGTTGTACATGATTTGAGTATAGTCAGGAATGCATATGAAGCTCAGTAGTTAAGACAGGCTGTTGATGGACGTCATACAGTGTACTCATAATGCAGCTAGGGTAGAATTAGTTCAAGCAGGCACCCGAAGAAGGCTCCATAGCCAAAACATTGTCTCTCTTCTTTTCAGCATGAGATAAACCTTTACTTGTTCCTTTACAGTACAATTACTCAATTGTTATTTACATGAAATGTGTTGATATAATACATGCAATATTACAACGTGCCTTTTTGCGAAACAAAGATGCAGCTTCAAATGATTTGATTACTATCGAACAGATAAATCCTTAGAACAACAATTATCCTGCATATGGCTGTTTTGATGGATTATCTGATTATCCCCTTGCACGTCCTTAAAATATAATCTTAAGGTTTGAGACTGTTCTCTTAGTGCATTATTCCTTAACATGATGACTTTGTATATCTGGATCTCTTTGCATATACAGTATTTTAATAATGAAGTAGTACATAGAGTAATGAAATGAACAGGCATTGTTAATCTAGTGACATATTAGGTTATGTACTGCCATTCTGAGCACTACACAAACACGAGTCGTCACAATGGCATCTTCTTTCTAGAAATTTGCACGTTGATGCCCGAGATTCAGCCAGTAGGTGGCAGCGCTGATGCGCTGTAGTACTGTACTTATGTAAACGTCAAGCTCTGCACCTGCACAGCGCTGACGGAGGTATGCTTCTTTCCGTACGATCGATTTAACATTGCCATCTAATACCGTAAGGCAGCGAAAAACGTGAATATTCTGAATTATGAAATGTTTTTTTTAATAAATCAAAGTAACCGCAGTATTCTGTTGTTGATCTGAAAAAAAATAGCAAGCTTCGAGTTGGCAAAAATAAATCGTGCTTGGGAATTGTTCCTTTTTTTTTCCAACTCGTTTTTCCCAGTTGGAAATGTGCCCTGCGAATATGCTAAAGAAGTCGGCCGAGAACCAGGTGGGGGCGTTTCTGCATACATTACTGGAATTTTTTAGCACTCAGCCAATGGGATAGCGCAGGGTGCTGTTTTTCTTACATAAATTATGCAAATACACTGGAGCCTGCAGATTTTCATCGAGGCAGAGATGAGCTGACCTTGGAGATTTCCTTTGTGCCGCGTTAGAAGCGAGTCGAGCTCACGGAGCTGCGACAGTTGCTATAAGGATATAACTTTTTTTCCCCCTCTCCGATAAACGCCTTTTTTTTAAGCGTCGATAATGTGAATTTTAACAATCGAGGAGGCATTTTTTTTGTTTGGCTGCAATTTGATGTATGTGGATGGAATAGCATGAATGCCCCGTGCTGTACAGTGGCGATGGATCTTGGTGTTTGCCAGCTGAGAAATTTTTCTATATCTTTTTTGTCATCACTGTTGGGTGCAGAGAGTTCGGCTGTCAAGCTTGATAATAGGTAAATGTCAATACGGTGTCGCCTTTTGCAGGGAGTCTGCAAATCGTTAGGGAAAGGAGCGGCGGTGATGCTGCATATCTTTTTTTTGTGCTAGTGTGCACAACATTCAATTCTTCTAGATCTGAATTTTTCTTAGCTCTTAACGGGGGAAGCACGCCTGGTTTTTCTAGCAGTTCTTGCTGTATTTGTGCGAAATGCTTTCCGAAAACTGTCGGCTCCCAGTGATGTACGTGACAGGGGATATCAGCTGGGCAGTGAAAGATGCTGTACTGAACAGCCTCGTTTCTTGCGGTTGTCATGGACTTCACCTAAGCAGTACATCCACGTTAATTCTTTGGGTAAAGTAAGGGATTCGTTCTGAATAGAAGGTATTCGTTAGATCAGGGTTTTTCAAACATGCTTTGGTGGTTGAAGTCCTAGTTAGCAGCAAATGTGTCTTCTATGTGTATCCAGTGGAATACTGCTGAGGTACAGGGCGGGAGGTATTTGCATAAAGCAGGTATTGTCCGGTTTGATGCTGTTCGAACTGTGCTGGAAGCAGTACAGTTTTGTCAGATCATTAAATAAGGTTGTGTTTTTTTTTTCTTTTCAGTTCTTCGGGTGCCAGTGTGGTGGCCATCGACAACAAAATTGAACAAGCAATGGTAAGTTTTTTCCCCCCCCTCTGGAAGAAAAAACACGGGCACGGTATGTTCCGTGCATAGTCAGTGATTTTGTGGAATGTTTGTACAGTATGCAAGTCTTCGGTGTGTGCACGTCACACATCCCTCAAGTCTGTGCTGAAGACGTTCCTTTTACATTTTAAATATGCTGAATCAAAATAGGACATCTCTACATGTTTGCATTATTTACACTTTTTAATTGATGGATCGTATTTTCTGATGTAAGCCTTACGTGAACAGCAATAAAAATTATTAATTCCTTTAACATGCTAAGAAAATAGTAAACAAGATACATATATAGGTGAATAGCGTTTTTGTGTCTTATTTATATCTAGCATTCGAAGTAGTAAGGACTTTTTCGATTACGTAATTGCAACACTACTGTAATAAATGTAACATCCACTCGGCAGAAAAATACAAGGACATTGTCAAAACAACCTATTGTATTATTTGTATAACTTTGGAGTTCTAGTAAAAACAACATTATATAAGGGCGGCCTCTTGTCCCTCCAGTTTTAGTTGCTGTAATTGTAGTGTTTGTATTGAAGATTTCGGTTTCCTTCTTGGCTGTTCTTTTGTTATTGGATCCGTGCCTCTACAGACTCTCACGCGATTCTCTCGACTGACTGTTGCTAGGCAAACTCGGAATCTTTAACGCACGGTTATAAATAACTCGCCGGCTGATTGGCTCCTCTGGCTGGAGGCCGGCCATTTTGTTCTTTATGACGACTCTTGTGGTCACGTTAAGGAAGAAGGAGTGGCGTGGTGCTGCAGGGCGCTGTTTTGTTGGAATGGTTTCGGGCTTCATTAGCCGTGTTTTGCAGCGCTCCGTGGACAACGGCAAACACAGATGTTGGGCGAACGATCTATTTGTGTAGGTTTCCGTTACCTAATTTTAAAAGCGGAGTGCCAGTACAGCAAGGCTCCCACTGTACCATGACACCTAATATCAAAAAAAATATACAAGATTTCTTGTGTGATGGCTTTGCATTGAGGAACCAGTTCAAGTGTAATGCACCGATTATAACTACGGCACATATGTAAAAGCACAGTTTGTGTGAGATTTCTTTTTTTCTAACGGGCCCTCTCTCTTCTCTTCCTCGCTTAGGACCTGGTGAAGAGTCACTTGATGTACGCAGTGCGGGAGGAGGTGGAGGTTTTGAAGGAGCAGATAAAGGAACTGATCGAGAGGAACTCGCAGCTGGAGCAGGAGAACAACCTGCTCAAAAACCTGGCCAGCCCGGAGCAGCTCGCACAGTTCCAGGCACAGCTACAGAGCGGCTCCCCGCCCGCTTCCTCCCAGCCCCCGGGGACGGCGGCTCAGCAGGCTGGGGCGCCAGCCCAGCCCGCCTCGCAGAGCGCCGGGCCCTCGGCGTAGCGCCGCCGAAACCCCGCGGCAGGGCCGGGCAGGGCTGCGCCGATGGGGGCGCTAATAAAACTCAAGAACAAACACGCCGCAATCACAGGAATAGTCCGTTTCCAAATTTGCACATATTTAAAAATGTCAAAACCTTGACGCGACAAAGATATAGCTATATACATATATTTGTGTTACGATACCTTATAAAGACGCTCGATACACTTTAAAAGACAATCGTCTTGACGCAAAAGACCTTATTCCGTGGCCGGCTGAGCTTTTAACTGCAAACCGGGGCGTCTGGCAGCGGGAGGCGCATCTGTCGTGCCCGAATCTAGATGGATATCAAGCGACGTCCATTTCATCGGCGGCCCTGGAGTTGTACGGCTTGTTGGCTGCGCTCATCTTTTAAGACTTGTCGTGTGGCGGCTCTGCTCGGGGCAGCGGCCGAGCAGAAAAGGGGGAGAAACAACAAAAAAATGCACTTTCTGGGGGTGGCGAATGTGAAGGAATCCGGACAGCCACCCTGACGGCGGGCACCCCCATCTGGAATGCGGGGCGCCTGGGGGACAGGAGGCGAGTTACAGTCGCGTCCGCAGCTGGGTCGTGTGGTCCTTTGGATGCTGGGGGCGGGGGTGGATGGGGAATCTCTTTGCTGGAGGTGGCGTGCAGACGTTTTCAGTATTTAACTTCGGAAGCTATCTTCACGTTTTTGCCTCCACCCCTTCAAATTGACGCTATGCCACCACCACCCCCTCGCTCCTACCAACCCCCTTGCAAAAAAAACCAACAACAACTGATTTTGTTAGCTGCGGGAAGCTGAAAATTTGTTTTGGGGTTCAGCTGAATTTCACTGAGGGTTAGCCTCATGTATATTTGTGTATTTAGTGTAAGTACTCTGTAATATAGTGTGACCTGTAAGTATTTAGGTTGTACAGATTGAAATTTAGCTGTTTCATTGACCTGAGCAGGTTTGGACAGTCCTTTTTATGCTGTAACACAGATGTGCAGCCTACACCTGTTTAATAATGAAGCTGACAGTGACTTGTATTTGGAGTTTCTAGACTGCATCAGTTCAAACAGCAAGCCGTTGTACTCTCGGAAATTATTTGAAGTAAACCACCGTTGTGATTTTTTTTTATTTTCGCTTTATTTTTTTTTGACAGTGAAGCACTCCGGATGTTCAACAATTACTCTTGGTGACATAACAAATCTGATATGAACTTCGCATATACGTACAAGTTGTATGCTTATGTTTTGTGCATGTTCCTCTGAAACGGGGGGGAAAAAAGTTGTAACATGAATCAGTTGACTTGACTGTTGCACCTCTCAACTTTAAATAAAAAAGAACCATGTAAAACCGAACGTAGTTTATTTGTGATTTAAACGTGAGGTTTGCTCCTTCTCCTTCGCTGTTGGCCGGTGTGTGCTTCCCTGCTGCCCGCCTGCCTGCCTCCGCTTTGACAGTGAACCTGCCTCGGTTCAGGAGGCGGAGCGGCGTGTAACACGGTGACCAGTCTGTGAACTTTGACAGGCGCGGCGGCGGCTGTGGAGCTCAGCCCCGGCCTCGCCCCTCCCTCTTCCCCGCCTCCTCACACGGCGAGGCACGCCGGGGGTTCCCTGGCGAGAGCTGCCTGGCGGGCAGGAAAGCGCGCTGAGCTACGTAAATGTGGTGAGGGAGCCGTAGAGGATTACAGCTCTGAGCTGTGGCGGTGTTGCACCGGGAGAGCTGAGGCCTTAGCGATCAAGCCGAACATCAGAACGTGGGATTTTGAACACCGGACGGGTCCGAATATTGAATGATAAGAGCACTTGGATCGAGTTTACTTGGGAACATAAGAATATTGACAAATGAGAAGAGACCGTTCTGCCTACCTAGCCTTTTTTGGGGTTAGTAGCTGATCCAAGGACAACCGTTTCTTCCGTTTCTTGGAATAAACAGGGTATGGGTTTCAACAACATGGCTGGGTAGCTTTTTCTACGCTCCCAAAACCCTTTTGGTTAAAGAAGTACCTTCCCGTTCTCAGAATTTAATGCATTTCTGTGTACTTTCACTGCTCTGCTCCCTGGTTTGTCTTTCATCATTCTTTCTGAAAGACGTCTGCTGGGATGACTGCCACAGCCCTTGAGGAGTTTGAACACTTGTCTGAGGTCTGCTTCTAATGTTCTGTTCAAGACTGAAGAGACTCAGTTTGGCCAGGCAGTGCAGGATTCCCTTAAGCCCCTGAATGTATCTGGTTCCTCTTCTCTGGACTGATTCCAGAGCTGGAATTTGTTTTCTATAACATAGTGACCACAACTGTACACAATAATCTAAATGCAGGCATTTTAGCGCATTATACAATTTTTACATAACATCCTTTGATCTGAGAGCTCTGCTTTTAACTGCACTGTACGTTCTGTCATTGTTCTTAATCGATTCCCACATTCCTGTTTAATTAATCCGTGACAAGAAGATGTATATGATGTGTCAACCTAAATGCCTAAGTCTGTTTCATAAGCAGCTCTTAGCTCTCCCTGGCACGCAGAGGAAGCCTGGAGAACAGCCAAGACAACACCCATGGAATTTGCCACAAAAGTTTCATAGCATTGATGTCGTTAGCGTGAGCAGTAGGGAGAGTTTTCTCCTGCTCTTTCCCTGTGTGTGCATTTCCTCATAGATTTCAATGTTTACCTTGATATGTTAACTTGCTATTATTCAAGTTTGATTAAGAAAAAAAGAGTATCAACATGAATTCAAATTCAAGATGTATTGCACCTGGTTTTTGCACACTTTAAATAGTGCCTTTTAGATTTGTTTTTCAGTGTGCTGGGTTAATCTTATGCAGTAGGATACCCATTTACAGTAGGAGTGTAAACCTCCGAATGTAATATGCCAGTATTATATATATGCTGTGAAATAACACTGTTAAAGTCTCCAACATATCATAAGTGCAGGCAATCAATATAGTATTTCAAATCTCACTGTCTTGAGGTTGAATGAAACCTCATTTCTGGTCAGAAATGACTTAAAGCACCACAAAATTCACATGAACTTCAAAATGTTAAACGTATCTGTACATGATATGGTGTTTTCCAATCCTTTTGAAACAGGATTTCAGTATAGAGGAGTGGTCAGCGATCTGGACTCTCCATTGGCAAGTTTTGGGGTTAAACCCTTGGTGTCCTGTATTCCTGAGCAAGATACCCACTGCAAACTGCTCCATTAAGAAGCTGTGTGATTGGGTGCAAATGGTAGTTGCTTTGAATAAGCCTGTCTTCCCAAGAAATGGTTAAAAATGTCTTTTATATACAGAGGCAATAAAAACAACAAATTATACCTCTGAACCAATATTGTTGTTTTTAATGCCTCCCAGCATATATTTTCTTTTTAAGCAAAGAACTTGAATTTGATTTGACTGTAATGTAGGGTATTCAAACCTTTTGTGCTGAATGCAGTGAATATTGGATCAAATGAACCAAAGCAGGACTCCCCAGGGTTGCACTGGTCTCCTTTACTAGTATCATTGGGTTAAATGCCCTCTGCTCTTTTCCCTCATGGAACGGTAGAATTTATCAGTTTGTTTTTTAAACAGTGCATTGGCTTTGCATTGCATTCTAAAGTAAATACTAAAAGATGAATTAAGACTTCCCAATGTCTTCTTTATACTAACTGCTCCGATGGTTTGTTTCTGACGTACGCGCAATGAAACTAAACTTCTGAATCTCACCGTTTCGGTGCCTGAGAGAAAATCAGCTTTGAAATCTGCTCCCTCTAGTGAAGCCGAGTTCTTGATCATACTGCTTTTGGCTGGTTGCTAATATAGCAAAGCTATTCTTCTGTCACTGTCCATGACTCCTATTGCAGGAGCACTGTTATCAAGGTTTCTGTGATGTCTTGAATCTAAACATTTGAGAATAAGACGTGATTTATGACTCAGTCTCTAGTGCCAGCACTAACGTTGCTTTGAAATCCTCCATCTAAAGCGACCCACCGTTGGACAGTTCAACTTCTTTACTGCAGGAAGTGAAACATTTTCTTGTTTTTTTTTTATCTCTAGACAATTTAGGCTGATTGGTCCTTTGCCATCATTTCACAGCGAATATTGAACCTGTTTAACAGTTTATAAAGCGGTGTAATTTTACCATTAAATTACGTGTTCAGCTTTTTTTCAAACAAAATCATCCTTATACTATGATGATGTGTCATTATATTTATGCAAGCAGAGGTTAATTCCATGCTGAAAAGTGGAAAGTAAAAATGTTAAATTTGTTTTATTGTTTAAATGTTATTAAAATGCACCTGAAGAAGGCTCAACACAGAGGTACTGACTTTTACTTTCTTTGTATGCAAGGCACACTGACTTCCCTCTCATACATAATTTACTATTTTATTAAAACATATCAACGCTATAGACATTAAATACTATTTTGAATTACTGTGCTTGTGAGACTGGGGATTTTAGCAGTATAATTTCAAAATATATGGAGTACAGGCTTATGTACATTAAGGAACTGATTGATTACCACGAGTATCCTGCTGCAAAGGCAAAACCCAGCATTTTAGTCAATTGAAAAATCCCAGCAAATGAAAAGGTGTCATTTACAGTGTTTTATTGCCATTTTCTGAGATCAATAATAATGACCAAAAAGTTGAAATGACCATGAAAATGTGCGTAATGTTCAATTTGTGGGAAAACTACGTGTAGCACTGATTCCTCATACTTTTTCCAGAGTTGAGGAGAATGAGCTGTGCTCTAATGACGTGTCAGTACAGGAGCGCTGAAGAATCCTAGGCAGCAATAATGAATTACATTTTGAGCACGGATAACAAAAAGACAGTAAGCTGCTGTCAAGTGATGTGCAAGTAAAGTGACCTCAGATGAGACTATTTGTAATATTTTATTGATTTTTCATAGTTTTGCTCATCTTGCTTATCTGATTTGTAAGAGCATATTGATCCAACAAAAAAACTACTTATTAAAGGAACAATGAGAATAATTACCCACAAGAGGTTGATCATGACATGTAATTTGTGAACCCAAATTCAGAACTCAGAAACTATTTTTTTAAGGCTTCCTAATCCATGCATTGGGCTCTTAGAGCTGGCAGAGGATTGAAGTGACAAGTACATTTTTTTAAATTATTAATTCATTCTGGTAATTATCGCTGGTTTAAGGACTAATCTGTGTGGTGCAGGTGTGGAGTTAAAATTTGCTTTCTCCTTGATTTTAAGATCTCATCTGTTAATTACAATTTCTACCTGAAACAGCATTTGGTATATTCAGGAAGCTCCTGAATTGCGTTTATACACTAAAAGGACTATCATTATGACTTGTGTAAAGTGAGCTTTGCTGTCTACTACCAAGCAACATCAGAAATATGACAGCTACAAAGAAACCAACAAAGCTATATCATAGGGGTACATTGTCCATTGGTGCTTTTAACACAAAACTGTGAACAATTTATAAGATGTCATATTGAGCTGCCAAACAGGACAGATTTATCATGTTATTTTAAAAACGTTATGGCTGCTTATACAGATGATTCTGTAAAATACAATCACTCCTTCTGCTATGAATTTCATCTGCAGTTAATTACAGTCATGTTTGTTCAGGAGTCTGTTCTTTTTTCCAGCAGTTTGGGCATCCTGCATCTCTAATAAGTGCGAAAGATCACGTCAGAAGTACAGCTTTAAACTGTTGCAGTGGAGATGAACGAAGAACATTCCCAGGGGGAGAATTTATTGTAATTTTTTTTTTCTTTCTCATGAAAACATGAAGTTATTGATCTCTCCATTTCATTTAAATGGACGTGTTTTTAAGCTGTAGTTTAAAAAAATAATAGGAAGTGTACCGTATAGTACCTTAAAAGGGCAATAGTTGAAGAGTAAGGATTATGAAGGACAATATCGGATATCACGGTAGTGCAGTTTGTTGAACATTTATTTGTAAAAGGTAATTAGTAGTGTGTAGGAGATAAACATACATAATTAAAGTATGGTACACATATTCAGCGATCACGTCTCTACACTAAATACAACAATAAGGGTGAATGGAATGGAAAAAAAGATGGGTACCAAAGCCAACCAATATGGTTAAATCACAGAGTCAGTATAAAAGCCCTGCGTCCCCTTTGTTGAGGATGTTTTTGACAGACTAACGTAGATGTTGGGGACAAAAAGGGGTTCACGTGGTCTTCTCTTCGGTGCTTCATGAGCAGACGAAAGCCAGTGAGCATGTCCGGTGTCCCCTCAGACGACACCGGGCTCGGCGTGAGGAGGGAAGGGTCAGCAGAGGCCAGGGGTCTACATTCCCATTCTTATGCTCTGTATGATCTGAAAGATTGCTGCAAGAGAGAGCACAGGACCAAGTGAGAGAGACAACGTCATCACGGAGCCTTTTTAATCAGCCGCAATTGATACAAAGTAATAAAGAAAGAAGAAACTCAGATCCTGGGGAACAGCACGGTATGTAAAGACATGTGGATTTCCTATCAAACTATACTGTATACAGATCCTCAAACGCAAAATTGTTTACAGTTTCAAAGTGCATCAGAAAAGAAGGTGTTAAAGAGCTCAACAGCGATCATCTACGTATTTTTGTCCTTGTCAAACACAATTATCCAATTCTTTTCGGAAAAGGTTTTCCCTCATCAAATAGACTAACAGACAACAAAGAAGCAATTGGAAAGTGGAAAAAATGGCAAACCCTGTCCTGTGAATTCAGGAAACTCGCTGCTCGATTAGTTTGGTAAACGTGCAGCTGTGATGTGTAAAATGGTGTTTTTACCTGAACCACATACAACAAATACAAACAGAGCCAGGAGCCAGGGTCCCACTGGATATTTTTCTTCTTGTGGTCGCTGGAATGCAAACGCATATCAATTAAAAAACGTCTTATTTTCATAAAGAAAAAGGCTACTTTTGTAATGAAGTGGCAGTGATAATGACAGCATTGTCATTGCAAAACAATTTGATGTATACTTCAATTTTACTTTGATTTCTCGGTTTATTGTTGTTCCTAATGTGCCAGGTTAACGTGTTTTGCCATGTTTTATTTTTCCATGCATTTATAGACAACTAACGAGCATCCTAAATGTGCCCATGTGAATCCGGCTTTCTGATAACAGATGTTTCATTTTTCCATTGATGTTCCATAGTAACACCAATATTATCACCCACTATTTCACCAGATACAAGACTCTTCCAGGTGGCACAGCCTCTGAGTCACCAGGGACATTTTTAGATTTAAAATGTCAGCATATTAACAGTCTCAGACAGCTTAAGGCAACATAATGTAGAGCCTTTTTGGGTGGAGCCCAGAAGCCTTATTCACAGGATTCAGCACTTTGTGACAAAGACCAGCAGAGAGGCCCTCTGCATACTGGCAAAATCTTCACAAGAATGGAAGAAAGGGCTACAAATCAGAGGATGCCTTTTAGCCCACCTAACCCAGTTGTTATTTAGTAGCTAATTGATCCCAGGATCGTATCCAGCTGATTCCTGAAAGGACTCAGGGTGTCAGCATCAACAACATAGCTGAGTTCCACACTCCTACTGTACATTACACTCTTTTGGTGTGGCAAACCTCAATTGAGGTCCACAAAATGACCTTAATGAGTCAGATAATTTGGTTGATTTGCCTCTGCCTGTGTGCAATAATAGTGGTACAATGGTTTTAGAATAAATACGTCTGTCTCTGTAAATCTGTAGTCTCTTGTCAAATAAAATGGCAGGTGGACTTTACAGAGACAGATGTATTTATTCTACAACTGTGCACCAAGCTGTACTGAGGAGCTGGTAGGCACTTCCCCCCAAAATGTCTTGTGGCTTCAACTGCTGCCAAAGGTGCTTGCACCGAACACTGAGTTCACAGGACTCAGTACTAATGCAATCAACATATTTCAATCTTTTCTCTTTAGATTTTGCTGACATTTGCTGTAACTTACCTTACCCTCAGAAGAAGGTTTTGAATCAAATATTAGGTGTAAAAAATGCATTTTGTAACTTCACAAAATGGGATATCGTAGGAAGGGTTTGACTAGTTATATAATGTAGTGTAAATGCACTTCAAATATCTTCCACTTGAGTAATCGGTTTTATGTTTCACTGGTTTAAGTTCATCAGGAGACCTTCAGTTTGGAAAAAACACCTTAATATCCTGGAAAAATTAGGTCTTTTTGCTGTACCATCCTGGAATTTAAGATTAACTACTGACTTTGAGTGCAAATCTCTTCCATTTGTTATTGCCAGTGACTGGAAATAGCTGCAGAGCTCCATCCATTTCTAACCACTTCATCCAGCTCAGGGTTGCAGAGCAGCTGGAGCCTATCCTGGCAAGCAGTGGGTGCAAGGCAGGGTGCAACCCAGACGGGATGCCGGTCCATCGCAGGGTACATACACACACTCGGGAAACCCACACGAACACGGGGAGAGCATACAAACTCCACACAGAAAGCACTCCAGGGCTGGATTTGAACCCAGGACCCCAGCGCTATGAGGTGTTGCTACAATGCTAACCATTACACTACCATGTTGCCTCTCTCTAAAGGCTAATCTAAAAAACAAAATCAACTTTGCAACTATGGGAGTTTTTAAGATGCAGGACTATTAGTTATTTCACTGCTGTTCCCTGTGCCACAATGATGTGAGCCTCTTGTCCAAGCAGTCATTAGAAATGGTTAAGGAAAGCACTATAAGCAGAAGACCTGCAACCTGCAACACACTAAGGTCATTGAGAATAAAGAGTCCTCCTGCCGTGTACAGTAAAACACTGCAGTTCCCAGTCATTTCTAACTTTCTAGGAAACTACTCAGACACTAAAACCTGGTACCTGAGAGACAACCAAAAAGCTGCTCTATCAGCAGTCATGAGTGTCTTTCTTTGCTCCGCCTAAATTGTTACAATTAAGTCACAGATACGCACTTCTAGTGGAGAAGGAAGTTTGTAAAACAAATATCCCCACATGCCATTTAAAGTCTACATGTTACAAGCATAATGTTAACACCAACTTTATTTATTTATAAATAAAGTTTATACATATTTATTTTTATTTAATAAATATTTATGTATTTATTGTTGTTATCATCCTGTAAAGCGCTTTGAGAAGCCACCTTTAAAGGTGCTATATAAAATAAAGTTTATTATTATTATTATTATTATTATTATTATTATTATTATTATTACCAACTGTCAACTATCAAAATGTGCTCATGCAGGGGTAATGGAACTGTGTTAGTGTTAGTCTAATCTTAGTGCTGAGAGTTAGCTGACTCTGCGACACAAAGTGTGCGAAGTAAACAGTAGCCTGATTTCAAGTCGAGCAGTTTCTTTCTTGCTGGATAATTAAAATCACGTCAGCGTTTTTAAAGGGCTAATTTTGTGGTAGCCCTGGCAAATGTTAAAGAGCTGGGCAAAGAAGACTCAGGAATTCTTCAAGGAGAGGTGCGGGAGCTGTGAGGTGTTGGGAGTTGTGCCGGCATGCGTTGGCGGCAAAGGAACACAGGTTAATTCCAGGTTGAAGAGTAGAAGGAAGAAACACAACATTTCAGCTGTGGAGCTCACTTCAGACGTGCGTTACTCATGTTTTGCAGCCTCCTTCACTTCACTTGCTTGTTGCTTTGCGAGAGTACTCTCTCACTCTCATGAGAAGAGGCGTCAGAGAAACAGTCTGATGAAATCTAATGCAATAAGACAGATTTGCAATTACAATTATTGGCAGATAAATGAATGCATTTTTTGAATAATGGCGGGATTGAAAAAAGAATTCTATCTCTATCACTGAGAGCTGACGGAATTTGAAGAATAATCCTGATTTCTGATGTCTTTCTGGAATAAGGCCCCTGAATCCCTAGAAATAGTACACAGACAGAAATGTCGGTGTAAACATGGCTGGAAGAGGTCAGTTAAAAGAACAAATTACTAATCTCAAAGGAAAATGCAGAGGAGGGTATGTATTGTACTGGAATGTCAATGCAAATTTTCTAATCTTGTCAGATGTAACAGTTGCACAATTGGCTTTATAGTCTCTTCATGCCCAATCTGTCTAAAGAGCATATACTGTATATATACACAGAAATACACAAAAACTCTAAACAAAAGCACGCACGCACACACACACACACACACACACTGGTGCATAATATGTTGTCCATATCAAGATCATCATTTAGCACCTCAATGGCATTAAAGTTAGAAATGTAGGAGTTGCCACTGCAATTCAGTCTAAGTCCCCTCACATATTAGAAGATCCACCTATGAGTAATTATTACAAGATAATTTTATCTCCTGCCTTCAGAGCCTTTGTAACCTCATTATAATACACTTGCCTACAACACCTTGTCAGGACTGCAATACCAGGGTTCACATGGACCTCTGGTCCCATCTATTTCAAGTTCACTTTGCATTAATAGTGAAAACAGGAGTCATGTCTTTACGCAAAGAGGGGTGGAAGTACGGAACAAGCTGCCCAGCCATGTTGTCGAAGCCCATAACCTGGCTTCTTTCAAGAAACTGCTGGAAGAGATCCTGGGATCATTTAGCTACTACCTACCCAATGGTCTAGATGAAATGGTTGTAACCGTTCTTATGTTATTTTCTGAAAACTGTCTTCAGGCTCCCGATTGATAAAAGATACACTCCACCACATGAGGTGATGCAATTCCAAGAGATTAAGGTAAAATGCCAGAAAAACATACTTACTGTTAGCTTCTCTTTTGAAATGGATAATATACTTTTGCCTAAAACAAAAGAATATATCTAGCTTTTCTTTCTTTAATACTTGTACAGAATAGAATCTTAATATTCTAGTGTCCATTATGTTGACTGTCAATCCAAACTCTGATTCGTTTTAAATCCAGTTCACATGCACAATACACCACCTCATTTCGATATACTCTATAGACATGACATCCACATTTTGCAGCATGAAGATCATCCCGTTTCTTTATAACTACAAACTCACGATGTCTGAATACATACCATACGTTAGCTAAATAACACTGTATTAATAAATACGATTAAACAAAATTATGTCACACCAGACTGACAGCATCTGAGGCACAGTGTTATCTTCATGGAAATCTTTAGACGGCTCGTTAAGAAAAAAAAATATGCCTCCGCCTGTGGCGATTCCATTATAAATTATTATAAACCCAGTTCAGGATCCAAAATTTATTCCCTTCACGCTAGTCAAGAAGTCAGGGAGACATTCATTCTCTGAAGAATCACGTCTTACCAGGGTCTTTGCAACGTTTCCCCTCTGAGTGATATTTTTGCTGTGTTTCTCATTGGCCATTCGGATCCTCTGTTTTGCTACCATCTTCCGAGGAATTTCAGATTTTGGCGTCCTATAAAAATTGCCAATTATTTGTGAAGATGGTGACGGGTGCCAAGAAGACCGCTATCCCTCAGCACCTGTAGTCGATCACGTAACATGTAATGGACGGAAGTACGTCTCCCTAACCAGCGTCAGTTGTAAAGACGGTTTTATATTGTGTTTCTAAGGAGGGTAATGAATCCCCATCTCTGCGTCTTTCATTGTTATTTACTCCGTTTCCTAAGCCTGTATATGCATTTGTGTCCGTTCTAGTTACAAAACGCTAATTGTAAATTTAAGTTAGCCACTTTTATTCTGTGGAGGGGGGCATTTAGATCGAACTTGAATTTTAAGCCACATTTTGGGGTTAACGACTTAAATACACCAGCTCGTGTATCTCAGGCTTCTACTCTTTGTTCAGAAGGAACTCGGATTTGTGCGGTTGGGGATGCTTAATACATGATCAGTTACGCTTTCAAGACTGGCATAGCAAGGTTTTGAAACTTCGAGTGACATCCCAGCTGTGTAAGAAAAAAAGGTGGAATATTGGCTACATAGAACAATCTACTGTTCACATTTCCAGTTATTTTGTGACCAAAAGCTTGAGTGTGTGTCAGTGAAAAATGTACCCAGACGCCCAGACGGGAACTAACCGTGGGACCTCAATTAATTGGCATGCACATTTATTTTAATATTTTTTGTAGGCTTTTTTTTCCAAATAATTATTGCAATCTTGTGATTTACAGTTTTTATGGAGGCTTCTTCGGAGCGTTTTTTATATTTCAATAAAAATCGAGTCCTGTTGTTGAGCGCATTTCTTTTCTTTAGACCTTAGATTTTGTTCGTTAGTTGTTGTTTGTATTGAAACTTCCTACAATTGAATGTAACTTCTTGGTTTTTGGGTTTAATATTTTTTTGAATTTATTTCACTAAGGGATCGTAGAGGGACCGGTGTATTTATTCTGAAATCTTGTGAACCAGTATTGTTGCACACAGAGGTTATCCAGCTAATTGTGTGACTTGACAAAGTAATTTTGTGTGCCTGAGCTATTTTCGCACTTCAGAAACAACACGTGTGTATATCATTTCTTATTCAACAAAAAGGGATATCATTGAAAGAAGGTAAACACTTTTGCAACAAGGTACTTTCCACACATCTGACATCATCTCCTTCTCCTTACAATGCAAATTTAAAGCCCGTCACTGTCATTTCAAAAACTAAATACTTAAATGCATTAAAAGTGTATCTTGATGTGTGCACAGTAATAGAGCACACAACTCTTTTCTTAGATTAGAAGTTGTCTTTCACTCACTTTGACTTGCTTTTCTTTTAATGCAAGTTTTTACACTCAAATTAGAGGTGTCAGCGTAAGAAATAAAATGGATTGTCATACACCAGGTGAAAACGTTTTTACAGAAATACAAACATCACATCTAAGCCCTATCTTAGATACGTTGACGATACCTTTTGTATTTCTACAAACTCTCATTGAAACCTGAAGCAGATTTCCATTCAGATTTGAAATATACATGAATTATTTCAGCAACAGGCAAACGTATAACATTCTTAAACATTTCCATGTCAATTTCAGGTTCCCGTATTAACACCACTGTCCACTGTAAACCTACTGACTGTCATTCTTATCTACGGTACAGCGTCTCTCACCCAAAAGCGTGTGGAGATTAAATTCTCAATCGTTAATTTTTGAGTCTTGGATTTAAGATCCATTTGCAGCAATGACCGAGTTTGTTATATCAAAAGCGAGAACACGTGACTTCTTTGAAAATGTGATCTTCCAAGAAATACTTTGTCCAGCTAAACTGAAAGAAACTCGCAGACAACAGAACCTTTAGTCATCTATTCTCACCTTGCCAAGACAACAGTACGGCTCATTACGCGGAAGAACTTTAAAATTCTACAGCACCGATTTTTAAAACTCCAATCAAGATTTTTTTTTAAATGGAAGGAACAGAACTTCAAAAGAATGCGTGGTCCACAGTGAAGTTCCTCCCTCTGGTAATGTTTTAAAAATACCTTTTTCGTGTAACAGACAAAAATGTTCCATCTGCGAATACATCAATCACTGCATATTGATTAGAATCCATAATCATCACTTGCCATTCACACAGCTGTATATGCACGTCTAAAGCAGTAGTTTATCGCACTACCTTTAGAAAATGTAACCAATAATGCACTTGAGAGACTAAAGGACAATTATCTGACTGCTTTGTGGAGCATATACAACGCATTCAAATTAATACCACAGCATCCCCAGTTGCCTCACATCTCAGTAGCTATAATCACACATCTAAAAACATCACCATCTGAGGAGTTAGTGTTATGGAACAAGTTCTTCCTGTAAACAAATGGAGAAACCTCTTGAAATGACTATTCTGTTCTGATGTTGTGTCAGCGTTACCCACAAAATGTTGTGAACAACAACTAATTCTGAAACTAATGTTTGTTTTTACGTTATACCTTGTGTTCTTTTTATCTGTCCACATTATGTCCTTCTGGCTTTCTAAGAATCATTTTTTATACGTTTTTAGTACACTTAATAGAAAGAATAGAATAATAGCCATACTAATGCAACATTTTAATATAACTGAGTTGGGAAACTCAAAGCACTGTAAGGTAGTACAGTCAACACAAAATTGGAGCAAAAAGCAAAGCAAATTTACTTCTGAAAGTAATAGTAAGACTCAATTACACATTGCATGCTAAAGTAAAAAGATGGGTCTTCAAGTGAGATTTGAAAATAAGTTTCACTTGAAGATTTGAAGAATGATACCAATGAGAGGAGGTAATTGATGTGAGCCACTAATTGTGAGATGATTTGAGGCTGGTTGGACTGGAAGGGCATTGCTCCAGTTCACGCAGAAATACTAATAGGTCCCATTACTGCTGAGGTTAACCTTGTGATAGCCCTCATTCGGGGTTCTGTCACCTACTCCCAGTCTGCTGAACACCTTAGGAACTGGGATATTTTTTCTGGACTGATGAACCTCTAAGCTGTTGTGTATAATTAAACCACTTGAAAGTAATCAAATCCTCCTACAAGATAAGGTATCCTTGAAGGTTTTGTTTCTTGACCATTTTTTCTCAATTCTTGGGTGAAACTATTTGCAGTAATCCAGGAATTTTGCTGGGCTGCTCAGGCAAACAGAGTTTCATCTGCATTTTTTCTGGTAGATTCTCCTTTGTCAGGCCATATTTTAAACTGAATCTTTGACCTATCTTCCAAGGCAACAGTTAGAAATGATTTCTTATTAAATTAGAACGGTGTCTTGAGAATTTATTAGTGAGCTGTTCATTCAAAACTAGCTGATCCAGTCATCCAAGGAGAAGAGAGCTTGAAGTGTCGGTTTTAAACCAGCATGCTTTGTAACAAAGCTCTGAGAAGGCTGCACTCTGCTATTGCGATGGTTTTACCACATCAAAGGTTCCCTCAGAGCTCTACAATACAGGCTGCTGTCGAAGAGCCACACCATGTTGATCCTGCTTGTCTCTGTGTAGGCTGCAGTGCCGGCATAATGTTGTCATTAACCTGAGCTGTTGATTGGAAAATACTCAAAAAGGCTGAAGAAAAAGAAGGGCTCTGAATGTTCTCATGGTAATATGGGTTCCTCACAGATACAAGTGGTGCGTGACTGAAACACCCACATACAGGTCACAGGCCGCTTTCACATATTAACCAGCTCCTAGTTGATGCACAGGACAGGTTTTCTAAGAGTAAGCTTGTTGTCTCTTGAATTCTTATTTCTGATATCTTAAAATGCTAGTCCTGAGCAAGCTCGGATACATTTGAAAGCCATATCGTTTCTTCAGCCATTGTCTTTCCTCCTGGCAAATTGCAAACATTCAAAAAGTGGCTGGACTGGACTGGAAAACTGGAATACACTAGGAAGTGGCATGATGTTTCCATCTTCTAAATTAAATTCTACTGTTTCTAGCATACTCATATTCTTCAGATTGTTTTTGATCTTTATTGTCCAGTAACCTGAACAGTACTTTCAACCATTGTACAGAGCCTACTGCTAGTTCACATAAGATTCTTGGAAAAATAAATTGCATTCATGAACCACAAACATCTGTAAAATCATTATCACAACAAGAGAGACGCTAGAATTTTTCCCTATTAAGTGTATTCATGCTGCGATGAGTCATGGTGTTTTACTGAGAGGGGAGAAGGGAAGGCGAGAGACTGGTCAAGCAAGTCAGGGTTAAGAGCCTGGAATGGACTCATCGGTCCAGAAAATATACCAAAGTATTCTGTGTAGGAAAAGGGATGATTTGTAGAAACATTAGCATTACTTCTATGTCAGACTAAGGCCTGGGCAAAATAAATACTTTCTGCTACCTGCTAGTCAGGATGTGACAGCAATTTTACAACTTTCAAAGCATGTACCCTTTGCTCACTTAAAAACACTAACTTGATATTGGGCTTAACATTCTGATTCAAATGTACAATTCAAAGGGAACCCGTGTGACAAACTAAACTACTTGTTGTCCAAATTGGTACAGGCAGTAAAGCTAGTTCCTCATATAGAAATTTGTTTTACTTTCAGTGACAAATTGTGCATAGAAGATGACATAATCTCAGAAATCTCTGACAGAATGGAAACTCTGCTGGTCCTCTTAATTTCCCTACATGAAACTGTTCTGTAAAATCAACAATACAACAAATGAAGTAAATATGTGATGGGCCTTATCCAACATCATTTTGGGAACATTTGACTGTGCAAATATGTACAAATATTGTTCCTCTAGTAAAAGAACAACAGACCTTTTTAAAAGCAGTTGTTTTACCTAATTTGTGATATGACTTCACACATCTTTGATCAGGTTAAATATAGAACTGTTTTGCTGAACACATTCATACCACAACTTTGACTCACTTGACTGGAGGCTAGGACTTAATGAACCAGTCTTAACTGGGAAAAAATGACACTAGAACCTGTGTTTACACAGAGCTAATAGTTACCAGGAGTGGCTGTTCTCACCACATTTCTCCAGGCGTAGAGCATTCCAAAACATCAGACTGGATTAGTGGTTAAGGCTTCGGCCTTCCAGCCGGAGAGCTGTGAGTTTAGATTCTGGGTGGGATTCTGATGTATCTTTGAGCACTGCACACCACTCCATAGATTAAAGCTATAAATCCCAGTCCCGCTGTATAGATGGGTACTCTTGATTCTGAATCCTAAATCTGAATGTGCCCTTAATTGACTTTACTTGGTTAAACAAAAAAAGGAGTAACAATACACCAGATTAGAACACACACACACACACAAAAACACTGAAACAACTGAAAAAATCAGAATGTTGTTCCAGAAAGCAGGGCTGGGGCTCAAAAATGCTAGTATCCCTCACTATTTCTCCAGCCAATATAAGTATTGACTTTTGAGTACAGTGACTGAAACACTATATGGTTGGATTTTCTTTTTATTACGATAGGTTTTTTTATTATTAACTTTACTTTAAACTAATACAAAGTAAAAAATCCTATTTATCAAATAACTACAATTAAATTATGTATCCTGTTTAATCTCTAGATAATAATCTGTAACCATTATCTATATAGCCATTTTTGTTTTTCTGGCCATAGTTCCTTTAGAATGATTACTCCCATGGCTTGTTTTTTTACACATTCAAGTGTAACCTTCAAGCAATTCACACTTCATTGGTAAATGTCACTTCACTTTGCATTGTCTAGCAACAACAGATCTGGTAAACAATGGAAGTCCTTATGTTTAAATCTGAACGTACTAACAAGAGTTAACATTTCCATCACAATGTTAATATTCATCTAGAAAATGAAACTTTCTGCTTTTACAGTCTTCATCAGGGAGACTCCGTGTTCATTGACCTCCAGTTCAACAGAACGCTAAAGTAAGTTTTGGTTTCATCTACATTCTGTCTGCATATTTGTGGTTTAGACGTTTGTCTCAGCGCAGTTAATAACATAACCACAAAGTAATGTACAGCTCGTATACAGTTTTTAGAGTTCAGTTCTTGTCTGAATTGTGTTTAACCTCCTTTCAGTGTAGGGGTGGGATTTGTGATGATGGACACTTTACAAACAAAACAAAAGACATTTTGACATCCTCAGTTAAAAACAACTACACGCTACTTTGTGCAATGTTTATTTGCTGAGGCCAAAATTTAAATGAAATTCAGCCTATACTCTTTTTAACTTGTGAATTAGATTACAATAGTATGTTGTTTTAAAAAAAGCAGTGGCAAGAACTATTGGAAGTGTGGAACAAGCTACCCAGCCATGTTGTTGAAGCCCATATCCTGGCTTTTTGCAAGAAACAGGGCTACTAACTACCAAATGGGCTAGAGAGGCCAAATGGTCCGCTGTCATTTTCATTTTGTATCTAGGATACAAATTGAGGACCCACAAACAATTTCATCCAGCCTGCCATTTTCCAACCATTTTATTCAATAAAGAGTCACGGGTGAGCTGGGGCCTTTCCAAGCAAACAGTGGGCACAAAGCAGGATACTCCCTGGACAGGAGACTGGTCCATCGCAGGGCACACGCACACACAAACTCACACAAGGGCCAGTTATCCCAGGAACCAATTAACCTACCAGTAGGTCTTTGGACTGTCTGAGGAAAATGGAGCACCCAGAGGAAACTCAGGCAGACTAGGGGAAAACAAACAAACTTCACTCAGACAACACCCCAGGTCGGGAATTGAATCTAGGGCCCCAAATTAGATTCCATTGCAGTAATGAGAGAGACTGAGTGTCTCAGTGGTTTGGTTAAGGGTTTTTACTTGACCCTGGCGACGATACCCACAGGGAGGCTATGAAGGAACTGGTAATGAAAATAAGGACATTCACCTGCCTTTCATTCACCGTCTGTCAAATAATTTAATCAGTATGCTTCAGAGACTTTCTAATCCACCTAAACCGAACATCCAAAGATAATGTTTTCAGGTAGCAGTCACGTTCTCCAACTCACCTGTGTATTTTCACTTCCTATGGCACGATTTCTGAATTTAGAGTAAGAATCCTTGAAAGGACACTTATTTTATATCTGACGTTATGCTAATACATCGTCACAGTTTTAACAGTTATGAAAAAGGTTGTAACAAATGACTTGCGTTTAAGTTCATTAAGGCAAAAAAAAAAGTTTTTCCACATTGTAATCTTCTTAGAAGGATTAAGATTGGCTTTCATTTCAGTTGAGAATGATACATGATTGATTCACAAACTACAGACCCAGAGGGCGTTTAAGTATCTTCAAATAATAACCTTACATATATAACATTAATTGGAACAGCATAACCTTTGTGCACATAACAAGAATACAACTTTTGATTATTTGAACTTGCCATTGTGGCTGTTGAAGACCAGGACTGGGGACTCCTGATAATAATAATGATAATTGTTTACACTTATATGGCACTTTTCTCGACACTCCACTCAAAGTGCTTTATAGGTAATGGGGGCTCCCTTCCACCACCAATGTGTAGCACCCATCTGGATGATGCGATGGCAGCCATAGTGCACACAGTACACACTCCAGCTCTCAGTGGGAAGGAGAGCAGAGTGATGAAGCCAATTCATAGGTGGGGATTATTTATTCTTTTCGAGAAACACCATGGGCTTCTTAATGACCAAAGAGAGACAGGACCTCGGTTTTACGTCTCATCTGAAGGATGATATCTTTTTACAGTATAGTGTCCTTGTCACTATACTAAGGCATTAGGACCCACATAGACCACAGGGTGAGCTCCCCCCCCCCCCAGACTCACTTACACCTCTTCCAGCAGCAACCTTAGTTTTTCCCAGGAGGTCTCCCATCCAGGTACTGACCAGGCTCACACCTGCTGAGCTTCAGTGGGTTGCCAGTTGTGAGCTGCAGGGGGATATAGCTGGTGATCTGGGAGAGTTGAGGGCCCCATTACTTAAAAAAGGCCAGCCTGGTGCCAAACATCAACCACTCAGGTAGAACTGAGATAGGAGCTGTCAAGATGAGGGTGTCAGTTCACACCTGGATGTCAGTTTTGAAAGGAACTTCTTATTAACAAAACAAAAGAGAGAAATAACCTGCTGAATCTGACAAGAGAAGTAGGTTTTACAAGAAGTGCCTATAGAAATAATTATCCAGTGTATCCTATAATGCATTAACCCTTTTTTGCTTGTCAGTGATCTCACTTGAACTGCCTTTCAGGTCAAACCCTGTTTACATGCATGCATTTAATTTGCATTCAGATCAGCATGTCACCCTCAGTCGGCATCATGATCACCATATCGCAGCAGAATTACCAAGCAATTTTGTGTGCGTGTGTGGGTTATCATGTTCAATTCCTGTGGAGGAAATAGGGTACTCCCTTAGCTTTACTATCAGCAGAGGGCCTGGAACACTGATAAGGATGGTTGCCTAGCAACTACATGTAGGGAGCTATGATGACAGCATTGCAAAAGAGTCCAGTCCTTACGATGGCTTGCAGTAATGTTCCCTGCTATTTCTTTGTGTTTCATTAAAGGTAAATCATTCATTTATTAGAAGTCTTTTGAATGAGACCGTTTTCTATAAAAGGTCACTGATGTTATTATGCAGTTTAATCTTGCTTTGGAAGATAACAATTGTGAAGTGTTTTTCATGTGAATGATAAGGGAAACCCTTCATTTCTCTTGTGTTTTTCATCTCAAGGGATACCAAAGAATTTGATCTACTGGGGGGAATCTCACTGTTTCACCACTGAAGTACAGCACACACCTGGGTGAAATGTAGCAGCCATTAAGCACTGGAAGTCCTAGCGCACAACAGATCAGGCTCAGGAGTGAGAAATCCTACTGGGGTGTTTAATGGCCAAGTATTCAGGCTCATGTGTGTCTCATGGAGAGCAAGCTGGGGAATGCGAAAAGACACACTCCTAATGCAAGAAATTGTATATGGCTAATAAAGTGATCTCTTGGTTCAACATGAGAAGCATCTCCTACTGAGCAGAGTGCCCTGTCACCATATGGGTATGATATAGATATTCTCGTCTAGAGGGAAGAGCACCATCTACTGGTCTACCAACATCTCTTACAGCAGCAAGTTCATTTAGAGTCCTTCCATCCCAGTACGCATCTGGCTCAGCGTTGCTTAGCTTCTGAGATCTGATAAGATGAGGCTGCTGGATGGAAATACTGCTGTAATGTTTAAAGCATGCTAATCGGACAATTTAAAAGAGGGTAGTGCAGTCCTATGCTGTGCAGCGGTACCGCTCAGAGCTCCAAGTTTCACTGAACAGGCCTGTGCTACAACAACATTTTAAAAGGACCAAAACATTTGTCATCGGGTCTTCAGATTAACTTAATAGTATTTAAAAGTGAGTGTCCTGTGTTGAGTGAAATACAACAACCCAGTCTAAAATTAGGCTGCTCTTTGAATTGTAGAAGTCAAAAGAACACAACAGTCACAATTCAAATCCTAGCCAAGAACAATAAAACACGCCCACACTTTTCTTCACAACAAAGAAAGAACAAATGTGCTTCCTAAGAACATTTATGTAAAGAGCCTTGATTCAATTGTGCTGTTTGCTTTTCTGTAAACAGGAAGACGAGCTCAATATCAAACCATAACAGAGAGACTCAGACAAGTACTGTGCAGAATGAGATCAGCTGATTTAGCTCACTCACACGCTTGTGTGTTTATTTTAAGGAGGAAGCACACAAAAAAGTTTTTATACCAATATTTTAATAATTTTTATCATTTTTTAATCAGTAATATGCTTTCAATTACAAAATCCAATTGAATTGAATATCGGTATTCAAGACACCTAATTGTGAAATTGTGCACAGATGTTTGTACAAAGAACACCAATGAAAATAGTGTGGAATGCTTTTAGTCTGAGATTCTTTACCATAAATATACAAAGAAACTGAAGCTGTTTGATTATCTTGGCATTGAAAAGGCAACAGTCTATCTAGCATGAAAAACAGAAGGCTATGTGGGGGGCTGGTTCAGGTATACAAAATAAAAAAGGACATTGATCAGGTCATCTCAGCAGTCCTCCTCAACATCAGCGACAATACAAGGACAGAGATAAAAGAAGAAGATAAGCAAAGGGGAATTCAGGACAGAAGCCTTTTTGTTTTTTTTAATTTTAAAAGCTTTTATGTAGAGGATTGTAGGAGCAGGGATCCATCTAAAACTTACTCAATGGCATCTTTTAAAGAAATGGCTTAATTAATGGAATTCTTGGAACATTCAGTTACCAGCACATACATTTACATATATCTTTGTATATTTATGGTAAAGAATCAAACTACAAGAACAAAACAAGCCTTGTAAGTGCTACTGACCCCTCTCTCCAAACAAGCTTAACACCTTCTACGCACGCTTCGAAGCTCAAAACCCTGAACCAACCACCTGGACCACTGACTCCCCTGCCACCCCACCCCCCACACTATCCAAGCTAGATGTGTGGAAATCACTAAGTAGAGTGAACACACATAAAGCTGCTGGACCTGATGGTATCCCTGGCCTGGTACTTAGAACATGTGCCTGGCAGATAGCTGATGTCTGTACCGACATCTTCAACCTGTCCTTGGCCCAGGCCACTGTACCTAGCTGCTTCAAGACGACCACCATTGTGCCAGTACCAAAAATATCAGCACCCACATGCCTGAATGACTACCGTCCTATTGCACTCACTCCCATCATAATGAAGTGCTTTGAAAAACTACTTATTCCACAGATTAAAGTCAGCATTCCAAAAACACTTGATCCTCTCCAGTTTGCCTATCGCACAAACCACTCCACGGAGGATGCAATCTCTATAGCTTTACACACCACAGTAACCCACCTGGATAAAAGGAACACCTATACAAGAATGCTGTTCATTGACTTTAACTCAGCATTTAACACCATCATGCCCATAAAACTTGCTACCAAACTCAGGGCTCTAGGTCTAGATACCACCCTCTGTAGCTGGATCCTGGACTTCCTCACCAGCAGACCCCAGACTGCCAGGATTGGCAACCTCAACTCCAACACGCCCACCCTTAACACCGGTGCCCCTCAAGCCTGTGTGCTCAGCCCATTGCTTTACTCCCTGTTCACCCACGACTGTACTGCCAAGTTCAGCACAAACACCATCATCAAGTATGCTGACGATACCACAGTCGTGGGCCTGATCACTGACAACAATGAGACTGTCTACAGGGAGGAGATAAAACAACTTGCAGACTGGTGCCAAACCAACAACCTATGCCTCAACATCAGCAAAACCAAACAGCTGATCGTTGACTTCAGGAGACAAGGAAAAGTCCACTCCCCCATCTACTTCGAAGGGTCTGCCTTTGTGATGGTGAATAACTTCAAATTACTAAGGTTCACATCTCTAAGGACCTCACATGGGCACTCAACACCTCCAGTCTCATCAAGAAGGCACAACAGCGGCTGTACTTCCTGAGAAGGCTGAAGAAAATATGCCTGCATCCACAGATCCTCACCAACTTCTACAGATGTACGGTGGAGAGCATACTGACCAGCTGCATCACAGTCTGATACGGCAACTGCACCACCTCCGACCACAAGGCCCTGCAGCGGGTGGTCAAAACTACCCAACACATCATCGGCAATGCCTTACCATCCATCCAGGAAATCTACAACACCAGGTGTCTGAAAAAAGCCACCAAAATTATTTCTGATCCCACTCACCCCAGTCATAACTTGGTTGTCACCCTACCATCTGGTAGAAGGTTCTGGACGCACCGGTCGCACACAACTAGACTCCAAAATAGCTTATTTCCCAGAGCTGTCAAGCTGGTGACACCCCTACTCCCTCGCATCATATCGGATCTCTCCTCACTTCTTCCTGTACCCACAATGACTGTACTCCAACACCACTACATACACAACAACTGAATGTAAGCCGAAATTGTTCTTAAAACTGTACTAGTTGTACCATTTACTAATCGCCTTATTATTTTTGCACTGTTCGCCGAATACTTTTGCACTCTTTGTGTCCTGTTTGTATACTTTTCTCTGTTTGTGTATTTGCACAGTTTTTGACAACTTTGCACTGGCACCATACTGTTGTTTACAGTGTTATTGTTATTGTATTAATGTCTATTGTCTTGTCTTCTGTTCTATTTATATACTGCACCTGAGAGACTAATGAGAAACACTTTTCATTATACAATGCACCCGTATAAGTATAATGACAAATAAAGTTGAACTGAACATCTTGGCCAGCAGCCATATCACCCTGCAACTCACAACTGCCAACCCACTGAAGCTCAACAGGTGTGAGCCCGGTCAGTACCTGGATGGGAGGCCACCTGGGAAAGACTAAGGTTGCTGCTGGAAGTAATAACAATAATTAATAATTGCATACACTTATATAGTGCTTTTCTGGACACTCCACTCGAAACACTTTACAGGTAATGGGGACTCCCCTCCACCACCAACAATGTGCAGCCCCACCTGGATGATGCGATGGCAGCCATAGTGCGCCAGAATGCTCACCACACATTAGCTATTAGTGGGGAGTAGAACAGAGTAATGAAGCCAATTCATAGACAGGGATTATTAGGAGGCCATGATTGGTAAGGGCCAATGGTAAATTTTGCACCCCTACTCTTTTCGAGAAACGCCCTGGGATTTTTAATGACCACAGAAAGTGAGGACCTCGGTTTCACATCTCATCCAGAGAATGGTGCCTTTTTTTTTTGTCCCTGTCACTATACTGTGGCAATAGGACCCACATAGACCACAGGGTGAGCGCCCCCCTGCAGATCCCACTAACACCTCTTCCAGCAGCAACCATAGTTTTTCCCAGGAGGTCTACATCCAGGTAGTGACCAGGCTCATACCTGCTTAGCTTCAGTGGGTTACCGCAATCTTTGTGAGTCCTAATGCCCCAGTACAGCGATGGGGACACTATACTGTAAAAAGGCACCATCCTTCAGATGAGACATAAAATCCGGGTCCTGACTCTCTGTAGTCATTAAAAATGGAAGAGCATTTCTCGAAAACATTTGGGGTGTTACCCTGGTGTCCTGGCCAAATTTCCCATTGGCCTTTACCAATCATGGCCTCCTAATAATCCCCATCTACAAACTGGCTTCATCACTCTCCTCCCCACTGATAGCTAGTGCATGGTGAGTGTACTGGCGCACTGCGTTTGCTGTCGAATCATCCAGGTGGGTCTACACATTGGTGGTGGTGGAGGAGAGTCCCCATTCCCTGTAAAGCGCTGTGAGTGGAGTGTCCAGAAAAGCACTATATAGTATAAGTGTGAGGATCTCGTCAATAACCATCTCTTGATAGTTTATCCCCATCAATGCACTCCTTTTCAAATAACTTTGCTACACACAGCTACTAATCCAGGCCCTGCTGTTTTCCCAGCAAAACCACTGTAGCTCTGTCACGGGTGGACCCCCTCCTTCAGCTAACGCCTCATTTCAGCTCATCCTAAACTCTGAAGCTTGATTTGTTTTTTTCTCTGCCACCTCACTACTCCTCTCCCTCCATTGGCTACCTCAGCCTGTTCCTTCACTCGCTTTGCCCCTCGCTGGTGGAAGGATCTACAGAGATCACCACTGCTCAGGGCCTGCCATAATTGTGATTGTCTCCTCTTGAGCTGAAGTCAGCCTTAGCCTTCCCATCAGCATTTGCTTCCAATTATTGCACCAAGTCCCCCTTACCTGTTGCACCACTGGGGAGCGAGGGAGCTGGGGGAGAGGATGAAGTGCGACGTCGCCAATGGGGCGTCTCCACAGCGAGGGAGCACTGGAAGGGACTGTGGGCCCTGTACAGGGACTAAAGGGGAAATCTCTGTTCCCTGAGCTCCTGCGGAGGACTGGACAACTGCAGTTTCAGAGCCGGGACAGGGAAATGGCAGGGACAAAAGCAAGTGGGAGGGTTTGGAGGGACTCTTTCATTGTGCAAATCCGGCCCCAACATCCACTTGCACTGATTGATAATGGACAATCACCTGATTTAGAAAGTTTTTAATTGATGTGAGATTGATAAACTGTTAGAGTGTGTACTTATTGTGACGTGTTTTTTTTCCGTGAAATACAGTTAATTGTGATAGAAATTTTGATAGAAAGCACCACTTGTGTTGTTTGCTGTATGTGCACTTAGCCTTTTCGAAGTTTGTTCTGCAATGTGGAATTATCCCTCCTTTCAGATTTGCATTTGTAATTTCCTCACTACTAGGCTCTTGAGCGTGCTTGTTCCTGCATGGAGCTATCTTTGTGCTGATTTATGACATTTAGTGTATTTTCTTTGCATTATTATGAAACCTGTTTTGTTTACCCACTTTTGTGTTTTGTGTTGATTATATTCCATTATACATCATCCAGGATAGGGATATCAATTCATTTTTTAACCTCTTTATCCAATACAGGGTCACAGGAAGCCAGATCCTGTGCCAGTAAGCAACAGTCACAAGACAGGATACACTCTGGATGGGAAGCCAGCCCACGAAATGGCACACACACACCAGGGCCAATTTTCCCAGGAGCCAATTAACGAACTAGTATGTCTTTGTAGTGAGGAAGGAAACCAGAGCACCCGGAAAAAAACCCACGCAAACACACGGAGAACATCCAAACACCATGCAAATTGCAGAGGTCCGGAATTGAACCCAGGGCCACAGTGCTGCGAGACAGCAGTACCAATCACCCTACCATCGTACTGCCCCAAATAAGGATATATGATCAGCAAATAATCAGAAAATAATAGAAACCATATGAGTAGCAAAGGTGCTCAATGACCTCCTCACATTTACTATTTTCTTATGTTTTTAAACCAAGCAAGATTATTGTTTTCATGTTGCAGAAAGGTCTTATACTGCTCGTACAGCTACTCTTATAAAAGCAAAGGCAAGCACTGCTCACGTGACTGGAATATGTTGCCATGTACAACTGCTCCTCCATGAAAGATCACTGCCCTCAGAGAATTCTGCTCTCTTGTCCTCAGAACTGCACTGTGTGTTTGGCTCTCTGCTGCGGCCACTCAGCTTGGACGGTTTTCACGCAGCAGTGCATGCGTTCAGCTAGCGCTGCTCTTTATACTTGCTGCTGGATACTGGAGTATGTCAGAAACAGCCATTTTTCTACAGCAATAAAGTAAACCACATGTCGCAAACAAAATGCAGATGGCAAAGATATATTACTATAAATGGCAAAAGCATCCCGTTGCGGCCTTGGGAATGTTCTGAATGTGACCTTTTGTTTTAACATTTTCTGCTAGGAAAATCTCTCCTAGCTCTCTGCACCCCTCTCGAGCCCCTGTGTCCTCTTCCAAACGATGTCCTGGCTCTCTGAACTCTCTCCTCCTGTGCAGTGCTCTTGTGCACAAACTTCACTTGTGCAGAACGATGAGCAAGGATGTGTAGTAGAAGAGGTTACTGTTACTCTGCCAAAAACTAAAACTTTATAACGTACAATCTGTTGAAGCCAAACCAGATAAAAAGTAATAATATAATAACAACTTTTGAGTACTGAACCAGGGTGGTGAGTGTGACCTTAATGAACTGTTGTTTTACAATCTTTTTAAATTACTGCACAAGCTGATACTACTATAAACAAACAGGTGGCTCTTCACAAGAATCCCAATCATTTTTGCTTAATTCTAAGTATTTATAAAGGACTATGGTAATTTGTTTTCACTAGACGATTGCTTTGAGAGGAAGAGATGAATTTGTTGATGAACTTGTTAAGATGCTTGAAAAAGAAAGTAAACCCGCTGAAAATTTTCCACACCAGGTTTATTTAAAGAAAGATGCATCATACATCAAGTAATCTATGCTATATATACACTATACGTGTGCGTTTTTCTAATAGCACCGTAATGTGTCTCTTCCATTGGGGAATTAATTATAATTATGAATCCTGGGGATAAAAATGATCCTGTTACTCTCTTCTCCTGACTTCCCACAATTCCCTGTTTAATTAGATTCTCTTACCTCACTCGCTTGTTAGTTATAAATAGATACAGATGATGGCAGTTAACCTGACATTAAAATTTGCAGGGCAGAACATGAGACGCACTGTATCAGGTTATTTTATGTGCAGGTTGCCTGCTGTTTATTTCACTGTACCTCTGGCAGTAAGAGGAATGTGTGGTGCAGGTGACATGGCTCACTACTGCAGACCTTTGTGTAATCCTAGTTAATGGTATACTGTCTTGATAGTTTATCGTCATTCATTTATATGGCTGACAATAAATGTTTTGATAAAACTTTATAATGCTTTTATAAAAACAGGGGTTATAATGACCTATTTTTAGATACAATATTGCCAATAGTTGGGGTTGTTGGAGCAATCAGGTGAATAAACCTTTGCTCAAGAGTACAGCAGTGTCCCCACCTTTGAACCATCAGTTCTCCAGAGAAAGCATTATCCTCCTCATCAGTATTTGGTTTTATTGTTCACTTTAATAAAAATGGACTACTTTAGCTCTTTAAAAAAACATTTTTTTCTCCAAAATGTTAAAATAGTGAAACACATTTGATTGAGTGAGGTCAATAAGCAGCACAACAAAGACCTGCGCAGTCAAAAATAGCCTGTGGCAGTGTGGCAGAGTTAGATCCAAACAAAGGCTGAAAGCAGACATTATGATCACCGTTTAAAATTCTGTCATAATTTCTCAGCAGTTCTGTCTACAGTAATATTTCCAGTGAATAATCTGCCTCCATCCTCCGGGGTCCCATTGTAGCCAGTTTCCAGACATACAAGTAGGGACCCATGTCAGCATGCGTAGGCTGCAGAGGAACAGATAAAGGTTTGTTCCATCATGTTGAAAGATGTGAAGATGTGAAGACACCTAACACGCCTGAAGAAGGCTCCACGGCCAAAACGTTATGTCTCTTTTCTTTTCCCTTCAGCATGATGGAATAAACCCTTAACCCGTTCCTTTGCAGTTCATAGACATAGCCTAGCTAATTTGCCCTGACTCTGAATGCTCACAGAGTGCCTGGTAATGACTATGTGCTCGGCATTCCCTGAAGAAGCAACCTCATTTCCAGCCCCCCTCCCACCGCCAGCAGGTCCCTGCACTGCTATGGAACACTGCAGCTCTACATATGGAGGAAGACAAGAACAGCACCTGGGGCCCACAGATCTTGGACAGCCCCCTTCCTCACCAGCAATTGCTCATGGTTCCCAAATCGTCTTTACACAAAGAAAAACCTGCGTGATTTACCAGGTGAAACGGGTATATATATTTTAAAAGTCAGGAGGCCCCTGCCCTGTGGATAATGATGCTGTGATCGGTGGGGTGGAGCGGCGAGGGCACAAGCTGGGCAACACCTGGTCACGAACCCGGGTCTCTGGCGTAACGCACCAGGGAACCAGGCAAGTGAGCTAAAGGAGACCAGGTCTCTGTTACGCGCAGGGAGGGCAATGACGTCACTGTGCCCAAACTAGCTCTGCTAGAATGCACACTCAATGGTTAAGCTTTTCCTGGACTCCATCTCTTCTTCATATTCTCACAGTTTCTAATACTCATTATTGTTTACTTCCAAACCTTTCTTTCCCTGTTTGGATTTTGAATTGCGATTGACTTTGGAATGTTCTTTATTTATGATCTTTGTACTTTCCTCCAGTACACAATTTGCCCCTCTTTTCCTAACACAAATATTATCATCTATGTTATCAGTATATCAGAGAAGGCTGAGCCATGACACTCTTATCAGTTTTGAGAATGCAGTCATTTGCATGTTAGACAGAGCTGAAACTTGCTAATTAAGCAAATGTACTTCAAAGGAGCAATGCACTGGACAGATTTTGTACTGAATTAATCCCGTGGGATTTATTTCTGATAGTTAGATGTACTTCAGGGACTGACATTGGGGCCATTGCTCTTTCTTATCTTAATATTTGTCCTAGTCAATGCTATAATTAGTAAACTTGCTACATTTTCACATAACATAAAGACAAAGTAATATCTGGTGTACATGTGCAATGCAGCCCAGGGAATCTGGGATGGTTCGGGCAAAAACAAAACTGAGCAAAAGTATTGCCGATGCACACAATTGGAAGTGGGGTGTTTGTGGAAATTTGAAATTCAATTGTTTTGAAACTTTCCGAAAAATAAACAATACGGCAACGCTCCATCATGTTTTGTTTTATGTTTGGATACTAAAATGTTTCCCGTACAGATTTTAAACAGTTCTAGGCAAGTGATTCAGATGTGTGGTTGGACAGTAGGCTTCCTTGGAAGTCTGGTCCTGTTTACAGTCAGTGGCACTTTTTTTCATTCTGGATTACGCATTTTTCTTGTGGTACATCTTCTACGCAGGCTGCTGTTATATTTAACCTCGTACTAAGAGCTGAGGAAATGTTAAGGTAAACTTGCAGTGGGATTTGGGTAAAACATAGAAGACTTTTTCTGGTTTGAATTCCCTTCCCAATGGAAGAGAATTTGTTTGTCTGCAGCAGTGTGTGAAAGGCAAATAAGGCTGCTTCCACCCGTCTGAAGTTTATTTTACAAATGAACTTTCTTGGCAAGTATACAAAATCCAAACTGCAAGAGCCCTTACTGGGCTTTGGTGATTTTTACGCTGATATTTATTTGCATGTCCGTGTGAAGGAAAAAGTCATACCAAATGATGTACACACCCTTTCATTCTTCAAATTCAACAAATATTTAGCAAGACCAATTATGTTTAAACATTATCTTGCGTGTTTCACAGTCAATTAAGTTAAAGACTTTAATCTCTTTTGGTTTTGCTGTTTATGAGATATTCCCCATCTTGTATTGTGTCTGGTAATTCTTACAAATAACAATAGTGTTATTGAATCCCTAAATTCAAATGCAATTTGCAACCTATTTAACAACAACAATTCTAGAAAATTAATTGTTTAAAAAGGGATTAGTTGACGATTTTGTTTTTTCCTTCTATGTCCACTGAAACAGAACACCTCTTTTACAAACAATGATAGGAGCAGAAATGGTGTTTTTGAGATGGAAAAAGGTTTTAAAAACCAAAACAACGAGGGAAAGAAAAACTGTGACGTGTTTTCCTACAGCTGGCCCTGGTCTAAGTTCATTTTTTTTTATCTGTGAAAGAAAGCTTTGAAACAGGGCACAGACCAGATTGTCTTATCCATCCTTTCATCATCCAATCATCCATTTTCTAACCACATTATCAAATACAGAGTCCTGGAGGAGCCAGAGTCTATCCCAGCAAGCAATGGGCACATGTCAGGATACACCCTGGACTGGACATTAGTCCAATTCAGGGCACAAACAGACACACACACACACCCTATATATTTATAAATCCTCACACTTATATAGCACTTTTCTGGTCACTGCACTCAAAGCTCTTTACAGGTAATGGGGTCTCCTCTTCACCACCACCAGTGTGTAGCCCAACCTGATGGGATGATGGGCCAATTTTCCTAGAAGTCAAATAATCTTCCAGTATGCAAGGCAGCAATGCTAACCACTGCACCACGCCAGATAGGGATGTTATCTTTTTAATCAGTACTCATTTTAAATATCAAAAAAGGGAATTTTTCAATAAAAATGTCCTGGAACATCAAGAAAAAAAGCTTGAGAATAAATCTCAAGGCACTCGGTCTGGGGGGAAATAGGTCACTAATCTGTGAGATTTTTTTTTGCACTATGAGGGCTATGTATTATGCAAGAGAAGAATGACATAGAAATGACCGTGGATAATCAGCGAAACCAGTAATGCATCTGCAGGGATACAATTAGAAAGGTTAGGAAAACAATCACAAAACATCCAACTGCTGTGTGAGCATCCCACTACTGTACTGCACAATTAAGCACTCTTTCTGTAAACACCAAACAGCTGCTGGCATAGCTAAAATGGGCCACAGCCAAGTGCAAGTCAGTGCAAATCCTATTTTGCTCTGTCTGTCAAAGGGATTTTTATGGTTCAGCCCCTATTTCACTAAGTCCTCTGGCCTGCAGACAAAGATTTCCTGGGCTTTTTGAATTTAAGATCGTGGGGAATAGTTGCAAGCCGGCATTTCGGTTGTACTGCTGTTCTGTGAATACATTCATTAAATGAAAATCAGGAAGTGGAACAATGTGAAGTGTGGAGTGATCCTGTCAAGAAGAGTGTCAGCGTTTGTCTTTCCCTTATCAGCAGTTGTTACCAAAGTAAATTGAGGCTGGTGTCAGCTAACAAGAAGAGTACAGTTTTGTTTGTGTTTTTGTCTTTATTGAATTAGAAGTTGGCTTTAAAAAAAAGTGAGACTGGATTTGTTAAGGCTTTTGTGAAGTGACTTATCTTATTTGCTCATCTCTGGTGTTTTGTTTAAAAAAACACTTCTTGAGACAGCAAACATACCATTATAGAGAATCTTTGTTCAGGGACAGAGGAACAGACAGCAGATGGCCTCATTTAAAACCAGGTTCGAGTGGGGAGCTAAGTCAGTATTCCTGGCTGCAAAGGAACAAGAAAAGGTAAATTCCATGCTAAAAAGTAGAGAGAAGAAACAGTGTTTTGGCTATTGAGATTTATTCACAAAACAGACAAAACACTGTGTTCTCCCTGTGGGTACATAAGTTTTTGCCAGATGCTAGTTTCCTCCTCCAGGCCAAAGACTTGCTGGCCAGGCTGATTGGTGTTTTTCTGTTGTATAATGGACTGCCATCTACCTCATGCCCAAAGTCTACCAACTTAAACTCTGGCTCACTCCAACCGTCTATTATCAATTAACATATTTTATTTTGTACCTTACATGACACACGTTTCAGTACATGTGATTTGTGTGAAACAAAGCAGAAGCAAAATTCACGCTAAAGGTTAAAAATGAAAAGATAAAAATTAGCATTTGAAGTAGCTGGTAACTATTTGATTCAAGGGTCTTGTCAACACATTTCTTGAAAGAAACCAGGATATTGGCTTCAAAAAACACAGATGGGAAGATTGTTCTATACTTCAAATTGGCTCTCAATTGATTCCCAATATTCAACTACCTTTGCCGTGGTGAAATTGCAAAAAGATTTTAAATTTGAGGTGTCCTGAACTCTCTTTTAAAATCTGTACATTTTCAAGACTTTATCCAAGACAGGGTTGCAGGGGAGTTGGAGCCTGTCCTGGCAAAGCAATGAGCACAAGGTGGGGTATACACTGGACAGGAGGCTTGTTCATCACTGGACACACACAGACACAAATATGCACACATACTCACATCAGAGCCAGTTCTTACAGAAGTCAATTAACCTACTGGTTTGACACATATAAGATCATATAAACTCCACACACATAGAACCTCAAGAATTGAACCAAGGGCCCCAGCGTTAGAAGGCAGCAATGCTAACCACTGCATCACTGAGCCACCCTCTTCTAACAATCTTGAAGGATAAAAATTATTGAAATAATATTTGATATTTGAACGCTTATCCACAAGAAACAACTACCAATCTGTGAAGAGCAAGGAACAAATGGGCAAAATTTCACAAATGTCTGACTTTTCAAATTCTATAGCACCATGAATCGTGTCTTGGAAAACAAAACTGAGTCCTGTCCTGTGTTCTACAAACAAAGGTTTGTGAATGAAAGGACAATCCCTTCAACCTCATTTGGTTAAGTTTAGACACAGGTAACAAGCACCCCTATTAGCGGCTGGGGAGAGAGGAAAAGGTTCACCACTTTCCGCCAAGTGTCCATATTTACATGTGAAATATAACATGATTTCCTGTGGAATTTGGATGAAGTGCACTTTGAGTCATAATGCATTCATGGGGTCTTGGTGACCTTTCATGTTCTCTACGAATTAAACATGAAGAGCCACCGTTCACTTCACTGTGTGAAGTGTTGTCAAAAGAATTATAGACCTTAAAGGGGAACTGCAGTCCCAATTTCTCAGACTGGTTATTAAATCTCAGTAACGAAATAAATTAATTGACGATAATGCAACATTTTACAAATTCTGAATTAAGCACAAAATCGTGAACTTTGTGACAGCACTGCATAGTCGCCATGCTGTTGAGAGTTTGCGAGAACTGTGACGTGAAGTGGCCCTTCCTGCTCACTAGTCACTGTAATAACTAATGTAATGAGATAAACAAGTGAACAAGTACAGGTTGTGCAGCAGACATTTCATCACAGAAATTTTCCCATGGGATCTGCAGGCAGAGTTAATGTCCCGATCGTAAGCCCCTTCTCTTAAAGGCGCTCCAGCTCTTTCTTGTTTGTCTTTGATTTTTTGCACCTGCCTCCTGTTCCAGCCCCTCCCTACAAAAGTCAGAAGCTCCTACCATTATAGGCTCAGCTTTGGAAGATGAACGCCCGGAAGCCCGCCTACAAGCAAGTCCAGGAGCGACTCGATGGCATAGGCTTCGCAACAGTGGTTTGGAGCGCCTCGTCCCGTTACCTCTTTTTTATTACCCCGTCCCTTTTCCAGATCCCGCTCCGGCTTTTAACTGCTGTCTTGTCTGTCATGGATGGATTGCCTGGCTCTGGACTTTTGATCAACCATGGATTACCCTTCGGACTCCCTTTGGACTTTCGCCTGGACCACGCCCCCCCCGAGCACCAGCGCACCGTCAACACGCCCCCCTGTTCGTCTATCAGCCCCGTTCCTAGTCTTCTCCCCCCCGTGTCCGTTTCACTCCCTTAAGGATTCTGCCGTCTGCATAGGGTCCTGAAAAACGCTTCGTGACAGTTAACAAGTAAATAGTATTTGTCAGCAAAACCGTCTCAAAGTTAAGAGCAATATGTCTATTAAATTAAATTAGATAGATAGATACTTTATTGATCCCGTGAGGGAAATTGCAAATTACGTATTTACAAGCCTGCTCGTTTACAATGTAATGGGGGCGCAACACGTCATTCGAAGTTCTGTTGCTTCGTTTTGAGTTGTAGACAATGACAGCCATATGGCGCTGCACGTACCTGGAAATTTTGTCTATTTTGTGATGGAAATATGAGGTTTTACACATTACTGTGTTTTTATTTTCATTATGGTTTGAAATGCACTCATCAATGCTGATTCTATCTAACCCTAAGAAAATATAAAAATAGCATTGCAGTTCTCCTTTAAGTCTGAATCTTGTTTTCCCTCGAACTCTGAAGTGTCACAAATTCACCACTTTTTTGTCAAGAAATTATAGAAAGGAAACCAAATCAAAAGGGTCTTGTTTACATGGCCCTATATCAACAATGTAATACTGTATATGCCAGCTCATTAACCACAAATTCACTGAAGATATTCAAGCTTTAATAGTTTAGAAATTGACTCATAAGCATTAACCTATTTTTTTCTGTTTAAGTTATTTTATAGTGAATAAAGTGATCGTCCAATGATGTGTTGGTGCTAAAGAAGAGCATGTGTAATGGAAATTTTGTGAAATGCTTTGCTATAGCTATTGAAAAATGAAATTACTCTAGAATATTTATATGAAAGCATAGAAAAGATTTTTTATTTTTCTGCTGCTTAGATGATCTGTTTTTTTAACTGGGCTAGTTCAACACCTTTCACACATCTCAAACGTTTAAGATCTAGAGACCTATTTGCCTGTGGGACCACACCCCTTGAGGGCTATACGACTTATTCCACTGATGTTATTCTGAGATCCTGTAGTTCTGGAAACAAAGTGGCTTAGATTAAAAATGAGGCTAAGTGTATTGAATTACTTTTGTGCTCATGAGACTAGAAGAAAGGATTTAAAAGGGAAATAAATGTATTCCATCAGCATATTCCTTGTAGCCTATTGCAATCCCATCATGATGTTAGTTCACTTTGAATGCATCACACACTTAATTATTCATATATACAGTGCATATGTGTTCGGATGATAAGTCTCTGACGCTCAGAACTCATGACTGCTGGGTTCCATGTCCAAGTCCCTGCTGCAAACACAGTTGTTGTACCTTGAGTGAGGTACGTTTCTCAACTGTTCCATTCTCCCTGGTTATGTGAATAGGAACTAGTGTTTACTGTGATAGACTAGCATCCTATGTAGGGAGCGACTCATGTGTTCTCTGCCTGTTTAACGCCATTTAAACCAGCTGTTCTGACTCAAATATGGAAATACCTGCCGGTGTACATGTTCCTTCTTCAGGGTTTCTTAGGAGTGACCTTTCTTTCAGGATATTTTGGTTGTGAAACCAACCCATCTACAGCTGGATGAAACAGATCAGGAACCGTTAGATTCAGTTAAATCAGTTGACTGGAGCCACAGCATTTCAGAAC
The DNA here is from genome assembly GCF_055471065.1 of Atractosteus spatula. Taxonomy (NCBI): domain Eukaryota; kingdom Metazoa; phylum Chordata; class Actinopteri; order Semionotiformes; family Lepisosteidae; genus Atractosteus; species Atractosteus spatula. Next base: position 18,494,476 of record NC_142709.1, on the reverse strand, counting down.
CAGCATCTTGCTTTTACATAAAGTGTTTTCGAATGAGTAAGATTCTGATCCTATTGAACACCAAACTCCAAGGTATTAAGGGGAAACTACTGTGAACATCCTTAGATCATCTTCTGTGAGTTTGGTTTATGCAGTTAATGTAAGAATAATCAATTTGTTATTTAGGTTAAACTAATAACATAGCATCACTTTATTAGCCCTATACAATTTCTTGCATTAGGAATTTGTCTTTTTGCATACCCCAGCTTGCTCTCCATGAGACACATAGATACACAGACAGGGAGAGAAGCCTGGGGTCAGAGCGCAGGGTCAGCCATTGCACAGCACCCCTGGAGCAGTTGGGGTTAAGGGCTTGCTCAGGAGCCCAACAAAATAGGATTCCTCTGCCAGCTGCAGGATTTGAACCGGCAACCTTCCAGCCACAGGCACAGAACCACCACTCCACCCCTGAATAACCCTAGGAGTGTTCCCTTCCCAGTTCAGAAAGCTTCCCTACAGATATACAGTATAAAGGGTTTTGCTAGTTACTATCATCCAAAAATGTATTTCTTTAGAGATTGGAAAGAGCACACCACTCCTTTGTTATAAAAGCTCTTGAATACAATCAGGACACAAGAGCTTTGCTGTTCCTGATGAGCTGTTTTGCTCTGGTTGTTTAGCCAGGCAAGTCTGTACTGAGCTGTGCTCTCATCTATACACAGTAATGAAATGCTGCCCACTCAGCTTTCAACTGTTCTTATTAAAATACAGCAGGAAATGCTTGTGTGCAATGAGTATTAACAGGGATACTGTAATCTTTGTTCTGAGGTTATCAAAATACACAGTGAAAATCATGGAACAAAATTAGAAGTATTGACTATTTCCACAGGTAAGGGCATTTTTCTATACTATGTTAGACATGTTTTAGTCAGACCATGATTAGTGATCTGTCTACACATTAGCATAGTCATTTTCATATTACTAGCAACATTTGCTTGCAAATTACTTGCAAACTGCACCAGGTGTGGCTAACTGCATGTAAATAGGTCGGGTGGACTTTGGAAACCCTGCTGTGCTGTTTTTTTGTCACACAAAGCTTTGCTGGGTTGTGAGTAGAGATCGTGGTGTCTTTGGAATTTGCAGCACAAGTGAAACAATCAGCAGTGGAGTGTTGGTAAAATTACCCTTAAGACTGCATCCTGTAAGAATCAAAACACCAGACTGCATCTGTGAAAACTGCCACCACAAAATCCAGTTACTCCCGCAGAGTGATTGTACTACCAACCACCATTGTCATGGAGATATATGCCACAATTAATCAAAGTACATGTAATTTGTTCCCAGAAACCCTTTTGTAAAGCGAAAAGTATAAACATGATTAAATTATTAAAAATTAATTATTATTAATGAATTATTAAAAAATATTATTTTTTCACCAAAAAGTAACAATCATAACTAACATTCATACTGTGGTTTGTGTTTTTAGTAATAAAAACCACTGCTTACCTAGTTAGACATCATTAATCATAACTAAGTACGGTACAGTTCTGTACTATACAGTAGCCACTTTATTTGCTTTTGTGTAATTACACACACACACAATTTCCATTTTCTTTTTTCTCAATTTCCTAAACACCTTTAAGGTCCATGATAAAGTCTTAACAACAAATATTATTAACTTAATAACTTAATAAATTAAGAACGCACACAACAGTGAATGCACAGTGCCAGACATAAGTGAACTGTATCGATCATCTCTTGTGCTACTCTAGGCTCTGTGCTCTCACCTATATTTGGGGGAATGTGATACATACGTTTGATATGAAACAAGTTGTATGACAGCTTCCTCTTCACTCTCTACATTTGGCCGAAGTTTCAAAATTTTTCTTTGTACAGCTTTTTCGTAGTTTCAAAGTTGGCTGTCTTTATTCAATGTGTTGGTAACAATTCATATGCTTTGTAGTATTGAATTTACATAAAAAGCACATTCCTAGAAAGAGTTACGGATGTACCTGTGTAGAGATACCGCAGAGAAAATACTGCGGAAGCTACAGTTGAAACTGAACAGTACAGTTTAGATAAAATACTAGAAGGGACAGAAAATGGTGAATGACGTTATATGTAGACTAGGCGCTGAGTGTTACATGCAAGTAGTAAAAACATGAACTATAAATACAAAATGAGAAAAGCAGAGCATGAGTAGGCTGCTCATGAAAGATGAAGGTGTTACTGTTGAGACATTGTTATCATCCAGACACTGTGGAAGCAATAAAAAAGCAAACCGTCTCCGGATGCATAATTACATGTGAAGAATTGAAACCAAGGGATGTCATGTTAAAATTGCACAAAGCATTAGTAAGACTTCATTTAAAATACTGTGTACAATTCGGTCACCACAATAAAAAAAACCTGTTGCTCTGGAATCAGTCCAGACAAGAGCATCCAGATACATGACTGGTCTTAAAGGAATATCCTAAACTGACAGGATTAAAGGATAAAAGGACAGAGGATAAAAGACATTAGTCTTTTTCGGTCTCAAACAGAGAAGAGTACAGGTAAATCTGACTATAGTATTCTGTGCCCTTCTTTGTCATCAACAGTGAAACCTAAATTGGAGGACACTACAGAGAAGTGGATTAGAATAGGAGACTCTGATTTAATCAAAGGGGTGCAGAAGTCTAGAACAAGCTAGCCAGTCATGGTGTTGAGGTCAATATTGTGGCTAGATAAGATCAATCCATAAATATAAGTTGAGATCGTTCCTGGTTTTAAATATCTGTGTGCGCGCATTGATAGCAAACTACCTTTCTCATACAACACAGGGTATGATTTAAAAAAAAAGCCATGCAGATATTATTTGTCTTGAAAAGGCTGAGGAGCTTTAATATAAGCCAACATCCTGGAGTCGGCCAACATAAGTCTAGTCAACAAAAAATCAACATCTCCACCTGGTATGGGGATCTTGGAGTCAGGGGTTGAGCCAAGCTCTTAAGGATTATAAACACGGGCAGCAGAATTATTGGTCAGAAACAGAACCAGCTGAACCACATGTACACTAGGAGTGTTTACAGGAACCCAGCGCTAACAGTAAATAAAGCCTTACGACCGCTACATTGCCAATTTGAAAAATTACCATCTGGTCGCCAGTTTAGATTACTAAAGGCTACAAGACACATCTTTAATGAGTCATTTGTGCTGACTGCCATTACTCTTTTAAAACACTGATGTACGAGGCCCTTCAGAGGATTGTACTGACAGCATACAGTATGAACTGTATGTTTTCATCACACTTGAATCTTATGTTTTTTTAACTGTATTGATTTGGTATTCATATTGCATGAATTTTTCAGATATTGTAAAATTCACTGGATGTTTTGATATCCTGCATTACACTGTTTTTAGTGTGGTCTCAGTGGGGCTAAAGGAAAATTTCTACTGTATTTGGACAATAAAGTAGATTCTGATTCTGGTACTTGGATCAGTAGCTCCAGACTACTAAACAAGCTAGCTCGGCTGAAAGGCCTCTTCTCATCTGTAACAATTAAAAAAATATTCATCTTCATTTACAATTCCACTTAAGCTTAAATTATTTCTTAGTAAAAACACATAAACTTGTAAAGACAATGATAATAATAGTCAATTACGGATTGACAATTAGAAGGGCAATTTTTAAGACTACAATATACTTGTCTTCCAATGTGATAGCGTCAAAAATGAAAATTAAAATGAGGACTGCATAACTAACTTTGTATCATTCAATTACTGGATTGTAAAACATTCAAACAGCGACAACAATGTGGAAAGATAATGATATGCAAATATATAGTTTTGGACATTACATTTTACATATTAAATTCAATACGTATGAATTTGAATTTTTGCAAAATTGATATATAAGTACACAATAAAGAACTGAACGTATTTTGTACAAAAAAAGTTAAGGTGCTCATGTCATTTTGTTGACATGGCACAATGTGATTGGGGTCTAATAAACAATCTAATAGTGTCAAACATGCAGAAAGCCTGTATGAATAAAGTTTAAGTAGGTAGCTGCGTCAGCAGGCGTAGGATGCAAAGGAACAAGCAAAGGTTTATTCCGTGCTGAAAAGAGAAGAAAAGAAACATAACGTTTCTGCTGTGGAGCCTTCTTTGGGTGTGAAGAAGGCTCCACAGCTGAAACACTGTGTTTCCTTTCTTTTATTTTCAGCATGGAATAAACCTTTGCTTGTTCTCGTATGAATAAAGGATGTGATTCAATTTCAGAATTTACAATTCAGATTTGTGAGACTCGTACTGTTCAGAAAAGTCATGGAAGAGAACCCAAACTCCCTCAAGTGCTGTGAAGGTCAATTCTCTGAGGTGATGAATGACTTTGCTGCGGGTACATTGCTTAAAGGATTTTCAAGTAAGATACACACTAGTGCAGAATCATCTAGTGAAGCTCTTCTGAAACCTTGGTGAGGCAACACAGCAATAGGTTGAAATGGGTTAACAGACATGAAACTGTGGGATGATCAAATCTAGAACAAGTGCTTTTTACAGGCAAGTCCACGTTGTTTGGCAATAATCAATGGCAGTTGGTTTGAAGGCACACTGGAGAGTGGCGTAGGAGTCAGTGTGAAATAGCTTCAGTAAAGTATGGGGATGAATCAATACAAGTGTGAGGTTGTGCAGTATCTCCGCCAAGGGTGTCAGGAACTTGGATAAAATCAATTCCTAGGGTATTGATCTCTCCACGTGGTAGTAACCCTCCGCTCAGAGCCAATGTAGTCCAGCCCTGTTGTGAAGGTAAAGAAACAGAGTCCTGATCTGAAAATTCCATGGCTGGATCTTAAGAAAGTTGAACGGCAACAAACGGGATGAATTGTTTAAAGTATTTCAGGACACTTACAGTCCTTCATTGATAAAATGCATGCAAAAATGAGGACAAGATCTCATGCTCTGTATACAGCAAAATGTTCTCATACAAGATGCCAATGGTGCAAACAACGCCTTTGCATATTTTCCTAATAACGAATTGCACGTGTGCTTAAGAACACTGCAAAAGAGAGGAGGATATTTATCCCATACACTTTGCTTTGTAGTTAGCAGTAAATTGATCCAAGGATCTTATCCGACCCTTTCTTGAAGGAATCCAGGGAACCGGCTTAATGAGCGTGGCTGGGTAGCTTATTCCACGCTCCCACAACCTTTTGAGTAAAGAAGTGCCCCCAGTTCTCAGTTTTAAATGCACTTCCACATAGTCTCCACTTGTGCCCCCTGATTGGTGTTTCACAGTTTATTCAGTCTGTGCATATTTGCTTAAATAATTTGCATTATATAGTCACTTCGTCCCATGTTTCCATAATTATTTCCAATGCCCAACTAAGGCTCCAGCAGGTATTTAGGTCACCCAGAAAACTGGGCTAAATGCTTCCGTCAGCTCCTGGCACATCTTTCAGGCTTAGGCATTTTTGTGTAAAAGACTCCTTGTGTTTCAGTGAAGTATTGTTTAGCCATTTCTTTGTGGATGTTAAAGCAGACTTTGTTTATTTTCAGATCTCTGGTGAATTCTGGGGTACTTGGATTAGAAATATGATGCTTCTCTTCTGTGCTTACCTCCGATTGTGTATCATTTCTATCAGGACTAGAATGCTTTTCAAATTCTCAAGCCAATTTTACCACAAAAGGAAAGTCAAATTACAGGTAGTCTTTTCAAGCTTTGTCTGTGGTTGTTGTAGTAACCAAGTGGACAGGTTAAGAAAACATTAGCTAACAGGAAAGACTTTTTTTAAATTTAATGTCAGAGGAAGTGAGATTTGGCTCAGCCTTTTTCCAGTTAATTCTTAGCTCTGGAAGGAAATACACACACACATGTACTGTATATAGATGGCATCTTACTCAGTTCTCATGATGAGTGGCTAAAAAAAGTAGGGTGTGACAGAGCACTCATTCTCCCAAAGACATTTACCTAAGCATCAGACTAATGAGTAATACGATCACCAGACACTGCTGCAGTCTGACTGAGAGCCGCCACAGTTCTGTCCACTGTTAAGCCTCTCTGATTAAAGTCCCTCTCAGTACACAATTTCAGTTTGTTTTAATGACTGTACACAGAATGTATTACAGAATGTTTATTCTACATTAGCCTGTCAGAGGGTAGGAGCAGGGAGATAAGAGAATTCCATCTAGAAAGAAAGAGATAACTGTTTATGTCTGGGTAAATGAATTCTGTTTTTATTAACTATTAATAAAGTTGCTAATTATGCTTTATTTATAACTTTTTAGTAATTACTTACACATGCTTATATTTTAGCACAATATATATATATAACATATAACATATAACAATGATATGCAGTTCACTATGGGTAAAGTTACTACCAGGGAGATGAGACTTCACATTCTGAAGAAACTGTGTAATTTCTAACTTAAATTTCTTAATTAAGTTAATGGTTTGTCTTTCCCACCGTTTGTGAGGTGTTGACAGAGCAAGCAGAGAAAGATATGATAAAGAATTAACAGGAATTTTTTTGCTGATTGGGATGAGAGAAACAATGTTTTTCCAAATATACTCATCATTCTTATTGGGAAAATGTGTATTCACTAGGAACGACAACACCCAAGATCAAAGCGTGATAAACTGTTATGGAGCGGATAATGGGTTAACCCGCTTGGCTGAGGGCCGACCTCCTGGGCATAGGACGAGCAGGCCAGGACCCCCCCGCAGGGTAACCAAGGGGCAGCTGCAGAGGTGGAGTTGGGGTGGAGGTGGGATGCAAAAGTCGTACGCGAGGGAGAGTAGGAAATCATGTTGGTATTTATAGCGTTTGGTGGAGGAAGGATGACGGGAGCGATTGCTAGTTACTGACAGCTGAGTACGATCGAGCTTGATTGTTGTCATCCCTCCCAAACATTCGTTATAAACTCCATTAGTTGTCATCTATGGGCTGAAGAAGATGTCCACTGAAAATCAAATAAAACTAAAATATGAGAAGAGCTCTGCAAGGCTTCTCTATTTATTCTTTTATGTGATTAATTCAATTGGTTCGGCTGTGAAGAAATAAAATGCTAGTAACTATAATTTGTAGAACTTTTAACCTGAAAAGATTTTGATTAAATAATTTGGAAAACAGTGGTGTTGACCACTTTGAGTCCTCAATATAACACAAAAACCTGTCTCTCTTGAAATGAATCATTAACAGCTTAATTACAGTATATGTCTCTTACAATATATGTGAGCTCAGGGAAAGAGCTCAGGAGGTAGTGGCTGCTACTCAGGTCATTGCTTCAACAGTCACAAACCAGGAATATTAGACAAATATTAACTTATTAACCAATGAGCTCAATGAGACCAGTGTTTCTGTTGCTGCTTCACATAAAACATTAAGTTTTTACAAACCTAATGTTTGCGAATTCAGAGTCCTCTTTCTTTTACTATGGCTTTACAAAATGAACAGAGAGCTTGGAAAACAGTAGTGTCATGAAGGTACCGCCATTTTAAAATTGATTATGCTTTTTTGGACAAGAGGAAATAAAAAAAGGCTTAGAAGTACATTGATAATTTAACTTAAAGAGTACACGAACGATGAAAAGAACTCAAGATACACCTATTAGTAGTAGTTTTCAGAATCCACTTTAAGGAAATTTTTACTCGGTAAAAGGTAGATTGGATTGATATAAAAAGGCCAGCTGTGTTCAGCATCATTTTTTTTACAGACAGCAAGGAGACTGCTTTTTTGTGTTTCCTGACAGAGAGAAAGATATTGAAGATATTGAAAGACGAGCATTATAATAATCAAATTTTATAAATTATATTCTAGTGTGTGACTCTACAGCGAAGCTCTTTAGCGTTGCCCTAGATTTTCAAGTTACATAAGAACATAGGAATAGCTAGAAACAAAGAAAGGCCATTTAGCCTATCTAGCTTGTTTGGCTGCCAGTATCTAATTGATTTAAAGGTCTCATTTGGCCGTTTCTTGAAAGAGGGCATCAGCTTCAATAACTCCATAAACTCCTGTGTTGGATAAACTCCTGTGCTTCCTGACTCCAGTCTTCAGGAGAACAACCCCCGTTTTTCTATCACAGAAGGAGGTTACCACGAGTCAAGTTCACTAAAAAATGTAATATACAATTTATAGAGCTTATTTTTCTTGCTTTTCTTTGTATGCCTGCATTATGGTTTCCAAGACTGTACTACTAGCCTAGAAAAACAAACACTGTAATTGTATGGTTGGATAGTAGCGGATAAAATCTTACTGTGAACTGTGTTGCTAGGAAGCAGAATACAGAAACAGCTGAAGAATGGGTGGGTGATTCAGGCTGAATCACGATCCCTCTATATAGTCTCGGGTGTTTGAAACAGCCTAAATAAACTTGCAAAAGAGCTGTTAAGGCAGATCATTTAGTGCAAGCATAGCGAAATGAGCTAAGCTGTAAGAGGGGTATGACGCTATAAATATTATCATGCTCCCGCAACTCTAAGGAGTAAATTATGGCATTATTATGATATCCAAACAACGACATACCAATGTTCAGCTCAAGGAATAGAATGTGTCCGGCTTGATAAAGAACATCAAGTTTACAAACGAGAGGAGGCCATTCAGCCCATGTAGCCAGTTTGGTAGTTAATAGTTAATTGGTCCTAGGATCTCATCCAGCCCTCTCTTGAAAGAAACCAGGACATCAGCTTCAACAACATGGCTGAGTAGCTATGACCCTTTGGGTAAATAAGTGCCTCCTGTTCTCAGTTTTAAATGTATCTCCTTGAATGATCTCACCTTTGATTAAAGGTTTATAGGCAAAAGCAGGTCATTGGTTTGGAGAGATGAGCTCACCAGTTTCTTGCTGTGAATTTAGGAAATACATTGGCTCCTGCCCAACTATTAGGGCAGTAGCTGCCGAAAACAGCCGCAGAGCAGAGGCGGCTGTTGTAGTTTAATGTTTTATCAACTGGATTAGTAATCGATTAAATGGGTAATTCTTGAATGAGTTGGATGAGATCAAGAGGTAATAGGCAGTTAAACCAAGTGAAGTGAACCTATTTAAAAAGTTCATCTTCAGGATGTGCTGTACACTGGCTTAAAATATCTGGTTTTGATAGTTTCTGCTGAGAAGACAATATCAATTGTATATTATGAGAAAAATTATTTACACTTGTTATTCATGCTAAGCACAAGCACTACAATGACAAATGGACTAAGAGAATACAAACATTGTAAAAACGTCACTGAGCTTTAACTGCTTTTCTCAGTAACAGTTTATTTGAACATTGCTGCATAATGGCTTCATAATCTCTTCATAACTGCTCCATAAGATGTTATAATCACTTGCATTATGCTTTATAGGGACATATGCAAATGACATAACATGCATAAGGGGTCACAATATTTGTTTTTCATCACAGGTATTGTACCAAATGCTATAAAACAAATGTCATCTAATGTTATATAATGGGTTTGTTATACTTGTAGTAAATTCAAGGAATCTCTAAAGACATCTAAACATGTTAATTTATACAACCATGATACCCACTACTTTAATTCTATAAGTAATTAAAGCTTATCTTTAGATATAATATAAACAGAACAAAATGTGTCTGTACTGAACTTCTGTAGGTTTTCCCTTTCTCCCTAAACAGAGAGAACCAAGTACACACAAACAGCATGTAGCACAGTAAATTAAACACTGAGAAGAGAATGAAAGAAACCAGTCCTCAGTATAATTTCTCTGTGGCACTTCTCTGACATGTGACAGAAAAAAATTGCACAGCATTTAGAATTTCCAAGACCACAGCTAAGTCACAGTCCATTGTGTTAAGGTGAATATCTGCAATGCAAAACATAAAATATGTTTTCTCTTTGGATGGTCTAAACTTCCTATTCTCATGTCCCAGGTGCTTTCTGGTCAAAAACTGAATCCCTGATTTCGCTATGTTTGATCTTTCTTCGGTTTTGTTAGGAGTGTGCTATCTAAAGTTCATATAAGGTAAAATTTGCAAATACTAAAAGGAATAGGCCTCATAGTAGCATTGACAGTAGCAGTTGTAATAATGTGTACTAATGTACAATGAATGTACAATTTAGCAGGCTACATTTTACACCAATAGCTTGTTGGCACACATGATTGTGTTTACATATTAAATAGTGAACAGATAGGATCTCTGATGATTTGAGTAGCATTGTGATTTGGGGTAACAAAATACATCACATAAAATCATAAAAATGACAGGGGTTCAGTGTTTATGTGAACTGAGAAAAAAAGTGCCAAAACATATTGATTAAGAATCTGTGTCTACAGCCCTAAACAGCCATTCAAAGTACATTCTTTTTCCATTAAGGTAGGAACAGCAAAAGATGCAAGAACTCCTGCCGAGAGTAATGAAGATCATGATTACAGGCAGCCTCTCGGTAAGGTAGGCTGCCTGGAGGATATGCTGTTTCATTAATAAACAAATTATTGCAGAGAAAGCAGGGCCAGTGAAGGACAGACTGCATGCTGGAAGGCAGAGGGTTCCTATACAAACCCAGGACCATCGTGTCCATCTCTGCATAATCATTTTAAGACTGTGCCGGCTATGGCATGAGAGGAGCTAGGACAATTGCTCTAGCTTGCTGTGCGCAATTAAAATAAGTTACATGCCAGTTGGTCATTCAGGGGGACAGCCAAGACCCCAGGTCACCTGTGGGCCAGAGAACATCTGAGTGTGTTCCAGAGTGGTGGGGTGTTTTCGTCTCTGCTCTGCCCTTGACAGAACTGGAGAAAGCCAGTGTGTGTGGGAGACACTGTGGGGAGCTCTTTCCCGAGACCTGTGTTGTTCGTTACGATGTGGATTGCAGTTACATGACATCAGGAAAACAAGGCAGAGGTCCCTGGAACACCTGGGTCAAACACCTCGCCAGTGCTGCTATCAACAGCAGACTGCTGGAACATCCCACAGCAATCTGTTCAGATGCTGATAAGATCTACAGTATGCGTCAACGCTGTTAAGACTGTTAACACTTACAGTGCCTTGCGAAAGTATTCGGCCCCCTTGAACTTTTCAACCTTTTGCCACATTTCAGGCTTCAAACATAAAGATATAAATTTTTTATTTTATGTGAAGAATCACCAACAAGTGGGACACAATTGTGAAGTGGAACGAAATCTATTGGATTTTTTAAACTTTTTTAACTAATAAAAAAATGAAAAGTGGGGCGTGCAAAATTATTCGGCCCCCTTGCGTTAATACTTTGTAGAGCCACCTTTTGCTGCGATTACAGCTGCAAGTCGCTTGGGGTATGTCTCTATCAGTTTTGCACATCGAGAGACTGAAATTCTTGCCCATTCTTCCTTGCAAAACAGCTCGAGCTCAGTGAGGTTGGATGGAGAGCGTTTGTGAACAGCAGTTTTCAGCTCTTTCCACAGATTCTCGATTGGATTCAGGTCTGGACTTTGACTTGGCCATTCAAACACCTGGATACGTTTATTTGTGAACCATTCCTTTGTAGATTTTGCTGTATGTTTGGCATCATTGTCTTGTTGGAAGATAAATCTCCGTCCCAGTTTCAGGTCTTTTGCAGACTCCAACAGGTTTTCATCCAGAATGGTCCTGTATTTGGCTGCATCCATCTTCCCCTCAATTTTAACCATCTTCCCTGTCCCTGCTGAAGAAAAGCAGGCCCAAACCATGATGCTGCCACCACCATGTTTGACAGTGGGGATGGTGTGTTGAGGGTGATGAGCTGTGTTGCTTTTACGCCAAACATATCGTTTTGCATTGTGGCCAAAAAGTTCGATTTTGGTTTCATCTGACCAGAGCACCTTCTTCCACATGTTTGGGGTGTCTCCCAGGTGGCTTGTGGCAAACTTTAGACGAGACTTTTTATGGATATCTTTGAGAAATGGCTTTCTTCTTGCCACTCTTCCATAAAGGCCAGATTTGTGCAGTGTAAGACTGATTGTTGTCCTATGGACAGACTCTCCCACCTCAGCTGTAGTTCTCTGCAGTTCATCCAGAGTGATCATGGGCCTCTTGGCTGCATCTCTGATCAGTCTTCTCCTTGTCTGAGCTGAAAGTTTAGAGGGACGGCCAGGTCTTGGTAGATTTGCAGTGGTCTGATACTCCTTCCATTTCAAGATGATCGCTTGCACAGTGCTCCTTGGGATGTTTGAAGCTTGGGAAATCTTTTTGTATCCAAATCCGGCTTTAAACTTCTCCACAACAGTATTACGGACCTGCCTGGTGTGTTCCTTGGTCTTCATGATGCTCTCTGCGCTTTCAACAGAACCTTGAGACTATCACAGAGCAGGTGCATTTATACAGAGACTTGATTACACACAGGTGGATTCTATTTATCACCATCAGTCATTTAGGACAACATTGGATCATTCAGAGATCCTCGCTGAACTTCTGGAGTGAGTTTGCTGCACTGAAAGTAAAGGGGCCGAATAATTTTGCACGCCCCACTTTTCATTTTTTTATTAGTTAAAAAAGTTTCAAAAATCCAATAGATTTCGTTCCACTTCACAATTGTGTCCCACTTGTTGGTGATTCTTCACATAAAATAAAAAATTTATATCTTTATGTTTGAAGCCTGAAATGTGGCAAAAGGTTGAAAAGTTCAAGGGGGCCGAATACTTTCGCAAGGCACTGTAAGGAGGTCCCAATGCCTGATACTAGCTTTGCAAGGTTTTCAGTTTGGATGCATTTCTGTGGTTCAGCACAGCAGAATATGTCAGTGAAAAACTGTCTGACTTTGCTCGGTGCGAATATCGCTTGGAAGGAGTTTGTGACAGGCAGGCAAGACATGATGCGCTGTCTGATTTTTCTGTTTGTAGGTCATCTGGCAGGTTGGCATGGTGAGGGCTCTTCAACAGTGGCAGGCTGTGGGTGGGGGAGAGCCCTGTGCATCCCACGTTTCCTCAGATTGCTTTTCATAATGCATGAAGGGAGGCCGAGTATCAGCAGGCTCATTAAGGCGGCGGGAATTTTCGGGTGGAGCAGCGTCAGTCTGGGGAGGGAACGGAACTAAAATAGCTGCATTTGCAAAGAGTGAAGAAGAGCCTTAGTATAGCACTGACCTTCTGTACCGGTCTTTATAACCCTGCTTGTCCAAACAGTGAGAACCCAACTACACCCTTTATAATTGGCTGTAGTAAAAATAGAACTCATTATAAAGAGACAATTACCCATGACTATTTATCAGTAAAGACTACAACATTGGAAATTTTAATAGGATTAAAAAAACAACAGTTTCAGGCTGAAATCCTGTAAGGAAATTATCTACCCTGACACAGATAGAAAGGAACGTTTTTTTTTTAATCTTACAACAGCAAAAGAACAGGAAAGGATGTCGTAAGGTGCAGGAAAGGTGTCGTAAGGTCAGAGACAAAAATGGGAAACGTTTAAATGATGAAAAGAAGTAGTTTGTAGGGCTAATACATGAGATGGACCCTTGCACTTCTCAAACCAGAAGATAACGACAAGGAGCAGAGTACTGTAAGTTCTACATTAAAAATAATTAACATATGAGACAATAAGTCAGGGTCTGGTAGTATTCTACCATTTTCAAGAAAACAAGAAATCATGGGCTGTTAACAAAATGCTTCTATTACTCAGTCAAGACAGAGGCAACAAGGATTAGTTGAAAAATTGCACACATCCACAAAAATGGTAACAAAAATTAACTAATTATAGATTAAGCACTCTTGCATTAGATTTAAGGATGTGGTAAAGATTATTAGAACTAAACTACAGGATCCTCCAGAATTCTAACAGATAGTCATCATGAATTTAAAGAGGTCATGTTTTGCTTTGCTTGTTGGGTTATTCAAAGTATTTGAAAAAGCACCAGCAGTTAAGGACGCACAGTGCATGTGCCGATGTATACTTAGAATTTCAGAAGGTCTTTGATGAAGTTCCTTATGAAAGTTCATTATTAAATTCTAGACACTACCTATTCAAGGTAATGAATGCACCTTCAAGGGAATGCACCTTTCAGATAGAGAATACTTCGTAGACAAAAGTGTGTACAGGTAAGGGATGAACATTCAGATTGATGTAATAAGTGCAGTTCTACAAGAATCTGCATTATACATCACAGCTCCTTCAAATTTTCATCAATAATCTTGATTTCATCATAGTTAATACCTGAATAAAGCCTACAGTTGACAGCAAAATAGGAGAAATAGGAAACACTGTAGAAGTGGCAGGTTAATTGGCTTCTAGAAGAATTGGCCCTTGTGTTAGTGTGTGAGCCTATGTGTGCCCTGCACTGGACAGGCGTCCTGCCCAGGGTGTATCCCGCCTAACTCCTATTGTTGCTGGGATAGTCTCTGCATCCCCAGGACACAGTTAGAAAATGGATGGATCAAATAATATGTAATGCAAGTATTGACATAATGATTATTATCTAAAAGTAACTCTATATATACTTCCTTCAGAGCAGAAAATTCCAGTTCTGGAATTCATTTGCCTACCCTGCACTCAGGTGATTGCACAACATCTCAAGAAAACAAACACCAGTTTTATTTGGTGCGTGTCGTCATATTTTCATATGTTCCTTCTGTACGAGGCTTAGCCAAAGGTACAGAATGTACCAATGAGAGTGAGAGAGCAAAATCAGGATTCAACAAAGAGTGGAAATGCACTTGCCAGCTGCTCAATGACAAGGATTAGAACGTTCCTCTTAGCCTATAATGCAAACCACTGAACCTTGAAGTTTCAGTTAGAAGTTATGTATCTTTTAGAAGTTAAAAGTTTTATATCTTTTTTTTCTAACCCCAATAGTTCAAGAGTTTTTTTTTTTTTGCTTTTGCTTGGTGGTTTATACAGGAAGAGCTAAAAAAATCCTTCCTAGGTAAGAAAATAAACATGCAAATGTAATCACTGGCCAGATACAAGCCTCTGTCTTCAAAGCTGTGTTGCTGCATTAAAATGCAGCTACAAAGAACTGCACAGAAGAAGAAACCTGTGATGTAACAGACCCACTGTACAGTTCCTTTGATCTTCCTTGTCCCGGCTCTGAAGTGCAGGCTGGCTGGAAATCAGTCTCCTGGGCCTGGGATCAAGATCAGACACTGGGAGTGCTCGTCCTGTTAGGTGATGAGAACGATTGCAGTAGAAAGATCCAGTGCATTTGCTTTGGAATTATGCCTTCTATCAGTTACCATTGTTTAAATATGTGTCTAGCGATGCCGTTTTTTTTTGCTTTGTGAAGTCCTTCTAATTATGCTATAAGGCCACAAGCCCTGCCCTCCACCTCCCAACAAAAGAATCACACAAAACCTTTTACCCATTTTCAACAATACTGTGAGCAGCAGACCTTTAGCTGAGGGAACCAGTGCGGGACAAATGAAACACAAACCCAGTGGAGGACCCAGATGTGGCAAGAATGTTACTGAACATGATTCAGTGACTGATATGTGTCGTGTCTCATCGTAACATAAGGGAACTGCTCTGTGTGGGAATCCCTCATCTCAGAGCCCTGCCGGAACAATGTTAGGGAAACAGTGCAACCTAGTGGTGGCTGCTGTGGTACATTTACAAAGCCCAGTTTTTCTGCGGACAAATCATGGTCTTACTACGGGGTCTTGAGGACACACTAGTTACCGAGTCTCTGCCTGACTAGTGATGCACTGTTTACAGTCAGGAGCTGCACTGTCCGAAGGAGATACAGCATGTGGCATCTAAACCAGGAACAGATTAAATCAAGAGTTCTTGTACCACTATAGTCATTACATCAAACAGCTAAGCGGTGTGGTGGCTCTGTGGCTAAGGATCTGTGCCTGTGGCTGGAAGGTTGCCGGTTCAAATCCCGCGGCTGGCAGAGGAATCCTACTCCGTTGGGCCCCTGAGCAAAGTCCTTAACCCCAGCTGCTCCAGGGGTGCTGTACAATGGCTGACCCTGTGCTCTGACCCCAGACTTCTCTCCCTGCCTCTGTGTCTTATGGAGAGCAAGCTGGGGTATGTGAAAAGACAAATTCCTAATACAAGAAATTGTATATGGCCAATAAAGTTATCTCTTAATCACTCGCCTTTACTCCTGATTTAAAACGGCCACTATTCCGAGATACAACTTTGTGGAGAAATAGTGGTATGTATGTTTTAACTGGCAGAGCGGCTTTGATATTCAGTATCAACGATGTCCTTTGAAACCTAAAACATGAACATGTACAGTACTTGAGCACTCTGGTTCAAATGCACCGCAAAGATTTTGAATGGTCTTATAAACTGGTTATGATTCCCCAAAATAGTCTGAACCAGGTTCCCTTGTGCTGATGGTTTCCCTTCTTTCTCATATCATTTCCTACTATTTATGCTTTATTTCTGCAGTTAATAAACTGATAGTTTACTGCTACTGTATGCACTGCTCAAACTCTTCTTAACATGTACACTCTTTCAAAAGAAAAACACCAGTTAATCTAACAATGTTTACAAACAAGAGGGAACCAGATTAGTTCATTTAGATAGAAAGTTTTCAGCAGTTACCTGATACAAGGATCTCCTCCAGCCATTTTTTGAAAGAAGCCAGTGTATGAGCTTCTACGACACAGCCAGGTACCTTGTATCAACCTGAACAACCCTCTGTGTAAAGATGTGTCTCCTGTTCTCAGTTTGAAATTTACCACAATTTACTGTAGTTTCCAATTCATCTTTTCAGAAGACCTCACTCATTTGGCTTTATCAATGTCAAACAGTGGGGCCAGTGGAGGGTACTCACCCTGCGGTCAGTGTGGGTCCTAATGCCCCAGTATAGTGCTGGGGACACTATACTGTAAAGAAGGTGCCATCCTTTTGATGAAACGTAAAACTGAGGTCCTGATTCTTCATGGTCATTAAAAGGTGCTACTCTGTAGTCCTGGCTAAATTTCAGCCTGTCCTTTACCAATCATGGCCTCCTAATAATCCCATCTATGAACTGGCTTCATCAATCTGTTCCCCTCCCCACTGAGAGCTGGTGTGTGGTGAGCATACTGGCCACTATAGCTGCCATCACATCATCCAGGTGGGATGATTATTATTATTCCTTTGAATAGTCTTTTTGATTATCTCAATATAAATATTTATTTATATATATAAATCTTACTTTTTCGAAGATAGTAACCACATTTATTGTTTATTACATAACAGAAATTATACTGGATGTAAAAATACAATCCAGATGGATTATTTCATTAGATTTCTGTTTTTCAATTTAGTTTTGGATGAAATGTTTAGAGAACTTCTCCAGGCTCATTTCAAATGGATAATTTTATGATTTATCTAAAATAAACTAATACTTTTGCCCTGCGCAATAATGTTCTGTGACTGATTTAATTTCTTTTGTGAATATTAAAGGCTCTACTTTATATTTTTGTTTATACAGAATCAACAGTGTCAATAAAATCGACTTTTTTCCCCACTGGTTTCCTGAACACACACACATACACACACATATATATAAATTAATATATATACAAGACTATGCTCAGCTAACTGAATTTGTGAAGCTTATGGTAATAAGTATTGATGTGGAAGTAAATGCACTTATTCCAAATGGACCCACAAAGCAGAAAAGTAAATTTATTTGAATGGGTCTCATGATTTGAGGTCTAGAAATATCAAAGTATGAAATGTTACTTAAAAAAATCAAGATTCTCTTTTGCATTGTGAGATGCAAAAGTACTTTACTAAGTGCAATGTACAGTATTTAGTAAAAAGTAACTGTTGATGAATTATTTTTTGGAAAGATTTCTCTTCAAGCTTGGACTGTAGCATCTCGATATTTTTTTCATTACAAACAAGTTACTGGAAAATCAACAAATAAGGAGACAGGAGACAGGTGGTGCAAATGGAAACATTCAAACGGAAGAGTGTTTTTACAGGCAGTTCTGTGTCTGAGGGATTACAACAGCATCGGCATTAACCTGTGTATGATTTCCTTAACATTTATGAGTCTTTAAATGAAATGTTTCTGGCCATGTTAAACAAACAAGACTCAAGTAGCCTGCACTGGAAGGCAAACATCCCACGACAGTTGCCAGCATGTGAAAATACCAGTCACGACTCAATGCCCCAGTGTCTCTGGATCTTTTGAGAGTGAATGCAGACTCTCAGTTTCCATATTAAAAATCAAACATCTCTCTCAGACTTTCAGTCCCAGGTGTGCAGTGGTACACTGGTAGGTTATAATAACAGCTCACCACATAGACAAGAAATACAGTGCTATTAATCTCAGGGAAAAATTGCCAGTTTTCAGGGAACAAAAGAAAAATACCAGGCGTGCCTGTGCAGATGATGTGATGATTTCAACAGCTGAAATGTACATTTCACCAGTTTAATTTTCATGTTGAATTTCGAGAAGCTTTTAATTAAGACGCAGTTCTTGAGTGGTAGCTTAAAATTATTGGGTAACTCTTAAAGGATAGGAACTCTGCAGGTTCCTGTTATGTAATGCAATTTTTTTCATATTACTTTATAGAGCTTTCTGCACTACCATCTGCACTTTCTCTGTTTTCATGATGACAGCAGCAATAATAAGCTCATCCAAAATCAGGTTCAGGAATGTTCAAGAATTTAGTCAGTGGAACACAATCTATGAAAAAACTGGATCATACTGTACCTTAATATTTCACTACTGACTTAGTGGTTTGATATGCCCTTGTTTCTTGCTGGAGGAATGCTATAAAATGTCACCCATAGGTGATTAGCAACAGAAAGATGCTGGTCTCTGTATTTTGAACATCCATATCTGAGGCCTCTACGGCTAATGAGCTAATGAGAAGATGGATAATGGCAGGTTTAAACCATGCATTGAACAACAGGTCTAAGGATTTTATGAAGCATTTTAATGGTAGTGGAATTACTGTACAAATGCATATATATAGTTTAACACTTTCTCGTAGAAAGATAACCATTTAAGCAGCATTATCATATAGTGAACGTGTCTATAGCACCAAGACCCTGCTGCTTTAGTATTGCTTTAGCCTAGAGCACAATCCATTTTAACACTCTTCTTTCATTTGCACACTTGAAAAGGGGGAGAGTGTGAGTTTGCGGAATTGTTTTGCAGAACAGAAAACAATCCCTGTCATATAAACAGGAGGGATCCCCAATTTGAGGAACATTTGAACTTAACCTTCTGCTGTGTAATATGTTTTTCAGCCAACATATACAAACAGAGCCTTGAGATTGATTACAAAAACAAAGGTGTTTAGACAGACACATCTGGAAGAAAACCACCCCACGTTTTAAGAGTTCAGCAACATTATTTCATGCATTACTGGCAAAAGGAATAAAATTCTACATACTAGAAACACAGTGGACAGAATGTTCAGTTTCTGAAAAGGTAACCTGATAGCTTTTAACAAATTAGCGAAAGGAGGTTTTCTCTTTTTTTCTCTTAGAAGAAGCAAAGTGGATTTTTGTAGTGCTTTTTTCTGAGAAAAATGAGCTGCCTGTTAAAATCTCACAAATTTCTTACCGGTCTTTAGAAGGATCAACCCTCAAAGATCATTCCTGGACCCTTTACATCTCATTCCTTCCTGATGCTTGACCTCAGTCAGAAACTACTTAATATCCCATAATCTCTGCAGGTGCGTGGTACTCCCACCTTCAACTGTGAACAATTTCAACGAACTTTCCTTGACATACCATTAAGAGCAACATCAAACAGCAATCTGGACATTAGCTGCTTATTGTTTCATGCTTTTTAGTGCTATAGGGGAGAAATGTGTACAATTATCACTTTTAGTAGTTCAGGTGGGTAGCTGCGTCAACATGCATAGGCTGCAAAGGAACAAGTAATAGGTTTATTCCATGCTGAAAAAAAAGAAGAAAGAAAACACAACGTTTCGGCCATGGAGCCTTCTTCAGGTGTTCCCACACAGCATGGAATAAACCTATTACTTGTTCCTTTGCATACTCATCTTATTGCATACTTCCTGAGACTTTACATTGTTCTGTACCATCAGTGTTTTGATGTAAAAAAATATGTCTGAGTCTCATGTCCTAAGTGTCTCTCCTGGCTGACACACAGCATCTACGGAAAAAAAACTAAGAAAAATACAATGCAATCCTTATGCAGTAGTGTCCTCACTAACAGAAGAAAAGTTACAAAAGAGAGGTGACAAATTAAGACGGTTAGAAAGTTAGAATACAATTAACCCAAGATTCTCTTTTTTTTTCTTGAATTAAGTCAGGATATCACCTTTGGATAAAGGCAGGGTAGCTTGATCCACACTCCCACAACTCTTTGTGTAAAGAGCCCCCTGTTGATAGATTTAAATGTGTTTCCACAGTTTCGCTGTTGAAATCGAAGAGTGATTATGACACTCCTATAACAATCCTTAAAGGCACTGACATTGCGTTTGGCTTTGCCAGTGCCTGTAGGGATTTTGAAAACTTTGATCAGATCTGCTTGTAGTCTTCTCTGTTTGAGACAAAAAAGGTTTAGCTCTTTCAGGCAGTTGCACTGTAATGAACATGTTCACTTTAGCAGTTCACATTTCATGGGAACGCCAAATAGTTCACATCATGTCATGCTGGTCTGTTAGTTGACTCATTAAATGAGCACCTTGGCAGGAAAAAGAGAAGAAAGACCACCTGTTTACACCTGTTTACATCTGTGGATAATCTGTCAGTTCAGGTAAATGTTTTTAACATCATCGGCTGTGTGAAGCTCCTTATTAACCATTGCTTAAATTATGTATAATGAGCAACATCTCTTGAACACATCAACAGGAATTATCAGAGATTTTGTGCATACACCTGAAGGATTTTGATGAAAATTGTATTTCAAGTGGAAGAATGTTTTCTCTGTATTAATCTCCAATCAACTATAATACTATGGAAGAACAGTGTAGATTTTTTTATCATGACCAACAAGTATAATGCTAATGTATAATGACATAATGCTGTACACTTACTGTACCAACAAAAAGTAGTCTTTTTAATATATATATTTTATAAAAATATATAATCTAAGGTAACGCAATGCTTACACAAAGGCACAATCAGTGTTTTAGTAAGAAATCATAAGCACTTTCTGAAGTTCTATAGTATACAGGAGAATATTTTAATTTTTCCACCTGTCTGACATAATACTATAAAATATTTTGAGGTGGATTGGCTTTTTTCTCCTTCTTCTTCTGATATCAAGACAATACTAATGTGGAAACCACTGATTTCAAGCGTGCACTGAACTGTTTTGTTTATTAAAGTTACTGGGGCAGCAGTGTGGAGAAGTGGTTAGAGCTCAGTACTCATAACAGGAAGGTTGTGGGGTCAGATCATGAGTGAGTCATTGTAGTTAAACCTTTGAGCAAGGTATCTCAACAGACTGCTCCAGTACAATTACCTGTTAAATAAAAGGGTACACATGTAAGTTGATTTGGATATGTCCAGTGTCATCCAAGTAAATTATTGTTTTAACATGCTTCAATTCTGCAATCTCTATGAATCAGACTTCTAGGGGCATATAATGGCACTACCTTGGCACTGTCCACCAAATTAGTAGCACTTAAAAGCAGTATCTACATTCCCATAACATTAGAATTAGATTAAAAACAAATACATGACTTTTTCATAGGAAGTTGTAACTCATTTGCTAAAAGTACACGGTAAACAATTCCCTGGTATTTGTTTTACAAGGACGTATGATAACACTCTACAATTAGGTCTGCTAATAAACACTCTATTAGCCCTACATGTATGACAGTGGTAGATAAAATACTGTGAGCTACATTCAAGTTAAATAAGTGATTTTTGCAGGCTATTAAGAAAATGACCTTTGCTGTTGTGAACAGAGTGTTCAGCCAAGAAGGCCATCTGGTCACGCACCTTAAATGCCAAAAACACATATTTATTTATAAGTCTCATCATAAGCTACACTAATAATCATGCACATAAGGTTCATTAATGATCCTTATTTAAAGTCCTACAGTATACTATATCCAATCATATATATGAAAATAAAACAACCTAAAGGTATTTTTAGAAGGGGCAGGAGTTGCTGCCAGGTAACGCTGAATTGTTAGTTGTTAGGTCGTCTACTGTTGGAACTTTATATATTCCCAAGCCTTATTACACCCATGTAAAAGGTGCCTTTGTCAGAATGTGCCATCTTGCTTAAATAGGGTACAAATTTAATTTATGAACACTTGTTTTTTACAAGTCTTGCATCCTGGCAGGAGCCGGACTTCTAAACTGTGGATGTGTTGGTGGGGTTGTGGCGCTCACTGTAGATCATCTGTCTTTTGCTTTAAAGTAAACAGAACAGAAGTTACAAGTGCGATGTGGTTACACTGAGAGGAAGTGAGGAGCTCTGAAAGGTATGGGGGGGGTCGTTCACAGGAAACAGCTGACGGCCCTTTTCCCTCTAGCAAAACCAAAATCTCACGGGGGGGGGGGATAACTTACTCCTGTCTGACGGGAAGGAATCGAAGTGCAGAAGAGGGTGTTGGCCTCTGAGCTTCAAACCCAGGCAGCAGCAGCCCAGAGCCTTACAGAGTCCATAGTTTCCTTTGCGTTTTCTCTGCCCATTTAGCTGCCAGTAGAGAAACAATAACACAAGATCCGTGCCTGGAGGCCCAGCTGGAGCAGTAATTTAAGTTTAATTACACTGACACTGTTACATTGCAGGAGCTGCTTCACTGACAAATCTACCAAAGCAGCTGATGAAGGTAAAGCTGTTTACAGGCATTTAGTGCTCATGGTTGTATTTGAGGTATTCAAAGCAAATTGTGGTTCTTCGGTTATGAAATGATTTCTGGACTGGACAATTATACCTACCAATCAGAACTTTTAAAAGAGTCATTTGAAGGACTATGCATCATCATTTTTATGAAGAGCTCTGCCTCTTCCTTTGCTCATTGCCAGACCATTGTACTGATCTAATCATGTTAAATACATTAATTTATTTCCACTTAAGAGAACTTGTGGTGCGTAATCTTTAACAAATTTATGGAAAGATGGAGACAGTTCTTTGCGCTTTCAGAGACAATGAAGCAAACGAGACTGCAAACTAGACTTTTTAGGAAATTATATAGATCAGAAGCCATCTGCAGAAGTAAAGGTTTATTCCATGCTGAAAAGAGAAGAAAAATGAGCTCACACACAAAGAAAGCCCCACAGCTGAAACATTGTGTTTCCTTTCTTCCCTTTTCAGCATGGAATAAACCTTTACTTGTTCCTTTGCAGCCTATGCATGCTGATGCATCTACCTACTTGAACGTCTTAAGCAGATGACCACTAACACTCCTTGAACATCTACGTTTCAAAGGAAGACTTTCACTTCCAATACCAAGGGTAGAAGTTCACAACACGTCTGTCTATCCTCAATACAATCGCATCAATCCATCAGAATTATCTTCTGATTTGCAAGCTAGATTTTTAATTGCACCCACTAGACAGCCCTGTTGGGGGTAAATTATACGTTTGTTGATTTTACAGTGCATTTACAATGTTAATGTTTACAATGTTACTCTGTCTGGTAAACAGAGTAAAGTGTCTTCCTGGAGCAATATGTCTTTTATTTACTCTTAGTAAACTTTTAATGACGTTTCATCTGGGTAGCAGCAGAAAGAGTAATGTCTTCTTTGCTGAATGTGATTATAACCTCTAAGAGATTCAAATTTCCTTCCGACCTTTATAAGACATTTCTGCTGAGCCTAGCACATACAGAATGGCATTCACTGCTCACATTCTGTCAGGTTCCACAACAAAATCCTGATGCAGCAAAACAGGAAGATATTTGAGACAGGTCATGTAAAATCACTGTACATACAATCTCTCAAAATGTATAGATAAGGAAATGATATTCCTCTTATAAAGGAGAAAGACCATCTCATATATTCTTTCAAGTTTCATAGATCAGAAAAACCCCTTGTTACACTTAATATGTACATCACCTTGTGACATTTTTTTCAGATAGAGTAACTGTGATTTGGTGACAAAAAGGCAAATCACAATACTTGAATGACCTTGCCTGCCAGGATAGACTCTGGTTCCCCTGTGACCCTGAATTGGAAGAAGCGGTTAAAAAATGGGTGGAGAGATATTTTCAGATTCTGAATAGAGCTTCCACAACTTTATAGTTTGTTTGTTTTAGGGCTATTATCAGTGTAGATCATGGTCACATTCCAGCCCAAAACAAATGCTATCCTTAGCTACTCAAAATTAGAAAAATAATTACAATACGTACCAGTGGTACTAACTGGTGCATAACTACTACAGATTTTGAATTGCTCTCTCAATTTACAGACAGAGAAAACAGTTCTGAGCCATCGCAAAATGAGACATTGATACAACCATAGATGGCACATGTAACAAAGTACCCAAGAAAGGACTATCAATCCATTTTCTATAACTTTATAACTAAACTAACTGTACCATTAACAGAACTTAGGATTCTGAGATTGAGTTGTTTGTTCAAACATTCAAAACATCCTTTGCTTGATAAAACTCTCATCATTAAAGGGGAGAAACTTCTAGATGCTTCTATGAGTCCAAGGAGCTGCTGCTCTAAACCCAGCCAAGAATACATTGGCAAACTCAAGACAACCTAACCAGCTCATCTACCAAGGAGCTATTCAGAAACCTGTTTTTTTTAACTTGAAAAGGTTCAGCAAATAAAGATATAAACAAAATATGACCAGTATGCAAACAATAAAATAAATTAAAAAGGACTATAGGAGTTATGGAATGTGCCACTGTTAAGAAGCAGTTTTAAAAAGCACAAGCTGTTAAGAAGGTATGACTCCTTTGCTACATCAGGCCAAAGACATAAATTAATATTGGTATATGCTAATTTCAGAACTTTTTCCCTAAAATCTTAATCTTCTAGAGTGATAACTTGAAAGTCTCATAGTCCCTTTTGGAGATTGTAAAAATAAAAGTTTGCTCTTTATACAAAAAGAAAATCCTTCGTAAAAACAGAGTACAATCTAAGTGGGCTGTTTTTTAGAAGGCATATCTCTGACAGGAAGAGACTATTTAGATGTTGATTAGATGCAAACAACTGTCTTACCACTGACTTAACATATTTTTGCCAAGATGCGTGTAAATACATTTCAATCATTTTCAAAGGTGCTGGGTAGAGACTAAAGTTCACTGAATGAGACCACTGTTTGATCCCAGAAGCTGAGTCAAGAGTAAGTGGGCGAATGAGGTCAGTGAGAAAGTCTTTCAATTTCCCATTTATCGCTAATTCACCAGCCAGCAATATGAAACTCCATGACCGTGACTGGGTTGTTTACACATCGCTACAGATGTCGGCTGGGAAGGGAGTTGTTTATGTCCCACCAACAGCGGTCTCCTTGTTTCCCAGCACTAAATTAACTCATTGAGATCACCTGAATACTCTCCGCTCCCTTCCAAAAATAACCCCACTGTGAAATGCTTCCAATACCAACAGCGCACTTGCCAGGTCTGGCTGGCCCAGCCCTGCTGAGTGAAGCAGGTTGTGACGATGTGCTGGAATGGAGGTGAGCTCAATATGAAGCGCACAAGGTCCAGATCTGGCAACACTTCCCCCTGAGAGAGACTCACGTAATGTTTGCTTTTAGTCTTCATTATTTCTTTGGCTGATACTTATATCCAATGTGACTTGCATTTGAGCAGCTGGACGTTTTACTGGAGAGGCCTCATTGAAACACTTCGGTCAAGGGTACGACATGAAGCTCATCAAGCTGAAGCTGCAGGGCCACCCGCTCCCCCCCTTGCTGCCCCCCGTCATGAAGCAGCCCCCCTGCACGGCTCCCACGGCCCCGGCCTTCGGTGAGTGCAGGCTCCTGGGCCTGAGCAGTCTGGGAAGAGTGGAATGGCGCAGTTCCGGAATAGTGTTCGCTAGCAAGCACAACGCATCATCCTGCTTTCATGTTCGCTGTAGAAATTTTCATTGCTTGTCAAAGAACAAGATGCCAGGCTCCAGAACATAAAGCATTTAACAGCGTGTGACACTTCGGTCAAGGGTACGACAGCAGTGTCCAACACCGCATTTTTTAGCACTCAACCTTCTCTGGACCGTGACTCCATACTGCGGCCTTCACGGCGCCCATCCATACTTCTGAGCTGCCCACTGTTGATCTTTTTGCACAAAATACATTTTTTAAATAAGCTAATAGAAAAGTAATAATATTTATTTTCTTTCTCTGCTTTTCATAATTCATTGAAACCACTACATTGAAATTTCCTAACACCAATGCCCCAGTATAGTGACTTAAGACAAGGTATTAAGATGTCATTAAAGACCATGTCCATACATTTAGGGGAATTAGCCCAGGTGTCTTGGCTAAATTCAACACAGGGCTTACACAGCCTGTCCTACTTGAAGTCCCTCAGCAATTCAGCTGGTGAAGCAGTTATTTGACTTCCCCTGAACTGCTGCAACATGGGACTGCAGTCACATAATGGCTGCCACATGTCGCCCAGGTGGGTGTTGCATTTCAATGGTGGATGGATTCTACATGTGAAATGCTTGGGATCCTTTGGGGATGAAAAGCAATATATAGATACAATTAATTATTCATTAAGATTTTACATTTGCCTGCCATTTTAATGGCATTTTTGACGTTGTAGACAATGCATATTCAGGATCTGTTTCATCCTGTATATTGGTGATAGCCTGAACCGCAGTAGTCCTTTGTGATAAAAAGGAAAAATAAAACCTGAGAATATGGAGTATATTACTGAACTGCCATATGCAAAACAGGTGGTTTAATGTGATCCTTCACGAGAACAGTCTTGCATAAGCCTGTGCTTTACTTACCAGATGTGATTGACAGCATCCCATTGACTATGATCAGCACATGTTGGCTCCACAGTGACACTACTGAGACAGTAGTGTCACGGCAAGACACTGAAAAACGAACCACATTTACCATGTCCACAAGTGAGTCTGCAGAGTGATCTCTGCCAAACCACGGTAGCTCCGTGGTGTGTCATCCAGTTCATCTACTAAAACTTTAATGATGTACAGACATGAATTAAAGCTAATTGTAACACAGAATGTAACTCAACACAGTCCAGTGTCAGGCTTCAGAGTTAAAAGAAGTTGAGGAGTTTTTCTAAGAATTCCAGCATGAAGAAGAAGGAGTCATATTCCTGCCTGAGAGAAATAACAGCAGATTGTACGGAGAGCTCCCCCACTACTATTGCCTTACCACAGCTGGCTGAAGTTCAGTCAGACTTTTCTCCAAGTGGAGAACTCTGATGCACAATCACCAATATCCTCGCACAACATGCGGAGAAAACAGAATTCGCAATTTAAGAAACAAGAAATAAAACCTATAGAATCACTTAGCAAACAAAAACAAAACGGAGCCAGCCTCAGGTTTACTCTCAGACAGCTATCTATGTCTGTGGTGAATGATTTTATATTAGTCAAAACTAATTATAATCAGTGAAGTATGCTATGAAATATTCAGCAATTCTTTGATTACTACTGTTTAAATGGTAAAATCTGAAGTTTAAATAACAGATAAAATGACAAATGAAAGACACATGAAAACATAAGCAAATGTAATGTTTTGTATCAAACAATGTATCTATATATGTATATAGTACAGTGAAATCAAAGATCTTGAATTAAAAAAAAGGTTTAGCATATACCATCGGTTTGGTGATGCAAATTTCAGAGTAGCAATGGTAAAATAACCTTAAGTGTACATTGTAACTCAGGTGTATAGAGCCAGAAAAAAATATTTCTTTACAGATTGGATAGTGTTGTGTATCCTGCCAATCATACTGTCTAGGAAACCCTCTTTAAAAACACAACTTTTAATCAAGAATGCATTGATTTGTGATGGGCACAAACATATTAAAATCCTCAAAGTGCATTCATTTGTATAATCTATGCATCACTTTTGCCTCCTTTAGACTGTCCAAACGTCTTTGGCAGTAGGGGAAATTAGATAATATATATTCTATACGAATGCACGAGTGGGATTTCTATTCTTTTATTCCTTTATCACTAGCAACGTCTTAGCAGATGCAAGACATAAAGACTTAAAAATGTCCTTCTCACATGTGTATATTAAATGTAGACATTTGCAAAGCACTGAGAGAGACAGAAAGAATGAAAATGATTTTGTGGTTATCCGAGTCAAAATACATTAGTACGAAATTCGAAACAGGTTGGGTAAGAAGCAAATGCCCAACAGAAAGTTGCTTCCTGTCCCCCACAAAAATTCCCAAGAAGGACTTTGTCATTTTGTCTTGTGACTGCTCCTAATCATCTGATTTTTAATACTCACACTCAGTAGAAGCCCCCACATTTGTTTCTCAACCTCTACTTAGTCAAACATTGTTTTCTTTGTTAAAGTATTTTGAGCAGCTAATCGATTATAAAAAAATCTTGCGGCTCATTGTCAGCACCATTAGACTACTTAGGAATCAATATTGTACATTAACTTCATCTCAGGGGAATAGTGATTTGAATAATTCTACTATCATGTCTGATATATACCAGAGATATGGCATTTGAAGACTATAAAACTGTTTTTAACTGCCACAGGAAGATAGAAGAAATTAGATAAAACCTCCATAGCAAACAAAATAAAAAAAACAGAAGATATTACTTTCCGTGTGATCAGGGAGTCAAATGTGATAACAAAGAGTCACCATTCTATGGAAAGCAGTATTTTGTTTTCTCATAAGGTATCTGAGCTACGTACCAGGCCTGGACCTTTGGAGTGAGCTGGCCTGTCTGTTTTTGTCGAGCAGCTGTGAAAACACGATCCTCTTAATAGTGCTGGTTTTCCAAGGAGGAAAGTCAAAAATGTTACCAAAAAGATAGTTCAGCAAAAAAAATTGAGAAAGAAAGAGAAAAAATAATAAAAAAAAATCCAAACTCAGAAAAACAAATTAATAAAGTGATAAAAAATATCCACAGCAAGTTAAAGTTTTTATCAAATAAAGTTTTCATATTGATCTGTTCTTATTAAAGGCAAAACAAATGATAACCGAAGAAGCTCCTGCATACTTTTATCACTTTTTAGGCCCTAGATAAATTAAGATTTTGAAGGGTCTCAATTTTCTTGAAAGTCACTGAACTGTTTCATACAGAGAGATACTGTATAAGGGGAGTAGAGTCAAATGGAGGTGCTAAGTAAATAGGTGCTAATACCTAAAGCCCAGGAGTATTAGGAATGTTAAACAGAAGCAACTACATTACCATACTATTATCATATAAAAAGGTAGCGGGCTACTAGAGATTAATGATGAAGAACACAAGATTAGTGGAAACACCATGATCTATAAAAAGGAAAGATTAAAGGGGTGGATACCAGTATATATTAAAAAAGCATACAGGTAGAAGACGTTTATCTAGATAAATAAAAGTTCTATGGAACATAATCAAAACTGTATAATCATAGTTGATTTCATCAAAATCATAGAAAAACTGACAAATTATACAGTATTATATACAGTATATTATATATTCTGTGGGGCCTGGTTTGTGCAGGTTTGACAATAAAAGACTAAGAGAAGTAGATCTGGTGCTGGTTTTCATTTGTCCTGTAACTTCCGCTTCAAACTGAAAACGCATACTGTAATGTGCTGAACAGAGCAGAGAACACAGGAGCACAAGGTGGTGAAAAAACACACTCAAGGTTAACACAGTAGAGGCAAGTATGACAACTGAGTCTACGTGTACATTAGATAAAGAATACACATATAAAAGCACAGCAGCACACTCATTTCAATTAATTTTAGAAAAGTGTTCTGTGGCTAATGCAGTTAGTTCTGATTAATTCCATCAAAGCAGCAGGTGTCGGAGAGACAAACACATAAAAACATTTCTGAGTCTTTCACTCTCTTTAAATCTGAAAAGAGTCATTAGAAAAACAGCTCTGACTGAGAGTAGTTATCAATGTTTGCTTTACAGTATGCGTGTAGTGCACAGGCGCAGTATATGACGAGCAAAACAATATTTATGATATCTTTGGGCAAAATAAAGTCGCCATGATGATTAAAATTACATAATATATTGCAATCCTATAAGAAATGAGGAATAAATGAGCAAAGGAAGAAGTGGTAATCATGGAAGATTTTAGCTTTCCTCACACAGATTGTGAAAACCACCAGGGACATCAGAAACTGAAACTTGAAATCATAGACATGGTTAACAACTGCTATATTATTCAGTTTGTCAAAGCATTTACAAAAGTCAAAGTCTGTATTGAGCTAATCTTTATGAATAAGGAAAACAAAAAGCTTTTTCAAGTGTACTTTGTACAGGCAGACTCCAAAACATCTTTACACTTTGAAGCAAAGTAGCCTATGAAGCAATGGGTTTCAGTGAAGTAGATATCATAGATACAGTAGTTTTAGTAAAAATGAATTCTCTATTGCCTATATTAATGAGAATGTCAGAATTGTTAAGAACTGAACAGAATTGTCTAGAACCACAGAACAGGATCATCCTTAGAGTAAATAAAAAGGCTAAAAAAGCAGCCCCAAAGGGTTAAGTAAATCAGTTAAGAAAAAAAGGAGAAAGAAAGCACTTCATAAAATGATTCAAAACAATTACTAAAATGAAGTACAATAAATTGCAAGCACAGGTACAAAGGATATTTTTTTTAGTATTACAACAAAAGAGAAGGGCAAAGGATGAATAAAGTGTGTCAGACATGCTAATGGGAAACTTTCAGCTAACAAATGGAAAATAGTTATTATTTATTAAATTGGTTTAATTTGTTTACCTGGGAAACTGACAGCATGACAGACCTGAGACTGAGTAAAGACCAAAGTTCAACATTAAAGAGGATTAACATTGAAGATGCAGATGTGTTACAAATATTAGGTCATGCAATAAACAAATTGCCACAATTTCAATTTTACAGAGGCAATAGCCTTCTTTCACTTTTTCCTCATTTCTTTCTTTCATGTGACTTACGAAATGTTAATTGCAGAACAATTACAGTAACAGAGTGCATTCTGTTTCTCTGTTCCAGAGATGAGGCTGCTGCAGAATGTCTCCTACAAGAATGACAACAGACAGCCCTATAACCTCTTACAAGAGAGCATGCCAGTTCTGCTTGTCAGCACCTTTCCCTGCTGCATACAATTGACATACAACTAGTGTACAACTGCTGTACAGAGCAATCCATGCCTCATGGTCTTTTTTGGGTCAGTTCTTACCTGACTTATGCCTGTATAGCTACTTAAAACAATATCTGATATACATGATGAAATATCTCTCACTAAATCAAACAGTTTCTTTAAACAAGCTAGTACATGCTTTATGAACATCCAAACTCCTGTGCATATAATTTATGCATCTGAACTTCTGTCATACTCCCATCATTAAAGCTAGTGCTTCTCATTCCAGAGGTGTCAGTTCTTTCTTCTCTGGACTGTTGATTCATCTGGAGCATGATTCAGGACTCTCAGATATTCAGAAGAAAAGTCTTTTGAAAATGTACTTGGTATTGTCAATAAGATTTGTGCCTTTCTTTAGATGGGAGTTATGAACTGGAGGGATAACAAAAAATAACTTAATCTAACACAGCTGTGCTTAATCATCATCATTACGAAATTAGCTCTATAAAACAAACACCCCCCTTCTCATCTATCTCAAGCATCCTTCCTCCACCCCATTTCCACCTTGCAGCGACCCTCTCTGAGTGGAGTTCAAGATTTCTTATCCTCAGGCCAGGATGACTACCCACCTTTAACCAAAGGGTTAAGCCAAACCTACCAAGTATCTCACCAAGCATTGCAAACATTCACACAGCACCCAATTCCAGGATGTTGTTGTCCCTAGTGAAGTCTTTTTAGGGGTTAAATAAAAATGACTGCCTGATCTGGAAGAGTAGTCACAGTGGGGAAAGATGATAAACAGGATTTTTTAGTTGACCGGGTTTACCATTATTTGAGTCAAAGAAGCGAGAATGATCTTCAATAAATTCCACCACAGTCCTTTTCTGAATCTCTTAGGGAGCACGCACAGGGAAGTGAATGTACCGATTTGATTTAGCGATCCTTCCAAGTCAGGAACATTTCTGCTTTTCTCTTTCGAATGTCACAACTGTGTATGTTTCCAACAAAAACCAGACCAAAACAAAAAAAAACAGCATGAGAACTAGTTACTGTGGAACATGCAAGAGGCATAAAGGGCAATGAATGGAATGATTTCTCCTCTGAAACGTGTCTGCCCTATGAACCAGGTGTCTCTACTTCAGGGCAAAATATTACATACTTGTCAAGTAAAGGAAGATCATTGCTTCTCAGCCTCCAGCCATAACTGCAAAGGGCTAACAATGCTAAGAACAGGGCTTTGACAGAAAAAATGTTTTTTTTCAAATGTTGGTGATTTGGATCCTACAGTATATGCAGATTACAATGTAGTATTCACTTTACCTACAGGGTTGTCTTCAGGCTGAATATTTTTATGACAATAAACGTGCAAAATGTAAAAATATAAACCTAATTAAATACATCATTTTTAATGTAATTTTTCAGTGAGAAGGAGGGAGCCCATTTATAGTGGCTCTTGTATTTGATATATTTGGGCTGGAGGTCTCACAAGCACTGATCAGTGGTCTACCTGTTTCAATCTTTTATGTTGGTTTAGAAGAATGGTTTCTTCAAAATTAATTTATTTAGATTATGTACTAAACTGCTGTATATTTGTATGTTGTGGCAAGCCAGCAGCAGTAATAAATTAGTTTCATTTCATTAAAGATCGTTCAGACCTTAATCACTTGTAAATAGATTCATGTGTGGTGAACTAGCTAATTAATTAAGTGCGAGAGTCACACGGCTTTCATTTAGCCAGGGAGTGGTACTGTATATAAGGAAGTTCACAGGGAGGTTCACTAATTATTGTTAGGTCAGGGAAGGTGTTTCTTTTCTTTTTTAATGGGGTGGAAGAGAAGATTATTAAAACAAACTCATTGTTGCAGAGCACAGAAGTCTCCTTGCTGTTGTGGTTAGTCCATGTGCTCAGGCCTCCTGAGGTCAGGTAGGCCTGTCATATGGCTTGCAGGGGATCTGGTTTAGTTAATTAGGTGTTTCAGCTTTTTACTGGGATGTTACAAATCAAATGCCTACACCTGCAGCAACACACTTGAGAGAATGTCCTTCATCACTTGCTTTGCTTTTTTTTTGTAGATTGTCTAAATAAAATAATTGGAGCTGACTGGTTTTGAGGCTTTCTAGCATTGTGTGGTTTGGAATTACTCTACTGCTTATAAAATACAATTTCCCCCTCAACAAAACTACATATAAAAAGACAAATTAGAATGGTGTTAAGGTGTAAGATGTACAACAAAGTGTCTATCTGCTGTGTACAGAGCATGCACCAAATTCATTCAAGCCTTCAGGCTCTGAATCCTTGTCTCTATAACATCACACCACAGTATTGCACCGCCTATAAAGTGAAAATAAACTGATCAATAAACTTTAAGGATCTTGGTTTTACAAGAGCACTTGGTATCTAAGAAACACATGATTGAGCAATGATAATTATTGAGTAGAGAGGACATACTGTAAATGCCTAAGCTGTTAGCTTTAAACAATGTATCTAAAAAGGATGTAATAGGAAGTATTTGAGGGGAATATTTCAATTGTCAAGCCGTCCTCTTTTTGCCCTGTTTCAGAAAAGTGTGCAGTTCAGTCTTGTGCTTGAGGCAGGCACCTAGACTCGTTTTCCGAAAAGACTGACCCAGCACTGTTGTAGCTGTACACAGACGTGTTTTTGACATTATACTGTATATTATTTTATAGAAACAGCACAAAAAGCATTCCGAAATGCAAATTAAAGGATCCTTGCAGGCAAGTTTTTTTTTAAGATGCTGTGCCTCCTTTTTCAAAAGAGTGGCATAATTAGAATGCTGTAAAATATAAAGGCCTTTAGGCCTTAAAATACCAGTAGGTTTTTCTGAGGTCTGTAAAGTTTGCAATGCCAGATTAATCAGAATAAAGAAATGATCCACATTATAGTATTCGCCAACGAATACAGCCTTGCACTTCAGAATCAATATTTAGTTAGGCCAGAGTTCCACTCTATACATTCTGCATTGTGGAGTGCTGAGTCTGAATATTCACAATTATGAAGGGTGGCTCAACAGACACCCTCCTTCCCTGCCAAATTGTGGTGCTTTTCAAGGTCATCATTTTTAATATTTTATGAGAATGACATTCTGAAAAACTGTTAAGCCAAACTGTTAAGCCAACATGGCAATCACATTAGATTTTAGTGGTTGGACATGACCAGCTGATTTATTCAGAAGGCAGACAGTGGTGGACAGATTTCTTCTGGCCACATCATAGAATGCAATACATTTCTTTAGAATGGTCTTACGTTTTCCTTGATGCAGTTAGGCTCAGCTACTCTTTTTTTAAGGCCAGTAATGTAAGTATATTGCCCTTCAGATTAATTTATCCTATTGATTAAATAGGCACAAAGACAGAGTGAGTTACAGACTGCATAATGTGTTTAAGTAAAAACTCTAAAATGTATAACATTATTTTAACAGCACTAGACTTATCAAAGTCCTACTTTCATAAATAATTAATTGAATTCCAGACAACATAAGGGTCACATGTATATACATCTCTAAGAATGTATTTAAGCAAGACTGAAAAAAAGAAATCTACAATAACATTTTGCTCTTTGGAACTGCAATGGAAGACTCAGGAAATCTAGGAGCCTGAAGGATTTCTGTTTCCAAGGGATATAAAAGGAGGCAACACACATTCAGCAGTAGCATGGATTAAATAGCTCTTTGCAGACTGCAGGGAAGGTCTAACAGTTAGAGAATGGCTTTTATATTCCACAAAAAAACTGAATCTATCACCTTCTAAGGTGGAGTCCATTATTAAGAAATTTAAGGCTACTGAAATCAAACACAAGCAGTGAATGCAACTATTATAACCATTAAAAACAGGCAATATGGTGGAGCACTGGTTTGTAGTGCTGAACCTCTGGATTCTATTCCTGGCCTGGGGTGTTTGTAAGTTTAACCACTTGTTCATGTGGGTTGACCGTGGTGTGAGTGTGTTCCTGCCCTGCAATAGATTGGTGTCCTGTCCAGGAGTTAGGATGATATTGGGATAGACCCCGACTCTCCTCGTGACCCTGAATTGGATAAAATGGTTAGAAAATGCATGGGCAGGTATAGTAGCAACTCTGCCAGGAAGTATCTTGCCACCACAGCCTGGGAGTCAAGAGGTTTGGGAGACAACTGTAGGAGATTTTCGTTACACACTGGCACACACACACACTTTTCAGGGTTCAAAGTGGCAAAACCTATCTAGCATTCCACTTTGCCTGCATAAATGTGGCATTCATGGTCAGGTTGCAAGGAAGAAGCCACTTTTAAGGATGAATCACAAAAAAAAGAGGTCACTTGTGTTTGCAAAGCACCCCTTGGTTAGGGCTTGGCCAGAAAGGTACTTGCCGGGATGACAACGATGCAAATCGACAAAGAAACGCACACAAAATAAAATGTACTTAATGGGCTATCTCAGTCTCTAGACCTCAGTTGAATCAAACATATGTGGTAGAACTCAAAAAACAAAAGTGTCTGAGGGACCTATAGCAATTCTGCCTGCAGGAACAATGAAAAATCCTCCCTCATAAGTGCCAGAAACCCAAAACATACTAGAGGAGGGTTTCCAAAATACTAACTACAGTGGTATGAAGGAATGTCACCCTCGTGATTTATGGAGGCACATTAATTATGACAAGATTGTGTTTCTGTGCAATGCTGTGAAGACTTTTGAACTATTTCGTGCAAGACATTTTTCCAATCCATAAATCTGTGTGTTGTTTGATGTTACTTGTTCCCGTTTCGTGCAGGTATAAATAAATATGTGGGCATTCAGGCTTCAAGGAAAGGTGAAGAGATGGGAAGACACAAGCTCAGTAGCGTCAGTAGCTGGCAGTGGGAACACCGCAGGGTTCAGACTGTTTTTGGTTCAGCTTCAGGGAGAAATGGTAACTCGGCAACCGATTAACCAGCAAAGAAGAACTTCACAGCCAGCCGCCCACTCTGGTCTCACCGGGTCTGTTAGGGAGAAAGCCTGCCTAGCTCACTGCTATTTAAAGAAAGGAAACAGGTCAGCCAAAATGAGTCACTACACAATCATGTTAGCATGAAAATGTCTAAAATATCTGCCCTCCTTTTCTGCTACCAGGGGAAAATAATATCAAGATGCTACTAAAACACACTTACACCAAAAACACAAAGAAAAAGTGCAAACAAATCTCAAAGATGCTGGCCTTTTTAAAAACCGTTTACTAGTTTTAATTATATGAAATACCCTTTTCATTCCTGACAAAAAAAAATGTTGAACCAGATTTTGCCGTAAACCAGTGTCAATGATCTATAGCAAATATGCTGTAAATGGAACAACACAGAATAATACGAGTATTCTGTAAATGAGGAATAATCTGTGCATGTCTTGGTGACTGCTCTGGAAAACTGGTGACTATATTGGAAACACAGGACACAACGCAGCACTGTGAGTACATGACGGGTTTTCCCCTTGAATTTAAAATAGCCAGTCAAGCTTAGCTGGCATTTCACTGGAATGTGGGAGGAAACACCCCAGGAAAAAAATTGTGCAAACATAGGGCAGACTGGCAATTTCCACACACAACGACATCCCCAGCTTGAATGCAACCCAGGACTCTGGACCCTACAGCAGCGCTAACCACCATTGTACTGACCAATATGGAACAGCTTTCATCAAGAATGTAAAAACGAAATAAATCTCCCTGAGGAAATATCCCAGAGCCTTTAGCTTTTTAAAATAAACATCTACCAGATTAGGGATTTGTCCAATTCACTCACGGCAGTTCCACACCTGTAGCTGAACATTAATCTTCTAGTCATGTACATCAGACCTTGTGCACATACAGTATAGGTCACCAGAGACTGTTGTTCTAGTGTTGTGCTCTTTTGAGGATTTGTAAAACCTACAGGAGGAAAATAACTCAGTAGAGAAAACAACATTCAAATAAATATGTAAAAAATATAAAATACCATAGGAGTTTTTTTTCCTAAAATATATAACACTGTGTCTCACTAATTTGAATAAATTGCCCCATACAGACCACAATGGAATGCAATACAGTAAGAGTTTAGTCAGATGATTACTGAGAAGCAAAACAAAATAAACTTAATTTAAAGGTGTGTTTCGACAGATTTGCATCTAGAAATCCTCTTTTCACAGAGTGTAGCTTTTGTAGGCTTTTACTTTCGCTTCCTTTACTGGGAATTGTGTCTCTCATGTAACTTATTTGAAGTCCTCTGAGGGAATTGGTAAACCGATATTGTTGTCTGAATGGTGCACTGAGAAGGTCCCAGGCACCTCCTTCATGCATACAAGCCTCAGAGTCAGAAAACATTAGGTGTATGCTACAGTATGACCTGCAAACTATGCATATATATAGCACTGACTGGGGGTGGATGGTGAATGTGTGCTGTGCTCATGAATTCAGACTGCATTTACCTTTTATGTAACAAGTCAACAGCAAAAAAAATGGAATCTGAGTACAGAAGCTGCAAAAGCATTTGTACTGAACGCTGTGTTATGTAAGTTCCAACCCTCCCCCATTGATTTAAAAAAAAAATATTTCTTCAAATACATATTGCTCAATCCAAATGCTGGGGGGACTAGGAGCTCCACTTAGAAAAGCCTCATTTATTATTTATAGCTACCTTCTTGCCTTTTGCATTCAGGTTCTGGTTATTAGAAATGACGCAAAAAGGTTTAAATAAAACAAGACACCCACTGAACACCCATCTTCAAACAGAACAGTGTGGCACAGCTTTCACCACTCAAAGGAAACAGGGGCACTAATATGAATAGCAAAGCTAATAAGTTCAGTTCTCAGTATTAAGAAATATGTAGATGTGTAATACATGTAACACGTGGGAACTATTTGAGAGTACTAAAAATAAACAGACAAAAAAAAAAGAAAGCATTTCAGACTGTTTTCTGTCGTCACCTTGTCATTTGAAGAGGCATGTTGAAGAGGGATGTCAAATGATTATTTTAAAGAAACGTGTGTCACTAGCAGTATCATATTGTTAAATAGTGAGAGCAAAGGAGCGATGAGCATTAAGAGACTTGAAGCAAAGCAGGTTGGCCTTAACAATAACATGGGCTACTGGTGAGGCCCCTCTTAGAGGTCCACCCAGGTAAGAGTCAAGATCTGTCTGTATCTGAATCCTACTTATGATTATTTGGTGTGCAGTACTTCTATCCAAATCCAAATTTCCTTTAACTTGGTTAACTTTGAATACCACCAAAAGTGTGCCATAAACATTTCTGAGAAAGTATTAATCTGCGATTATTTAAGCGATTCACACTTTACAAACTGTGACTTGGAAATGGTACTTTTAGAAATCTGAGATTCAACACTCTGGAAAAGAGGTTTACCTAACAAGCTTAAAAGTATTGTTGCTAACGTTTGCATGAAAAACTTTCAGTTTCAGGTTGGTCACGACCTGTGAGAAGCAGCAGAAACCAAAGTGTTTTCTAACCATCTGACAGAACTACAAGGACGCAGTAAGAAGGCTTCCTTGAGAAGTAACCTTTTTATCTTTCTGCTTGTTGGATGCAGTTTTTCAAGGTTTCACTTTCTTTTATTTCTGCTTCAGTAACTTTCATGTCTGGTGGTCAGTAATGGGTCATTTTTAATCAGGTTTCCCAGAGATGACTTGACAGCTTGTACCATTCTCTCCTGAGTCTATGGTATTCTTCCCCGTCTTCATTTTAACATATTTTTCTTTTTTGAATGGGAGCAAAGTTTGGGTAAATAGACTGCAGAATCACAAACTAATCAGCCATTTGCACACAGTGGAAAATGATCATAATTTTAATATGTTGCACATTTGGTGCACATTTCTATGTGTGTTCATTTAAAGCTTTCTTCAATTAGATAAGATAAGATCACTTTATTAGCCATATACAATTTCTTGCATTAGGAATTTGTCTTTTTGCGTACCCCAGCTTGCTCTCCATGAGACACACAGACGGGGAGAGAGAAGTTAGGGTCAGAGCACAGGTGAAGGGCTTAACTCCTTTTGTAGTGTACAAAGCCTTTCACCTTCCTGCGTGGATATTTGTGTGGCTACAGCTCTGGCACTGGAATTTGTGTATAAAATAAATTCACATGCTCATTAATGGATAGATTGTTTATCAAAATGATGTAAGACATACATACTGACATACAAAAATCTAGATACAATACATACAGTATGTATGTTATGAACATCAGCCTTTTGCTCAAAGCTTTCCAATATTGATTTCTACAATTTTCACAGCGATTCATATATTTTTATTGAGTTGGGCAAGGAAGAATCCAAGTTTGTCATTTAGAAATTTTTAATTAACATTCATTGCAATCTTCTAAAATGTGACTGGAAAAGCAAAAGTGAAGCTGTACATGGGTAACCAGTTTGACGTAGTGTAGTAATTCATCACATTTACCAGTCAAATTATTGACTCATTGTCAGGTGTTCTTTGTCCTTGACATCATTTGTTCCCTTCTACCCATCCATAAAGCAAAAAGGCTACTTTTTGCAAAATACAGATCCATCTGGATTTACTGATAACATTAAACAACATGGCTTAGCTTTCAGTGGAAGTTCGCCACATATTTCTCTAATACTTGCACAGCACTTTACAGTATATAATTAAGGAACTTTATGCAAATGTACAGCTGAATCTGCTGTGTGTTGTGTTGGCTGCAAATGAGTCACGTGTTGCTTCTGTCCCACTAGTGAGTGGATTTCAGCAGGTAATGCAGTGACTGGATTGCATGTTATGAAGCAGAGAACAGTGTTTGTGGAGTCTGAGGAAGAAGTTCACCAAGCTCAAAAATGTGGAGTTTGTACAGATGCCAATATTACTGTAATAGGGCCAAGAGAATTAAATAGAAGTCATTAAACTCAAATTTAATAAACCTTTTAAACTCTAAGAGTGCTCTGAACTATTTGGGCCCATTAGCACTTACATTTAAGCATTTACTTGTTTACCCATGAGCATTAAAGGTTTACTAGCATAGAGCGTGTTTGGGGCATTTAGATTCAGATGTTTCAAATGATTGTTGTTTTTGAAAATTTGGTCTTCTGGCTGTTAAACAATTCATGTCATATATGTATTCAATATGACAGTAGTCCTGTTACTTGTACAGTATATGAATTCTTTGTTTTCTAAATTGAACAGAAAATTCAGTACCTTCCTCTAACAAAGGTGTATTTGCATATCAGGATCTTCAAAAATGTTACATCAAGAAAACTAGAACATATTTGCAGTGATACTGCTATTTCCCACTACCCATGTCTTCCTCCATGAGACTATGCAGTAGGTGTCCTGTTGAGAGAAGCTTTACCACCTTTCAGTTGCATTGAACCAGATCTCTGAAGCTCAGTGAGGCTGGGCCTGTCCAGTACTGAGATGGGACACATCCAAGGAAAGCCAGGCTGCTGTGGTAAGTGGCGTTGCTAGACCAGAACATCATGCCCTTCACTCTGGACCAAGATTTCTCAACCAACGTTCCAGTAAGGCACTGGGGACACTGCGCTGTCGGAGGATCTCTTTCAGATGAGATGTTAACCCACCATCCTTACTTCTTAGTCATTAAAGAACCCATGGGATTGCTTGTAAGAGTAGGCACATTACACTCTGTCATGGTTAAGTTCCACTATGGGGCTTGCATAATCATGTTTACCAAAAATTTCCCTCTTAATTAATTTGCAGTACTTTCTCACTGCTACTCCAGATCTACTGTGTAGTGGGGCTACTGCTGAGTGTCACGCTGGTGGATGCTGGATTCTGGTGTTGGATGAAGTGGGGGTTCCCTCCTACAGTATATGTAAAAAAAAACCCTTGGGGAACCTTTGGAATGTAAAGAACTACATACAGTAAAAGTGAGAAATTATTATTACATTCATCTAGTATTAATTTACTCCTGTTGTGCTACATCTTCCGAGCAATTATTCCCAAAGCACAACAACCTAACACGGCACTAATTTCATCTTGAGAGCTGAAAGGTGAGAAAGATGACTCATCTCATGTAGATCAGAAGGATGAGAAGGACAAGAAGGGTGAGTCATAACTTAGGATCCCTATCACAATGTGGTAACCAGACATAAACATTCGGATTTGCAAAGACAGTACAGTTTGCACAGCACAAAGAAGGTAAAAACAGTCAGTGTGCTGCCAACGTTGACGGTAGGTAGTTAACGTAAATCTTTGAGTTGTAAAAGTGACAAACCATTTATAATGGGTAGTGAAGTCATTTGTTTAATCACCTGGCCACATACTTACTGGAGTACCCAAAATATTGCTTTCAAAACATTTTTCGACAATATTTCATGCTTTGGTCACTCCCTCATGGATACCAGAAATGACACTAGTTATTGCATACTGCAGGTAGGAAAAAATCAATACATCTCCTTAATGGGAGTGTAGGAGCCTCATTTTCTTGACTACACTTATTCTAGTATGTAAGCTGTGGATTGCAATTTGAATTTTACTTTGAGCACACCTGGCAAGTTTTTATATTATGCATAAACTTTAATTTGTTTTGATTGAATCGTGAATATGTCAAACTTTACATTCAGGCAAATAAAGAATCTTTTCACATAGAGGACAGACAGACATTAACCTTTTGAACAAACAGTTAAGATTTCTTCATATTTATTAAGCAATAGCACTTTTTTTTCTAACAGAGCAAGTTATACAGGTCTTACACTACAGTTAAATCATCATATTACAGCGAAAGAGAGCATACCAGTGGTTCATGAAGTCAGTGGTTTCAGTATTTTGTTCTGCAAATGGACCAAAGTGATGAAGCAAAAGTTAAACTGCTTCGTTTATTTATCATTTTGTTTGGCATGCATTAAAAATGCAATATGTAATGTTTAGCCCCTTTTAGAATATAACGTATTATAAAGAGCACCTTTCTTTTCAAACATGGGGAAAACGTGCCTAACTATGTTTTGCACATGCTTCTTTTGCACATATTGCTGGTAAGGGACTTCATGGAACAATTAATCTTAATGTATCCCTATTTACGTGAGGACTGAGTCTCTGAGTCTCCAACTGATATTTGTAACTACTGGTAAAATATTTCAAAATATATGATTAATTCTAGGGATTTATTATTTTCATTTAATGCTTTCTAACAGTATTCTGTTGTAT
The DNA here is from genome assembly GCF_055471065.1 of Atractosteus spatula. NCBI lineage: Eukaryota > Metazoa > Chordata > Actinopteri > Semionotiformes > Lepisosteidae > Atractosteus > Atractosteus spatula. Next base: position 18,452,385 of record NC_142709.1, on the reverse strand, counting down.
TCACATGAAAATGCATATGAAATAAGAAAGTTTTTTAAAGGACATTTATATAGTATGTCCATTTGCATTATACATTCCATAAATAATTAGGAAGTTGCTAAAAACACATGCATAAGCTCCTGGTAAGCACTAAATTTAATATATTTGCCAAAATAGCAACCCTGTAACATGCCAGTCTCATTAATGCTCACCTTAGTAATGCCCTCGTTGAATTCACCAAACACTATTGTACTCTGTTACAGAGATATGGCCACAAGATTCAATAAGGGTTGTTTAGATTTCTATTTTTATATCTGATTTCCAAAGCAAAATAAGTCAGGGTCCATATTTTGAAACACTGTGAGGATATTTTGAGAACTCCATCTAGATATACCCAAGGTCACTTCTCTTTCAACATTCCATAACGCTACCTTTGGTCACTATCTGTCAACCGCTTACTGTGAACATTCAACTTAAAGCATCAAAGTCTCCCTCATGCCCTCTGTGACTGGCTCCTAGTGTAGCCCTGCGGATGATGGGAAAATACTGTATGTACCTGTGCTTGAACAGGTATTGAGTGCAGAGAACCAGTTTTATCACTGGGAGTCTTCCTGATAATATCTATAGCTGATGCTTCTGTAAGCCCAGGGAAGGTGAGGGAATGAGGGACAGGCTTCTGAAGAATCGAGGCTGTAACGAGAATAGAAAGCCTGATCACTGACACAGAGGCCACACCCTGAAACTGGAGGCGAGGCGCGACTCTTGTTTTTGCAACAAAGTGTGGTGTGCAAGGTAGTAGTTTTGATAGCATCGCTGTATCCATTTCTTAGCCATTTTGAAAACAAGAACAAGACCTAATTTTTTTAGCGTGTTTTGACAGAAAGATCTGCACGCCAACAGAATCCATTCCGCACATGAGTACAGACTAATATTGCAGAATGCAGTGTTAGATGTCAACTACAACTACAGCAAAATTGTAATAATTTTTATTCAATATACTGGATATATAACTATTATATATTTATATATAACAATATATAAATATTCTATAACAATAACAGCATGTATATATTGTATAAATATTGTTGTTATTTTTCATCTCCTTTCAATACTATACAACCACTGTTGCTCGCACACAAACTCTCATAGAACTCCAGATTAAACAGTAACTTGATAAGATGGGTTCTAGACTTAACAAGCAGGTCTCAACAAGTGAAAATGGTTATCTGATATTTGTACAGATCCTACTGGATCACCACAGGGCTGTGTCTTGTCCCCCCTGTAGTACATTTTGGACACTAACAATTGTCAGAGCAAACACTGACAGATATATCATTAAGGTTGTGGGTGACACAGGCCTGGGCAGCTTTTTTAAAGACCTTGAAAATCATCACGGGCCCATTCTAAACAATTTTTCTAAAAGATGCGATAGTTCTCTGTGATGTTAAAAACAAAGGAACTGATAATTATTTTCAGGAACAAATGCAACACCTCTCCAACCTACAGCAATTAATGATCGAACTGTTGGTTGTCAATGACATCAAGTAGTTGGGACTGGTTATAGACAAAAACCTGAAACCTGAGATGGGACAAATGTCACACCAAAAAATGACATTTTTTTTTCCTTAAAAAACTCTATTGTAAGCTATTGTAAGACTTATTTAAACACCTTTCTACAAGTCTTTTATTGAAAGTGTTTTAACATACTGTCTCACCTGTTTGTTTGGTAACATCAGTACCGTTAATTGTAATAGATTTGGGAAATTAGTAAAGTTAAATAACTTAAATGACCTTTACACACAGAGGGCTGTAAAGAAGGCTAGGAACATAATGGGAGGTCACCCTCTCCACTGTGAAGTTACACTAATCTCATCTGACACACATTGCTGTGTCCTCAGGTGTAAAAGAAATAGACTCAGGAAATATTTAATATTCTCCTCAACAATCTCACTCTCAAATAATGTAAAGCAACACTCATCTCTTGTAACACTGTTGTACTGTCTTCAATGCTGGTAATGTTTGCCTGTCCTTGTTGTAGTGTTCCATTAGACTGCGCTCCCAGGGGATAATAAAGTTTCAATCGAATTATTAAGGTTGCTTTATTTACGTTTTCATTCAATCCAGCTAGCAATAGTCAGTTAAAGATCAACAAATGGCATGAGGGCCTGTATGAGCTGGATGTGTAGCATGGTTTCAGAAAATTCAACCAGCAATAATTAAAAAAAAACTATCAAAAGCCCTGCGAGGCCTCTGCTGTGAACCCGGACACGCCTTTCTTTGCTGAACAACAATGAAGAAAATCCAAGAAGCTGTCAAAACTGTCAACTGCAATAATACGAAAGCTTGCGTGAGTGGAGAATTAAATTGCTGGAATAGAAAACGCACCTTTAAGCAGCGCGGGCGGACTTGGCACCAGCCCGCACTTTCGACACAAGCAGCCTTCTCGGTCTACAGTTCCCTTATCCACCTAACACCAGCCCCTAGAGGTTTATTTGTGTCACACAGTATTATTAATAACTTATTTATTGACACTTAGCTTTTTTGCCCAAGGGAATGTATTCAGTTTCGGCGCTGTTTTGCTTGCCAGAGAAGACTACCAAACGCGGACAAAACGCCACGTACTGTATCGCCTGCCTTGAATGCACTCGCACTGATATTTTTAAAGTTCTCCACAATTCAATTATAGTAAGAGATACGACGTAAAAAATACGTGAATGTGCAATAATTAAACAAGAACGTAAATACAGATCTTCCGAAAAATTTGTAAGAAAGAAAATGACTTTAATTGTGGTTTACTACTTATGGTCCTCTTAAAAAAAATCACAATATCTATAAAATAAATTAAAATCCAGATATTTTACACAGTTCGCAGCATACCTAAGAACAACAAAGGCTACAAGTATTGTTATGTATTCTGTGGAAGTTTTCGGCTGCCGAAACGTTGTGTTTTCTCTCTTCTCTTTTCAGCACGGAATAAACCTATGGTGGCACAGTGCTTAGTATTTCAGGTGGGTAGCTACGTCAGCATGCGTAGGCTGCAAAGAAACAATGGGTTTATTCCATGCTGAAAAAGAAGAAAGAGAACACAACGTTTCGGCCGTGGAGCCTTCTTCAGGTGTGAGCTCACACCTGAAGAAGGCTCCACGGCCGAAACGTTGTGTTCTCTTTCTTCTTTTTCAGCATGGAATACCCTTTTACTTGTTCTTTGCAGTGCTTAGTATTGCTGCCTCCCAGCACTGGGGCCCTGGGCTCAATTCCTGGGCTGCTATCTGTGTGGAGATTGTGTGTTTTTGCTTTGTTCACGTGTGTTCCCTGCAGGTGCTCCCGTTTCTTTCCACAGTCCAAAGACATACTGGTAGATTAGCTGCCTTCTGGGAAAACTGGCCCTGCTGTGAGAGTGTGTGTCGGGGTGTGCTCTATGATGTATGTGCCATCCCATCCAGGGTGTATCCTACCTTGTGGCCATTGCTTGCTGGGATAGGCTCCAGCTCCCCTGTGACTTTTGAATTGGATGAAGCGGTTGGAAAATAGACGGATGGATATGTCTTTGAAAGAGGTGTTCTGATTATGTCATTACTGTCTGCAGTCTGCAACAGCTTCACTGGTCATGTTTATCAAACTCGTCTTTATATTCTCTCTTTCCTTAAGTATTTAAGTACCATAGCCTGACAAGACATTGTCCATTTCTGCTTTAGGAGTTATATGGGACACCCAACTGTAAGCAGAATATTGTGGTTGTGTTTCCGGTCTTCTGTTCCACTAAACAGAACAGCCCTACCACTGCCTTGTCCTGAAATTCATACTAATGAGAAAACGTGATAGATTCCTGATTGAAGACAGAGAACAGAATAGCTGAAATACAAAAAATAGTAATGAAATGAAGGATAGGTAGAGAATTAAGACAGGGGCAGGGAGCTAGGTACTTTTCACCTTAATTCTGGTGTTAGTGTCTCCATGGTTCATTGTCTTGAAACGTTCTATAGGTCTGAGGTTTCTAAATGTTTAAGAATCTTATTATAACATGTCATTTTCTAGGTAGGATCATACTTTGCATGCTCCCTTTCCAAAAAGTCCACATTGATGAAAGTAGACAGGGAAATAAATGTATTAATGCATTTCTTGTCACCTATGAATCATCAACTCTAATTCTTATCTAAGTGGTTACCAGTACACATCCAGTATCAGGTGGCCACTCATTCCTGGAAAGAGTCAGGCCACCTGGAGCTGATCCCAGAAGCACTGCGGGTGAGGGGTGTGACCACCCAGCAGGGCTTCCAGTCCACTGAAGAGCGAGCACACACAAACAGGGACAATACAGAAACACCCATTCAAGAAGCCAGCATGTCTTTGTAAGGTGGAAAGAAACAGACTCCTCTAGAGACAGTCCACACGAACTTGGGGCCAATGGGGATAATGGGGAAAACGCACAGAAAACGCCCCAGTCTGAAAAGAAACGCGGGGCCTGGGAGCAGAGGAGCAGCAGCACCAGCCACCAAGACGCTGTGCTGAACGGCATCAGTAGACGTCCTGGCTGTGCCGTCAGTTTCCTTTTAAACACTGCGAGCGTGAAGACGCGGGGCAGCTCACTGCACTAGAAAAGAGCAAACTCATAAACTTGTGCCATCTGAGGATCATCACAGGCTGTTCTCTTCCGTGCCTGAGCTCCACCACAGTTTTGTGTGTGGTGAGAGGTCACGAAGAGTAGCGTGCGTGCCGCAACGCGTGGCACCAGGCCTCCCCACCGCACACAGCAGGAAGCGGTTTGGGGCGAGCCCGACGCGACATGGCATGGCAGTCTCTCTCTACAACCTGCCCGTTCGGGTGCCCCGGCACCCGGGACTCTTTCAACAGAAAATATACAATCAGGCGCTTTGCTAAGTCTACTGTACCACCAGTTTTTATTAAACGTGCGTTCCTCCCCTCTTTTTAGTGAAGCTCTGATGTGCGTTTCTGTAACTGACACGCGGTACTTCAAGGAAAAGATGATCTTAAAGATGCAGCCTATCGGCTCAGGCTTTGTTCCACTGATGTTAATGCAAACTAGATTTGTATGCATTTTTTAAACGACCACCACTAATAGAAAATACCCCTTTTAAATTGTGTTTTTATTGGTTCTTATGCTCTAAAACCAAACACTTGATCTCAGTGTCTTATGGAAAGTACAGTAGGTAAGGTAGCAGCTCGCATGGGCATAGCACACTGTGGTCACAGCTGCAGGAGGCTCACATGGGCATAGGTACACAGAGGTAGTTGGTTAAAGTGCAGCCACATACAGAGCAAATGCAGCTTATACCCTCTTTACCTCATTTACTTCTGAAATGTCTCTCAGAGCACGCACATCATAAGGAATGCTAGCAGCTGTGGTTTATCACAAGAACATCTCTGAAACAGACATCTGCCTTCCATTCTATTTCCTCAGCTAATGTGGGCCATACAACAGCACGCAGGGCTGTACGTGTCTACCAACATCAGCCTAACCACTAACTTTTATAGATACGCACACTGAACATCTTGCTTTCTATTTGATATCATTCGGGTCTTGCGAAGCACAGAATGTGATTTGAGATATACTGTAATATAAGGAAGATGTTTGTAAACAACCTCACTATTTGTTTTTCGACTTAGTACTGAACTTTGTAAAGCTCTTCGAAGTAAAGAATTATTCTTTAAGTCCTCAAAGCCTTTAAGTCTTCTTCTCACCATACAAAATTTCACATTCCTGTATTATTTTCAAGCAATTCAAGCAAAATACCACATTGATTTATCAGCTAATCAGCAGAAGAGCTTTGAGACAAGGGTTTATATTAGCACTTTCTTTTTTTCCTGAATCTAAACCCAGGCAGAATTAAACCCAAAATATTCTGTGCTCTAGAGGTTTACATTGCCTTTGGTCTTCAGGAGCACTATCTCATAAAATTTGGATACCATAACATTTTGCTAGCAAAATTATTTATTATCTTTCTTTTGCCTAACACCCTTTGTGACATTATATTACTGTTGAGAAGTAGACAAGCTCAGTCCATATACAGTACGTTTAAGCATTTTTGTAAGAATGTCAAATTACACTGGGTGAATAATAAAGCAAGTTGTGTTACACACATAAATACATCGACAGTGACCTCTGCTGGACAGTAAGGACACTTCAGCCATGAAAAACCGTATGGCAGAAATCAATTTAATTTCAAAATCCAAAGAGGTATCCCAAACAGTTTACCATAAAATCCATCCAACAATACATGAAAGGAAGAATATAATATACTCAGTTTTTGCTAAAAATCAATCAGATTAACCTCTATGTATGACACAATCCCCCATTTGTTCTACAAATTAAATATTTCATAGGATACCCAATCTATGTATGTCTCTTTTTAAGATAAAAAAATCACAACAGTTGAGTGGCTAATATGTTCTTGGTTAATCTGTTAAAACTGTATTGCATTATCTTTTCAAAGTAGCATATGTTATTTGTATTTGATTTCATGCTTATTTCCTCTCTGGACATGGGTCTTTATGTCACATCTTTCTGTGTGACCAGAATTCATCTGGAGATTTCAGACTAATCTTTCACAGTAGGTCTTTTTTATCCCCGACTCTATGGTTTGACAAACCAACAAAAAACAAATGAGGTAGCTTATTGTCTAAAATACAAAACAGAGAGAAGGATCTGACACCTAAAAAACGATAAACAAGAATAACAACATATTTCCTTTAGTCCTTGTGTATGACGGCTTTCACACATTCCTTCCAGCAAGTCTTTGTGATGAACACCAAAGGAAATTTCCATAAAGACACTGCATGAGGTTCCCCACAAAACATACAAGCAACTCTGGCTCCCTCTGCTGTCCATATGGTGTCACTGCATTTGGAAATAACAAAAACAGCATTTTTTTCACTATAGAAAGATGTAAACCACGCCTTTATTTTCAGCCAGACCACAGAAAGAGGTGATAACCTAGTTGTCACAAGGAGACAGACATCTAAGTATTTTACACAAATTGCTTTACAGCAGTCACTTTTGTTTTCAAAAACATCTGTAGAGAATTCTGTACATTAACAGAATGATCATGCAGTTCATGCATAACATTCTATGGACTGTGTGATCTTTTAAAATTTGGTGTACCTCAAAAGATAAACATTTAGTATTTAAAAGAATACAGATTTTATTGTGGAATTGCTTTTGCCACAGCAGAACAGGTATGAAAATAAATATTTAAAGGTATATATGACTCAAATAGTTAGTATACATAATATCAGATACAAGTACTACATAAGCAGAGTTTATGAAATAAAGCATGATTGCCATCTAATATTTATGTATACATTGGCTGAATTCAAAAACATTCCTCAGTTTCTAAAAATTATAATATGTGTACTTTACAAATGGTTAACCGTCAATCTATAGTGGACATAAATAATTCTGAAGAGTCAGATTAGATAAAGTGTTTTGTATAATTCGATAACAGCAACTTTAATGTAGTATATTAAATGTAAAGTCCTTGAAATGGTGGTTTCCCTTAAAACAATGTTAGAGAATTAGTGACTTACCCACCTGAACCAGGTCACCATCTAAAACTGCTTAAAGTTAGTGACAACACGTTTCTGGGTGGTAGGGCTTTAGGTCCAGATATGAACATTGATGCTTTTTATACAAATGTCGAAAGAACAAGCCCCATTAGAAACCTGGTGGAATAAGATCCACCAACTCTTCCAAGAACAACCAGACACTTTCTTATATTAAAAACAGGGTTTTATTAAAAACCTCCACAGCACTTCAGCACTGCTAAACTGATCGATTCTGACACCTTTACCTTCAAAAATCAGATAGACAATTACTAAGCTTTACCAACTTTAGGCCCATGAAGTAAAAAGCGCTCCTTACCTTACCAGCGAAGCAGTGGCTTGGTTACTCCTTAATCGATAAAAACCCAATCTGCGTCCCAAAGTTGTTTCCATCGCGAACGTGAGAGAAAAACTTGTCGGGGTGACAAGACGTACACAGGGTCAGGTTCTCTCTGCTTTCGGACACAGTGTCGTCTTGGATATTGTGAGGTAGGACTCCACCGCGCTCTAGAAGAACCCTAAGCAGAATGAAAGGCGCTGTTGTAAATAGCTGATCAATCCACTTTGTAACCCCTTCATCCTTTACACGGTAGTGGTGGAGCCGGAGCCTGTCCTGGCAATCAACAGGCACAAGGCGGGATACACCCTGGATGGGATGCCAGTCCACTGCAGGCAGACCCAGACACACTCTAACCAGAAGCCAATTAACCTCCCAGCAGGGGTTTGGACTAAGGGAAGAAACCAATGTGAACACAGGGAGAACATACAAACTCCATGCAGACAGCACCCCAGGTCCAGAATTGACCCCAGGGCCCCAGGACTGTAATGTAGCAATGCTAATCACTACTCCACTGTACCTCTTCTTTTTAACTTCAAGTAGGAAAGTACAGTAGGTGTCACAACATAGTTTGGTCAATTGTTAAGAGTAGTATTTTAGTCTTTTACAACAAATAAAAGCAATGGCCATTGAACAGTGAACAGTATTGTTTGCATTGAATGTTGAACATACAAGAATTTTTCATCAGCTCTGAAAGAGATTTGTAAGAACCAAGCAGAAAATCCAGTGCTGCTTCAGCTTAGTTACAGTACAAATTCTGCTGAAGTTGAGCTAAGAGCATTTTTTAACTGTACTCTGCCGGGACAGGTGCTGTTCTGTTGAGCTACAACGGTAAATGACAGTAAATCACTACGGAAAATGAACTGAGTACGCTCAACTGTTAACGGACGATGAAAAAACACCTGCAGGAAAACCTGAGCCGCCCAAGAACGGAGTGCTTGATGTTAATGCATTTACCTTGTGGCTAACCGGATGTCAATAAAGGGTCTAGCCGAGCCCCTATCCTTGACGCAGTCCGGGTGGATAGCTTGGAACGCCTGAGCCGATTCCTGATCCAGTGTGAAACAGCAAGATCCGACTGAAGGGCCAACAATGACCACAATGTTTCTGACATCACTGCCATACTCAGAGACCATAGCATTGACTGTAGCCATTGCAATGCCCATTAGGGTACCTCTCCACCCTGGAACACAAGATCGAAAAGAGCTCATTTACACATAACACCCGATTCCCCAGCCCAGCACTGTGTGAAGATTGAACTGCAGCACTCAACTCTGCACTCCTGTATTGTTCCACCACTACAATATCCCTCACAGCTCATTTCGAAACAAGCATTTTATATATACAAATAACATTTTTTGGAAAAAGGAATGAAATTGAAGTCCCAGCTTTGATGGAAGGGCACCGAGAGTCAATGCAGGCTTGGGGGAGGCGTCTCATTTAGACTAAAAACGTTTACTTCTGGACCAGAAATCTGGAAGCAACAAATGGCCGAGAACACCGATGACGTGCTTTTTAATCGTCTCCTAAATAAGAAAAGATCTGTCACTTCATTCAGCAGCCATATCACCCTGCAACTCACAACTGGCAACCCACTGAAGCTCAGCAGGTGTGAGCCTGGTCAGTACCTGGATGGGAGACCTCCTGGGAAAAACTAAGGTTTCTGCTGGAAGAGGTGTTAGTGGAGCCAGCAGGGGGCACTCACCCTGCAGTCCATGTGGGTCCTAATGCCCCAGTGTAGTGAGGGGGACACTATATTGTAAACAGGCGCCGTCCTTTGGATGAGATGTAAAACTGAGGTCCTGACTCTCTGTGGTCATTAAAAATCCCAGGGAGTTTCTTGAAAAGAGTAGGGGTGTAACCCCGGTGTCCTGGCCAAATTTCCCATTGGCCCTTACCAATCATGGCCTCCTAATAATCCCCATCTATGAATTGGCTTCATTACTCTGCTCTCCTCCCCATTGATGTGTGGTGAGTGTTCTGGCGCACTATGGCTGCCATTGCATCATCCAGATGGATGCTGCACATTGGTGGTGGTGGAGGGGAGTCCCCATTACCTGTAAAGTGCTTTGAGTGGAGTGTCCAGAAAAGCGTTATATAAGTGTAAGCAATTATTATTATTATTATTACTTGCAAGTGAGCTTTAGTCACCTTTGCTGCTCAGTAGCTCCCAAGAGCCCAGTTCCTTGCACTTGAAGTGCAGATCTCGTTGCGGCTGTTCTTGATAAGAACTGGCCCCGGTGCAGAAGTTCTCCAAGCGTCACGCACGGTTTAAAAGAGCTCTGTCACTTCCACTTTGGAACTTCCACTCGGCCACATTCTCTTTCAGTTTCCCTTCATTGCCTTTTATTGCTGCCATGTGTCAAAGATTTTAATTCTCCCATGACTTTAAAAAAAAAAATTACATAAGAGAGGGAACATTCTCTTTGGGGAAGCACGCCGACATTCAGCGAGGGTCAACACAAAAGAGGTAAAACAACGGGCAGCCTTTGCTACCTGGATACGAGTAAAACCAAGCCGAGATTTCAGAAACCACCAGAGATGGAAAAGAAAATAGCTCCATTTAGATTGCATTTAACCTAGGCCTGTTCCAGCTGCAATGTCAGTGAGTGTGACCGCACTGGTTACCTGAATGGGCCACTCCTATAGCCTTTTTAACAGGGTCGGTGAAGAGCAGGGGTATACAGTCCGCTCCTGGGGCTGCAATGACCACCCCTGCCTGATTGGTCACGATCCCATCATAGCTTGGCGGCTCACTCCTTCCCATCACCCACACGTCACTGGCGTGATTCACCTGTTCAGCACGGGAAAAACCCGGCAGTCAGCATTACAGCTCCATGCCTTGTGCGGTTTAAAAAGATATGAGGAGTGAATTCCAGAAGCCTACCTGTTTGTCCGCATTTTGCTCGGGAATTGGACAGCGCAATTACCATTAGTTTTTTTCTGGAGTACCGATCGACCCATAATTGAATTATATTTGACCAATGTCAACATTCAACAAAGGCCTTTAATTTAAATGTGGAACCTGTAACCCCTTTCTGGTTTCACTTGATGATGCGTATTTCAGTTACAACATTAACAGTAGGCATTTCAGAGACAACCACATTTCAAGAAAGCCTGATGACTAATATCAAAACTTTATCTGTAGTTATGGTGACCAAATATTTATTTCCCATTTACAAAGTCTTTCATAGTGAGTTACCACATTTTAAGTACTGTGTTAATTCACGTCATCCTTATTCTTTATGAACCCTGACATCTATCAATACTGATGCAACAATATTCATTTTTCAAGTCCTGCATATTCTTATAAGACTAAAATGCCTCTTCAATGGCACAGTTCAGTTTATTCTAATGGGTACAGTACAGTTTCTATTTTACCGAACAACACAATTCACTCCAATTAGGCACTCCAAATTTCTCAGGCAACAGAAATGTGATATGGAAAGAGAGGTCTGTGCGTGTACCTTTAATAGATGGAACCTCTCCTGCTCGAATCCGGCCTGAAAGGCTAGACGCCGCAGGTTTTCAGCGACCACCACTTTGGGATCTCTGCGTCTAGGATTGCAGTAGAGGTTAAGCGAGCTCAGGGTGTCTATGTATGAAATCCCACCCGTCCTTGTGGTGAAGCCATGTAGGAAACAGTCTCCTGTAGCACAAAAAAAAAAGGGTTTCTATAGTATTTGGAAAACTGAACAGTTTTCAGCAGGATCAGTATGGGTTTAACATGGTTCTGTTTGATTCAAATGCATGCAAGTCACAGGGATAATATTTGCATTGTGATATTAAGAAAGAACTATATTAAAAGGTATCCAGATTCGAATTTTTCACCACCTTGCCCAGAAAGGTAGCATTTTGTTTTGAATGTCTTCAGAATACAAAAGTTTCTTTGCATCTTATCAAGTCCAGATATATTTTTCCAGAGTAGGAGTACTGTTTCGCAACCCGTCATGTTTTCCCCAACAATCCTGAGGTCTGTTCTTTAGCTACCAGCACCGTTTACAATCACTTCCCCATCGTCATTTCTGTCACAGCAGGTGGGAAAGCAACGATCCTGCTTCCGTAGTGGCTGTAACTACATATGGATGAAGCCAAAGGATAACAAGACACATAAAACATTAGAGAACAAGCACACCTGCAGCACCTACCCGAGATCAGTGAAGACCGCAGGATGGTAATGTCACCTTTCAGACCAGGTAACTGCCTGAGAAAGGCGCTGACCTCATCTCCGACCTGTTTCAGCTGCCTGGCGGTGAGGGGAGTCTCAGGCCCACAGGTTGCAATGGGATCACCGACTGAACAATGAGATTCATCACATGCAACGTCGTATTCCAAAACATAGGCTGCTGTAAACAGGAGATCCAGATAGGCTTGCCATGCTGCTTTTCTCTGCAGGGATGTGATTATTAGAATGCTACTGAGGTGACGGTCATCTATAGCTTGCTTAACAGAGTACAAGGAGGCTGCCAGACAGGGGTGACTGACGATCTGAGCACCTTCCTTAAGGCTGCTGAAGTTCTCCAATAATCCGTCGACGGATTTTTTACAGCTGTGATCCGGAGACGCTGGTTTATTTTGGTTAGGCAGCAGATATACATGTTTATTTTTTTCGGTTCTGATCAGTACCGATGCCCTTTTGAGACGCTTCTCTATGCAGTCTTTATACTGAAGACAATGATCGTGGAAAAGATCAATAATCACCGCCCCAACCATACTTCACCTGTAACGACAAACATCAGAAACAAATCATTTATAGTATGCTTCAACCCTATTTTAATAATTAAAAATGAGAATTAAGTTAGGATTTTTATACGCTTTACTTAATCTGAATATATCCTTATACATTTTGTGAAATCTGATTAATACAAATGAAAGCGCAGCAAAATACGCACACTTACGCATTACTTATCCGGGAGAAATTTAACTTGCCAAAAGATATGGCAAATGTGCTATGACGAATTAAAGATGCAACTATACGAACATGTATATTATAAAGGGTTTGAAATTCCGCGGCCTCATTCTTTAGCATGCGAAAAACAAATAATGGGGTTTAAAATGTTGGAATAGAGTTCCATAAATAGATCATTAATGAGCATATCTGTAAAAGTACTTCTTCATCCTTAAGGGTTATGATAACACTTTGAAGGGTCTAGCTTCAGTGGCGATCTCACCCACCACCAGCAAGAATCAACTTCAGCGGGATTTAACTTTTAGGCTTTAGCCTGCCCTCTTGCATTATAAACCCGGCCTTACCCTGTCTGCGTACAATATCTACCACACTGCTTTTATTTTATTTTTATTAAACATGTACATGAATGCAAAAAAAAACCCTTAACAAAAGAACAGCTTTGCAGCTTTCCGCTCTACTGAAAAAAGAAACATTTGCGACAACCGCAGTTTCAGTTTTGCTTTCACTTTACGTTTGAAAGGACTTACAAGCTCCTTCCAGTTCAATCCTGGCTTCAGGGCTACAGATCACTGTGGTCTCTGCGTCCTGTTGACACCCGTCAGCTCGTTATCCCAACGCCACTCACCTCCGATCTTCTGGTGTAAAGATTCAGCTGAACGAACACAATTACTTTCATAGGCTTTACCGAAAAGCGGTCAACCTAAATCAAGTGACTCAGCGTTCCCTTGTCTCAGTTTAGAAGAGGCAAAGGAAAGGAGCTGCTGTTGCACCGTGATGATGTTCAGGTCTTTAAAGGTAAGTGCCTGTCAGGTACAGTAAGTACACTGTTCATACTCAGCAGCAGTTTCCTGAAGTTTATTTCCTGTCGGCAGTAGAGTCAGTAACGATAGTAACAACTAGGGGAATTCCCGCGTGTTAGTTAGATAACTCGGCAGTCACATGTCCCAAAGATTACAGAAAGCTGATATTTCCGCGTGTCTGAGCTAAGCGTGAGGGGTTATGAGGTTGCATCAGAAATCAAATTTGCTGATATAACCCACAAAAGGCAAACTTACATAGCAGGTTAAATCGCGATATTTAATTTCCAGCAGTTGCTTACCTGATGAAATTGCAACAGTAATTCAATACGGATTTGTACATTCGAGTTGCCTTTTGTCGTTCGCGCTCAAGAGATGCTTCGTTTTTGCAATCTGACCGTGAATACCACGTTCACATAGGCGACTTTGAATACGTGTTTTCGAAACTTTGTATCCGAAGACGCCATTTTTTTCTTAACTGCTTTTGTCTTTGAATTTATGGTTGCTTCTTGAACGACCTATATCAAATCCCGAAGGGATACCTAAGAAATATGAATAAATGTGACTGTTTTCCGTAATTCAGTTACGGATTTAAGACAAATTCTCCAATGAATTATCTTGGCAATGGTGTTACGGTATAAAATCCTTAGAATGTTTTTATAGAGTCTTTATCCAAACTGTAACTCAAGTTTGTCATGTTTTTGGTTCCATATGAATAAATATGGAGATATTGGATATTCACCCGAAATGAAATGATGTTTTCTTATGTGCTGCGATTAAAATATATTTTATATGAAAACTTTGGTCATTTATCTCTATTTAATTTGCGATGTTTTTCTATGGGAAACTCAAATACAACATTAAAATGTTGTATTTGATACAGGCTAATCTACTAAAGTATTGGTTTGGTAACAGTAAAATCAAGACTTCCTGCATTTTTAACAATTTTACCTTTGTTTCTGAATTATTCTGAAATAGATTAACATTAATATTCAATTGTCTGGACCTATAATAATTACTCCTTCTAATATCTAGCAGGAATTACACATCTAACTCCTTCCCATGGGTGGAATGCTATAATTTTTAATGTTAGTCATTATTCTTTCATTACTGTTGTTGATTTGAGTGTTTTGGCTCTGTGTGTAATAAACATCACAACATTTCTTATGTGAGACCTAGGCCATAGCTCTAATTGCACACATCTAAAACATTCAATTTCTTACCTTTTTATAATAAACCAAGAGGCATTAAAATACAATATGTGAGTACTGGAACCAACATTTATTGTGTTTGTAAATGCATTGCAGTATACAATGAAAAGGTTCTCAAAGTCCTGTATGCAATGCTGTGGCCTGTAAAAGTACAATTCCTTTTTATAGTATTAATGCATTGGTCACAAATAAAAAGTATTCCATGCAAAACTTGCAACTAGTGTCCTCAATAAAAAAAAACATGTCAGACAATTGTTTATACTGGATGTTTGAGGAAATATTATATACATATTTTTATTCAAATATTGAAGTTTCTTAGGATTCTGACTGCTTATTTAGCTTGTATTGGTTTACTTAAAAGTGGAATTTAATATTGTTGGTCAAACACTGAATGAACATTTTCAGAACTTCATTATTGATAAACATCTAAAACATTAACTGACTTCTTACCAAATATTTGTGTATTTTGCTGATACGTGTTTGGGTTTGTTGGTGCTTGTGTGGTTAGCAATAAAGTAACATACTGTACATATTACAGTTGTATATAGTAATTGCTATATGCAATCAAAATGGTCGATTTGATCTTTACATTTATTTTTTAAATGTTTGACTTTATGGATTTAGATAGGATTTCAGTTGTTATTTTTTAGTCAGTGTAAACATTTTGATGTTCTGTTTTACAACAAATTGCTGCATAAAAGTGAACTGTAGTCACAGTTATTCAATCTGTTGCTGGAAGACATTTTCTGAGATCTTCTGCTTTTTTCTTCATCTGAAGTATATCCGCATTCATCTGCCTTTTGTCAGACTGGGCTTTCTTCAACTGACAATGGAGACGCTTAAGAATTGCTTCACACCTCCTGTTTTCAATCTGCGAGTAAAGGAAATACAGACTATGTGATCAGTAATCGTAAAAAATGGTGTCATTTTCCAAGACATAGAAGTAGCTTTTTATTGCACACTGTAGCTGTTTCCAGTTTCCCCAGATATGGGTAGTCTTACTAAAGGGGATCACCCAACTCTTTCTTTTAATCCCCTCCAAATTTCTAACTGGGAACAAATCGTTAACTAATCGGTCTTTACGGCTACAATCTTCATGCATGCAATGGTTGGGAGAGATGGGGACAGCAAATGCCAGAGACACCTGCCATTCTTCACACTGTGAATCCTGCAGTCTCAACAGTAGAATTGCATGTAGGGGAAGAGTTACTCATCTCTCACTGATAAAACTAAAAATTGACAAGTACAAAAACGAATAACAGAGGTTCTCTCTGTAGCTAAACAAAGGAAACCTGGTAACGGGACCCCACCCAGTTATGCTGGTATATGGAAATATGTGTAGCACTTCTTGGGGAATCCCACTCACAGCAGCTGAATTACAAAGCCTAGACTCGTATTGGTGCTGTCTGCGCCATAGAAATTCAATGAAACATTTATATTAATCCCTGCAATGGCTGAGCTTCTCAAAATCCCATCAATGGGATTCTTTTTCGATTTCTGCTATTACCTTGTAATGTCTGCACAGTGAGATGGAATTACTAAATTAAATAAAGGCTCAATCTGATTAATACATTTTGGAGCTCTTGAACACTTTCAACATTTATTAATCTTGACTTGCTGAAAAATGGCAGTTTCTTAAAAGGCTTAATATGTTAATTAAAAATAGCATTCATGAACAACAGCCAAATTATTGCAATACAGGACAGAGACATACCTATTTTGTTCCTACTAAGTTTTTCCTCTGTTGTAAATGGTTTATTCAAAATAAATATAGCTTTATAAAGATCTAGGTCTCATATTTTTCTGTCAAGGTGTGCAAACAATTTTCTTCAATTTTATTCTAACCTCATTTACCTCATCTTCTAACCTCATCTTTGTTTACATGTATATATACCACCCCAAGATGTTTAATATGTTGTTGTAAATAAGGGGGTTGGGAATAATTCTATCAAATCTCACATCCTGACACCATCTTGTTATGCAAGCAAATGGCAGAAAATGTACAATAATTACACCCCCTTTAGTCAGGGAATACTGAGGATAACATGGCATGTGCGTTCTTAGTTTTTCCAGTACAGCTTGATGAACCACCAGGTGGCAAACTGAAAAGGCCAAAGAAAGCAACGAGCACAAGACAAGATACACCACAGACAACATCAAGACACACACAGACAAACACACACTCAAACCAGGGCCAGTTTTTCTTGGAAGACAGTGAAACCACCAGTATGCCTTTGGATTGTGGGAGAAAAATGGAGCGCCCAGAGGAAACGCACATGAACACAGTAAGATCATACTAAAACTCCATGCTGATAGCACCCCAGGAACCCCCAAACCCAGAGCTCCAGAGCTGTGAGACAGCAATGCAGACTACTGTGCCACTATTCCATCCATTTAAAATCCATTTATCACAAAACATTGCACATGTTTTTTACAGACATTTGCATTTCTGTGAGGTCTTAAACAGATACAGAAAACAGAACTCTCTGAAACTGAGACACAAAACACCTCACAAGGACGAAGTGGGAACCCGTGTGCTGTCAAATAAAGTTCATGCCTTGGATCCCTCTCTCTAAACCCCTCTTAAAATGGATGTTAAGTGAAAGGTACTGTAAACCATTTCCCTATTGCAAACAATGCATTATTTAAACAATGAGAGATTTCACGATACAGGAAATAATACAGTGTTGCAATTTACATGTACAGACATTTACAATACAAACATACAATACATAAATACATTTACAATACAAACATATTACAGGACAACTACAAATATAAAACAAAAAATATTGAGAGATAGGCTCACTCTCTCTTCCTCAGGCTGTGATAAGAGATCACATACTGGGCTGGAGCTCTGTTGAATTCCCTCCCCCCTCCCCCAGTATGAAAGGACGTTGTGTGGGACTTCCGGGATTAGATTTGATATTTTAGGGAAAAATGTTTGTCTTATCCCAGAGTATTTCTCACAGTGCAGCAGAAACCGCATCTTTGTCTCTGCTTCTCCCTGCAGGCAGTGGGAGCACAGTCTGTCCTCTCTGGTCAGCCAGGTCTGCCACAGGGCCCAGATACACTTGTTCCTTTGCGATTCCCATTTCTGATATCATTTCTACCCATCTAAGGTATAGCCGATGTATCCTGCCTAGTTCCTATTCCCAGCTCCCATGAACACTGTCTAAATAACCTCATCAAGAATAATTTGTTTTCTGTTTAATATTGGGGTTCTAAGAGAGCTGACTTAGTGATCTGACTCAAAATTAGTTCAGTCTGTTTACACATTCGTAGAATGTTAATTGTTCTAACCAATTTTAGTAGTTTTGATGTAAAATCCATCCAAGTAGCTGCCCTCCAAACCGCAACAATATAATTATAAAAATTATAAAAAAAAAACATTTATATTTTTATATAATCATTTCATACCATCATTTACAAAAACCAAAGATTATCTCATGCTTTGAAACAGTGATGTAAATGCATGGACTTATATCACTAGAAAAAATCTTAAATAAATGTTTCACAAAAAGTTGATGGTAATCTTACTTTTCTTATGAATTCATACATTCTGATTTTATTTTTAATGAAGTGTTCTGACCTCAATATCCATTTTTAGCTGTGCATGAATATCCTGTTCTTTCAACAACAGTGCAGTCTTGTCGCGGATAGTATTCCTCATCTTAGAAATCTGTACCTTTATGTCATCAATTTCCCTCTGTTCAGAAACAAAAGTTGAAAACTTTTCTGCAGACTAAAAAGCAATTTGCATGAAAAGATGTACTGAATTTTTAACAACCTCTCAGTAAAAACTTACATCTTTCAAGAAACTATAAATAACCATAAAATGAAAAAACACCTACAATATAAACAAAATAAGTATTTCATTAATGTAATGCAGACAGGGCAGCTTTTATTAATATCATGAGTTTATGACTAAACACTTCTGACTTCAAGGCCATTAGATGCAATGACTTTCATAGCATTTCTTCTAAGACCTCTAATGAAGTACGGTACTCTTTAAGCAGAGCGCTGGCACTGTGGCTAAGGATCTCCATCTGTGGCTGGAAGGTTGCCAGTTCAAATCCCGCAGCCGGCAGAGGAATCCTACTCCGCTGGGCCCCTGAGCAAGGCCCTTAACCCCAACTGCTCCAGGGGCGCCGTATAAATGGCTGACCTTGCGCTCTGACCCCAAGCTTCTCTCCCTGTCTGTGTGTCTCATGGAGAGAAAGTTGGGGTATGCAAAAAGACCAATTCCTACTGCGAGAAATTGTATATGGCCAATAAAGTAATCTTATCTTAAGATGGATGTAATCTCTTTTCTAGATCTGATGTTTCATTCAAACAAAGAACTTTGAATTTAATTTTAGCGCTACCTGGATTTACAAAAAACAAAGTCAGCTCGCCTGTGCTTGCCGGATTACAATTCCGTCTGGTCTTTGGAGGTCAGTTCTCAGCTCCTCCATTTTCACTTTAAGCTTCTTAACCGAGTCGGCCTTCTTGCAGCGTTTCTTCTGTGCCGCGGCTCTCCCCTCCCTGCGAGAGACCACATCCCTGTGAGCCGCCATTTTATTCCGGTAGGTGTTGTACCCCGCCAGCAGCAGCTGGAAGTTTTCCTCCTCCTGCTCGATCTGGAGCCGCAGCTCCACGTTCTCCTTGTAGAGAGCTCGGGACCGGGCTTCCTCGCACTCGGACTGCTTCTGCAGCGCTGCCATTTCGTGGACCAGCCTGAGGTTTTCCATCTCGGCCGTGTGCAGCTCAAGTGAGACTGACTCGCTCTTCACCTCTAGTTCTGAAACTTGAATCTGAAAAGAGAAGACTGGGAATCACTTGCTTAATAAAGCTTAGGCCTACTCTGTGAGTTCTTGCTTGTGTAATGCTGCACGTTTAAGTTTTATGAACATTTTCTAGATTTCCATCTTTTGATTAGTTGGCAGTGAAGGATTCCTCCCTCAATGTTCACACTGAGACTTGACATGTATACATGAACTTCATACAGTACTATTTTAACACTTTTTTTTGCTACATACCATTTCCACACAATACATATCGGTAAAGCTTTGTTTTCAGCATTTAGAGAAACACGACATTACTGATTATTTAAATCTTTAATGATCACCTTGAAGAGAGCCAAAAACTTCCTGTGTTCATTGATTTCATTAGTTTGCTTTTCCTCATGTTGAGACACCTTTTCAACTGCATCCTTCAGCGGGGAGCCTGGTAGTTCTGTTTCAGAATGCAAGTTTCATTAGCAATCCTAACATTTCTTGTAACTCCCTACGGAGAAGAAACTGAATCTGCTACAAACAGAGGACGCTGGCACAATATTGAATATAATTCTATGATAAATGAATTTAATTACAGGGAAACTTTTTTCTTACGCCTGAGCTATCACACGTAGTTTGTGTGCATGAAAGGTCCATTTATTATCATAAAGCTGTTTAATTTTGGTAAGGTGACAACAATCCTGACTCTAGGTCACAAGAAAGGAAAAAAAAATCCCGACAGTCCATCATAGGGTGCACAAATATAGGTGCATTTTAGAGATCCCAAATATCACAGTCAGCATAGCACGTTTCACCACAGCAACTGGTGAAAATCCCAGGTTTTCAGGTTTAACTTCAGGTCTCCATAGCCATTAGACAGAGGCGATAACAGCTGCAGTACATCTCCATAATGATTACTATGGTTCTAATAATACTAGTGTGTGACTAAAAATATCACTATTGAAGACAATTTGTGGCTACATATTTTACTGGAGTAGATTCGAGAAAACTGAAATCTGCTACGTTTCTTATTAAAGTCACGTCAACTATCTCGCCAAAACAAATGACTGTAGATGTGAAGCATCATTTATTATTGATAGTGATAGACCCGGAGATGTCAACGACAAAACGAGTGAGGTCTACAAGAAAAAAAGGGAAGACACGTTTCCAGGCGTGGAATTTGTGATAGAAATTGCTTGCTGAGGAACACACGAAGCAGCTGAAAACGATTCACCGAGAAGCACGATTTGGTTTCGCTACCACTTTTATGTGGGAACCTATAGCTTCACTTCCACATGTTAGGCCACGTATCACACCGGTTACATTTAAATATATATATTCTAATTTACCTTCCTGAGACTTTATTTGTTTCTGGTCCTGTTTATATTCACTATTTTTTGTCGTCATAACGTAGACAAACCTGAAGCCCAAAACTTCAAGCGCGAGCGACTTCAGCGGAAGTTTTCAATTCAAACGGAAGAGTTTGGTTGTAATTGTTACTTTATTAGCGGCTTACTAAATACTCCTTGTTTTATAGAATTAAAGAAAGTGAGCAGAAGTATATAAACCTTATTAATAATCGATTGAGCATCTAATTAAAACAGTTAAAAAACTATTTCAAAACTATTTTAGAGCCCAGTTTTATACATAGCAAATCGAAAACGCATCTAGTTTTACGTGTATGAAACAACAGTATACCCAACACGTGGCACACTATATGGAGTTTATGGCGATCGAATAAATGTATAATTGTACATGGAAATTACTTGTCTTTTTCATCCATTATTATTATAATGCACAAAATCTACTTCTACAACTAAACTACTAAAATATTTACTTCTGTCGGTTTATATGAGGTTTACTGCAATGTAAATTTTACAGCTGTAATATCATTAATATCATATCATAGCAGATCTGCTGCCTTCTTAATGCTATACAAGAATCGGCTCAAGAAAGCACTAGACCGAAGCTCACAGATATGTTTTCTGTTGACCAAAACGTTCTGCTTGAGAAGAAACTCGGTAAACCATAAGAGATTCACAAAGCGGAAGTGCTGCTTTGCGAATTTGATATGTGATCAAATAGATGACTAAAGAACCTCTTCCCAAACACGTCAGTTTACCTACAAAATTAAATACAACTACAATAAATGCTTCGAATTTGTCTTCCATCACAATTCAAATTATGTCTGACTTTTACTTACGGGGCCAAAAGGTCGTTAGTGTATCTTTTAAGAAAAAGCACCATTTTTCTTACCTACTCATCCATCGCACATGATTCATTGCAAACGAAGGTGCATACAGTTAATGTCTTGAAAGTAACAAGTTTTTATAGGACTTGTAGATTAATAACAAACGATCATGTTTACTAAATGTGACTGCCCCTTATCCGTGTTGTCATCATTGCTCAGAAAAAACTACCAGCAACACACTTTTCTTGTTTACTCTTTCTAATAAATCATTAGTATTTTAACACCTGTGGGGATGGGTTGAACTGTAAATGAACTATTTTAATCCTCTCCCTCCGCTGCTGATAATTTAGAGAAGCCTAGTACACACGCAATGTTAGTACCCTTAAGATTTAGAGCTGTTGACCCCTGTGCTATAACCTGTGTCGAAAGAGGAAGGGAAAAATGCTGAGTAAGGAACTGAAGTCAACTGAGACAAAAGAAGGTGAAAAGTGATCTGGTCACGCATGATCATGACAAAAATAATCATGAGAAACGGGCTTTGGAGTAGAAGGCTGCTATAAGTAGGATACCAAGCAGAAAGACAAGAATTTCCGTGGTCTGTCATAGTTCTGCTTATTCCTAGGTTATGAGTTAAGCACTAGTTAACTCATGAAGTTAGCTAAGACTGATTACTTAAAAAAATCTTCTCAGCTACAATTAATTAAATTAATTAATTAAATTAATTAATAGCAATGAACCAATTTCTGACACTTTGATTAATGATACATTTAGTAAACATTTCATACATTTAGCTCAAAGTTAATTAGATAAATAATATTCATTTCTCCAAGCCCTTGATTTTAAAGAGCTTCTTTTTAAAAGATGAGATGCCTCTCAGATATCAATTTAAGATATCAAGGCACCTCTTGAAGACGTGTTAATGACAACATAAGGTTCCTTGCTTTTTCCTTTACTTTACATCCATACTGATGAAATAGCCTAAGATGATAAACTAGGTCAAGTGTAGAGTCAGCAAAGAATATGTGAAAATGCACGGTCGAGACCTTTGATTCAGTCAGTAGACACTTTCTGTTCCTAATGATGTTGTTTGAAAAGATCATTATTGTGGTAATCAAAACCCAGTGTTGGAAAACCTTGAAACGGGAGAAAAATCTTCTTAAAGAAATCTCCCTAACTCCTTCAAACTGTCTGCACAGTGCCTAGCCAGCTGGCACCGGATCTGAGTAAAAGATTATGTGTAAAGGCAGACAGAAAGTCCACGTCTGGTCAGTTGCCCCCACAATGAACCTCCCTGCTTCCTCACTGCTCATCCATCCAGCTTCAGAGATGTGGCCAGGCTCTGCCCCTGGGGGGTGTCGGAAGGCTATTGCACTTTGCTTGCAAACCACTAAAGCTGGAAGACAATTGACTTCTTTCTTTGGAGAGTAGCAATCAATGCAGAATTACATTTCATTTGCATATAATAAAGATACATAATGTTTGAAATGGATGAAATACAAAAGGAAAAAAAACCCAAAACAAAACATATGTCCGTTCATTCCTTGCTAGTTTGATCTATTTACAGGTTTCACCCAATTTCTAGTTCCAAAGCATTTAGAGAAAGAAACAGTTTTTGTAATAAATATTACAAAACATTTTTTTTTGTTTGGCCCTGGCAATTGATTAGCAATTTGACCTCAGTTTAATTGAATTAATGATGACACTTGTGAGACAAAAAAATGTGGTCAGTTTGACTAAAACAAATATTAACATGAAAAGAAGCCAGCCTTTACAAAAAAGGCAACACAAGACATCAGGTTTGAAAATCACCTAAAGCAACAACAAGCCTGTTTCAGCCTCTTTTCACACTACATTCTGGAAAAAAAAAAACATATGCTTGACAACCCAGGTGTCATTCTGGTCTTAAAATCCACCCCTTCTAAACAATTCTCCAGATTTTATAAGCAGGAATGCCTAGATAAAAGGTATGGTTAAAGTTCTCAGTTCATTTTTTTATCACTTTATCAAAAATAATAATAAAAAAACCACTGATGTTACGACTTTTTTAAGAAGCAGGCAGAAGCATGAGGAAATAGGGAGACCCATTAATAGTCTTGACTGGTGCTGACAGGAATGAAAAGAAAAGAAAGGGCCCAGTAATGAACAAAGTCATCTGGTTAAGAAAAAAGACAATAAAGGAAAATGACAAATGTCACACTCTATCAGTTGTGTATTAAGACAAGGTTCTGTATTACATTTTAAGAGTATCATGAAAAAACACTCAGTTCATAATGGTAAAAAAAAAAGATATGTTTTATGGTTCCTGAATTAGGCTTTACAGTATGTCATTTATTGTTATTGTTCATGCTAGCTAACAATTGTTTACAGTAGGTGTTCTGTGTATGCTAATGTGTGTGTTATTTTTCTATTTTGACCTTATACATCCATGAGTAGAACAGAACAAAGATTTCAAATAAGATGGAAACCATTCAGCCGATCTTGCTTGTTTGATAGTTTGGTAGCTGACTGAATCGAAAACGTCACCCAGCTGTTTCTTATAAGAAACCTGCTCCAGGTACCCGGAATGCCTTGTAAAATGCAGCATGTCCTATTCTGCTTGTGAAATGGATTCCCTTTTAGTGTTCAGTTGTGTCACTGTGCCCTTGATTCACTACTGAGTGTCAAATAGTGCCGTGTGTTGACCCAATCTATATCCCTAAGGATTTTATATACTGTACTTTAATCAAATCTTTTGTCAATCTCCTTAGTTTTTGACAGAAGATATTTTGTTTCTTTATCCTGTCTTTCTATGACAATACCCCCTCAGATTATTCAACAATCATTCTTGCTGCATTTCTTTGTTGACTCTTTCTGAGGTGATAATGTCCTTATTGTGGTATGCTAACCAACGCTGCAAACAATATTCTAAATGAGCACACACAGCCCCATCCCTTTGACACTGGATAACTCCACCACACTTACAATCAGGTCCAGAGGAGAATTCTACACAACATGGAGACTAGTGTGGCTCCAGTGTCTGCTCACAGAGTGGTCACAGAGCCACACAGCGCCACTTTATAGACAGCACAGCATTGTGCTACATCTTTAAACCAGGTCCTCTTCTGCAACAGAACTGGTACAGTACCTTGTCTAAATTTCAGAGGGGGGAGATATTACTGTTGTAGCTGGCTCAGCGTTCTCTGCACTGTTACATTTGCCACTCTCACACTGTTGATCAGGAAGAGTAGTGAACCTTAAACAGATCGCTGTGGCGCTGTGACAGTAACCTCATCTTGAGCCATGTGTATACATTACCTTGGCTTCCTACAGCTTTTATTTGGAGGTTTAACCTTTTATGAGGGACCTTTTCAAAGGTTTTCTGGAAATCTACATATATTCATGACGTAAGTTTTGGTGTCACTAACTGACGTTATTGCTTGTTTGGAGAAGAAGACCTTTCTTTTCTTAATCCATGTTGGTCTTCTCCTAAAACACCGCTGTTAAGTATGCTTTCATTTTGACTTTTTGACTGTAACATAATTTTACTGACTTTACCAGTATAAAAACAAAATCTCAGATTGATTTGCCCTTTGTTCACTGGTCTGTTTCTGTCTCCTTTTTTTGAAATCTTCAATCTGTGAGTATCACTCTCATTCTAAGTGAGAGTTGAAATATCGTCGCTATGGGTCTATGAATAATGAATAAGCCTTGTAAGTCTTCAGTATCAGGTTACTGCATCTTAACATTTCCTACTACTAAGGGAGTTCCTTCTGTAGCACGGGGTATGCTTTTGACTTATTCTATTGTAAAATCCTGCGTGAAATATTAATCTAGTAAATTTACTATTAATTTTATCATCCTCTGTTATTCATCTCCTAAACATACATAATCTAATTTATAAACAGCTCTTCAGCTTTTAAAAATTGATTTCAAATGGAATGCAATAAATGTATTTCAGTGTCCTGTAGCTCCCCGGTAACGCCAGCAGAGGGAGCAGCATTACTAGATAATCACTTGTAACTGTAAAATAGTTCTGTTAACCTCAGACACTGAAAATACCAAATGATAAATGTATTCTTATTATTTATTTGTTTAGAAGATGTGATTATCCATTTCAGCTTCTATCTATACAATGTGAGAATGAGGATAAATGTAAGATTTCATTCAACTGTAAGCAAGTTTATTGAGAAACACTTAAGATGATTTAATCTCAGGGGTTTAAATACACAAAAGACCTCAAATATGTTAGAAGCAATACGTTTTTATATGCTACTAAGTAACAGATAATCTTATTGAGGATACTTGGATATTAGTAAATATAAATAAACAATATCATATTTTTCAAACCATATTTCTAACTGGGAAGCTCCTTCTGTGTTTCTGCACAAACATGAAACATTCTTGTTTCATGGTTCAGTAGGTTTTTGCAACTTTGCGACAATAATCACTGAATGAATCATACGTTCGACCAATTCAGGAGGAGTTTCTGGAAGAATTGTAACAGTCTGATGGCTGTCAATCTGATGACTGTGTTTTACTTTTGGCTTCAGCAGCGGGCACAGCTCGGCATTTTAGACATGGAATTTCGAAGTTACAACAGACTTGTAACTTCAAAATTCAGATGAGAGACCCCCCTTTTTTTAAAAAAAAGCCCAACAAATTCTGGTGGCCATATCCCCCCTGTGGATAATGACAACCAGAACAGCTGTGTCAGTAGCTCAACTTGCTGTGACAAAGCAAACAAATGTTAGTGTTTTCCACTGCCATCCTAATCATTGGTGGAAGGGGTGTCACGGATAGGTGACCTCTAAATACAGGAATGATTTTTGCTTTGGCGGCCGACTACACCAACGAGCAATTTTCAAGAATGCTAGGACCCCTGTTCCCTGCAACAGGATCCTTTTATCATCCACAACCACCAGTGCACCTACAGACCAGCAACCGACACTGGTATATGTGTAAGTGTCCTTTCATTCTCTAGCATTTACGTGTAACACTGTTTACTCAGCATACAGAGTCCCTGACAGAAAAAAAAAAATCTCCCAAGGACACACATGCCAGGCCAGGACAAAGACCCCATGGACCCCAGTAATGAAACCCAGTGTCCCAGAGGAAAGGTCCAGAAGCTTTGGTCTCTGTGTAGTTCCTTCTGTGGTTCTTAGGCACCTTCTCTGGTCCTGCCTGTCCTGAGCAAGGTGGTTCCTCTTGCCCTTTCCTTCCTTGATTTCTCAGAGCTCAGTGTCAGGTGTGTGTGTGTGTGTGTGTGTGTGTGTGTGTGTGTGTGTGTGTGTGTGTGTGTGTGTGTGGAGGTATTGATGCCAGAAACGTCCCCAGCTGCTCCCTTCAGAGTCCCTGGTGTCCATGTCCTCTCCTGGACCCTGTCTGGCAATCCTTCCTTCTCCAACATTCCCCTGAGTTCTCTTGACTGAGGTGTTTGAAGGCCTCCTTAACCAGGGCTCAGGACTCGTTCTCCGGGGGTGGGAGTGACTTTGATGTCCAGGGTGTGAGCAGACCTCCGTGTTCAGAGCATGTTGAGGAACTGGCTGAAGGCCCCTGTTCCCGAGCCTCACTCTCCCATCAAAGCACAGTTAAACCTGTATCAGGACTGTGTGGTAATTGCACAACATTAATCAGTGAGAGATAGTTTAAGGTACAAGATGCAAACACCCGAAGAAGGCTCCACAGCCGAAACGTTGTTTCCCCTTCTTCTCTTTTCAGCATGGAATAAACCTTTACCTGTTCCAAGATATAAACTGCATCAACACTGAAAGTGGCACTGGCCATTCGATGAAATATAAAACCAATACAGTCCCAAACACCTTTCGTCCCACACCCGTTATTTTTCATTCATTGTGACAGAGACGTCTATGTTAACCTGTTTGAACACTTACACTGCACTCGTTAAAACCAGTTTAAAAACCAGTACTTCGTCTGTGCCATTTCCAAGTTACTGTATATTCTATGCTCTGTCTTCCAACATTTCTCCAGGATGTCACACAGTCATACTGATTATTACTTTATAACCATAGTGAGAGCTATAGTTTATAGACACGTAAATACTGTATGGTACATATGCGATATCCGCTTCCCTTTTTAAAGAGAAAAACTGAAAAGGTCAGCATATAGCGTAAAGTGAAGGATTTTAAAGGTCACACTGGCGAAGGGTTGAGAAATCCATTATTCAATTTATCCGGGCTGTTTGACCTAAGAAGAAACATTGTAATTAACTTTTGTTAACTATGGGCGGTGCAACAATGACGTAAACACATTTTGGAATAGGACAATTGTAGCTATCAAATGACCTAAAATGATCACAAATTTGACCCCCTTAGACAACGCACGGAGTCTTGTTATGCCGTCGTGGTCGATACTTCTGCCTGACATTTGCTTTGACGTGACAAAACCCCGCACTGCCATCACAGCGGTGGTAGTTTCGTAGGTCATAACACAGCGAGTCCAGCTTTTACTGTATAGCGGTATCAACAAGCCACCGTCCACAGGCACAGCGACATCCCCGTTCAGGAACACTGCCATGCCAAATTTCCGAAATAAATTCACAAATGTTTCTGAAAGCACACGGATTATCAAAACAATGAGAAGCAACTCTGTGATGAACATCCCCTGCACTTAAAAAAAACAACAATATTAGCTTGATTAATTTAGCACGTTTCCTTTTTGTCATGTTAGGGGGAGGAGGAAGTTACATTAGGGGTTAGTGGAACGATCGTTTCGATAACCCCGGTTTTTCGGTATCGTGCGTAACCCCCAAAATGACACGCTCTATTAAAATATTAATACAATGAGCCCACACTAGCCCACAGCAAACTGCTGCCCTGGGTGGGGACGTTTCTTCGACAGCTGCCAAACACTTTTAAGGCATCGGTATAGAATGCTCTGTAGCGCGATTATTTATTGTCTCTCGTTGCTTTTGTGCGCAGTCAAGACTGGTATGTGGAAGAGCAAGAATTGCTCACAGCGGAGAGCACCTGGAATGCCCAAGCACGTTCAGAAGAGGAGCAGTCGGCCGCGAGTCGTGCACGGTGATCCGTGTCGCGCGCCTCGGTTGGTCATAGGCAAATGAAATAAGCAGCCCAGCTCTGTAAGATGCATCAGAGCTAAAGAGCCAAGGGAGGTTAGACAGCTGAAGCGTTTTCTCGTCTTTCTCGCTTCACGTCTAAGGATATCTTATTTTTCCAACTACAGAAGAAGCGTGATTACATCCTTGGACGAGATATTCTGAAAACTTCTTCCCTCGGTAAGAAGCGAATGCATGCGATTCTCTATACCCTAAGATTTAATGTGCGCGCTCCATCTGTGCAAGAATGTTGCTTATACTAAAGCAGCCCGGAGACGGAGGTTGAGCCCAAAGCACCGAGAAGCACAAGCACCTCTTAAGCAACGAGGAAAGCCGCCGTAGAAGCAGTGAAACCGTATCCTTACACTGTATATCAAGCCACGGCGAGTGTGCTTCATTATGGGCGTACTGTTATGAAGCCAAATTTCTTAAATTTCTGAATGCCGAGAGGCGGAGAAAGTCACTGACAAAACTATGGTTATTAGCGGAAAGATATCAATAAAATATAGAACGTGCTGGATGGATACTTCATAAGATGCTTTTGTTTCTTTGTTGGGGATTTATACAATCAAACTGTCTCTAAGTATCATAAAATATATGCATAAATACATGTAAGTAACTGATATCTCGACTATAAACGACATCTTCATTTCTTCCCGTGTTTAGGAAGCTGAATATTTGTTGAATATGCATATTTTTCACGTACTTCTCGTGAAAGCTCTATACAAAACGATAATGAACTTTTGTTATAGAAAAGCCTTATATGTGGTACTAAGACCCATGTTGTGGTTTAATTACACTTCAGTCTTCATCCAAAGCAATGGTATGGTAAAGTACAGTGTTTTTCAATTAACGATAATAAACCGATTTTCAACTATTCATGCTATCTTAGAGTCGCGAGGAAATGATATAGATAAATATGTTGTTATTTGCTCTATCGTGTGAATTGTTACAAAGTAGCCTTTTAAAATTGCTACAATGTTAACGATCAGTGAAAAACTCACGGGAAAACTAAGGAATTGTTATTATGAGAGGGTGGTTTTACTTTACTTTCATTTTTAATTACACATATTTATTTTATGAGAGAAATACAAAATAAGTATAATTGTCCGATTTAAGATCAATTTAAGCGTGACTTATAGTGATATTGTGAGCCTTTCAGAAAGTAACACACTAATGCATACTATAGCAACAGAGAAGCAGAATGCAAAAACATAAACGAATAAAGTTAAAATTAGTATCTGCGCGAATCAGATGTAGGAGTCCCTAAAATGCAATTAAAATGTAAGGGAATAACACTTCCCATTACCGTTAGATTGGAACATAATAAACAAGCAGGCAAAAAAAAAACAAACAACAGTTGATGCCCTTGATAGGACGTCACCTGGGCAACGAGTTCAGCACCATGGAGAGAGACCGCCTGCTGCAGTGTGGTAAAGACCGGGGTCTCTCACTAGGTTCTGTCCTCCCGGCCCACGTGGATGGATGTCGGCATGCCTTTTATAAAAGGGCCCATCACTCTTTCAGATGTGGCCGCAGTTGCACGTTTCATGTTTCCTGGGCATACTGTTTTCTGACTCTCGTCAAGTCAGGTTAATAACAACAAATCAGATTTTGAATAGTTGACTCCAACACGTAGAGACACAGGAATGACGATGTTTTAAAATAAAAACAAGCGCAGCCATGCACATATTGCTGCTTTGTTTAAATAGGTAAACACACATACAGGAGGACTGGGATTAAGGTCAACGTTAATGAACATATGGCAGATACTAGATTCAGTGGGGTGGCATGGTGGCACAGCGGTAGAGCGGTTAGCATAGGTGCCTTGCAGCACTGGGGCCCTGGGTTGAATTCCTGGGGTGCTGTCTGTGTGGAGCTTCTGTGTTCTGCCTGTATTTCTGTGGGTTTCTTCTGGGTGCTCTGGTTTGCTCCCACAGTCCAAAGACATACGGGTAGTTTAATGGGCTTCATGGAAAATTAGCCCGAGTGTGTGTGTACCCTGTGATGGAGTCCTGTCCAGGGTGTACCCTGCCTTGCACCTGTTGCTTGCTGAAATAGGCTCTGGTTCCCCTGTGACCTGGAAGTGGAAGAAGTGGTTGGAAATCAGATGGATAGACACACAAGGGTCCTGTCCTACAAACAATCCAAGCTAATAGTGGGATTTCATGAAGTCAGTCACAATTAAGAAGATATAACAAAATGTTTTCCAATGAGAAGGGCCGTTTAGGAAACCTATCTTATTAGGTTTTTTTGTAGATAATTTATCCGAGGAGCACATCCTGTCAGTTCTTGAAAGAAGCTGGGATATCGGCTTTAATTGCGTGGCTGGGTAGCTTGTTCCAGAGAGTGGATTATTAATTAAATTAAGAGAACGCATAAGGAAAAGACATGGAGTAGGAAAGAAAAAAAAACATATGCCAGCATTAGAAAATATGTGGTCTCTTGTGACTGAGATTTTGGTACGGGATTCTAGTGTAGTGAGATGGATCTGGCTGTGCGAGTCCAGTCTGTGAATTTCACACAGGAAGAATATTATATTAATAATATTGTTGATGTGTTTGTTCTCAGACTGTCTAATAAGGTTGAAGATTTGTCTTCATTTGTACCATGTTTTGGTACAATGGCGAATCCTAGTGATCCCATGTATGGTCTAATGACTACTGCTAGCCTTTCATGAGTATTTGGTGACCAGATTACAGTATAAGACCCTATTAAATTCTGGTCTAAATAATAGCATTCTGGAATATGCTCAGTTTAAAAGCAGCAGTATTTTACCATGACCATATTTGTTGTTTTAATTGATTTACCAATCTGTTGAAATACTCTTTGCAGTTGAAATAAGGTTCTAGAATGAGACCAAGATACAGTATTTACAGTAGCTGTAGTAATGGGTGTGTGGTTGATGATTATAGGTTCAGGGGTGATAAAGACTAATATGGAGCTCTGCAATACTGTGTATGTATTCATTTTGTTTATATAAATGTGCTCAGGGATGGGTTCTCGATTTTGGGCCTTTCTTAGGGAAACAAGAAGCTTTCGAATGCCTCAAAGTGCTTAAAACAGACAAATCTACAAAACCAACAGTATTTCCCCCTCATGGATATGATGCCGCAGCACTTATTTAGTTGTTCAAATATATCATCCTGATGTGTTGTTTAAGAATAAAATCATCTTTTTTGCTGACAGATTAAGTTAACATATTAACCCCCTCAGTTTGCTAAAAACAGCAACAGCCCACTGACTGCTGTTAGTGCTGCTACCACCGAGTGCAATAACGGTCGAGTTTTCCCATTGCCCTTTCTCACTTGTGGCCTGAATGTCAGACTATTACAACAGTCTCTCTGCGTCTAGAATTTCTGTAAAGCAAAGGGAAAAACAGTCATTTCCTGTTGAGTACATGGGTGCTCTGTTTTGTGCTCTGTATTGTGCGAAATTAAGAAAATTATGATGTGCTCTTTGAGTTATGTTATATACCATATACTGTAGACTACTTGAATAAGATCAGTATTAATGTGTTAAATGCTATGTTTCGATAACATTAATTTAATATATTTTTTCTGTGTTCAGTGAAACAAAGCAGAAAATTGAATCATAGTAATAGGTTGGTAAACCAAAATAATAAACTTTGTGACTATACTGTAACATTACTTTTGTTTAGAAAAGTAGTACTGAATATTGGGTTTCATTTGGCACTGCCTGTACCAATATTATTGAATTCTGATCTCAGTGAAGAGAGTTTATGTCTTCATGATAGAAAAGTTTTATTACATTACAGGATGAGGTTCTTTTGATGTCCTACAAGGAACTCTAAATTGGATCCTGACTGTAATAATTAAAATTGCTGCTGATCTAGTCACACTTCAGAGGAATTTTATTTATAATGGCGACAAAAATGGAAAGCTCTCAATTAACTTTGATGTCCACGACTGCATGAATCTTTAATGGAAAATGAAAAACTGAGGCAACTGTTTTACTGAAAAAAAATTAATTTGTTTCTGAGGCAGTTTCCCCATTTTTGATACTGTCATGTGAGCTGAATAAAAGCTTTTACTGACAGTTACAGACTGAAATATAGACAGCAGAAAGACAATACAGTGCTGCCAAATTTTCTCCAGTTAACCCAAGTCACACCTTATTGCTGGATAGGCAGTGTTTAATGTTTACAGGGTTTTTGTTTTCACAGTAGAATGTGCTATGTAATACACATATGAATGTTGTTTTTTTCATCAATACACATTGCACAAACTAATTTGTGTTCATAAATATTTCTGTTGAATTAGTTGAAAAACCCATTATGTCTGTGATGTAGAACATCTGTGCACATTTGCTAAAATGGTTATTCTTTATGTGCTTTACAGTATTCTGTAAGTTCTACATTCAACATGAACAGCTTGTCTTCCTACTGTAGGTTGCCCAGTAGCACTATGACATGCCTGTTTCAGGAGGGATTATAGGCATCAGTTGACCAAAAAAAAACGGTAGCTGCTAGTTAGAATGTAATGTCCTAAAAATGTTCCCGTATAATATCTAGATTGTGGAGGCAGACTTAGATATGTGACTTGTTCAAAATTTCTTATGCATTTTTATTTTTTCTTGAAATTTTCTTAGTTTAGGCTAAGAAATGTTGCATGTTAAGCAAATTCCTATTACTGGGGCAATTTCGAAGACGACTAATGTTTTTTTTTGTCAAAACATTGAAGAAAACAAGCAAACAAACAGCAACAGTAGATTTGCTAATTACAGAAGCTTATGTTCTCCTAGTCAAACATATATTCATGGAGAATATTTTAAATTGAAAAAAAAAATACAGTTTTCTTTGTTTTCTAGTGTGTGATGTCAGTATGTATTAAGAGTATTTCAGTCTGAAATATTCTGTATTTCAATATAAATTGAGAAGTCCTTTTTAAAGTTACCAAAACAGTATTACTTGTGAAGAGAGAAACATATAGAAAAAATGCAACAAATAACTGTGTGTTGAAAATGGCCCTTTTCCTGGTGTCTCTGATACAGTTTCTCAGAAGCAGGTCTCCACCTCCTCTGTCATTATAAGGAAATTGAGAAAGAGGAGAATAAGAAGCATGCATCCAGGATGAGTATGCTAAGGCGTGAAGAAATAATGAGTTTCTCAGCTGTATTTGAGTATATTGCTACTGCAAAGGGTGTCATTCTGAGCTAAAGTCTGGGTTTTGGCATTGGCAGAGATCCATTTATAAAAACTAAAAATTGTCTTTGTAGTTCCTGTGCATTGCACAGTGTACATCATCGCCCCATATGCACTTCATTTCTGCTCGTCTTTTAAACTATATCACACCAGCAAAATGGTCCTCTTCACTCTGTCGAACACCTGTGTTCATCCTTAGTCTATAGTTCAGCCAGTTGAGCTTGCTCGCAAATTCTGCCTTCTTTCAGTGTAAGTATTTTTCTGTATTTTTCGTTCTGTTGTTTTTCATTGATTATTCAACATTAACAGAGAAAACTGTGATTAAGAGTTTCTGTATGACAGCAAGAATATTTGTTGCCGTGTTGTTCGTGTCTTGCTGTGCTCTGAATTGACACATGTCCAAAAAATGTTTCCTATGCTCCCATTAATCAAAGAAGGTTATTTCAACTGTATTGCGCATTCAGTGTCTTATTTTTCAAATATTACAAATGCATAAACAGTCTAGAAGCGTAAAAGGTCTGTAGCTGATTGCAACGATGAAAAGGAGATACACAGTCTCATCAGACTCTTTCTGTGCTTTCAGACTTCCCTATCACTTGTCACTCTACAATGGTTGACATGAGATTTATTAGTTCGGCAGTGGAAAGAGAGATAAGAGTATCCCTTCAAAATCAAAATCAGCATAGTTCAGGGTATAGCCTTCTATTAGAGATACTAAAAAACATCATTCACCGCTTATTATTATGTTGGTACTTAAAGGTTTCTTTCTGCATTGTGTAGCTGCGCTGATATCAAATTTCACTTTGATGCTGAGAATGGTGGAGATGCAGAATATTTTAATAAGCAGCCTTTATGTTTAGCCCATTCGGCTCAGAGATAGAGTCTGACTTGGCATAGCATCAGGTTTATTTGATTTGTATTGAAGTCCATCTAAATGCAAGTATGAAACACAATTTGCTGTCTTATTGTCAGTGGGATAAAGAATGGGCACTGCGGCGCTAGCGGGGAGATAAAAAAAGCTCCCTCTTGTGCTTTGTGAGAGCAAAGTCATTGGTCTCTCTTCCAAACTAAGCTGTGACTTATGTCAGGTCTTATATTTCTAGGTTCCCATCAAGTATACTTACATAAAACTCATCTTGATACTTGGGAAATGCAAATTCTCTTATTGATATTTGATATCATTTACCTTTCTCCATTTGCTATGTTAGTTTCCTTACCTATGTCATTGCGCGTGCCAGAGTAGGTATGGATTCTTGTTTTTTCTAAGCAAAGTACTGTATGCATAATATATTTAACGATACCATGTTGCCATATTAGGATTGGAATAAAATTGGCATTGTGTTTGTCTAAGAAAGTGTATTCATTAAATACTGTTGTAATATGGCAGCTGTCAGAATTGTAATTTTCCAGTTTCACATGTCAGTTCTTTACTCAGTTAACAAGTATTTGCCCTGGCTGTAGCAGTGGAATTCTTCTGGAAAAACCTCTTCGTGCCCTCAATTATTTTTTTCTTTTTTTTTACCGAGGATTTCGTAGGGCAGAAAGAGCGTTGCGTGAAAAGATAAATAACGGTGCCTTAGATAAGAAATGGATTCTGAGTCTTTAAATGAGGATGTTGAAGCCTTACAGTATCCATCCAAGATTGCTGCAGTATCACTCTGAGAGTTCTTGGCAATTTTCTTCCAACCCTTGAGCACATTTATCGGTCTCTTTTTATTTATTCAGTATTGAAGTATGCAAAACGTCTTCCTAATAGTTTTAGTCAGAATAGTTTTGACTATCAGAACCTCCCTTCATCTTCTTTCTCTCTTGATCTAAGTTCAATTACAATATCTTAGCAGCTGTAGTATAAATATTCTTGCTGCGTATACATTTTATACATTTTTATACATACATTTTAAAGTAAATTGTGATCAGTAGAAAGCAGTGGGTTAGGATAAAAAATGAATAGACAATTGCCACAGGAACTATGTTTGAAAATGATTTGTTGCCGTGGCTGCAAAGCCCAACAGCGCAAGTTGCAATATGAATGAATATAGTGATTTGAATGGAATGTTTTGATAAAGCTTTGGTATGTATCCAAACACATCTTGTAATTTAATTGTATTTTTTGATAAAAACCATACATGCCTTGTGAGGTCTAACTTATGAAATATGACATTTTGGCTTAGAATATGCTGTATCTCCTTGGTGTGTTGTGTGAACTATATTACAGCATGAGACAATTCAGTGCAGCTGTAGGGTTGTGAAAATACAAAGACACACCCTCAGATATAGAGAATTACAAAACAATAGAAATACTTCAAAATCCCACAAAGCACAGGCTACTCTTCAATTATCAACATACTAGCTTGTATTTCTATCTAGTATTGTATTGTAAAACATGGACTGTTTTTATTTTATATATAATTTTTAGGTTTTACTGGTAATGGGAAGAACATTTTCAATTTTACACAGTTTACCAAGTGTGTTTCATGTAACTAAAGTTATTTTTAAGAATAGGTGAAGATATTGAAGTTGAATTAGATGTTTTTTAGATTTGACCAGAGGTTGCAGACTGCTGTTAAGTATGCATTGCACAGGATTTTGTAAGGCGCAGTTTAATTCCCAGATTGCAGCAAGGCAGTGAAAGATAGTTTCTCATAAAAAGAGGGGATTTCTCAGGGCAGAGCAGATTAATTTAGTCTTTTTTTGCAAGAAACAAAGGGGAAATCTTTGAGCTGCTCTGACTGTATTGAAAAGTCCATTCTTCACAAAGCTTCTCAGCATGACTATATGTATTAAATTCAGTAGTTTGGGATAGGTAAAAGTTTATTCCATGCTAAAAGGAAAGGAAAAGAAACACAATGTTTCAGCTCCGGGGCCTTTTACAGGTGTGAGGGAGAGAGGGAAACCAGCAGATAAATTATAAATTATCATTATATATTTTGGAATGGTCTGTGTGCCAACAGCAATGAATAAAAACCTAAGGAAACTCAAATTTATTGCCTAGTTTGCTAGATTCTTTATCTTTGTAGCAGCTGCTTTTAAAATTCTTTACCCTAAAAGTAGCCTTTTGTAATCATCACTACAGCATCGATAAGATACAGTAGGTGATTTCTACAACATGACAGAACACGCTGTTGAACGCTGTTGAGTTTTGAAGTAAACTTCCATGTAATTACTAGTTCTGTCTTCTGGTTTGTGTTTCACTCTTCATTCTCAAACAATCCACTAGATTGAATTAGTAAGTACAGTAAATACCTTTGAATATTTTGAATACTAGAATCAGGTCCCCTCATTTGTTTAAAGACAGAACAGATGATACAAGATTTAGTTCTTTTAGTCAGGATATGACATTCCTTTAAGCCTGTAAATGTATCTGGGTGCACTTCTGGGATGATTCCAGTGAAGTTATATCTTTTTGAAATATGGTACCGAAATGTGCATACAATGTTCTCAATGAGGTCTTAGTGCATTATACAATTTTAACATAACAACCTTTTGATTTAAATTATGTGCTTTTAACTATATACCCTATCATTCTGTTTGCCTTTTTAATTGCTTCTCCACAGGTAAATTATGTGTTTACATAAATGTGTATTTTTCATAATTATCTTCTTCAAGCTCTGTCTTTCCCTTATGTTGTATGGTTTATGTTTTTGCTACCTTGATGCAGTACTTAACAGTTTTCTACATTAAATGTCATCTTCCAGGTGTCCAGTCCCAAAATCTATCTGAATCTTTTGGAATGTCCTTTGCAAATTCAACAATGTTTGCTACTTCTTCCATTTTAATGTAATTGCCAAATGCTACTAGTTTTCTAATGATACAAGAATATATATCATCAATATAAATTAGAAAGAGCTGTGGTACTAATCTGGTGGTAGATCTCTGATCTTCCCTATATACATCACCCTAATTAGAGCATTCAACCCTTATCTACATATTTTTTTTCTGTTGACCAGTTCTCATTCAAAACAAACATACAATACCTTGAATATCTACTGTCTGCAGTTTCAGAATTAATCTTTTATGAAGAACTGTAAAAAGCTTTTAGAAAACCTGAGTGTATCATGCACTCTGGATACCTTTTGTTGTTGTTTTGTTCAGATAACTGTAGAGTGTTTAGCAAGACATACGTTTTCTGAAACTATGTTGGGTATCATCTAAAATCCTGTATTCACGGAGGTTTATTTGTCTATAGTGACTTATTTGTCACCATTTTATAGATGAGTTCTAAATCTTTAATTATTTTCCTTTTTACATTTGTGGATGACATTTAGTTTCTAATAACTACTTTGTCACCTTTGATTATTTTTTAGCCTAAAAACCAAAGAGCCTTGGCTGTAGACAAGCGGTCATTGTGAATTCCCTGGCTCCCTGAGTTCTGGAAGTTCTGACAGGCAGACCAGTGATCTCCAGATGTGGGGTTGCATATCACCAGAATGAAGCCTAAAGCTTTGGTTTTGTGGGCTGTGTATGTAAATGTACACCTCCCATTCTGAGACTGTGCCTGTATATGTATATCTCCTTTTCATTGTTGCAAATCACTGCGACTGTAACAAGCTCATGACAGTGAGCACTCTCCTGCTGTGTTCAATTACACATATGTTGATATCAGTATGTCAATATAAAGAAGTCAAGATGAGCACTAAGAAATTGCTTGAAATCCATTTATGCAACCACAATGGTAAAAAGTGGGTCATAGCAAATTTAGGATAGATTAAATTCTATATAGCTAAATTTAATCGTAATAAACTTCAGATGTTAATATTTGTGTGAATCAAGCAAATGTTTAAACTGAAGAAACTCCACTGTTATTAAATGAAAATCTTGAGTTTGTGCTATATTGTAATCTGATGCAATACAAAGTGAGTGATAAAGATCCAAGGCAAATAGTTGGGTGTAATCTTCTGCGATGAATGTAGGAAGCAATGAGTAGTGCGGATTAAGTCAACCTCATTCATTTTAACAAACATAGAGGTTAAATCATTTTGCACATACAACAAAATTTACCTTGTAATGTTAATTTGCTAAGATTACGGCATTGAGACTAGGTTTTCATTTGTAAACACTTTTCAGAATGTTCGAGCATTTGCTTTTTCACGTGCAGATTGTGTGCTTTACAATTTTTGAATAAAGGATATTAGGTCACAAAATGGGTTACTTTGGAAAAGTTGTGTGGACTTTCTATTGTCACTGCATAAGATAATTCTAAACATAGGATGGCTGTTCAAAAAGTGAAATGAAGCCCGATGAACCTGGTGAATTCCCAGTTGAAAATTTTTAACTTGCATTGACAATCTGCTTGAACACGGAGGTGTTTTCTGGGTACATGTCGATGAATTGTGATGGGCGATCCAAGTGGTAAAATCAAGCAACAGGTAAGAGAGCCTTGTTCCAGAACGTCAGTCAGCTCCTTCTTTTGAGGACAAGCGCACTTACTTTCATTGCATTGTTTGATGCAATTAATTGTGAGGCAGGGAGTTATTAAGTCTTCTGCTTAATTCAAAGCAACATAGATATTTTTATGCACTTTCAGTTTTCCTTCTGCACTATGCACTTTTTGCGACATCTACTGTACCATGTTTTTTTCTCGCACTTCTAAATATTTATTGTCTCTGTTGTTATTATTTATTATGTTTGTAATATACTGTCTACATTCTGTGGTGTTGTCTGTTGTACTGTGTATGTCCCGAAAGAATTTCAATGTACATATTGCAATAAACTGCTCTAATAAATGTACTCTAAATGAACGTGTACTTAGAGCATAAAATAACGTATCTGACTTTTGATTAATCATGCTCTTTCTTGATCCAATGGACATTTTCATCAGGAGTGTGATAGGTCCCACATAGATATGTGGAAGGTTCTACCTCAAAGTCTCTGATGTCTGCTTAAGAAATTAGCCCCCATCACACACACAACCAGTATTTGTGTTTCAGTAAACTAAGGAAAAAATGCACACTAAGAAGAATAAACCGAATGACAGCATAGTTGAATTGCCCCAGTTATTTTACATTCAGAACAGCTTTGCTAATAAAATCAAATTTAAGAGCTCTGCTGGAAGGTTTGACTTGTATTTACTGTCTTAACCCCTTACTCTGCTCCAGTGATGAACACTGCTCTCCAGCTCTGAAGCACTACATTGATGGTGTGCTCATCAGACAGAAGCACTTACGCTGCAGTCAAGTAGTTTGCAAATTCTGTGCCATTATTGGTAATAGTATCCAACTGTGATTGCATTAGAATCTCTTTCACAGTGGCCAAAGTCAAAGAGAGAAGAAAGTGATGCCATATGACACTTTTTGCAATCTTACATTCAACTCACCCTTTAAAAACACATAGCAGACATGTCCTCAGTAATTCAGGGCTTTCACATATTGGTAATTCTGTGCTGAGCATCTTAAATACTGTTATGGCCAAGTGAAGTGCAGATTTCTGCTGCTCCATCCTGCAAAAACCTTTAGTATAAGCATTATGCTATTTCATTGCTTTCAAGTTCCAAGGTGCTGGAAAGTATCAAGGAAAAAATATTTTTATTCATCCCAAAAGCAATGAATGCAGAATCGTGCAAAGGGAATGGTTTAAACTTTAATGACTTCTACAGGAGGTAGTCATTCCTTTGGAAACAGTTATACGCCCACAGCAAAATCTATAATCCTCTTTATTGAAGGGAGAGGTAATGTACTCCCGTGG
This sequence comes from Atractosteus spatula, assembly GCF_055471065.1. Lineage (NCBI taxonomy): Eukaryota > Metazoa > Chordata > Actinopteri > Semionotiformes > Lepisosteidae > Atractosteus > Atractosteus spatula. The sequence goes on along the minus strand of NC_142709.1, from coordinate 18,411,745 downwards.
ACTTTGTATTTTAGCAATGCTCTGTTATCTTTGTTTCCCCGCCCCCGACACAAACAGAATGGTTGAGCTAGATGGATGAAAATGGGGAGCAAATTAAGGAGGTGCTTGCTTTCTTCAAGAATCAGGCTTGTGAGGCCTTTTGGTTAACATTATAGTTCATGTGTTTCAGGAATGGTTGTCCTATTAATTTTAAACAGCCTTTTTAACCACATAAATCATGTTTGTGAGGCCTTTAGGTTCACTTTTGAGATCATGAGTTTCATCAATGGCTGTCTGCAGACATTGCACACTACTAATGCACTGATTTAGCATCAGTTGGTAATGCTGTAATCATTAAGCTTGCATTTCCACCCATTGCCTCTTTTCACCCAGTTACTTTGACCTATACTGATGAGCTGCACCATGCAGACAGACAGAATTGAGAAGGAATTTTCTGGAATGATCCACGCTGTACTTCTTAACCAGTTGAGACCGATTCATACCAGAGTGCCTTCCTGTTAGATCTCGTGCTGGCATTTTTGTTCACGGTGAATTGCTGTTGAGGCTAGGAATGAAGACGATTTAGAAATCAGGTAATGTGTCACCTATATTGATAGGTGAAAGCCGAGGTGTAGGTGATAATGCAAAATATACGATGTGATCTACAAATGATATTGCAATTTTTGTTTTATAGTGAAATGCTGCAATGATTGTAATGCTTCGTTAACAAAGGTGCATTTTGTGTGGAAATAAATCTATGGTGCAGTGAAATAACACTGATAACACCTTGTATTTCTACCTTGTTCATTGGCATGAGGGCACTCACTCCTTACAAGACTGGTAGTGGTTACAACAGAAGCCATTTTTAATCAGTTTATAGGGGAGACAATTTCGACTGGCCAGACTGATATCTCTATACATTCTTAACGCTTGAATACATTTTCTGTCCTGTGCAAGTATTCATACAGTATGACTGCAACATCCAAAAATATATAGTAACAATTAATAAATATTGTAACTAGTCGTACGTATTCAGTTCAATATTCTATTTATTTGCAAGACTTGTTGAATAACTATGCACCTTTACCAGGCCAATCTAAGGGTTCATCATCTTGCAATTAAAGGACCCACCTTTAATTGAACAGTGTTCATACAGAGCTCCTCATATTAGTTTCTCTTGAAATAAAACATCACTCATTACCCCATCTCTTATAAAACTTTAGAAGTTAAAGCTGATATTTAAAAAAAGAAAGCCAATGAAATATTTTTGGTACTGAATGCTTGCTTTGAACATTTGGATGCTCATATAGGATGGAAATAATGACAAATGTTGCTTTGTTGAAATATTTTAACTCAACCACTTAAAATAATTCTGTTAGTGTCCAGCTGGGGTAATTTCATGATGACAGCCTGAAAGTTTATCCAAAATTTTATTTTCCTCAGGAAGGCAAAGCTTAAGTATTTTTTCCACTAGTTCTGATAATCCAGCTTGGTTTAGCAGAAGACTGATATGTCGCCAAAATAGTGAAATAGTAGCCAGAATGATCAATCTTTTAAGCATTTTAACACAAAGTCTCCGACCTGTGGCTGAATGCTGGCTGCTGCACTAAGTTATTTAAGCTAATACAGATGGTCTTTCTATGGAAGCAGTTTCCTTGCGCATGCCAACATTTGGATGTAAAGTCAAGTGTGCTAAATAACTAAGAAATAAATAGTGGCAATCTGAGGCATGGAACATTAAAAAATGATTTTTGTGGTTTAAGCTAATATACTGTATACCATTTTTATTTTAAAATCAGTACTAGAGCAGGTTAAGCAGGTAAAACACATTGCCATTTTAGTAAATTACTTTTGTTATTTATTTTAGACTTGTCTATATGCTCACTGTTCTCATCTGCACACACTCATCTAATCACAGTTGAAAATGTAGTTTTAAACCACCTCCAAATCCCTCTTTGAAACTGTAAAAAGCAAATTAAGGTCCTTTAAATTTAATACAGCCTAATTAATTAAGCTTTGAAAGAAGCACTTGCTCTTTATGTGTGACTAAGAGTCTGCATGCTCTCATTAAAACTTAGCCAAAGGCCACCAGTCTTTACCAGTCATCTTCAGAGTTTTCTGACTTTATGAATACCAGCTTCTTTAGTCCAGATTTGAGCTTTGAGGCAAAGAAAACTTTCTCATATTGGTTATTGGTTAGGAGATGCCTTGCCATAAGATCAACAATGATTTGGCTACGTTAAAAATCCAAAATATTATTTTAATTAATTGATTTTTATCAAGACAAAATGTATTGTCTTATATATAACGATTTCTCTAGTTCTGTCAGATTCTAAAAAGTGAGATCCATCCATATTCAAACCACTTTATCCAATTCAGGGTCATGTGTGGAGCCAGAGCCTATCCTGGTAAGCAATGGGCACAAGGCAGGATACAACCTGGACGGGACACCTGGAGAGCACACACAGACATAAACACACACACTCACACCAGGGCCTTTTCCCCTAGAAGCCAGTTAATTTAGCAATATGTCCTTGGTAGGAAACCAAAGGAGGAAACTTGGGCTCCTGGAAGAAACCCATGCCAATATGAGGAAAACCTACAAATTCCAGACAAATAACACTCCAGAAACTAAACCGAGCCCCCGGATTTGCGAGGCAGGAATGGTAACCACTGTCCTAACTTACAACCCTAATAAATGACATGCGGAGAAAAGAATGATTTTTTAAAACTTTTTTGAAGGGTTTCTTGGGCATAATTGAAATAGCTGATGGGGATGACAATTTAACTGTAATGATGAGGCTGATTGAAACCACTTAGATTCGTGAGGAATGAGCTCGGGAGCTGACATGAGAGTGAAGATCCGATGTGAGAGACATGCACAAAGACATGCTCAGAAGACAAAATGTGCTGTATATAGCGTACATACAGTAGGAGAGCGGAGGTGGGTGAGAGTAGTATCTGATCTTCTTCCTAATTTCTGATAAAAATTCCATTAATTAGAATTACTGATTGCTAAATCTCTTGCAAATGATTCCTATACAGAAATGTCTTCTATGCAATGCCAGTTTCCTAGCCAGATAAGAATAGGGTTGAACATGAACATTTTTATCTTTATACTCAGTGTTATATGGTATTATGTCTTAATAACACAACAATTCCTTACTGTCTAACTGGTCGTCTTCAAATAGCCATTGGACGAGGGGGAAGTGGTAAAATCAAGAAATAGTTCACCCATGACCAGTTTTTTAGCCTCAAAATACTCTAGTGGGAGTATTTTGTTCCAGTTCCCAACATTAAAGCAGGGCTGTTTTCCCACAAACACCGGTTTTGGGTGGGTGTGGGAATCTTTAGAGCCCCTCAGTGGAACCTTGCTGCTCTTGTTTAAAATTTAGACTTGGCCATCTGTGCGTGGTATTGTTCTGCCTGAAGCTGTTTCATTATAGAATGATTTATATGTGTGCTCAGTGAAAAATTGATTGTGCCAATAGGTGCAGTACAGCTACATAATGTTTGCTATATCGCAGCAGCAAGTGGCAGATTGCACCTTCCTTTCTTTGATTGATCATAAACATTTAGGTCCTGCTACACTACTAAGGTTAACATTGAACAAGGCAAATAAAGGTCAGTGTTGTAGCAGTAATCACTACAATGCAGATTGTTTCAGAGTTCAGAGTCTCTTTGTCCTGAATGAATTTAGCTGAATAAAGCTTATAACACAGAATCATACAGTAGCAAGTAGCTATTTAACTGTTTGGTTCTGTATGCAGAAGAAAAGGAGCGACTCCACTTATCTTGATCCGTCATTTCTTGGTTCTGAATGGGAGCAGAAATAGCTTTGGGAAAAAATCCTAAAGAAGAAAAGCAGGTTTTGTCCATCTTTTACTGGAAAATCTGTATAGGTTATGTACAACAGCAGCCGTCCCAGGATTCTCCAACGTTTAAATGATCCTCAAAAAAAAATAAATGGACTGCAATTCAGTAATCTCTCCAGGAAGGTCTGTGGGTCTGTTCACACTCACAGAAACAGCCGTGCCATAACCGCCTACAAAAATCTGTTCAAGATAGATCCGACTGCATTCTGCCAGTTCTCACTCTGTCTCTTAAATTATGATTGGTAATAAGCAGTTTTTTTCTGCCTGACTAAGAATGTCCTCATTATAACTGTAAAAGAAGCCATTAGCCTCAGTGACATCAGCTTCAACTGAAGCATTTCCTGAGTTAAAAAATATCAGCTTTTTCTGCAACTAGGGAAGAGAACATTGCAGCAGTTTTTCTTCTGCTTTGCCTCAGGAGTTAAGCTAGGACTTTGAGGTGCTGTGGAACAGAGCTGAAGACCTACATTTTATTACACTGTATCCCACTAGAAAGGGAGTCTGTTAAAGTTACTGTCCTGTGCTTTTTGTACCACACAGTTAATAATTCTTAAACTTAAGGATCTTTTCCTACATTTATTTTCACATAAACCTGCATGCAACGTTTCATAATTACTACTTTACTATTATACACTAGGATGACTAATGTTGAATAATATAAAGGAGGATTATCACATATACAATTTGAACCAAATTACTTTTGTTTCATTTATAAACATAGGAAAATCATTATAATCATAGTCTCTGTTTTTGAGTAGTCTTATGATTTTCATTAGATGGATTCATATTACTAGCATAGTTGTTTAGTTTCATGCTTTTGCTTCGGACAAATATTTGAGCCCTAGTTTGTCCATCGATGTTCCCTCTGTACTAGATGTTTCTGAAATTGGGTTAGTTATTTCAGATCAGCTTACAAAACTTAACAGCTGTAGAACAACTTGCCTAAAACCCCTCCTTACCTCTTTACTGAGAGCTTGCTTGCCAGACATTCGCCCTTTAATTGTCAACAACAGTTCCCTTTCCATGGGTGTGGTCCCTGCTGCATTAATCACTCCAATGCTAAAGAATCCTGGCTTGCATTCTGATATTATGATGATCTACAGACCAATTTCTAATTTACCATTTCTATCTAAGGTTTTAGAATGTGTGGTTGCATATTAATTATAGGCTCATATGATAGCTTATGATTTGCGTGGACCATTTTCGCTCCTCTTTTTGCTCTAATCATCTCGCTGAGATTGCTCTTGTCAGGGTTGTGAATAATATGTTATTACTATTCTTATTCTCCTATGGTCCTTAATGTGGCTTTGATACACAAATTGCAAACATTCTTGTCTATCAATGGTACTATTCTTAACTGGTTCTGCTCATATCTGATAGGAAGGCAGCATTTTATTTTGCATTGGTCCTCATAAATCTCTCATGACACCAGTCAATCACAATGTGCTGCAGGGTTCAGTCTTGGGCCAGTTGTGTTTTATTACTTATATGCTTCCTCTCTGACAGATCATATGCAAACATGGTCTTCAGTTTCATTGTTATGCAGGTGATGCACAGATTTCCATTAAAACCTTTTCACCTTCTGAACTGCCTCTTCCGTCACTTATCTCTTGTCTGCGGACACCAAATTTCCCTGGAGCTAAATAGTGACTAAAGAGATTTTTTTTTCAGGGGTAGAAATTGTCAGCTGGAAAAGCTGAAAAGTAATGGTGGATCGTTTCCCCATTCAGTAGTCAGGAATGAGGGAGTCACATTTGATCCTCTCCTGTCTTTTGCGCCTCATGTGAAAAATTAGATTAAGACCCTTTTCTTCATCTTAGAAATGTCCAATAGGCAATTTCTATTGATGTATGATGCTGAGTGCCTTATTCATGCATTTATGATATATAGGTTTGATTTCTCAACTCTTTGTGTACTCCATAACACTCTTGGTAAGTTCCAATATGTCCAAAACTCTGTAGCTAGACTCCTAACTCACACAAGAACCTGGCAGGATATCACTCCTATACCTAAGTCTCTATAAAGTCAGTAATTCAATATAAGATCTTGTTACTGACTTTCAAGGCTCAAGACTTTCATCCCTCTCTTAACCCCTCCATATTTCCACTCCCTCCTGTTGGGTCTGATCAGTGGAGACTGGTTCTTTGCTCACTGTACCCAGGACTAAATCTCAGACCTTTAGTGACTGTGCCTTATGCCCTTCCTCCAACTCTTCGAGAGACAAATTCTTTGACTTTCTTCAGATCTAAACACAAAACTCAGCTTTTTACTAGTGCCTGTGTCTGATTGCCCTACAGTTTATCCCACACAGTATGTTTAATTTTTTAATAAACGTTCCTGTTTTTTTAAGAGATTTATAAGGCAGTATATTAGAATCACTGGACTGTTAAAGAAATGGAAGCTTGTTGGATTTTCAGGCTAAATAAAAAGTTCTCTCTGATTAATGACTACAATGGTATCCTTAATGCAATAAACACCAATGCTTCCACTATTTTAGAAACTCCCTGTTATTTAATTAAATCAAGCTAAATCATCTGCTATACCATATGTTGTATGCGTAGAAAATCCAGGTAGTTTCAAGTCTTGTGAAATTTGTAAAATAGCATATAAAATTTACAGCACAAACGAAAAAGTGTCCTATACAGCAAAGTGCAATGGTTCTCCAAATGCTGTGAATGTAAACCTTTCTCCACGCTAAACATGAGATAAGAAAATAATTTTGTTTTAATATAACAGCTCATTTATGTGTTGTAACTATTTTCTTTATGCAGAAAAAACCTCAACAGCTGATTTTACATTGAGCTGCCATTCATTGAAGACTCAGACAATGTATAACACTGATGTCATTTTCAAATATCTTCAGATTCAGAAAACAAATATTCTTTTTAAGTTAATGGGGAGCACAGTAGCACGGCAGATAGTGTTGCTGCCTCACAGCTCCTGGGCCCTGGGTCTGACTGTGGCTCATAGCACCTATTGCATCTACTCTATGTAGCCACGTGAGTACACAGAGTAATAATAGTACCTTAGTTTCCTCCCACAATCCAAAGACACGCTTTATGGGTTCATTGGCATCTGTAAAGATTGTCCCCTGTATGCATGCACAGTATGAGTGCATGTGTGTGCTCTGGGATGTCTGTGATGAACTGGCTTCCCCTCAAGGACTGTACCCTAGCCACGGGGAAGAGGTGCAGGAGAAGCATAAGATGAATCAGACTGAGTATCTAGTGTTGCTTTCTGGCCATTGGTGTACCATCCCCTGTAAAAGGCAACCCAGACACCCCCCTGCTGCCCATGTAATCCATGCTTTCTTGAAGGGACTTTGCAATCATTGCAAACAGAAATGCAACTGTGCATGTATTGGCTATGAGCTGTGTTTTCTGGCCATCAGCCTGTGGAAGCCTTCTCAATAAATGCTTTTAGTCATAGGGCAATAGTAGGATTTCAATGACTTACAGCAAAAATGCCCAAACAAGTGGCTTGAGAAACATTACTCGTCTCACAGTCACTATCAGTCTTGAAAGACAGGCTCTATCTCAGTGTTAATATTCCTTCACTATAGGCACAAGCTGCAGTAGGCTGAAACACCGCCCGTCTGTCTCTGCAGCTTTGTCACTGATCCTGCCTGCTTTTACGGATAACATTTTTTTACTCTGTAAATTAATCGAATCATATGTGACTTAAAAACTGAATCCAGAATTAAAATGCGGTCCATTGCTGTACTCTGCTGAAACTGACCAGCTGCCAGTTTTCTTTTAAAAAAACAGACCTGTGATCCCTCATTCTTGTCTCAAAACGCACTCCAGGCATTGTACTGCAGGTATTGTTTCCTGCAGCAGCCCTGTGCATGTCCTTTTCGGAGGGCTTGCACTATTTCATCATCTGGACTGTTTAATTCTTTAGCCTCCCCACATACCGTATTTAAACGAGACTACCTCTCTTCAGGGTCATCCTCAAGAACAGATCACCCTTTTGTTAACAAGGTATTGCTGCAGATCTAGGGTAAAGTATTGATTGCCAAAGTTTTTGTCACATGAATTGCATAATTCGCAGTAGTTTTTATTTATTATAACTACAAATGTCAGAGCTATCACCCACCTCTCAGCTCCCAGATTACATACTCTTCATACCTCGGCTGTGTCTTGATATAGTATCTATGAGATTTACAAATACAGTAGGAGTACAGATAACAGACACCCTCAAAGGAGTCCAATGCCCAACTTTGAATGAACTCAGCCCCATGACAGAATGTGGACACAGCTCTGAAAACAAAGAGATAGCACATAGAAGTGGCACTGGCTCCTCCCCAGAGCACCTCCCACAAGACATTTCAAGAACATAGTCATACCCCTTCTCCAGTTCTACAAAACAAGCTTAGAACGGATTGGAAAAGTCCCATGAGCTCTCAAATATCTGAAAGAAAGCTAAAAACTGGTCCATGGTGCCACATCTGGTATGAAGTATACATTGTTCTTCCTGAAACCAATACATTTTCCAATGACTCTGGCATAGGGGAACTGATGAGTGTGAATACTCTATAGCTGGAACACATCCTCTTGTCCCCTTTCTTAAAGATGGAGTCCACCACCCTACTTACCCAGTCCAGAAATATTATGCCATGGAGCATTGAAGAAGCACGCTAATCATAACACCCCAATATTGTCCAGCGCTTTCAGAGTCTCCAGATGAAACTTATCAGCCCTACTGCCTTGACACCATGAAGGCACTTTGTTACAACAGTGACCTCAGCAGTAGTGATAAATCCAGTCTCACTCTGGCACTGCCTCTTGTAAGGAAGGGAACTTCATTTTCATTATACGAAATTCCTCATTGTAAACAGTTTTGGAGGAGTCAATTACTTTGTAAACAGAGAGATGAGTGTATACGTATATCTATTGGTAAATTGCAGGACTGAAATGTGAGTTAGTGAGCAACATCACCTGATAATTCTGTTTGAGGGAGTGATAAGTTACTCAGTGGTAGTGATGTCAAGTGAAAAGCAACTCACTTTCTTATGTAATTTGCAGGTTTTTAGTGTTTTTAACTGGGAAACATATACAGTTTGTCAAAAGACAAGGTTAAAGGATGTCATGTTACATAAACAATGAAAAGTCAGAGCACTGTTTGCTAGATACCTGTGACATAAAACATGAATTAATTCACTTCTACAAGTATTGCTACTGCTCTTTGGAAACAGGTACAGGTATCTATTTGATGTACTGCATAGAGCAAACATGATTTCTATGTAGATTTCCACTGCTCTTGAGCGAGTTAACATTCTATATTTTTCTATTCTTCTGTACGTAATTACAAGACCTTCCGCTACAAAACATTCCTTAGGAATGATACAAGAACAGAAGATGCTTTGTATGGCTTGCTCATCACCAACCTGGTCTGGTTCCAAATACACAACAGAGACAGTGGTAGAGTTAGGACCTATATTCTGTTTACATTGTGAATGAGTGGCAGCACTTACATGCAAATAACTATAGTACTGAACCTTTCCCAGAAGAGCAAAAGAGCAGTTACACAGCAGTGAAAGGTATTAAACTCTTGTGATATTGAGTGTATATATTATACTCAGCTTATTTTGAGCTCTCACAGCCTCCCTTGAAGTGTAGGATGATAGCTTTATAATCCTCTGCATTTACCATCATTCTGTTTTTCAGAAAAAGTTCTTATATACATCCAGAATCTCACTCCATTTGTTTTATATACATGCCCTGTGGTCCTGGTATTTGTCATGCTTCTTTCCTCCGGTGACTGGGATTACTGTACATCTGCTGACCTTTAGGCGTTTCTGTGACCTGTTTCCGAGCAGGCAACCTAACGCAAGAGAAAGGCAATCAATGCGATCTGCTACCGTTAGTTGAGAAATTAAATAATCAGGACGTCATGTGGCTGATTTTTACATGAGTATATAACATGAAAAGGAAACTACACATGAAAAATGCACCCAGGATTCTGACAACACAGGCAGATCACACAATCCTCAGGAGAAGTATAATAAAAGGCAGCACTGGTGGGATCACTCTGTCACTTTGCTCTGGCTCTACTGCCTACCACGGCTCGTTACGTCTTCCAGCTGCTTTAAAATCACCAATGACAAGGAAAGCTGAAATAGTAATACGGTCTAAATTTACATCTTGATATATCAGGATACTTTAGTAAGCTACGTGTGATAAATAGGCTCCCCCCTCCCTTGCACTGAGCTCCTCTTGTTTTGATTTACGACAGCTATTAAAGCCAGAGATGGTCACTCTCAAGCCACTTAATCTTGGTGATATATTGGAAAGAGAAAGAGAGTGAGCAAAAAAAGAAAGAACAGAAAACGCAGACTAAGCTGAAAGTAGCTGCCAGGCTATGAAACATAATAGAAAGTCCGGGGCTGTATACTGGAATGAATGCTGATAACTTGTTTTACAACTGTTCTTCCTCTATTTCAAAACAATGTCTGCAGTAGCATCTGATTGGCTAGGAGGAAAACAGAAAGTGATGGTGATTTTGAGCTTTGCCAGAGCATCATTAATCCTGAGCCAATTCACTGTTTATTGTTGCAGCTGAGGCCTCGACATGAATATTCAGCTGTCCCCTGGGTCTGCGTCTGTACTGTGAATTTTAGAATTTCGATTTTGTCCTAATAGCAAGTACTATAGCTGCTGGTCATTAAAGGACTGAGAAAGAGGAGAAAATGTTTTTCATCAAGTACACAATACATCACCACATTTTATTGACTAGTTTTTGACAAATTAGTATAAGAATATATATATATACATTCAAGTACAGTGCGATATCCAGTATTCCAGTTGTGTGACTGCAATTGTTTGAAACATTGTATGCAGTAATGGTTTCAATTTTGCTTCAAGTATATAAAGCCAAGGTTCTCAAGAGTCTCCAGTAATTCTATATGTATTACAAAGTATTGTAATCCTTCCATTTCAGAGTGCCTTTAAGGCGAATATGGTACTGGCAGCTTCTGGAGTGTCCACACCCATATACACAACCACAAACCCAAGCTGTAACCCTAAGCCCTTCTGCAGTCATTACTGCAGTCTACAATGTCTAACCAAAATACACAGATGGGTCAGGTAATATTTATCATTGCGTTTTTAGAGGAATATTATTATACTTGTACAGTGGTTTTACCTTTTCTCACTTCAGTTTCTCATGTTTTTAGCCTGCCTTCAAAGTGAACTTTACTATGTTGGGCCATAGGGTTTATTGTTTATTAAACATCGATTAGTGTTTAGTATTTGCTAAACATTCATTATAAACCTTTATTACGTTGTACACTGCTGTCCATGTCTAGTGTAGTAGCACAATGAAGTAATGTTAATATTGTAAGATAGTGCTATTAGAAATGTGAAGTTATACACCACAGTAAAGAAAACTGCAAAGATACCATAATATTTTTCCCCCCAAGAACTTTAACAAAGGCAGGACCCATGGGTACTGATACAGATTATGCAGATGAATCACCAGTTTTCGTCCCTATGCAGGGAGCTTATTCTTGATTTGCAGGAGTATCTGCTGCTCTTTCCTTTGTCTTTTTCTTCTCAGTCCTAAGGAGGGCTCTCTGCCTTCTCCCACGGCAACATTGTCCTTTACCTGTAAGGAAACAATGAGTTAAGAAGTGTAAGAAATTAAATAATCTAGAAAAATCAGAAGGTGATTGCAGCAGCTGTGGAAAGTTCTGGAGAGCCTTTAAACTGATGAACCGGCCAGCTTCAACCAGGTATTTACTGTGCAGTTCTCATTCCTGACGGCCAGTTCATTCTTTCGCCCAACTCTGCTCCACAGACCTAGATCAAAGGTGGGCGAAATCTGGTGCTTTAGCTCGCTTCAGATCAAAGGAATATTGTTGAAAATTGCCCTTTTGTATTTGTTTTTTTTCCTTTCTGTGGATGTCTTGTGGTTGGTGATCTAATGTCTAGACCAGCTGACATCTGCTTGCACGTTGGAATGACTCTGCTTTTGGTATGTCATAAAACCCTGCACTTAGGCAAAGGAAAATATGAGGCCTTTTAGCTAAAACTGAGTGCAGTCTCTCTGGTACTTTGCAATATTTAAATTGCTGTGACAGCGGGTATTTAGTCGGAAAAGCCAGTAGCGCAACACAGTTGTCACTGTACACATGGAAGCGCTGTGTCATCTTAAATATTATGGGGTTTGAAATAATGAGGTCCCCAGAGTGCTTCCTTAGGACTAAAATAAATGGTTTGTGCTTTTGCACACTTCTGTGTAAAGACTGATGAGCTGTGACAGAGAAAATACCAACATCACATGAGACGAGAGTTTGTGTTTTGAGTTGACAAGGTACTGTAAAGAATGGCTGTAATTTAAAATACACAGATGGCCTAGGAAAGTCCATGCGAGGTGCATGAATAAATGTTGCCTTTATATGAATACTGTATATCCCGCGATACTCATTCAATTTCCCATAATTTGAATCAATTCTAAGTTTGTCTTGAATTCTTCTTTCTTCTCATGTGACAAAGCCAAGCTGGGAGGCAGCAAACGGAAAATGAAGCTTTGAGTGATGCAGCCAAACTTTTCACCCCAGGACTGGTATTTCTCATCACAGCATGGAAAAGCTGTTTGTGTTTGTGTGGAAAAAGCAGGAGTTAACTTCCTTGATATTTGCATGGCTATTTTTCTGCTGGCATTGAATAAAATGAAATTTTGGTTTCAAATTCATCTTAAGATTGGTCTTCATCTCAAAATTGAATTGCAATTCACAATTAACAGAAAAGGGAGTAAACCACTAGAAAAGAGAAAGCCATTCCCCTAGCTTTAGAATAAAAAATCAAATCCAAGAATGGCTATAAAAATACATGGATCTTTTTTTGTTCACAAATCTGTTACTCTCTCTGCAAAATGATACAACCAATTGTCCAAACCTAGTCCTGGATCACTTTGTCTGCTAGATATCACTTCAACCAATCCCTTAACTGATCAGTTTCATTAATTGCTGTGTAATTGGGCCAGTCTAGCAGCTCTTCCCAGTTGTTAAGGTGTGGCTGGACTGTTTATCGCTGCACTGAACTCAGTTTATGTTTTTTCTCTGACTCTGCTGGAATATTGATGCACTGTTCTAATCTCATGTGGCATCATAAACACTTTACAGTAAAGACTGTCTAGATGACGGATCCACCACTTATCAGTTCAAATAAATTCTTTGCAGAGAGATAACATAAATTGCTTTTGACTTAAAAATAAATATCCCAGGAAATATCAAGCAATTTTCACAGAAAACATGTTACTGTTTAGCCTAGTCAAGTTTATATCTCTTCTGAGCTGCTTTCTGATGAGCAGAGAGAACACAAGTATAGCCTATGATACAGTATATATAACAGATATAATAAAGCTTGCAGAGTGCCAAAGCAATGATATAACAATATCTAAACATGAAGTCCTGCAGTTCAGCCTTTGGAAAATCCCAGATATTGTTTGGCATTATGGATTGTTAGAAGATTCTACCTTTGAACCTGTAAATATGCACTTAAGTGTGTTTCATTTCCTTCCATTGAAGTTTCTGTTAAACTGGATAATGTCACAAGAACAGAAAGTCCTGTTTGTAAAAACAGGAAAAGGAGAAACACTTGGCACTATTTTGCCATAGTTAAGCAACCACTCATTTTACTGCTCTCTCCCCAGATCAGCTCTTGTACAGTATACTTACTGTATATAATTTCTCCTGTAGCATTATACAGTTTTTTAATGACAATATCTCATATATCATTTAATGATATATCTCATTGTTTAAAGACCTGTAGGTATACATACTGTACACAGCTGATTCCAGTAACTCTAATTTTTCTGTCCTTCATTTTTGGGGTGTTTTTTCACTTTTTATACATATAGTATACAAAGTATATATATATATCCTCAAAAAAGCTGAAACTTTTCTGGAACAATTCTTAGGACATTTTCCAATGCTTTTTTATTTCAAAGAGAAAGACATAAAGACATTAATAAATCACGACTTCCCTAGGAGGAAGGTCAAACCTTAACATCCTTAAAGAAAAATAAATAAATGATGAACTCTGGTTGGCTTTGAGGAGCTGCAGAGATTGCAAGAGCTCAATGAACTGCTAGCGTGGCATTCTTGCAGAATGTTTCATCTCTGGTTATCAAGAGGGTTATCAATTCCAGTCATGGAGGAGGAAATAAAGTAGAAATAATTTTTAAAAGCCACAGCATGACTAATACGTGAGTCATTTCAATTTCATCTTATTTGTAGAGTGTAAGGATTAACACTAAAAATAATGACAGGAAAAATAAAAAACAAATGCTAACAAAGACTAACAAACTTCTGTCAGGTATCACATTAAATTTCTATTGGCTATCTTATCATTTGATTTGTTTAGGGTTAGGGTTTTTGGTCTGTTTTTCTAAATCAAGTCACAAATACAAAACAGTTTTTGCAAAAGTTTTTCCAAAGAACATACCTTCATGTCTGTTTTCCATGGTGAATATACCATAGCTTCTGTGCATGCCTGCTGGTATTAGTTTTTTTCTCAGTGTTTTTTCATTGTTAAATTAAATTATTTAAGAATTGGAAGTCATCACTTGGCTTTTGCTCTTATTTAAAAACCTGAATACATTTAAAATTCTAGTTAATCTCTTCCAGAGTGCCGGCACTTTTTTTTATGCTGGCTATGATCACAGTTGGGCAAGTCAGGCAGTATAATGGCTATAGAACAGCTTGCTTTATTCAGATTATATTAATACTCATAATTAATATTTAATTATTAATTTTGTTATTAATTCCCCATCATTCTGCAGCTTTATTTGAAGAGAGGACTTAAAATATCCTGAGGTACATGTATTTAATCGATTCAGTATACTATACATAACAGTTGAGAATTTACAAATTGCCTCCAAGTCTAAACCCTGTATTAGGTAAAGTCAAATAAATTTCTGGCATGTACAGTAATAGTTGTCATTATAAAAATGTGAACAAATGTTTTTTTCTGTATTTCTATTAGGAAGAGTAAAATTTCAAAGGATTGAAAAAAAACCTTTACTCAGTTTTCCCTCTTCTCTCCCTAGTGATTTTCATTTTAATTGGCTGTATATCAGATGAAGGGTGACAGTTCAGCCTTATAATAAGCTTCTACATGCTACAGTAGTTCTATTAAAGGCAGTCTTCTTTTGAGCAAAGTATATGGGAAACTGCTTGCCTTGCTGACACTTTGTGCTGCTTCCAAGAAACGGTTAACCCTCTCGATGCTTAATTTTTCGCAAATTGAAAACTGATTATTGAAAAATCTAGAAGTGCAATTAATCTTTATAGCAGCTGAAGCCCATTGGACGTCTTGCATTCATCTTGAAGGATGGCTGTTTTTTAGTTTTCATTAGTTCTACTGTATGTGGGACATCTTTGTTCAGGTACAACATTTTTTCATTCGAGGTTAGTACTTTAATTAGAAAGGGATATTGTTTTATTTTACTTTGCGATCTGTAAATGGTAAACTGTTACATGAATTTGAGTGGGATACTTAATTTCTATTGCTACTACTGCAACAACTATTAATACAACTAATAGTAATAAATGTCATTTAGGGCGGCACTGTGGTGCCTCTTAGCACTGGGGCCCTGGGTTCAGTTCCAGACTTAGGGCACTATCTTTGGGGTGCTATGCTCTCACCGTGCTCATATGGGTTTTCTCTAGTGATCTCCTCTCACAGTTCAAAGACATACTGATAGGTTTAATGGCTTCTGGGAGTGTGCGCGTGTCTCTGTCTGCATGTCTGCCCTGCAATGGACTGGTGTCCTGTCCGTGCTGAATTCTGTTGTGTGCCTGGATAGGCTCCGGCTTCCCTGAACTGGAAGAAACGGTTTGAAAACGGATGGGTAAATTGTATTTATGTAGCACTATTAATCCTGAAGAGCTTTGACATTCGCTAGCTCAACAATCAATAAACTGTGCTGCTTCCAATTTCTATTAATTGAATTATGTATTTAGGGAGCAAACAGAGGATGATCAAACATGGAGCCTGATGCTCATGGACATGAAATATGTTGAGAGATAATACAATTTATACATTTAGAACATTTATAAATTAGAACTGTTTCAACTACAGAAAGAGAGAAACCAATGGGAAGCTAAAAAAAAACCCATCACATTTCTGATTTTTATTTCCCTGGAAAAGAAGTGGATTTCTAACCATTGCAGACTGTGCTGTATCATGAGAAGTACTTTTCCACAGGGTTCTTTTCTAAACACCCAGCTAAATGGTTCTCCTGTGATCCTGGCAGACTCAAAATTGTCTTTACCTCTTCCTCTGTTTGGCTCCCTATTGAAACCGTGCTGTATGTGACAGAATTAACCTTCATTTGATTTTGTTTTTTTTTTCCTCTTTCAAGGAGTTTGACAAACTGGGCTGCGGAGTCAGTGGCTGGGCTTAGTCTAAACCGAGCCAAACATCTGCTTTTCTCCTCGGTGAGCAACAAAATAAGAAGCATTCTGGCTAACTGATCTGGCACAAAAAATCCTGTCTTTATTTTCCCTTCTTGAGGAGGTGCTGTGTGAAAAAATAAGATTATTCCCCATATAGGTGCTTCTTAGAGTGAAATTGGATGGAGTGTGATTGAGTTGAGTGATTGGTAATTGATGATCAGCGACAAGGGAAGAAAAGGCAGGCCGTCACATATAAAATGTACAGTTCCACGGTTCTACAAACCTAATTACAATTGACATTAAAGACAAACAGAAAGGACAGTATGGGAAGAGAGAAGTGGCAGCGCATCAGGGACTTAAAGTAGAAATTAAACAGCTATGCAGCCCAGAAATTTATACTTAAAACTGAAAATAATTAAATGAGAAGTTAACATATGCTACTGCCACAGCCGAACGATTCTCTCAATCAAGGAGTCTTCCCGAAGAAGCATAGTTAAAATGCCGTGTTCTCGTACGTGTTGTCACAGCATTTCCACATTATACTCTTTCTTCAGCACATTATATTCTTTCTTCAGTGAAACTACTGGGTGGTATGGTGGCGGGGCAGATAGGACGCACTGTTGCCTCAGACGTTTTAGGTCCGGGGTTTGTTTCTGGACTGAGGTGCTTTCTCTGTGATCATGCTGTTTTGCTGTGGTTTCCTCCCGCCTGTCAAAGCTATACTGACTTAGGCAAACTGGAAAGTGTCTTGTACCTATGTGCAGACTATGTATGACTCTGAGTGGACTGGCATCCCATCCAGGGTACAGTCCCACTTTGTGCCCTGTGTTTCCAGCATAGGCTCCAAGTTGCCGTGACTCTTACCAGGAATAAGCAGCTTTCTTTTAATAGATGGAGAAACTACCCTTGTGTGAAAAGAGTTTTCTTACCTTTAGCCCAGCTTAATCATAATGGATTTCAGCTGGAAAAGCCATTTGTGGCTTTTATTATACGTGTTTTTTTAGTCTTTATGCTTCTATTCAGGTATGTTTTTTGGCACTCTATAAATCTTCTTTATTGCAGCCATATGCAAACTGTGTTGGATGGAAAAACTGATGCAGCTCATTTTTTGGCCATGTTTTTTACTGTTTGCACTGTAGAAAATACTAAAACACAATGAAATCCATTTTGTCTGCATATTAACATGCTTATTTCGTGGTTGTATACATTAGCATGATGTATAATTTAAATTTAAGATGATTTATTATATATACAACTGCTATCCACTGAATCATTTATTTTGAGATTTTCCTGCACTTGTTCACTTGATTGTGCAAATTTGTGATACATGTTATTGTGCGGTTACTGTGAATTTTAAGGTAGTGTTCTTGGCCATTTTTTTGCTTTTCTTTCCTATCAAGGATAAACAAATATACAAAGACGCAAAGGACGTAATTAGCCTATTATTGTCACTTATGTTCTTACAGGTCCTCCACTGAAAGGCAATTGATTGTATTTAACATCCTGGTGTGTAAAATTTGGACATTGTTTGAAAAAAATAAAGGTCTCTCCAGATGTTATCTTTTCTTTTTGAAGGAGCCCTACTGTAACTGTAAAAGCAATAAAAAAATGCTGTTAGTGCAATCAAAGTTAGACAAGTCTTCCCCTCAGAGAAAGTTGTCAGATCCATCCCTCTTGTTGTCTTATTCAATGTTATCGTCTCCCTTCCTTCTCTGTTTTCAGCTCATAGTTTAATGCTCCCAGCTGACATCTTCAGTAGGAAAGTGCTGGACTCTTAAAAGACAGGGTCATTGGGCCACAACAAGCCATGGACATCTTGTAAATAAATGCATTGCACCGAAAAGTTGTTCTCTGACCAGAAGCTGCCTAGTTTTTAAGACTAAGTTGCCCAGGGCTCAGTGTGTCTGCTGCACAGCTGTAACCCAGCAACAGTAATGTAGTCTCTCATGGGGAACGCTGAGCAACAGGGAAGGAGCTGCGGAAACAGGAGAAACAGTGGCCTAGTCCCAGAGCTCCTGTGGGCTAGAAGACAGGTGCTGTCAGCAGTGAAATCAAATAACTACCCCTTAGGGTTATTTGAGACCCTGGAGGTTACTTCATACATCACCAAAAAAAACCCAAAAAGCCCAGATGTCTGCCGTTTGTCCTTTTTCATAAATTCATAAAATGGCACTTAAAGTTGCACATACTCTACGTGATTGCAGAGTGACGTAAGTGACGTAAGATGCAATCATCAGAACCACTTAAACTATAACAATTTTTAAACGTGAAGTTACACAGTTTAGCTGTTGGACGTCTAGTTTCAAAACTGAAATAAAATTGCATGAGACTTTTACCTCATGCATGGTCACTTGGTGCATTGAACATTGTATAATTAAAAATAACGGTTGTGCTATGAAAACCAGGCTTGTGATACATTTAGTTTAGAGATAATTACCCTTAAACACCCCTATAAACTGGTTTCTTAAAATATTATATACATATGTTGTGATAAGTTAATCAAACATTACAAAGTTTCGAGGAAACATTTATGTTCAGGAGCAGAGGTCTTCAAGAAGAATGTTGTGTTCCAATTTCTCAGACCGATTATGCAATCTGGGTTACAAAATAAATCTGTTGACGCTTCACATTACCGGAAGTTTTTTTTTTGCCTCGCTCTGAATCACAGAATGTGGTGATGCACATTACTGTGAATTTTGTATATTTTGCGGTTTAAATCTGAGGTTTTACAGGTTTCAGTGTTCATTTTACGTTTATTGTGGTTTGAAATGCATTCATCAATGCTGATTTTTTCTTTCCCCAATATATAAAAAATAGCACTGACGTTCCCCTTTAAACGCCTACCAGGTGTTCGTCCAGTCTTGAATTTGATCTAAATCTATGTATTTCAGTTTCAGCTACTATGGTGATTCTGATCCTCCTATTTTAAGAACTAGATTGTATGCAAATTTGCAGTAGTTTACTATACCAGAATGTAGATCATTGCTATAAATCCCAAAGAGCAGTGATACTAGTCTACTAGTGATACTAGTGATACAGATCTTTTTGGCACTCCTTTTGTTAAACAAGAGGCCATTGTTATGTCTGTGCCAGGTTTAAAAAAATCAATTTTCTTTTTCAGTGATGAAGTCATTATGTGTAACAGAAGTCAGAATTATTTGCCAGTGTTTTTATGGATGGTTCATACGTTAGCAATTCTCCGGCCCGTGGGCTGGAGATGATTTGCATCAATGATTTGTGAATATCGCTTGGTTTCTTAAGTACAATTGGTAGGATACCACTGAGACCTGGATATCTATTAATGTTGATTGCTGCTAGTATCCTAGATACTTCTGTCCCTTCTATGTTAATACTATTCAATGCACAGCATTTTCCCTCCAGCTGAGGCAAGTTGTTGACTTTTTCCTTTATGAAAAGCGTAATTGAAACACTTATTTTGTACATCAGCCATTTCCCTTTATTCTCCCATATATATTTTACTTTATCCTTTACAGTTGTTTTAGTGTTACTGAAATTACTGAAAGAACATAATATTATTTATTTTAGTCTCCATTGCAATATTCCTTTTAATTGTTCTCTTGGTCTTTCTAATATCCGTTTTACCTCCTTTTTCATCTTATCTATATTTTGATAAACCTTGAAGATATCCTTTTTCTGTGATACTTGATCGGTTTAATACAAGAATTCATGCCTTTCTAGGTAAAAATTAAAGGAATTTTAACCTTTTATGGATCTAATTTCTCTGCTCTTAAGGCACTTTCATATACAGTAAATGAAGATGTTCCTGTGGAACATTCCACATCCATATCATCTGGACTTTCAATTGATTTGCCTACCTGTCAATTTATGTCCTCTGTGTTAAAATGTTAAAATGTTAAATTTAGTGTGCATCCGTAGAAAATAAGGGAAAATCGTAATATGAACTAATTTAAAACCTTTTACGTTAAAAGAACTTTCTGCTTATAGATTTAAAAAAATATTTTTAAGACATATTCAGTGCATTCATATTAGAAAGTAATTTTTTTCTGTCGAATTGTAAACAAATTGTTCCTAAATTTACACATTCTTTTTTTACAGTTGTGTGTTTACTATATATGCCTGTTCTGCATCTGACAGCTGTTTTTTCCAGATCGAGTGCTTTGCATTCATATTTTTTATGTATCACGGCTGAAAAGTTTAATTCTGCATCACAGCTTTTGGAGATAATCTTAGAAGTGCAGGTACATAGTATTAATTCAACCTGTATTTTCTCATTTTCTGTTTGTGTAGGAGATTAGGTTATGCCTAGTAGAACTTATGTTGCACAACTTTTGCCCTCTAAAACCCTCAGTAAACGGTGTAATGTATGATTTTTTACCTGCATGTTATCATGTTTTCCTGAAGTTGATTTTATTACTGCCTCTTTATATGTGTTTTTGTGACACTGAACACTGTGACCAAAGAGATTACGTCTTTGCAAGATGAAAAAAAACAATCTGTGCATTAACTAAGATTAGTTTACCTGCCTTCAAATCTCTTGTGTGTTTTTATGATTAATTAAAAGAAACATTAATCTTTGGCAGAGCTTTAGGCCAGCTTACTCTGGACGCAGCCCTGACTGTGTGCTGAACAGATGTGTCATGAACAAGGTTGACATTCAGTCAAGTCTGGAAATAATAATTATGTATTGATATAAGTTTTGAATCGCTAGTTACAGTCAGACCACATGGTACATGATTTATTGCATCTGTATATGAAAAATACGTATTAATAGAGTCAATATGTAAGGTCACATGGCCTAAGGACATGTCTGGATCTGAATTTGGGGTTTTATAAGAGGTTATTTGCATGTAACAGAAGAAACTGTATCGAACCTGAATTAAATCAGAAAGAGGGGTTGGTGTTTCAGGGTTTAAGAAATATATGAATTTAAAAAAGGTTATAAATGAGAGGAAGTTTTTCAGCCTTTCTAGCCCTTACATATAGTTTGCCTTGAGTTGCGATCAAGGTCTTGAAGATTGTGATCCATGTGAATTCAAGATTTTTGTGTCTTCTGTCTTTGCACAGTAATCTACAGGACTGAGGCATTGAAAACCTTGTTTTGTAAAAAAACACTTTCCTTGCAAGTCTTTCAGTAACATAGTAATGTTGGATTCAAGGATCTCATATGGCCATTTTTTGAAAGATATCAAGGTATTGGCTACATGGCTGAGTAGCTTGTTCCAGACTCCCACAAATTCATATATGATGTATGGAGCACTGGCTTTGCAACTGAAACAGTTTTATGCTTCTATCCTTCTCTTCTAGTAAAAAAGATAACAGAAAAGAAGTCATGCAACATTTTAGCAAATGACTCTTTCACATTCAGCCAAGAACAAGGAGTAGGACACTGAAGGGCAGGACAGAGAGGGAAGAGAAAGAGGTATAGCGATTGCTGCTGTATACAGATCTGTGCTTAGTGTCATGGGAAACAATTGAGCACATTTGTCTTCATTAACAGTTCAGAGGAGTTTTTCTCAGACAATGCTGGGATGACAGTTTACAGGCGCTCTTATTCTACAATTACTGAACTTGAGGCTGTGAACAGAGGGTAATTAGTTTCACATCCTATGCTATCCGCAACCTAACGGTCTTGTCATCCTGCAATGGATTATGTAATGAAGACAAGTGCTTACAGTATTTAAAGTGTCACAAATATTTTGTGGTTTAATCAAAATGATAAGGGTTTCTGAACACAAGCATAATGTCTGCTCTTTTTTCACCAGTGAGCAATGTCAAGACCCACCTTGCACCTTGTCTCCTTCATCATATACTGTATGTATCATCCTCCTCCAATATCAATTGCTCACCACATATTGCATTCCAAATGAGCAAATAAGCTTCTTCATCACTCTTCCCTAAGTACCAGCTTACCTGAAACAATAAAATCATCTAAGAACATTGTGCCATGATGTATTTCAAAATGTCTGGGATTCCAGACACTCCCACAGGAGCGATATTGCAGCACATAATTAATTCTTGATATTGAATTCTTGACAGTGGACATCGTGGACAAAATCCAAACAGAATTAAAGGTGTGCACATACAGTGGTGTTGAAATGAGAAGAGGGATCTCATGTAGTTGTGATAATCCCTGTTGTTTGTGTTACTCGGGGACAGAAATTAAGGAATTTGCTTCATGCTCCATCCCAGTCAATTGGCTAACAGCTTAGTGTCAAAATATTTTCTTTTCAGGTGTTTAAATTGTAGAAACCTCTTTTAAAAGCTTGAAACATGAAGGGATTTGAAGCATTCTATTCATTTTTGTTATCCCTCTGTAGAGGTATGTACATTAGACATTTTGTATGTTTTTTACTCTAAATCCATAAAGAGACAGTGTAATTCTGTGTGATTCCAAATTTTTCTGTGTCACTTTTAAACCCCAGACAGTCAGAAAGAAGCATTTGTGGCCCTGTTCATAATATCCTTTCCAATAAACTTTCCAATTTCCAGTATATTCAATATACTGTACTGCAGAAGTCACATAATAAATATAGTGAAGAATACAGGGTTAAATATAAATATTATATAATTTCAATTTGACAAATAAGTAAAACTGTATATGTTAGGATTGTGAAAAATTGGAGTATTTGGCCTTTAAGTAAAGTCTTGAATTAAATTTTACTGGGTCTAATTTTACATTATTTTAAGGAATTTTGATTTCACTTTAGGTTGCCATTATTTATACATGCATCAGTTACATGCTTGGCTGTGTCAGAGTTTCTGTTTTTTTCAGTAGGTGATCTGTTTATTCAATTAGACATAACCTGATATAGGCATACCCGACGAAGGATCCACAGCCAAAACATTGTGTTTATTTTCTTCTGTTTTCAGCATGGAATAAACCTTTACTTGTTCCTTTGCAGCCTACGCATGGTGACGCAGCTACCTACTTGAACATAATCAGATATACAGTATAATTGGCACCTTCTCAAATCCAATGGAGCATTCCCATATTTAAAGACAGCCAAAAAATGTTACAAATTAAAGTGGAAGGAGCAAAGAAGATACACTGTTACTTTTAATAATAATAATAATAATTGCTTACACTTATATACCACTTTTCTGGACACTCCACTCAAAGCACTTTACACGTAATGGGGACTCCCCTCCACCACCACAAATGTGCAGCATCCACCTGGATGATGTGACGGCAGCCATAGTGCGCCAGAACGCTCACCACACATCAGCTATCAGCGGGGAGGAGAGCAGAGTAATGAAGCCAATTTTCTTCATGACTTTCCCTCTGCAATGAAAAATCTAGATATTTGAGCACTAATTACATTCTGAAAAATCAAACGTGTTGGAAATGTATTTTAACCTACTTTCAGGTGAACTCTGGTTTTTCATTTTCATGCTACAATGGCTTTATCCAATTACAGTGATTTTCCTTTTCTTTCCGAATGTTTGCCTTTGCATTCATGTTCTGCTTTGGTAGTCCTGCCCCAGTGCACAGCAAAATTATTGGTGTTAATGGCCCTGCTTATATAATCTCTGGCTTTGTGTGAGTGAATTCCAGGACTTTCTCCCATTGGCCCTCCAGATCAGACAACTATACATAGCTAATCAAATTAAACAGTTCATGCTTGAGGACAAAACATTTTGAGCATTTAAAGAGCACATACTGTGTAATATACAGCAATCCCTCATTATATGAACTTAATCCATTCCTTGAAAACTGCTTGAAAGGCAAAAACATGTACTGTATAACAGAAAAATAATTTTTAAATACTTCTTGTATTATAATTTCACAATCTGGATTGGTTACAGAACTCAACCATGTTCCCTCAAACACCCAAACCTCACCTTAATACAGCACAGAATGGTTAATTATTTTTAATTATTTGGTTAACTATTGGGCAGATTGGTTAATTATTTGAGTAACAAGCTTAAAGTCATTAGCGAATGCATAAACAATAGGTAAGAAAATATCAACACTCCTGCTCATTTACGGTACAGTACTGTAAAGCAGTTATGTCATTACAGTCGTTAGCAAATCCGTAAACATTAGGTCCTATCCTATGCAATACTACACAATTAAGTTAAAAGTCAGATAAGCAATACATTGCCGTTATAAAAATCATTTAATTATATGTGTGAAATGGTCATTGACCATAACCCAGTTGTTATACAATGAAATTGAAAAATGCACATCTTCATGAACATGTATTTTTCTGACTTCTTATTTTTATTTTTATATATTTTATTTTACAGAGAGCAGGCGATGATATGCTTGTTGACCTTGAAAAAAAGTCACCTTAACAAGCGTAGTAGCTTCGCGGGAACATCTGGCACGGAGGAATTTTAAGGTATTCATTAGCCCTGTCTTATGTGAATCTGGATAATTGCCTAGAATTGCAGCTGTTGCACTTGCTGACTTGGCTCAGTCCCAGCTTTCCTGTCACAGACACCGGTAATGGACTTGCACGAGATGCGGAGGATGGCGTGTGAAAAAATTAAAAGGGGGGTGACCTTCAAGTACACATTTGTCTTTACGTTTTAGACTATGTTAGCCTCTACAGTGTTTAAACAGCATGCACCGGTTTTCTAGCAATTTATTTAATAACAACCTAGTGTACCGCTATTGTAAAATGCCACTCCATTCAATTGAAACTGTAAATTGAGACTCAGTCAGGAGGTGTGTATTAAGCATCATGTATTTTATATGCATTAGTGGATTCAGATCCCATCCTTCAAGGTACCTGTATCGTGAGTAACCCCTTGAGTTCAGCAGAATCACTCTCTGATCAGATTGACACAAAGATAGCTTCAAAGAGGCCTTACCTTGCTACTCATTGATGGTTGGTACTTGTGATGTGACGATGTATTTGGCCAGAGGAAGAGAGCTATGAGATAATAACAATACATTTAATTTATATGGCATGTTTCATTACATTGACTCTCAATGTGCTTCACATATAGGAAAGCTAAAAGAGAAACCGAGGAACACAAATGTTGCTAAGAAGGAATTAGATTGGTAATCAAACAATTTACAGTACTGGAAGCTGATAGGCGTGCTGGTAGAGAAGGGTTTTAAGATCACTTTTAAAGGTCTCAGTTGAAAGTGCTTGTCTGAGATGATCATGGAGGTTATTCTACAGGCAAGGAGCACAGGCAGAGAAGGCACCTATTTTGTGTAGTTTGGTCCCAGGGACCTGCAGCAGATGAAACTGACCTGAAGACCAGGGTGAAATTTGAAAAAGAAGAATGTCAGTGAGGTACACTGTAGATGGGGTCTTTGCCTTCTTGAGCCTTAAACACCAGAAGCAATACGTATTACTCTCTGGTGGATGGGAAGCCAATGGATCTTTGCTAGAATAAGAATAGTGGGGGTGTGGTCTGTGTTTCAAACCTGAGCCAAAGCATTGCTTGAGCTCTAATGGGCAAAAGATCTTTAGAATCAAACTCTCTTTTGTGTATTTATCTAATTTCTTTACATTTCACGTTATATGATATTAACAGTTTCTAGTACATTTACCTGAAGGTCCAATATGTGTGTCTCCAGACTGAGGTTCCAAAGTCCTGAGTCACTCAGTATTCACAGGGTGAAGTATTAAAGGACCCCTTTAGTCCTGGAGCTGCTTTGTTCCCATACTCAGCAATTGGAACACTGGCAACCAAATCTTCAAGACATCAATAGCAGAACACATGGAAGAAGATAAACCACCTGCTGTAACACAACACACCAGCTGTTCCGAAGGGCAAATGGGGGAGCAGGATGAGATCCCTGTCTTGGTCTCCAAGGTTTCAATCAAGGTATTGTTTCATCAAGATATTTGTGTGAATTGATATGCAGTGGTTTCCCCACAATAAAATATATCACACCCAGGTGTCTTCCATACCCAGCTAATTTCAGTAAGTAAGTGTCATGGATGTCAGAAAGGGCATGCCGTGGAATGGCCAGGAGAGCAATTAAGACCCAACGCAAGACAGTAAGAAGTACAATAAGCCCTTCAGAAACCAATGTATTGCAGTGGGAGCAGGACAGTGATGTCTGGAAGGTTCAGGTTATGATCTGGCATGGAGATGGCTTTGGCTTTTATAAGATGGGCCATCAAGTACTTGGGTTAAGACAGAAAGTGCATTTTGGTAACTGCACCTGAGCAGGCTTGTATAGGATCTGATCTGCTGAAACATTTTGAGGAGGGACTAGAAACAGTGCCTGAAAATAGTCTGCCGAGACTGGATAGCACATCCAAGGAATCACAATCCTGCAGCTGAAAAACATAAAAGGACGTATTATAATTTGGGATCTGAACGTCAAGGGCCTCATGTGTTGACCAGTAAGGATCTTCAGGAATGCCTGCATTTGTGGTTCAAGATCTCCGAAGCTGTGACATCCATATTGCCACCTTCAGTGACACCCGTTGAACTACGGAAGGGCAACTCAAGGAATGTGGAGTGGATAGACCCTATTCTGGAAGCGAAGAACGTTGGATTTATGAAGTTGGAATTGCCATCAAGAATGAAATCATAAACCACCTTTGAGTTCTCTCTTGGAATCAGTGAAAGTCTCACGTGTTTTCACCTCATCACTG
This sequence comes from Atractosteus spatula, assembly GCF_055471065.1. Taxonomy (NCBI): domain Eukaryota; kingdom Metazoa; phylum Chordata; class Actinopteri; order Semionotiformes; family Lepisosteidae; genus Atractosteus; species Atractosteus spatula. The sequence continues at coordinate 18,384,929 of NC_142709.1, read as the reverse complement.
AATTAACAAATTCAAATCTCTTCATCTCAAATTCTCAACGCATTTACATGCTTTTTATGTATGGCCTTCCTCTAGAGTCAGATGATAAGGAAAATGACTTGATGAACTTACTGAACTCACAGCTACTAGTGTCTGTGCATGCCAGAGCAACCCAGTCTCCAAGCAGAGCAGGCTGACCCACAAACAAGCAAAGGTAGAGCTTCCCGAAGAAGCACTAAAACAAACACTTATATATTCAATTTAATCTCACAACATAGGACCAGCAGTTCCCAGCAAAAACTCATTTGCTCGAGCAACTGCAGCCTGTTCAGAGCTCTCAGGCAATCTCCACATTCTCTTTGTTGCTTATGTATGTGTTGATGTTTTTTCAGGTATGAAGAGACTATGAGAGTAGAAAAAACTTTTTTTTTAAACTAGACAACACAGTGCCAAGAACATTTTAGAAATGCCTGTTTCAGTATCAGAAAAACACTGGCACTGTGAAGATAAAAAATTCTGTTTTTCAGCAACACTTATTTTCTACCTACAAATTATAAGGAAATCTAGAATATTTTAACTTTGTTGGAGCTATGAAAGCACAGTAAATAATGGCCTCTGGTGTTTTCACGTCACCAATGTATATATATGTTTGTTCTCACTGCATCCTGTATATTTTATAAATATGCTACATAAGCACAGTTCCTGAGATTTATCAAACCTATAATTGCAGAGGTGTCTCCATTGCTTAAGTATACTGCCTCTGCAAAGCCTTGCGAATATTGAACACATTGCTGTGCTTTCCCTTGCAGATATCCCTCTTACCTCCTGAGACTGTTACTTTGCAAGAACTGCATTCCATGGTACTGCGTGTAACACAGTTTAAAATATGTCAGAAAATGACATTTTAAATGGTACAATATCATACCTTTCCATCGGTCATCAGCAACATGGTTGGATTACAGGCCTGTGTTTCCTTTTGGCTGAATGACCTTTGCTGCTCTTTGAAAAGTATGAAGACTTTTCAAACGATTGTGTTGCATGAGCATGTGAGGAAGGCAACGTGCTATATAAAGTATAACAAGAGCGTAAACATTGATTAGTTGTGGCTGTTTTACAATGCAAGAAAAGGGAACTGTTAAAACAGTCGTCTAATTCTGCTTTGTGTATATAAACTCAATGACAGCAGTCAAATACAGTCGCCCCTTATTAGGATACATCAGTTCAACATACTCTAGCTAATATTGACCAGGTATACAGTATATCTAACAAGGAGTACCTCTAAAGGTGTTTTCAGGAACAAGTCATTGCTATTAATCATGGAACTGTGATATCAATCTGCTTTGGCTGTTTCACAACTCTAGAAAGCAGAACCATCTAAACAGACTTCTAATTCTGTTTTGAGTACATAAAAATTAGCAGCCATGGACAGTGGGTTTTCCCTTGTTAGGGCTCATCACCATGACATGCTTGCTTCTAATGCAGCAAGCAGTAGGATAAAAGTTCTTCAATCGTCAAAACTGCAATGCAATCTTAAACACTAATTGTAAACATTGACTTCTGGAACGAAAAATTCAATAGTGATTTTGTAATTTACAAAGGAAAGTGAATTAATTCAAGTCTCTAAAACAGAACTGTGACACTGATATTAAAATGACAGAACTGGAAGGGAATGAACTGTAAAGTAATTATAATTGTAGACTAGAAGGGTGGAAACTAATCTTTGTATCTGAAGCTTGGCGCCAGGCTATTCTTCAAACACCTGTTAGACTTTTTCACAGGAGTGAGTGCATGCTTAATGAATCTTTAAAAAGAAACTGATAATGTGGTTATGACCCATTCTCACTGAAGTGTTTGACTTCCCACTGCTGGGTTAACTGAGCGACACAATGGCTTGTGTTTCCCCATAAGCTTCAACTAACCAGGAATGTTATTGTAGTGAACCGCCAAAATAGCACTCACAAGTCTAGAACATATTCTTATTTATTAACTTGAAATATCTCTGTAATTTAATATGCTGTTTTTGTTTGGAAGGATATGTCATTAAATAGCATTGGAAATGTGCCGTTGAATTTGTATTGTATGCTGTGCTTGATACCCAAACTAACCTTACATTTATATCCTTGCTAAATTAAATTATCTTTTAAATCCATGTGCATTTGGATTGGATCTTTATGAACCTACAGACACCTTCTGTAGTTAGGAATGGTTAGCTATTTTTTGTGAAATGTTATCACTTATTTTTAACAGATTTAAACATTTTCATGGTACTAAACTGTATTCTTTTTTTATATTCGGAAATCCTGGCAGTCAGTCACTCTTGGTTCATTTGCTTTTACTGCACAATTAAAGTACCAATTACATTCATGCATTAATTTTCTAATCACTTCATCTAATTCGGGATCGTGGTGGGGCCAGAGCCTATCCTGGCAAGCAGAGGTTCAAGGCAGGGTACACCCTGGATGGGTTGCTGTCCCTTGTAGGGCACACATTGTTTCATGATGTAAAAAAAACTAATTATGTTTGCAGTTAACTACTGTCATAAGGGTTATAAACTTGATTTTTGTTTTACTTTTAAAATATAGCACAAATGTCCCAGAAGGCTCAGTGTCAAATTCTGAGCAGGAAACAGGGTGAGCAGGCAGGAGTGATTGAAAGCAGAAAAATGACAAAGCCATGTCATGTGTCATAAAGCTACTAGCTTACAGTACTGCCAGACATTATTAACTGTAAATCCTGGTTCCTGAAAATTTCAAGCTTGTAACACTACATTTATTACGATATAGATTATTACTCTGTAATAAAACACATCAGATAACATTTATGAAAATTACAGTAAAATGTGTCCAGCTGTTTATCTGTCTAGGTCTTATCAGGAATATCTTTCAGTGTTATGGTCTTTTATAAGAGAAACCAGAAGATACTGTGAATTATGGGATAGATGAATATTAAATAGCTCTGGCTGTTTTACAATACTAGAAAGAATAACAGTTTGAAACAGTTAGCTCATGCACTTGTTTTTATGGATTTTCATGTCATTGATATTTTAATTAATTAAAAGTTAATATTAAAATATAATGGAACAAGTAATAGGTTAATTCCATGCTAAAAAGAGAAGAGAAAAAAAAAGTGTTTTCGCTCTTCTCTTTTCAGCATGGAATAAACCTATCACTTGTTCCTTTGCAGACTACGTATGCTGACGCAGCTATTAAAATATTATAACATCAAAATTAATAAATTAATATGCACATATTTCCATTGAGTGTGATGTTTCCTTTGCTTTCTCTTGCTGAGTTCTCCAATCTCGGGCTTGTAGCTTGACACATTAAGCAGCACACTAGCTTCTGAGTGTTCAGTTGTTAACCAGCTATGGGAGGGACAAAGAACTGACTTCATGTGTGAAAATACCTGTTCATATTTCTTCAAACAATCAAATTTCACTGGTGGGACCTTCGACAGGTCACGATAGAGATGCTGCATTTGCTTTCAGTAGCCTCATGTGTGTTTTGCAGAACCCAGAACGTTGTGTTCTGAGCACTGTATTTCAGTGAGCTGCATTTAGAAATCCTCAGCACCCACCCACTGAAACACTGAAAAATCCATGTTGCTGGTCTGGTTTAATCAGAAAAGATGGGACCAAAACGTTGGAAATCCTAAAATCCTTAACTAAATGTTTGCATGTACACTCCAAACTCATATTGTACATATTATAAAACTCATGTTTTGAAAGTTCTTTACTGTGTTGAAAATTGAGATGCCAATATCCTGAGAGAAAGTGGCAAATTTTTCAAAGAATGCCTTCCACATTTCAAAAAGACCCCACCACCATTTTGTCTAAAATGTTTGACTTTACAAAATGAACAGAATGTAAGAATAATAGTGAATTGTTTTTTATATGCCAAACAGCTTTCATTGGGTAGTACAGTATGTTGTACAGAAATACAGAACAATCAAGCATAGTTTTTAGCATTTTTTAACTTAAATTCTTTTGTGGTTTATTAGACTTTTATTGCTGTGCTGTTAAAAATCTTAGTGTATTAGTGTACCAACAATGGCAAGCATGCTGTTGGTTGCTGATTCTTGGTCTAAAGAAAGTTCTAATTCTTTTTTAAATATATTTAGCCCTGCAAATGATGAAAACTCATTAGTACTGTGAGTTCAGCAGTTAAGAAAAACCTGAATGATTTCCAGAGGGTTCATTTCATGATGTTGTGAAATGTTATTGTTTTTATAAAATTGCTTCTAAAGAATAGATACAAAAGAAGTAAAGAACTGTTCTATCTTCACCTTACTGATTGATGTGGCTGATGTATTCCGGAGCTTGCAGAAGTTTCAGCAAATACTTTTTTAAAAATACGATATAATACCGGTTTATACAGCTGGTTTGATTGAGCAATTTGGGTAAAGTATCTGTCTCAAGAGTACAACAGCAGTTTCTCAATCTGGGATTTGTACCAGCATCTCTCTGGGTAGGAGTCAAAAACTTCTGCACTACCTCCATAATTCATAGCCACTTCTGCTTTTTTCATTGGTCAAAGACTAACTGTAAAGTGCTAATGATGTTCACTTACTATTCATAAAACAGAATTAGAAGTTTGTTAAGACAGTTCTGAACTCTACTGTTGTAAAATCTTCATTAGTGAATTATATAAATCTATACATATTTATCTAAATATTTCTATTTTTTCAGCCAATGAATCTAGATTTCTTTAATTAAAAAATAGCCATATTGAGGTGTCAAGAGGGTCATTATGTTCATTCCTGAAGAAAAATAAGGGAATTTTGAAATTGTGTTTATGTTTCAAAGCACAGTTCAATCAATTCAGATTAATTTTTTACTCTGCAGTATCATATTTATGAACCTCAATCAAGAGTGGCGCACACATAGCTCTAGCTGTGAGTGGAATTATGTGTATTATTGTCAGATGATTATGCAGCATCTCAAAAATAATTAACAGTGCTGGGACTGTAAATTCTAGAAACAGCTCCTTCCTTATCTTTAGTGAGCATCTGTTTTCTACAGACATCGATATTTATTTTATGCTACATGGGTGGTGCGAGCTGTAGTGATAAAGATAAGGACAGAAGCTGCTTAGAGGGAAATTCAGACACCTGAGTTGCAGCAAAATGGCATTTGTCATTCAGGCAGCAGGCAGGCAGGTCAGAGGCAGCTCATTTGCTGAGTGTCAGTCACAGAAAACAATCATTCTCTTTGAATCGTTGGGCATAATTCCTTAACACACGGATTTCCAAAAGGCATATTTTCCTAGTTTTCTAAGTTGTCACTAATGATAATAATAATACAGTAATGAGCATGGTGAAGGAAAAAAATGTATTGTTTTTTTATGTTTTCTCTATTACTGAGCACAAAGTAGAACTGAGCTTTTTTTTTGTCATTTGCAGCAATGAGTCGCTGCTTCTAACAGCACGCCCTCTCCATCTCCCATCACTGAGCACTCTGATGAAAGCGGTGCGAAGTAGGGAGAGCCAAACAGAAGAATTGCCATGGCTGGCGGTAAATCTTGATTCTTCTTCTTCTTTTTCTTCTTGAGTCGTGCATTTGATAGGTGTGTTTGTCCCTTTTCCCAGAAATGGAAAAATCCCGGTAACAGTTTTTTTTACACGAGTAAGTATTAAACCCTGCGAGTGAAAAAATGGATTTCTTCAAACGAGAAGAAAAAAAGCGCTGGGGCAAGAGAAAAGGATGGACTGAGCACAGCGGAAGAAACGTCGAAACTAATAGTTTTAATGCAAAGAGAGCAAGAAATTCAGATGTTCATTCATCTTATTTTTAAATCTGCTGTTGGAGCAGTTTGGTGAAGTGATTATCCGGCAATGGCCATATGATCTTTTTGTAGGACATGTCAGCCACCTATGCACTGCGAGAGCAGAGCTGTGCTCTCTCACTTTTTCCCAGCAATGCCAAAACAAGGTACAGTATTTCTCCCCATCTCAAGCCACAGCAGAGACATAACGGTGTTGTAACCCTACCGTTCTGGACAGTACTCCAGAGTAATGGGTGTTTGCAGCCTCTGATACCACTATAAACAAAAGAGAATATAAACCATATTGTTATTATGTATATACTGTATAACCTGGAATTCAGTTATTTTAGAGGCATTGGGTCATGGGTATTTGTCTTCCCCCATAAATGAAACAAAAACCTTTAATATACTATTTTAGAGAAAAATAAATTGCATTGAATTTTTTTTATGATTCAGTAGGTGACTTCATCGTCTGAGACACAGCCTGCCAGCAATACCAGTCACTAGTATTGACAATATTCTCAGCTGCGAAAAGATTACATTGTGCTTTCAGATATATAGAGCTTGAAGAAAATGATTCAGTTTATTGTGTGAGAAGAAAAAGATGCAATGGGATGGTCTCAAAGAGTCTTCCTTTGTGGTTTTTGAAGTACTGAATGCACTGACATTCCAATAGTGAACAACGACAAAAAGGACAGCAACAGCAATAGTCATTGTTATAATTACCAACTTTCTTATTTAAAACAAATCCACTTAAAAGGAGGGACCAACTAAACATACTGGTAAACATCTTCGGTTTAAGCTGCAAGTTGTATGGTAAGGAATTCTGGCTCCTTGAAGAAAAGTAATTTAGAAAATGAGACACCGATTGCATTTTTTCATGTCGTGACCTACCTGCAACATGATATTGTAGACCTGTTAAGTGTTGTTAAGTGAATAGGGAAAAGTCTCATGCTTGCAGCTGGAGTTTATGTTGCTGCTCTCTCTTTAATTGGATCTAATGTGTATACAAAGAGAGGAGAAGCACTTGTTTTACAAAATTGAGGGTTATTTAGGCACAAACCTGAATGTAGCTATTTTCTTTCTCCATCTTTTCTTTAACTCCAACAGCAGCAGCTGTCTTCTGGAAATGTTATCTGTTCAATTTTAATTTGAATTCATATCTCAGTAAGAACTGGCATCTTGTGTGTTGCCAACGATCCTGTCTAATTACTAGTAGCCCCTCTTTTGCATTTGTTTGTCTGTTTCCTGACAGCAGCAGATGGTTTAGGGAGTTTAGGAACAGAACAGACTCCCATTAACGTGCCTGTGGCTGACCCCAGTGCATGGGCAACAGCGATGAACAACCTTGGGATTATGCCACTGGGACTGCCCGGACAGCAGCTTGTCTCAGGTAATCAGGTGCCAGTTACATTTCTTTAAAATATTACTTAGGTACGGAAGTAAAGTTTGTGAACTACAGTAGATCAAGCAAGCAATGACAGAGTTCAGTTCACTCCCGGAGCTGAAGGCTACAACTTCAGCTTCAGTAACATTGTGGCCTGTTTCTGATGATGTGTGGATATGTAGGAACATAAGAGCCTCTCAGATTTCAAGATGAAATTAGTTTAACTTGCAATAACTTCAACACACAATGCCTGCCATTTATGAAACTACACAAAATTATTCACACTGCCTTCAGCTCTTCCCCCAGTCATCCTAAGAAATTACCTTGGACATTGTTCCTGAACATACTGTCCCTTAATCTGCAGCAGAACAAATATAGATATTTCTCTTCTGCACAGTACTCGTTATGTTTTTAGCAATGATTTTTGCCCTTTTGTTTTTATTAAAAATGTTTTACAAAGCAAATGTTGGTATAACATATTCTGACTGTTGCACATAATAATCTGAAACACTGTACATTGATTAAGAAGTAATTAGCGACATCTTTAAGTTCCATTTCTGGCATTTTAATTTTGGTTCCACTACATTAGCCAAGCAAATTGTATTAATTATGAGAAATGTGTTCTGTGTGCACAACAGAATTCCATTGAGGTAATCTATGATCAGACTGCAGGCTGAGCGCTCCTGGGTTAATGGCAGCATAGTCTTATGGAGTCTAGTTGGGAAATCTTCCTTTTTATTAGGAGTAGACAATATATAACAAGTATCTGGTGTGTCATATATTCTGTAAACATACTTTTGTTACTGTTAATATTTCAAAACATAACAAACCAAATGTAGAACAAGGAGCAGTGTTGTCCTCAGCACACAGACTCTCCTCCTGCTTCTCCTCTTCAGAAAAAAACACCTCTGAGTCTCCCTCTAAGGACCTGCCAAAGTGAATCCATACAAACGTGCAAGTCAAGGGAAATTGTTTGGGAATTGTTCCCAACATTGTTCCAAAACCTTCTTGGCCTCAATGAGGCCAACCCACCAGATCCGTTTCTGCTGTTGTAAAATTCAAGATGGGAGTCATCATTTAACAACAGTGGACATGGAAGATGAATTATTGTTTCCATAACTTATGCACAGCCAGACGCATATTGAACACGTGTAAGGAAGTACCTCAAGTGCCCCTTGGCAGCGTGTTCAGGGACTTGGCACAAGACTGGGATGATGCAAGGAGCTGGGTGTACTCTGTTAAAAAAAATGTGAATCATTTGATGATCAGTGATGATTTAGATTTTTGGAAAGCTGAATTTATTACGTTGTCCCAGGAATTCATCTATTGTTTTCAAATGCAAATAGTAATACTGTAGCTGATGAAGGTTTGGAAAATGCCTCTAGAAGTGAAAAAAATAAAGAGCGGAAGTGAATCCTTTTTGTTTTGTTCCTAAATTCTAACAGATTATGCACAGAATGTGCAATCGGGCCTTGTCCTTCTGGGACACCATCGTAATGCTCCTCAGAATAGAGACATAAATAAGAACAGGCCAAATATATTAATATATTAAGATTGCATACCATGAAACATACATTTACAATCCTCTAAATATTTCTTTGTTCCTCGAAGTTGGAAAAGACAAAGGCAAATTACCAGTAAGATCTTTCTGACTATGGGGAACTGGACAATGACCATGCCATTTCTTGGGAGACTTAGGTCTACGAATCATCATGTTGTAATTAATTATGGAATTGTATGACCAAAGCATAATCTACAGTGTTTAAGAGGAGTAGTAGTAAAGATTAGATACAATTACACCACAACTTAATGTACCAATTGAAGGAAAGGGCTGTTCATTAAGGGTAGGTGTCTGGATAGATATTTATTTAACCACCATTGAACATATAAACTGTAAGTGCCAATGAAAATACTATTTCACAATAGTATATCAATTAATAATGAAACCAACATTAAAATTAAAGAAAACAGTACAGTACATGTAATACAAAACAATAATGAATAATATATAATGTAATAATAAATCTCTTAATTTAACAAAAGAAATAATGTACTGTGAAGCAATAATGAACACTGTTATCCACTAGCCTGGAAACGTCAGATGTTTCTAGCACCAAGAGTATAGATACTTATAATTGTACCCGCACAGAATTTTAATGAAAATTGTATGAATTATTTTTCTTGCTTTTTTATATTAATCACACTTGTTTCATTACACCATACTCCTTGCTTGAGCATGCATTCAACTGACACAACTGATTCAAACTTCTTTAGAAGTTTTAGTTTTTGACTTTCACACTCAAATTAACTCTCTTTCTTTTCTTACAACATTAGAACTTCACGAGGAATGACAGCAGCCGAAAGCTTGGGAGAAATTAGTATCGTTTATTGGGATGTAGGGATTTGGCGTAACCCGCTTGGCTGAGGGCCAACCTCCTGGCCGTTGGACGGGGAGGATAGGACCCCCATGCGACCAATTGGGTAGCTGCAAAGGTGGAGAGGGGGTGGAGGAGGGATGCAGAAAACGAATGAGGAAGAGGAGAGGGTGACATTTGATATTTATGGAGACTGGTTGCTTACGTCAGGATTAGTGAGAATTGCAGCAGCTGTGTCGAATGAGCGCGGCTGCCTTCATTCCTCCCGAACTTTCATTAAAAACTCCATTATATACCCCCCCCCCAGCACCTACAATACATAGAAAAGGAACAGAGAAGTGTCTACTACATCTAGAACAACTAAGCATTACTTAGATGAGCTGAATGGCCTTCTTTCATTTGTAACCCTCTGTTCCTTCTTCCATGGCCTCTTCTCTAGACCAGGGATGTCAAAAGCCGGCCTGTTTGACAGTAGTGGTGAGAGGCTTCAGCCACATTTCAATTCACACCTTGTCTGATCGTCCTCAGCCTGCTCACAGAGCAAGAATTTTTCAACAGAAGTCCAGGAGGAGATCATAATCTTGCTCCTTTTACCTTCTCTTACACATCGTTATCCTTCCACCCTGAGCACCCTGTCTGACGGTCCTCAGCCTGCTCACAAAGCAGGAATTTTTCAACAGAAGTCCAGGAGGAGATCCGAATCTTGCTCCTTTTACCTTCTCTTACGCATCGCTATCTTTCCCCCCCTGAGCACCCTTTTTGTGCATCCATCTCACGTCCGGCTTTTGCTCTTGCCTGAGACAGACCTTAACGTGCAACTCTCTGCCCCGCCGGCTTTCATGCTCCGACGTTCCCGCGGATCCCTCCCCTATCGCCGTGCAGCTCCCTCTCCCATCATCTCCCCTCCAGCCAGGGAGGGGCATCATCTTCTCTCTCCGCCTCAAAGAAGCAGCTCTTTGACCTCTAGCTCTTTGACCTCTGACCTCCATGGAAAAAAAGCAGCTCCAAGATGTCTGCTGTCCTTTTTTGGCTCCATGTCGCCGCCCATCACGGTGCTGGTGGGGGTGGGGGGGGGGCACTTAATACATAAAACACTATAACTGCATAAGTTACTGCAAAGTAACCTGAAATGGCACAAATGACAATTCTCCCAGAAGTCAATTAACCTATCTTTATGTCTTGGGACCATGAAAGGAAACCGTAGCACCTGGAGGAAACCCACACAAACACAGAGATAGCACCCCTGTTCTGGAATTGAACCCAGAGCCCCAGCTCTGCGAGGCAGCAATGCTAAACATTGTGCCACTATGATATAATAACCCATTCTCTAACAACTCTCTCTCGCAATTTACTGTGAAACAATAATTAGAGCCACACATTATTTGGATTTTGTCCACTGTTTCTGACGTCTGTTCTTGGACTGTTAAATCAAAGTTTTACGGTACTGAAGCCTACAGTATATGCAGAGACCAGACTTTTCTCAGTTTTCTCAGTTCCAAGATAAAGGTGTCAGCATTAAACAGTGATTACAAAACAATTTGGCAGAGTCCTGCACAGATCTTTCATGCTGTAGAATGTAGTCACTTCTCTTTCCTAATGAATTCAGAAATTCTGTTATGTTGTCTATCCCAATATCCTAATGGGAGAGATCATAGAACTAAAAAATTGAATAAGGAATGGTGCTATTTATTTATCTTCAGTACCTCGTTTCACTTCATGTCACAACTGTCATGTCTCAAGGCTGAGGAGCTGCATGCATTTAGTTGTAATTATTATAGAAAAGGACAATGCTTTCAAGGAAACATCAATGGATTGTGGGCACATTAGGCTAAGATTAAAATACATAAATAGTTTTTAAATCATGCATATTTATGATATTCTGCATTATCATATTCTCCCAAAGTTGCTTGGACTCATCAAATCTAAACTGTATATTTGAATTTTGTGAATTGTATAATGTGCTTTTAAATGAAATTATCAATTTAAGTACTTTGTTTAAAGTGGGTCTCTAATGGTTTCCTGTTTGAGAGGAATTGCTATGAAACATATCACACTGCATTTTCCTGTTGACCAAGAAAGGCTTAGTCATCTTATTGATGGATGGATAATCAGTAAATGATGTGGTAATTGACAACACATATATATTATACTTTTAGAATTAATCCTGACTGAAACATTATAAACTGAAGAAGAGCTTCATGATTTTTAAGTGTATTTTATTACTAGTTTTTATTTCCCAAAAAATACAACAAAAATCATAATCTAAGAACCAGTGAGGCTTTTGAACTGCTGTCTAAATCTTTCTTATATGATTCTTAAAACATCTTATTAAAACAACGTATGTTTTTTTCAGTTTAGTTTTAGCATTTGTTATCTACTGTAACTCAGACCACCTGATTGGAGCTGGGTGGTGACATGTCCACAGACTTCCAGCTATTAATCCAAGATTTCTTAAAAGATGTGCCAGGAAAGATTTAGCTATAATTTGAAGATGTTTATGTTTTTCTACTATTTTCCTTTCAGTTTTCAAACCTTTCCTCTCTTCCTGTGATATTTCCATGCCTAATATTTCCATATTTGAGTAGTTAAAGATCATTTGGGTGTAGTTAGACTCTTCCCTTGGAAGGGACAGCAGTCCATTGCAGGCGCTGGTTCCCATTTATACAGCTGGGCAGAATAGAACAAAAGTAAATTCTCTCACTCAAAGTACAGCAGCAGTATAGTTGAAGTAGTTACAGAAATATCTGTTTTAAAAACACTAACTCAGTTACCTTTCCCCATTTTCAGTCCAAAACCTTGTTTCAATTGATCAGAACTTATTTTAAAAAGTAGGATGGTAGTTCCGTATTTGAGCCACAGTAGTCCAAAGCTTATCCTGTTGTCTAAGGCAGTAAGAGACCAGTGGGCTGAAACCCCCCCCCCACATTGAAACCCAGTCCATTGCAGAGCCTACACTGGTTCTCCCACTTACTCATTTAAACAGCTGGGTGACTGGAGCAATCAGTGCAAAGCTCCTCACTCAAGGTTTGCAAAGTTTGCAGCAGAGACCTTAACCCACAACCGTACCTACCATCCTATACAAGCCTCTGTAGCTACACAGTTTTTAATTACATTTCAAAGGCTCATGTTTAGACTTTTTATGTAAAAACTATGAATTCCTAAAGGACTGAGAACACACTTTTTTTCAGATTGTGTAACTTATGAAAGGTACAACATTTCTTCTTTCTCTTGCATATTCATTGTTTTATTCAAGCTTGCATAAAGCTGCAGATTTATTTTTGGAAGGCTTGTGGTGTAACAGATGTTGCCCTCCCCAAAATATAGGAGATTTTTCCACTTGTTAAAATTTGGCTTTGTTAACACTGTATTGTGAGACTGCACACAAAAAAGGGATAAGGCAGAACTTATGTAGGCCATGAATCACTGGATTTAAAGGACATGAAATTTGAATTAAGCTTTCATTTAGAACAGAAAAGCCCCATATAATTAATAACTGACTGTTAAACATTTTTTCATAACATATTAAAAGATCTCAAATAGAAATCTTTTAAAAGATCTTTTGTGTTAAAAAACTCATTTTCATGCTAGTTTTAAACAGTGGTAATAAATCTTGAAACACTCTTGGCAGGTTTTAGCCAAGTTTATATTTGATTTCTAATTTAATTCCAGAAGAACACTACCAGAATGGTTTGTTTAGGTAAAAATACAGTTACACATACAGTTATGTGTATAACTGTGTTATGTGTCATATTTTAAAACCAACAATGAGAGAGGACAAGAGTCTATAGGTTGACTTGCTTTGCTGGTGGTTTATTTATAGACATTTAAACCAGTATTTTACTCTTCTACTTTTTCAGGAAAATAATGAAAATCTATATAAATGCAAACTACACATTTTTCAGAAACAGAAATACGAAAATACAAACTTTAGAAAATGAGAAAATAACAAATTTAAACACACAGGGATGAAAGGATTAAAATCCATGTTCTTTCCTTTCTTTGATTTCAGTTCCTTTATTATTTTCTAAAATATGCAGTACTGTTCTATACTTTATTAACAAACCATCTCTAATTTAGTTAACTGATTAATTGTTTTATTAATATTGAGCTTCAAAATACAGGTCGCTGTATTTATGTGTGTATGTTTTTTACAATAAAGTACAATAGAGTCTTGAAATCTGCAAATGTAATAACCTTCCTCAAGACAGCATCTGCAACCTGGTGTAAAAAATGTACTGCAGATGTACAGTTTGTACTACTTCCCATTGTGACTTTCACAGTAGACCCCCTGTTTATTGGACCTGTTGATGACAAATATTAATTAGCATTATGAATTTACCTATATTAATCAAATTTCTTTGCAACCACTACAAATACCTCTTCTATCATTATCAGATAATAACTTTGTGAATTTTCTTCAGTTATCAGTTATAGATTTCTTTCATGCTCACTGTATTCTATATCTAGCCATGCAACACTAAGATTAAAAATCTTTGAATCACTTTGTGAGAGAGAGGGAAACCTACATACACTCAATATCAAGCTGTGGTCTTCATCAAACCAAAAAGAGAGGTAGGTGAACACAGTAGGTATAATCCAGCAATAAAAGACAGAAAGTGCAACTTCGTCTTTTCCATTCAGACTTACTTTTAAAGGTTATTTTAAATGTTTCTCACTGCAGCCTTGCGATTAGGGAAGCTAAGTTATAGATGATTTTTCTTCATTTCACTTCATCACCTTTGTCATTTACGCTGTGGTGTACTAACAATCCATCAATAAAATGTGGAAAAAGGGATTCCCTGTGCCATTGGGTTTCTCTTTGTAAAGCACAGTGTTCAATGTGCAAAAAAGGAAACATTTCTTTATGAATTGCACATTGCAGATGGGCCTTTAGAGAAAATGCAGCTTGGTTGTATGCATCCTACCTAAATGCAAATGAAAACTAATTATGGACAGCTGCTTTCCACAAGAAAACATCAGCTGTTAAAATATTCTGCCTTTACCACAGGTCCCACTTCTGCATCAGAAAAATAAATACAACACATTTTTAAGGTCTGGCAAAAAATAGCAGAGTTTGAAGCCAAGGGAAGGAAATTATGTGGGTTTGAGTCTTTCCTGATGGAAAAAAATATTTAAAAATGATATACTGTAAAGAGCCCTGAAATGTGTTTTATCTCTTCTTAATCTTAACCTTAAATTTCAATGATTGTTGTAGTGGCTTCAAGTCTCTGCATTCTGTTGCACTGACATGCCGTATTAATTTAGAGTCATATCTAGGCCTTTGTTAATCAAACTGTTATAAAGAAAAATGTGTTTTTAATGTTAGTTTTGATTTTCTCCTTTAAATGCCTTGCTGTGTTAAGAATGACAAAAATATTAGAAACACCAGTGAGAAAAAATTATTTGACTGAGCACACTAGTTAAAGTTATATGAACATTTTATTTTAGGGTGTAATTATACATTATAAAATCAGTGGTGTCTTAAGGTTTATAGGTTGTCTGATGCTTTGGTTGATGGATTGATGATGAACTTTTCAGTGAACACATTTCAATACTTCAGACAACATTACTTAAGGCTGGGTTGAGGCAGATACTGAATTAGTTTGCTTTATTGAGGAGTAACTAGCTGAGAGAAAGACCACCTGTCTGGGAGGAGGAAGATGGGATGGAGGGAGGGGGGCAAAATGAAATGTGAGGCGGAATGAGCTTGAAACGTGAGATTTATATGTGAGTAGGTGGGAAGAGGGTGAGACTGGGGTTTGACCTCCTCCTGAGTTCAGTTTTAAAACTTTATTGTGCTAAATTGTGAATTTACATTTGAATTTACATTCTTTCAAAAGTCTTAAAGGGGTTTTTGAGTCACATTCCCATTAGTTTCCATATTATGGTATGTTTTCCATGTTCCTCCCACTGTAAACATAATTCATTTCAAACAAGTATTACTAATACCATGACATATTACTGTGGTGTATAGATCAAGGTTAAGATAATACATCCCTAAAAATTTCCATCTGCATTTTAACTGAGGTAGTGCTGTTCTGAGTAGTGTTTTGGCTTACCATCATATTTTGTGGTAGTTTGAGTTAGGCTTAAGATAAGTCCAAATTCCACCTTAGGCGATCTTACGCAAGTCAATGTAACCATAACTCTGACTGAAGTATAACAAAGCAAAGGGTAATTCTAAACTTAAATAGGTTAAATAAATTAAAAAATCAATCAAATCTTAACCTCATCACTGATCTGAGTTGTATCTGAATACCTCCTTCAATTTAGCAGCCACATAAACTTGATACTAAAAACTCTCCTGGTGTGAACTGTATATTACATGTAGAATAAGGATTATGCTTGATAAAGCAGTAGTGATAAATGTTGGTGATCTTTATCACTGCAAGTTAGATTTGATAGCAATTAAACTGAGCTGATCTTATCATTATGCCAGAGGGATACAGCTGGGTTGTGCTCAAAGATGCCATTAAGTTTGGCTCCAAGTGACAATGCTTGGTTAAGTTAAAATTAGAATTGTTGTTTCAGGTGAGGTTTAGAAATAGATTTAATTATTAATGTTATTTCCACAATGTACTAAATAAGATTGAAAATGTGGTATCTGTTGCCTATGCGGAAATACAGTGACACTGTTTTATTTCAGATTCCATCTGCATCCCAGGGTTTGACCCTAGTCTTGGAATAATGACCGGAATCACCCCTATTAACCCTTTGATGGCCGGGATTAGCTTGGTTCCTCCACCCCCTGTGCCTGCAGAACTTCCTCTTATCAAAGAAATTATCCACTGCAAGAGCTGCACTCTCTTCCCACAGAACCCAAGTAAGAAAATGAGTAACCAGCACATGTAACAGTTTTTACAGCAGAGCTCACATACCTCATTTAACCTGCAAGAACTGTCTCATGCTATTGTCCTTAAAAAAAAAAGGCAAATTACTTTTTCCAGTGCACATAGAAGCTGTTCAAATGCTCACAATTTATGCTCTGAGCACCCTGCAAGTACATTTTTAAAAAGATGCTCTAGTAAAGGCTTGTTGTCAGAAGCGCTTGATTTGGTTCTTGTCTCACACTGAGTTTCCCGCTGAACATTACCTGCCTGTCCTTCAATTTTGTACATCGTGCTCTCACAATGCAGATATACGCCTGGCATGATGTCAGCCACCAGCTGCTCGAATGAAAGCTCTTATATCTGCTGCACCCCTATATCATTGATCTCGCTTCTGTTTGCACGAGCAGATTAATAAAACCATCTGTATGAATTTGAATTATTTTACTTCAAGTGCAACTGGAAAAAATGTAGTTCTGCTCTTCAGTTGAAACTGTATTTGCATGTGCCATATGAAAAAGAAATAAAGGGTAATTCTCAAAATAGATCCAACCACAAGGATCCATGTTGAAGACATCTTCTCGGGAATAAGATATAAAGCAATTTCATTCTTTCAGTACAAAGGGAGGCAGCCTTAAAGCTGTTGACAGTTAAGTGAGATAGACTATATTCTTTGTGAGAGGGCTTGCACAGAATGCCAATGAGCAGATAAAAGGAAATGTATACTTTGGTAGATTCCATGATTGCTGGAAGGTATCCAGGTTTGTGGGCTAAGGATTTTTAGGATGTTCCTTTTTGAGAGCTTTGTCATTTGCTTCAGATCAAAGTTTAAATTTAATCCCAGGTTTCTTTACTACAAGGCACTGATAAAAAACTGAATATCTGATTAAAATTTAAACTTGAGCAGCAAGAATGACAGGTGAGAACAGAATACACACTGTTCTTGTATTTTCTCCTGTATGATCATTTCATAATATAAAACAAAAAGAGATTCTGCTGACAAATTGTAAAATGCAGCTGGAAAACACAACAACAGAATGGTTTGCCTGCTGCTTTGTGTGCATCAAGCTACCATCATTAAAGTCTGTGATTTCTATAAAAGAATATGTATATACGAGCAGAAAGAGACAGGAGTGAAATTTTGACTTGAAGGAAAGAGAAGAAATTAGGAACGGAGAAAATATAAGAAATTTGTACTTGTATTTCTAGTCAACATTTTTAAAAATGTGTTTGTAACTGAGAATAACAGACTAAGGAATAATTTGAATGTGGATTATAGATCATGACCCTGATTCATGTGTGAAATTGGAGAAGAAAAGCTGTATGCTAACACACACATTATTTCATAAACAATAGATACAGGTCTTATAGTTGTGATGTTTCTTAAGATATAATGTATAGAAGAACATTTTTCAAAGAAAATATAAGCATGATGAAATAAAAAACTAAGAAATCATACACGAGTATCAAGACAAGTATATTGCTCTATTGGATGCAAATTAAAGTATAATGACTTTGGGTATTGATTAAATGTTTTTGCTGTCATTTTGGTTAATTGGTAATTTATGACAGATTCAAGTGTTTTTGAATGTTGAATAAGCAATAAATCACTTTTTTTTTAGTGAGGGAGTTCAATGGGCTCCCAGGTGATGAGGTTTTTGAACCTTTTGAATGTCGAATCTTGTGACAAGCAAGAGAGAAAATCACAGAAAAGAGCCAATGTGCTGCGTTTATTAAGAGATTAAAGCCTTTGTGTCATGAGTTTGTTGGAGGCCAGATTATACCACCACCAGTAGACTCACTAGTGGAGGAGCTAAGTCCTCTTAAGTCTTAAGTGGTAAATTAAGGTTTTCTGTAGACAACCATTACGGGTGTCAGAGAGGAGCAGAAGTTCAGAAAAATAAGATGTTCATGAGTATAGGAGCCCAACTGATGGAGAGGTCCAAGTGTAAAGGTCTAGACAGGACCGTGTATTCGCTACAAAATTCCCTTATTTTTCTCCAGAATTTAACCATGTCATGTCCACCGAATAAAAAGTCAGTGCACCCAATCAAGAAAAGATATCATTTTCCTGATAGTAACCTTGTGAATCGGTTGAAGCCATACAGTATGTGGTAAGTGAGCCTTGGTACATAAATTAAATATATCCTCTTTTATTCAAATTACATCTAAATCCCTGCGGAGAAAATGCCGAGAAAGCAGAATGTCCAGAGTTGAGAACATCCCTCCAGACATAAAAAAACAGCAAAGGCAACAGATTAATTAAGTTATTATTCTGATTTTCAGATCTCCCACCACCATCAACAAGGGAAAGGCCCCCAGGGTGTAAGACTGTCTTTGTCGGAGGACTCCCTGAGAATGCCAATGAGGAGATAATACGAGAAGTGTTCGACCAGTGTGGGGAAATTACTGCCATCAGGAAGAGCAAGAAGAATTTCTGCCACATTCGCTTTACTGAGGAGTTCATGGTGGATAAAGCTATCTACCTTTCGGGTATTAACTTCAGACTTTGAATTTTATTGTAAGGACTGAACTGCATCAGCTTGAAAAACACAATATATAAGGTCATATTTCTAAAGTGTCCAAGGCCTTCTTTATTGTCACCAAGGAGACAAATCTCCACAGAGAGCAAGACTTATCAAGGCTTTTATTTATAGTGCAATTTCATCCTGCTGTCTGAAAATAGTAAGAAGTCATTCTGGATTGATTTTAAGTGAATGAAACATCATCTAGATTTAGTTTTAAGTCCTATAGACCTGATTCTAAATATTCTCAATTCATATTTTATCAAGAGTAAAAGTAGAATCAAGTGTAGAAGAGTTTGGGCAGTTTCCATGAATTTAGTTGATTTCAGGTTTTCTTTCTGAATCATTTTAACTTTGATTCTATACATTTTTTTGCAGTGAAAGCAAGCACAATTTTATTAACATTTTTATATAAACTATCATCTAAATGAACCCCCAGTTCTTGGAAGCATGTCTGCTGAGCCCTAGTGTGACCCCTAGGTGTGAGTCGGTGTTAGATTTTGAACACATTTTGTTTTGGAGGGAGAGAATTTAGTGTGGAGAAACATGTCAGTGCGCAAGCTGGAAAGGAACATGTAGAGGTTCACTCCATGCTGAAATGTGAAAAGAAAGAACAGAAACAGATGGAGGAGGCCCCAGCACCAAAATCCCTGTGTGTTTTATTTGGCTCCAAGTGGGACTTGAAAATCAGTCTTCGCAAATGACCTTTTCCATAGGGTACCGCATGCGTATTGGCTCCAGCACGGACAAAAAGGATTCGGGGCGCCTGCACGTTGACTTTGCGCAGGCGAGGGACGATTTGTACGAGTGGGAGTGCAAGCAGCGGCTCCTGGCGAGGGAGGAGAGGCACCGGCGAAAGATGGAGGAGGAGAGGCTGCGACCTCCCTCCCCTCCTCCCATCATGCACTACTCGGAGCACGAGGCCAGCGTACTGGCGGACAGGCTCAAAGGTAAGAGCTGTCCTTTCTTAAAAGAGCCCACTTGTGTGCTTCTGGGCAATTTCAGATTCAACCGAATATACTGTAGCTTCCTTGTCAAAATAGAAGATGAAAATTTGTATGAATTGCAGAGCAGATACAGTTGTTTACAATAATAGGTATTCTAAGCCACGTGGACAGTAAAGTAAACAAAGAGTAATGGAATACTCTTTAGCTATTTGGTACTGTCCAATATGAGTCCAGTATGAGTTTATATGAGAGCCAAGGCTCAATATACAAGGTTCAATTGCTGGGATGTACTGTATTCCTATGAAATGTAGGAAATTACAAACTTTGGTTCCTGTTATGGGTAACATGTCAAAACACTATTTCATGAATGAGATTAAATGGTTTTAAATCTTAATCTTCGTATACATTAAATGGCCAGCATAGCTAGATGAGTAAGTCCCCACTGCAGACAGTACTGTTGTACCTTGTGGGAGGTTCTTTACCCCATTTGCTCCAGTCCACCCAGCTGTATACAGTGGATATAAAAAGTCTACACACCCTTATTGAAATTGCAGGTTTTTGCGATGTAAAGCCAGAAATCAAGATAAATCATGTCAGACATTTTTCCATCTTTAATGTGACCTTGCAACCCACAAAATTCAAAAGAAAAATGCATAGATAATTATTAGGAAAAATAATTTAAATGAAAAAACGCACCACACCCTGGTTGCATCCACTATATCCACTGTAAGTGGGAACCAGTACCGCGGGGGGGGCGTCCCTGTGATGGACTGGTGTCCCATCTAGGGGGTAGTCAAGTGCTGTCTAGTCCTTCCAATACATTGCAAACCAGCATGAGCTCTGGCCTGATGAGCTGTTTTAACTTTTATGCCTTTATGTTCAGTAGCCATTTTTTTAAAAATACAATTGATTGACATATACTGCTATAAAGGAACAAGTAAAAGTTGTTTCCATGCTGAAAAGAGAAGAAAAGAAACACAATGTTTCGACTGTGGAGCCTTCTTCTGTTGCGTCACCCCCGAAGAAGGCTCCACAGCTGAAACATTGTGTTTCTCTCCTTCTCTTTTCAGCATGGAATGAACCTTTACTTGTTCCTTTGCAACCTACGCACGCTGATGCATCTACCTACTTGATATACTGCTGTAGTATATTATTTCACATCAGATCATCACATCACATCATCAGATGATGAAATGATGAAAATAATGAATCAGTAGGCACTTAGCACATTAACAGCGGTTTTCTTGGCACATCTATGTAAGCACCATCTTCACCTGTTCCTGTGAGTGGAGCTGCGCTGGTTCAATCCAGCTGTTCTCCCCAGGCTCCTCAGCTAAACCATGTGTCATTGTAGCATCACAGATTACAGTACACACAATTCCTGCTGAATCTGAGACTTCAATGCACAATCCACGCTCTCCATATGTTGTTTGTTTTGAAGAACCGATGTGTTTAAAAATCCAAGCAGTCTTCCTTCTGATCTACAGGGATGGAAGCATCAGAGGGGGGTTTGCCGCTAAAGTCTCAGTTTTGAGTTTAAAACTTAAGCTCTTTCTCTTTGTCTTTTTAAGTTCTTTGACTTGTCTCCTTCATTAAATCTTCATATCGTATTACGGCTCTCTCAGATGTGTTAGGAAAGGCTATGCTATTATCTGTCTTTTTTCTGAATGATGTGTCAATACAGTTTGGAAAAGGCAAGTGCTTCATGGCACATTTTGTATAGATCTTCGGATCACTCAGTGTGCCGGGTGAGTCAGCTATCAGCTGTATTCCCGGATTTCAGCAAAACTTGTAATCTCAGATCCGCACATACTGTAAGAGGCATTACTGCAATTCTGTACTGTCTTCTAATATTTCACTTTCTTTTTCCATAACCACACTGAGAGAAAATATATTCATTGGTGACTTTGATAGTTTGATTAACTGGCATTCTTGACAACTGCAAATGAAAATGGCATTTTACCATAAAGCACATTATCATCTTCCTTCTACAGTCATTTCACCTCCCGATCTTTTTGTAATCAGGAATACAAACTGATTGTATTATGTATTACTAAGAAATTATTTTTTTTGTTTTACTCACCTGATTTGGGGTTTCCAATTACTGGCAGGTTCTCTGGTGCAGCTTAGGGAGATCCTTATCAGCCTAAATAAGAAACAAGGCCTAAGATAGAGCTTGTAGGATAAGCCATTGATAATATTTTAAAATAATTATTCATGAGTAATTTATAATTACAGTCATTATTAATTAGTAATTCAAAATCACAGAAAATCAGTAATCAACAATTAGTGATTTAAAGTATTTATGGATCAATTTATTAATTTAGTCATTACTTATTTAGGCATTACAATTTACTGTTCCAGTAAAATGTCATCAAAGTAGCTCCACGTATTTCTCCAATGTGATCCTTTCTCATAAATCAAGATATTAAATAATAAATAAAGATATTATTACTCCAGATTACTTGCAATTAAGTATGTAATATATTTTTATCAAAGTATATTCTGCTCTTAAAAATCTTATTTGCCAAAGGCAATTTGTTCTACTCTTTTTAGGTCACATAAAAGAATTAGTATTTGTAGCATCTCAATACAAAAATAGGAAGTTTCAAAAGATCTGGGAATTGTTCTGCATTTCTGCAATTGTTGGAAGCAAAATCTTAATATTAAAATGGTTTCCGACATAAGCATTTATACTTCTGATATCTGAATTTCTGAAAGCTATATTATTATTTATTATTTAGGTTTTTATTTCTTAAGACTCTAAATTGGATCAACACTCAAACAGGCTTTGCAGAAACAGGCCTGGGGTGAATTCCTTTTAAATCTCGTCATCTCAGGGGAGACCAAGTGCGTTTATAAAATGTGAGCTTGACTCTGCAGCCTGTTCGTCATCTGCAATCTGACTACCACAGCCAAATTATTTTCATTTTGTTTTTGCAGTACTGTACATCCTGACTGGAGAGTTTTCCCCTGTGCTAATTGAGCCCAAAGGGCACCACAGAGAAGCTTGGAGATATAACAGAATCAGCAGACATTGAGATGAATTAAAAATTGACATTAGACAGACAGTCCTTTGTGCGTTTTCAAAACCGTTGTGTTACAAAACCTGCAATTGCAAATGAGGAGGAACAGAAATGAAAATGTGAACAGATATACAAACACTGGTTTTCTGTAAAAAACAACTAGTCAAAAGCAAACCTAATTTGCACTGCAATATGATGTAAGTCTAAAATGCAGGACAGTCACAGGATAGGAAAATGTGTCAATAGGATGCTTGATGTTCCTATTTCCATGAAACTAATGTTTTCTCTTCTTCATTGTTTGTAATGGGATAAAAATATTGTGTGTGGGCAAAAGGTTTTACTGTGGCTGAAAATTTCCTAGACTCTCAAGTCCTCTACTTTCCCTGGATCGCATTTACAGTACCATCTTGCTTTTTAATCACATTTATTCAAATGATTTATTGGCTAATGCCTTTTATTTCCATTTTACAAGCAGCAAGTAAATAAAATCAATCATGCTCATGACTGAATTTGGAAATTCTTAGAAAATGAATGATTGTACTAACTGTAAATGACTGTAAACCCTCCGTATTTAAACTAATTATGTAGCTTGTAAAATCATGCAGCAGATGGTGTTGGAATTGGGTTCACTAGAAAGGATGGTGATACTTGCTCTGATTTTGAATGAGGATGTTGTAGCTTCATTGCACAATTGAGGCACATTCCATGTTTTAAATTCCCTCTCCACTATGACACATTCAGTCGCATTTTGCTTGATTATTATTTCTGCTATCATCCAGTTATTTCTGCTGTTGCTAAATGTCATTCCTATGCAAATGTGTCATAAAAATGATTTTCTTCATCAGTCATAAAGTCTGAGTATTGCTGTAAGAAGACCTTTGTTTTCAGTGACCCAACGGCTTCTTACTGTATGTACCCTTATTTTAGAGTTTTTCTATTATTAGATGCATTATGTCCTTCATATTCTGTGTTCGCTATTAACTATGATGCTTGTATCAGCACTGCATGATATTGCTTAATGTTATTTTATTCAGGGGTTTGAATACAGAGCTGTGTCAGAATGTGAGCTAGAAAGGAAAAAGTAGAGTTGACAAGTGGTAATGGGAGAATAAAACGTTAATTTCATGCTGAAAAGGAAAGACAGAGAGTAGCACTTACAAAAATAGCCTATACATTTTACAGTACATAAAAATGTCTATATACCTCTTTAGGTTATTTTTGTAAAGGTAAAAAGGTTTGCTTTTTTGCTTGTCATTAACTGATGTGAACATAATCCAGTACATGAGTAACTATGGTATTAATCTTGGTAATATCTATATAGGCTCTTTTGTCATTACAGGACTTCATGATGAGTACATTTCTTTCATTTAAAAGCTACTCTTTCAAAGAACTCCTGAAAATAGCTGGAATGACTTAGGCTGGATTTATTTTGTAACTGAAAGCAATAGAAATAAATATCAAATGTGCTCCTAATGTACATGTGACTTTATGTTGCATAAAACACTAATGTTGTGGGAAAAACACTGTAAATAAAATGTTTTTGAAAAGCCTTACAGCAGTATTTCCAAAAGATATGCCCGAAAACAAACTAATAAACAAGTGGCTTTATGGTTTGTCTAAATTCAATGCATTAGTTACTAAAGCACTGCAAATAATGTCTCAACAGCAGATTTCAATTATTAAAATTTGACTAATCCCATTGGATGGAGAAAAAAATGAAGTAATTAGTGCACAGATTGTGTGGGGATTCTGAAATACATGGATAATTTAGATTGACTAGGAAGGCAATTGTATTGTCTCTGCTTTGTTTCAAGCCTTGAAATTGCAAATAACATCCAGTCACTATTTGAGAGGAGACTTTGATCAGAGCAGGTGGAGCCAGTAAACCAGTGAAAAAGTGTGACGTTACTATTGGCTGGGAGAGAGGGAGCTGAGGAATCATGGGACCAGCTGCAAATAATCAATCCACTTAAATGTAAACAATAGATTCTGTTTCACATTTGTATAGAAAAAAAATGTTGAGGGTGGATTAGTCAATAAAAGATGTTATGTATTTAATTGAACCTAATAGTTTGTTTAGCTCTTATTCATTCAAGGATGAAAACAGGCCCTGAATGAAGTATAAATATATATACTAGTATAAAACTTTCTGTTAGTGGAATGCTGTTTTAACCATTTGTGGCCTGTTGGGACTTGAAAGTAGAACAAGTCTATGAGCTTTGAATTTGGGCTTTTGACTTGGCAGGACTGGTAATTAATTTGAAAAGACACAAGACCGTGTCACTTGTGTGCCACTAAAAAAAATGAATCTCACCAATGTTTAAGGTTAACACTGTGAGTTTTCTTTTGCTTGAATGAACAAAAGAACTGCTTTTTAAAGTTACCACACATAAATAATGTTTTTTTTTCTTTGAACTTTTGAATCGTTGTTTGTAGCTCAGTGATGGTTCTGAATGGTTGAAATAAAAAACTGATAATTTTATGTACAGTGTATATAATAAACTGACATGCACACATTGTATAAAACAATCATTTGAAAACCTAAAAGCATTTGAAAAATATTTAAAAAGGTACAGAGGGACCTGTTGGGACTCAAACTACCTGAAAATGTACAGAAAAGGAAATGCTTTGGAGAATTTTCCTTCAAAGGGAAGCATTCCTACAATATACAGTACAATATAAGCACTTCTTACTTTTTTACACAAAATCAACAATTCAGATCATGGACTGGAAGACTTGAACATCTGTAGCGATCCACATTTAAAACTGTTTTCTCTGACCGTTTAATCAAATTAAATGCTTTGAGTCAATTTAATCTTAAAACATTGCATACTGCTTTAATTATTATGTGAATGAAATGATACCATCCTGGTAATTATGTTGTAGTGCACTAAAAACCAAGCAGCAAAAAACAAAACAGCCATGTTAGTTTTCTTCAACACAGTATCTTCTACAAAGCAGCAGTGTTTTAGCTTTCAATTCAGTCCAATTCAGATCATGGACTGGAAGACTTGAACATCTGTAGCGATCCACATTTAAAACTGTTTTCTCTGACCGTTTAATCAAATTAAATGCTTTGAGTCAATTTAATCTTAAAACATTGCATACTGCTTTAATTATTATGTGAATGAAATGATACCATCCTGGTAATTATGTTGTAGTGCACTAAAAACCAAGCAGCAAAAAACAAAACAGCCATGTTAGTTTTCTTCAACACAGTATCTTCTACAAAGCAGCAGTGTTTTAGCTTTTGTTATCACACTATTTTACACCATTAGAGCCATTTAGGTTGTAAGAAATAATAGTATCAGTTCAGCACGCCTGCTGAAGATTAGGTCATTGGAAAAAGTGTCACTTCAAACAGAAGAGAGCCCACTGAGTACCAATACCATGGCCTGGGCATGCATGACCACCCCTGGACCTGGCTCTCCAGTCTTTATTGATGTACCTGATGATGGCAGCAGATTGAATTCAGAAGTGTATTGAAACACTTGTCTGCCCATGTCCAGTAAAAGGCTCCCAAACTCTGATGGGCAGCAATTTGCCCTGCAGCGAATTATCTTAGCGCACCAACTGCTCTGTGAAGCATGGTGGAAGTAGTGTTTTGCTTGGGCATGCATGGCTGCCTCTGGAAATGGTTCACTGGTCTTTATTGATGATGTAACTGATGAAGGCTGAAGAATGGATGCTAAGGTTGGAGAAACATCTTGTTGCTTCCATTCTTATAGGTCAGAGCTTTGCCATGTTAATGACCCACAACCAAGGAGTGAATCAGGAGAAAATTGTGCAAAACCTTAGACCACATCAATCCAACCGAGCATGTATTTTATATGCTAAAAGAAAAAGTCAAGTTGGAAGCCCCCAATATTAGACAGGCGTGGCAATGTATCACAAATTGTTACTCAGAGAGTTTTGGGGGTTAAGTGTGTTGCTGACTTCATTCAGTTACTGCTTCAATGGGATATACAGCTTTTACAATCTGTCCCAATACATATATTTACTTGAAATTAGTGTGTCAGAAACACGTATGTTTTTGTTCCAATATAATCAATTGTATGCAGGAAAGTACACAAACATAAAACTGATATATCATTCATCTTAATCTCATGACTACAAATACCAATTGCTTGACTGTAAAGCAAAAGTAACAGTTTTAAAACTTGAAAAGTATAGCTAATAGCATGGTAGGGAGACTTAGAATTGAATATTGATTGAGGTAAAGGCTGGGGAGCAGATATACGTTTTATCGATTTAAGAGTTTGATCATGAGCCTCAGCGAGCAGAATGCTACTTCATGTATCCTGCTAAGTACCTTTTTCTCTGAAGGTCATCAGATTTTCAGGAAATCATTCTTGAAAGGTATGTTTTTGTCCCGTTGTTTTTTTTAACCTTCATCCTTGGGCAGGTCAATGCAGTCTAATTGGTGTAACTAAGTTAAAGTATAATCTTGGGCTGGCAGCCATCTTGGTCTCCTTGATGCTCTTTTTTCTGGCTGGGTCAAACAAGCAAAGTCAAGGACAGATTGCGCATGAAACAGCGAAATGATCCTAGTTGATGGTCCGAAAAGACCCCTTCCTCTTGTTTGGATAAGGAATAAAATATTTTGTTTCAATTATTATTGATGTTGTAATTTTAACATTTTTATCTTTTTGTCTTTTTATTTATGACTGATGCAAAACCCAGTATTTAACATCTTTTGGTTTTAGTTTAAATTTCTTGAGCTTGGTTTTAGCCTTTTGACACCACCCTTTCTCGCTATATACAGTATCTGTAACCTCTGCCGAATCATGTTTATTATGTATTGCACTGCAAAAAATAAAGTGCATCTTTTGCAGTAGCGGCCTGTGTGCAAATATGAAAAATCACTTTTAAATCCTGCCGCTGGAAGATGTGCAGTAGGCAGTGTCAAGGAATAAATTCTAACAATAGAGAAACAAAGAGTATTGGTATGTGGGCACAAATAAAAAGGTCTCTTTGCCTTTCGTCTTTAGATGGCGTGACAATGAGAGTGCTCGTTTCATTACACCACAGCCCGTGACGGTTCTCATCTTGGCTCTTTCAGATGACAGTAAATTTACAGAGGCCATCACTGTGCTGCTCACTTGGATCGATCGAGGAGAGGTGAACCGCCGGTCGGCCAATCACTTCTACTCCATGATTCAGTCAGCTAACAGCCATGTTCGGAGGCTGATGAGTGAAAAGGCGCTGCACGAGGAAGAATTGGAACTGGCCAAGGAGCAGTTCAGAAATGCCCTCTTGTGCATCCTGACTCAATGTAAGTGTGTACATTGTCATGCAATTTTGCCTGTGGAATAGGGCGTCATTACTGGGCCAATTCTCTTATCAGACAGCGATGTGTATTATGTCTTTCATAAAGTTGTGTGAAAACATACCATTCCACATATCTGGGAAATAAAGACCACAACAGCCCAACAATTTAAAATGTGTACTGTAACTGCACCCGTACTAATTCTTTCAAGGTTGCAGTGCATTTAGCCATTCTCCATTACACCGGATCATTATCATCTACTGTATACTGTATGGAGTGATTCTTTACTGTATTTTGCTGTAAGTCTGTGTATTTAACACATGCCATTCTCCAAATCCTCCTGCTCCCCCTGCTGTCTGGCTGACACCAGAAGAGGAAAATTGGAATCCAACTTTTAAGAAGAAAAAAAAAGCTATATCTACTCACCCATTTAGCCTCACATCTGTTCAGTTAATATGCACGCCACCCAGATTTTGTTCTTAAACCATGCTCAGATTTCAGTAATTTTACTGGAAATTTAAATAATGAGGGCTATCCCATTTACAATGACTACAGGGTTCATACTCAAGATCACTTCCCTTAGGATGTTAGTATACTGAAAACATGCAGTACAGTAATAGACAGTAGTCAGAACCGAGAGAGAGACACCGTCAGGGTAAGTAACAATGAGAGCTCTTTTGGCCCAGTTAACATCGACCCTCACAGGTAGGCAAAGACTTTATTCATTTTCATTCCGTAGCATGTTTTTTATCTGCTTACTTTTCTACAAAGCACAAATCAAAGCATTTGCAGAGTTAACTCCTGGGAAAATGTTCTGTCTCATGAGAGATGATAGGTTGTATTTTTGACTATAAAAACATCAGGGCTACCTTTTGACAAGAATCTGAAACTTGTATGCACACAGCGTCTTGCCAAAGTTTTCATCCCCTTCCAATGATATCCCATTTTGTCTCACCCACTTCTCAATAACAGACTTAATATACCCTTCTCCTCAGCTGCCTTTCTACAAGTTTATCCCTGAGTTGTTTTGAAAGCTCCTTGCTCTTGCTCTTTGTAATTGAATCAGTTCTTGGAAGTTCTCTACCAGACTAAAGGACTCTGCGTAAGGTACATGTTTGCTGAAATAATGTTAATCGCTACAATAAGTTAACTGTGACTTGTCAAAGTAATTTTGTGCTCCTGTACTACTTTAGGGTTGCTGTAGCAAAGGGGGTGAATAAGAAGCATACAGTATTTTAGATTTAGTTTTTTTTCTTTATAGTTTTTTTTATCAACATTTGACTTTATTCCCCCTTAAAAGTGTTTGTTTTGAGAAATTTTTGTTTTTGAAAAAGTGTGTATGCTTTATTTGTGATTCAACTAAATGGGACAATGGAAGAAGGTGAATGCTTTTGCAAAACACTGTATGTTTTAAATTTAAATCAAATTGCCTCTTTTCTATCCAAGGAAGGAGTTCATTGCCTACCATAATATCTACAGTTACATAGTATAGCAATTCATAGATTCTGTCACTCTCTTGTTTGGCGCTTCTTTATCTAGCTGCCAACCACATAGCATATCTGACCATTTATTAGATAAGATTTTCAACACAATTCGATATGTTTAAGTCCAGCAGCCAGTCCAGACAGAGATTTGTCTCCAAGGAAACATTTTAACACACAATTGGTGGGTATTCATAAAGGCTAGCTTACTATACAAAATGTTACTTTCTGTTGAATCGCATTAAACAAACTTTTGTCTATCCCCTTTCTCCACTGAAAGAGTGCCTGCATGTGAAATACGTTTATTAAATCAGCTGCCACTCATTGTACACTGTTGCATTTTTCAGTCCTGAAGGAACTATATCTGCGGTAAATAAATGTAAGTACTGTACAACAGAGACACGCTCAAAGGAGGCTTAATGATGGTGTGCTCTCTATAAGGAGAACTTTCATTGAGCTTTTGCTGTCTCTGTTTTACTTGCTGGTAGTACTAAGCACAACATAAATGGCTTGTCTTGTTTGACTTCCTTATTCACCAAAGTTGAGCAGATTGTGGCCGTTTTCACCGCTGCTACCAGGCAAAAGGCATGGGACCATTTCTCAAAAGCTCAGCGCAAGAACATAGAAATTTGGCGAAAGCAGTGCGAGGTTGGTACTTTTATTCACTTCTTGTAATGA
Organism: Atractosteus spatula; assembly: GCF_055471065.1. Classification (NCBI taxonomy): domain Eukaryota; kingdom Metazoa; phylum Chordata; class Actinopteri; order Semionotiformes; family Lepisosteidae; genus Atractosteus; species Atractosteus spatula. The sequence continues at coordinate 18,354,673 of NC_142709.1, read as the reverse complement.
TGATGCCAGTCAGAAGCAGACTCTGCTGATGATAATACCACAAAGTACCTCTGAAAATGATTAATGTAGCCGATAGCTCTGTTGCCAGACCTGCTCTCACAGACGAGGATTTAAGTGGTACTAATTTTCTCATTTTTATGAAACGTATTCAAACCCTTTCCTGCCAAGCTCCTCTCAAAACAAGAGGTTCCCTATATAGATCTGTTATTGTGACAAACACCAGGGTTGCTACCATGGCGACAGCAGATTCCAGGGTTAAGATGATAGCTATCATTGATGAGTTTAAATTAATAATTCATCCATTAACAATCTGTATTTGAAGGAATAATTGGAAAACATGCCTAATATTGTAATTCATCCTTAGAAATTGAAAACTGCCGTGCAGGCAGTGGTGAAGGACACAGATTCTTTAGCTCCAAAATACAAGATGCATGCAGGAAAATATCTGTAGATTTAGTAAAATTACAAAATACTTAAAATGCACATACTGTACTTCATAACTGAATATTTGCCTATATGCAAATATGCCTACACACACATATATAATTTTCGACCAAAACAACATCATATGAAAGTTAATTTTAACATTTCCACATGGTGTTATAAATTTGTAGTACATTGGCCTAGCCCACAAGAGTTGGACATCGACATCCTCAAGTTACGGCTGTTGAACAAAAACCTTTCTATAAAGATCGGAATGACAGCTGTTTGCAGGTGTTTTGAATCGGTTATGTGTAAGCTGTGATGGCTGAGACAGGGCTACCAAGGGATGCAGTGTAATTCCGTTAGCCATTAAGGGCTGCCTGAAAGAGGAACAACTGCCCTTTAACACTATAATGATGAATAGGCATCCAGTGGAAGCCTTCTCGGTGCAAATGAGTCAGGGCAGTCTCACTTCAAGGATCATTATTTCTCCTTTTTGTACTTTCCTCAGCGCACAAGGCAAAATCTAGCTCTTTTAACTCAGGCTTACAAAAGAACAAAACAGTTTGCAACATTCTGGAAACTGACAGAACTCAAGAGTTACATCTGTCACACACCTTTGTTTGTGAAAGTCAAGTCTATAAAGGGAAGCACACCATTTCAATATCCAAATACAAATGGAGGTAAGGCACTGTTGTAGATCAATGGCTTTTTATTGCAAGGTAAAAATGCTGCTGAACATTGCTGTGATACCCTGTGTTATACAATACTGCAAAACAAGAAATGTTTGCTGCAAGCCATTTCCCAGGCTGTATTGGACTGATTGAGTGATTTCTTCCTGAATGACCTGAGATCCTATTCTTAATGGTTTTATGTATTCATGCACTGTAATTAATTGCAAAACATTGGTTAAAAACATATTTGTACACTTTGTCTTTTGGAAAATTAAAACTAATCCTAGAAATGGTGGTTAACATGAGATATGTGCACAGCATTCTCTGATTTGGAATTAAAATATGAGCAAGACCAGACATAAAAAGAAGAGTAATGAAGCTTACATTATGTACAAGAGCTCCTATAATACCATGTGGATTTCTGATGAATACCATGCATTTTTTTAAAAGCAAAAATATTTAACCAAGGCTATGAGATTTCACTTAATCTACCATTTTGGCAGTTGTTTAATACTATGTTCACTATGAAAATAAATAAATGTATAAAAGCCTAAAAATATGATTGTTTTGCATTATTAAAAAAACACAGTCAGCATGTTCAGAGCAGTGAGAGTCTTCTCCTTCCCCAAGGTTTTGTCGATTTCTCAATCCAGGACTGAATCCAGCACACACGCCAAAGCATCAAACCCTGACGTACTGTATTTTTGCCAATCCTTTTGATTTTTTGTTCTGCTTGGCAATTTGTAATCAATCAAGGCCTGCGTTTATTTGAAGCCATTTCAGATTCACATTGCACTGGCACTGTGGCTAAGCATTCAGCGGTTCTGCCTTTTTTTTGCCATTTTGGTGACCCAGGAGCTCCGGAACGCTCACAATGATGAGCTCATGGGGATACGGAGGGAGGAAGAAATGGAGATGTCTGATGACGACTCAGAGGAAAACTCCAGTAAGAAAATGCGGGGAGATGACTCAGGTACGCTCCCTCCACACAGAAACAGAGATCATTCCTAACTAGAATGAAGTGAACTAAGCGGTCGGAGTAGGGAGTTACAAAGGAAAAAGCAGAGGTAAATTTCGGGTTAAATGTAAAAAAAAATATATAACAACAATTGGGCTGTGGAGCCTTCTTCGGGTGTGTACAGGGAACAATGGTTAAAAAAACATTCAGACCTGACAATAATTGAACAGTTGCAATATTTTTATGGCTACATAAATGTGTGAATAGTGTATCTGCCACTCGTTAATTTTAAATATTGACTAAAAAGGCATCATATTGTTGGTTTGTCTTGGTTTAAACTACTTCAGCCTTTGAATCCCTGAACCATTTTAGGTGAAACCCATCTCTTCCAGCAGTGATCAAGGTTTGCAGCCTTTAATCAATGAAACTGGTTTTTGAGAGAGCTAGCTGATTTCCATGTTTCCAGTTAATGCCTCAGTCTGGAGTTTACAGAATGTGTATTCATTCTATTCCATTTTATATAAGTGCATAATTTATTCTTCTGTACAAATGAGAGTGGTTGTTGAGCAAACTCCTTCTGTAAATACAAATATATTTTCATTGTCAAGATGGACAAAGGAGTTCAGACGTCCCTAAAGTATTCAGTACTTCTTTATTAAATAGTTTGTTCTGTATCTGAATCTCCTTTTATATCAAATTCTGAGTATTTTATTCACATTCTGAGTCTGAAACTGCAGCAAATGTTACTACTGCTACTGACATTTATATGTGATTTGTGGGGCTGTAGTCAGAGATAAACACGGTTTTACTGTTGACCGCTAGCGCAGGTTTGAAATGGCATTCCCTTCAGCAATTATTTGACTAATTTGCGAACTACTCATTTAACTCATTTATCCAAAAATTTAATTCTGTTATGAAATGATTGGCACTGCAGTTTGAAAAATTGCTTTAATTTAGTTCACATTGGAGAAATCCATTTGGAAGAAGCATATAACATCCCTGGCTTCAGCCAAACATGATTATAAAAACAAATTTGTGCATATTTGTCACATAGACGCTTGCCTATAAACGATATTCGCTGTCCTGGAGGCATTCCTTAATGTTTAACCCAACAATATTTCAAACCAATATCATACGTGACAAAAATGGATTTCATTGCAAAAAAAGGATTCAAGACATCTAGCAGGAATATTAGTCAAATGAGATGTAGTGCTATATTAGAGCATCTATGGCAACCGAACATTTTCAGAAAACCGAGAAATCAATTATGAGAGCTACAATTTATTTTAGTGCCTGTGAAATGACAGCTATGCTGCCTGGTTTTGACAGTTATGCTTAAAATATGTTTTCTGGATCTGGATATAGAGAGGAGAAAACAAAGCAAGCAGCCATCTCTTTAATTGGGGATGAAGTCTCTTCCAATGAAACAGTAAATATTTTTTTTTTCCCCAGGCTTACTTTCAGACTACCGGATTACTAACAGTAATCTTCTGTTAACAATGAAATGCAGCACAACTATAGTCAATTGTTTTGTATTTGTTTTTGTTCTGAAAACGCTGGCTCGATGAGTTTGTGGTCTTAGTTTGCTTTAAATAAAAAGCATTTTTATCTTCTCAGCATTCTCAACAATTAATATTTAACAAGCGATACCAAAGACCAATAACTAGGTGAAAAATATATAGTGTAAAACTGTTTTTTTAGCCTAATTTAGTCTGACATTTATTCAAATGTGGGTGGTGATGAAATTGCAGCAGTAAAATTAATTTTGTGTTCCTACTGTTGTAACAGAAAGAATAAGGTTCTGGATCCCGAGATGAAGTTAAACAGATGAGTTTATTGCATGCAAGGAACAATAAAGCCGAAGTCTTTTTTCCCGCAAGAAACATCAAAACCGAAATATTGTTCAAAGTGCTGGTACAAACTTTAGGTTTATATATCCTTTCCTTGCCGCTTCTGACGTCACTTGTTATTATGGTAAAGGGGGGAGGTCACGTGTTTGGCCAAATGGTCAGGGAATAAGTCCCCAGGGGGTTCCCTAGCTCTCCTAGCTTGCATCTGGAATCCTTATCAGTTCTCCCTTTCCTGCCATAAACTCTTGTTGCTTAGAAGTCTAATCTTCAGGCAGAAAGGCCTTAATTTAACCCCCATCTTTACTTTTACTTCACTACGTTAGGCAATACAGCAAGGAATCTAGAAAAGTAAAATATCAGGCTGCTGAAAAAAAGTCCTCATACTGGCCACAGTAGAGAACAATACTCAATGGATGAAAAGAAGGACCTGGGATGTTGCTCTGTAATTAAATGTGAGTTAACACAGTTTTACCTGAAACTGGCTTTTCATCCAAGGGGAGAGCAGTTGTCTTCCCTGTGTGCTCCAGGCTAAGTCCCTACTTTCTCTGAGTGGTATCAGGATGAGTGGTGTGTTGATAATGGATGGAATGATCAACACCATTTTAATTCAATTGATTACGTGCATGTGGAAGGTAAGGGCGTGAATTTCTACTTAGTGCCTTGTAGTGCAAAGTGTCCAATTATGGAGGGAGCGTGTCCTGGTGGTTTGTATTGCTGACTGAAGATGTAGGGTTCAATGCTCAATTGTTGTGATCAATGGTGACCTCAGGTGTCTGTGTGAAGCCTGAATGTTGTCTTCGGGTTCTCATGGGCATTTGCTGGGTGCTCCAGTGTTCACCTCCTCCACCACCATCCCAACCATTGTTCCTTGTACTTTGAGGACTGTCTCAAGTTTTCCATGACCTTCACCAGGAGATACGCTTGACTTCTGCAGGATGGAAGTGGATTCAAATTGGACTGTTCTGTTACTTTATCTGTCATTTTACTGGACTCCACATGGAAATGTCTGTGAGTGTGGAAAAAGTAACGTCCTAATCACAAAATTCAGTTCCTGGCAAATGGTCTGTTATCTGATTTTTAAAAAACAAATTAATGTCCAAAAACCTCTTTGGGTGATCAATTCTCCTCTGTATTCAAGAGAAGGTTCATCGTCATCTATTATCGTTAGTCTGTAGCATTTAGACTCACCCAATTGTATTGAAAATGTGTGGGATGTGGGTTTAGATTTGATGTTTATAGTTGTGGGTTGAAGTATAGTGGAATGTACAAAAAATGGCATGTTGAGGGCATTGGAATGTACCAAAAATGGGAGGGGGGTGAAACATAAACAGTGGGCAAAAGAGTGTTCACTATTGGCAGATTTCTAATTATTGAGGCCTTTTTTTCCTGAACTTGAATGATAAACACTGTTTATTATCGCTGTTATTTAAACATTTCAATTGAATTGCTGAGGTAGGAGCTCAAAACACATGAGGGACTGTAGTTTGGGGGGAGGGACTGTAGTGCTGACAAGACCTGCTCACTTTCCTCTCACTATGCCCAGCCCTGGCTGCCCAGGCCTGTGCTCTGAAGGAAGAGAATGACAGCCTGCGCTGGCAGCTGGACGCCTACAGGAACGAGGTGGAGCTGCTGAAGCAGGAGCAGGGGAAGCTGTACAGGACCGAAGAGGACCGCACCAGAGAGCAGCAGCTGCAGTTCCTGCAGCAGACGGTGCAGAGCATGCAGCAGGTATAGGGCTGTGTCCTCCCTAAACCCCTGTTCACACTCTTCTGCAGCAGACAGTGCATAGACAGTGCAGGTACAGGGCTGTGTCCTCCCTACACCCTCATTCACTCACTCTTCTGCAGCAGACAGTGCAGGTACAGGGCTGTGTCCTCCCTACACCCTTGTTCACTCACTCTCCTGCAGCAGACAGTGCAGAGACGGGTGTGTCCTCCCTACACCCCTGTTCACTCACTCTTCTGCAGCAGACAGTGCACAGACAGTGCAGGTACAATGCTGTGTCCTTCCTACACCCTCGTTCACTCCCTCTCCTGCAGCAGACAGTGCAGAGACAGGGCTGTGTCCTCGATACACCCTCATTCACTCACTCTCCAGCAGGTACTGCAGCAGACAGTGCAGAGACAGTGCAGAGACAGGGGTGTGTCCTCGCTACACCCTCGTTCACTCACTCTCCAGCAGCGGACAGTGCAGAGACAGGGGTGTGTCCTCACTACACCCTCGTTCATTCACTCTCCTGCAGCAGACAGTGCAGAGACAGTGCAGAGACAGTGCAGAGACAGGGCTGTGTCCTCACTACACCTTCGTTCACTAACTCTCCAGCAGCGGACAGTGCAGAGACAGGGGTGTGTCCTCGATACACCCCCGTTCACTCACTGTCCTGCAGCAGACAGTGCAGAGACAGGGCTGTGTCCTCCCTACACCCTCGTTCACTCCCTCTCCTGCAGCAAACAGTGCAGAGACAGGGCTGTGTCCTCGCTACACCCTCGTTCACTAACTCTCCAGCAGCGGACAGTGCAGAGACAGGGGTGTGTCCTCGCTACACCCTTGTTCACTAACTCTCCAGCAGCGGACAGTGCAGAGACAGGGTTGTGTCCTCCCTACACCCTTGTTCACTCACTCTTCTGCAGCAGACAGTGCAGAGACAGGGCTGTGTCCTCGATACACCCTCATTCACTCACTCTCCAGCAGGTACTGCAGCAGACAGTGCAGAGACAGTGCAGAGACAGGGGTGTGTCCTCGCTACACCCTCGTTCACTCCCTCTCCTGCAGCAGACAGTGGAGAGACAGGGCTGTGTCCTCGCTACACCCTCGTTCACTAACTCTCCAGCAGCGGACAGTGCAGAGACAGGGGTGTGTCCTCGCTACACCCTTGTTCACTAACTCTCCAGCAGCGGACAGTGCAGAGACAGGGCTGTGTCCTCCCTACACCCCCGTTCACTCACTCTTCTGCAGCAGACAGTGCAGAGACAGGGCTGTGTCCTCCCTACACCCTCGTTCACTCCCTCTCCTGCAGCAGACAGTGCAGAGACAGGGCTGTGTCCTCGCTACACCCTCGTTCACTAACTCTCCAGCAGCGGACAGTGCAGAGACAGGGGTGTGTCCTCGCTACACCCTTGTTCACTAACTCTCCAGCAGCGGACAGTGCAGAGACAGGGCTGTGTCCTCCCTACACCCCCGTTCACTCACTCTCCTGCAGCAGACAGTGCAGAGACAGGGCTGTGTCCTCGCTACACCCCCGTTCACTCACTCTCCAGCAGCGGACAGTGCAGAAACAGGGGTGTGTCCTCGATACACCACCGTTCACTCGCTCTTCTGCAGCGGACAGTGCAGAGACAGGGCTGTGTCCTCGCTACACCCTTGTTCACTAACTCTCCAGCAGCGGACAGTGCAGAGACAGGGCTGTGTCCTCGCTACACCCCCGTTCACTCACTCTCCAGCAGCGGACAGTGCAGAGACAGGGCTGTGTCCTCGCTACACCCCCGTTCACTCACTCTCCTGCAGCAGACAGTGCAGAGACAGGGCTGTGTCCTCGCTACACCCCCGTTCACTCACTCTCCTGCAGCAGACAGTGCAGAGACAGGGCTGTGTCCTCGATACACCCTCGTTCACTCACTCTTCTGCAGCAGACAGTGCAGAGACAGGGCTGTGTCCTCCCTACACCCCCGTTCACTCACTCTTCTGCAGCAGACAGTGCAGAGACAGGGCTGTGTCCTCGATACACCCTCGTTCACTAACTCTCCAGCAGCGGACAGTGCAGAGACAGGGGTGTGTCCTCGCTACACCCTTGTTCACTAACTCTCCAGCAGCGGACAGTGCAGAGACAGGGCTGTGTCCTCCCTACACCCCCGTTAACTCACTCTTCTGCAGCAGACAGTGCAGAGACAGGGGTGTGTCCTCGCTACACCCTTGTTCACTAACTCTCCAGCAGCGGACAGTGCAGAGACAGGGCTGTGTCCTCCCTACACCCCCGTTCACTCACTCTTCTGCAGCAGACAGTGCAGAGACAGGGCTGTGTCCTCCCTACACCCTCGTTCACTCCCTCTCCTGCAGCAGACAGTGCAGAGACAGGGCTGTGTCCTCGCTACACCCTCGTTCACTAACTCTCCAGCAGCGGACAGTGCAGAGACAGGGGTGTGTCCTCGCTACACCCTTGTTCACTAACTCTCCAGCAGCGGACAGTGCAGAGACAGGGCTGTGTCCTCCCTACACCCCCGTTCACTCACTCTCCTGCAGCAGACAGTGCAGAGACAGGGCTGTGTCCTCGCTACACCCTCGTTCACTCCCTCTCCTGCAGCAGACAGTGCAGAGACAGGGCTGTGTCCTCGATACACCCCCGTTCACTCACTCTCCTGCAGCAGACAGTGCAGAGACAGGGCTGTGTCCTCCCTACACCCCCGTTCACTCCCTCTCCTGCAGCAGACAGTGCAGAGACAGGGCTGTGTCCTCCCTACACCCTCGTTCACTCCCTCTCCTGCAGCAGACAGTGCAGAGACAGGGCTGTGTCCTCGCTACACCACCGTTCACTCCCTCTCCTGCAGCAAACAGTGCAGAGACAGGGCTGTGTCCTCGCTACACCCTCGTTCACTCACTCTCCTGCAGCAGACAGTGCAGAGACAGGGCTGTGTCCTCCCTACACCCTCGTTCACTCCCTCTCCTGCAGCAAACAGTGCAGAGACAGGGGTGTGTCCTCGCTACACCCTTGTTCACTAACTCTCCAGCAGCGGACAGTGCAGAGACAGGGCTGTGTCCTCGCTACACCCCCGTTCACTCACTCTCCAGCAGCGGACAGTGCAGAAACAGGGGTGTGTCCTCGATACACCACCGTTCACTCGCTCTCCTGCAGCGGACAGTGCAGAGACAGGGCTGTGTCCTCGCTACACCCCCGTTCACTCACTCTCCAGCAGCAGACAGTGCAGAGACAGGGCTGTGTCCTCGCTACACCCCCGTTCACTCACTCTCCTGCAGCAGACAGTGCAGAGACAGGGCTGTGTCCTCGCTACACCCCCGTTCACTCACTCTCCTGCAGCAGACAGTGCAGAGACAGGGCTGTGTCCTCGATACACCCTCGTTCACTCACTCTTCTGCAGCAGACAGTGCAGAGACAGGGCTGTGTCCTCCCTACACCCCCGTTCACTCACTCTTCTGCAGCAGACAGTGCAGAGACAGGGCTGTGTCCTCGATACACCCTCGTTCACTAACTCTCCAGCAGCGGACAGTGCAGAGACAGGGGTGTGTCCTCGCTACACCCTTGTTCACTAACTCTCCAGCAGCGGACAGTGCAGAGACAGGGCTGTGTCCTCCCTACACCCCCGTTAACTCACTCTTCTGCAGCAGACAGTGCAGAGACAGGGCTGTGTCCTCGATACACCCTTGTTCACTCACTCTTCTGCAGCAGACAGTGCAGAGACAGGGCTATGTCCTCGATACACCCTCGTTCACTTCCTCTCCTGCAGCAAACAGTGCAGAGACAGGGCTATGTCCTCGATACACCCCCGTTCACTCAGTCTCCTCCTGCAGCAGCTGAGAAGGGTAGTTGCTGTCTCCCCGCGGCCAGTTTAGGGATCCATCCTCTAAATCAGAGAGGAGCCCATCAATAAAATAATGCACACATGGAACATAGAGCCTTGAAAAGTTGTTTTACATAATGAATATTAAATGCATTTTTTAGCATTGGCCAAGTCCCACATTTCTAATTCATGCTAATAGCTTCTTGGGCCATAATTATTTTTACCATTATTTAGTTTAGGCATTCTTCGAGGCACATAAACAAAAATTGTTAATGCTAGTCACTCTCGCAGCAATATCATTTTATTTGCATATTGCTCACTCTGTCAACACTGTCAACACCCTCACTGCTCTTTGTTTTTCTAAGAGGGATGCAACTTCTGTAATTGTATTTAATGTGTTTTTCACGTGTCTTCTATCTTAGGCGATATTATTACTTCTTTGTTAGTGACTAAGGTAATTTATTATTTCTACACTGAGAGATAAATGCATTATTAAACCCAATCTTTGATATGTTTAAACACAGTATGAAGGCAGTGCACTGGCATGGCACTTACCATAGTTGCCTCACAGCTCTTGAAAACCGGATCTGATTCTGGACTGAAGAACCTTTTGTGAGGCTTTTGCATGTTCTCAGGAATTTTCTCCCACCTCCCAAAGAATTGCTGGCTATGATATGTGGTGTCTTTCAATTACCTGTGCATATGTGTGTGTGGCCTGAGATAGACTGGTGCCCATCCCTTATTGCGTGCTGTGGGGCTGCTATGACACGTAAACCAGACTGTGTCGACTTCACAACATTTGGAATAAGTGGACGGATCTCTGTCCTGCCTGCTAATATTTCACAAAAAGGAAATAGTGACCAACAGGACATAAAAGGTCTAGAGGATTTCTAAAGAGTCATTTTCAAAAACATCACATCGCAACGTCTCATGATTTAAATTCAGTCTTTGTTTTTTTTTTGCCATAGCAACTGTTGGATCTGCAAGAAGAGTTAAAAGCGAAAGGATATGAGCTAGAACACGCAAAAGATGAGCAGAGGTGCCTGGAGAGGGAGCTTGCAGCCTTGAAAGAAAAGGTAAGGAAGTCGTATGGGCAGACAGCCCATAGGAGAGGGATATGAAGATGCAGTTAAGATACTGTATGTCATTACAGTAAAGCATCAGTATTTGCCAGAACTATATTCACATTTTAGCCCATTCGCACAAAATCTTGAGTGAGCACGTTTTCCACATCCACATCATTTACATCTATGGATCTATTTCACCTGACCTGCATTGGAACAGTAATATAACATGATAACCTGCATGGCTCCCTATGGTATCATTGTCTTAGTTGTCATGTGTCTCATGTAAAAGGATAAGAAAAATGATAAAAGAGAGAATGAAACAATTTGCAGGAGCAGGAGAGTGGGAAGGGAGTGCATGTCATATACAGTACTGTCTCTTCATCTGCACATTTAACATTTGCAAAATATGTTTTCATTTCATCTGTGATTCAGAGGGGGTGACGAAACTGAGCCAAAACTGTTTGTAAGCACAACTTACTTTATAAAATTAGCCATGCAACAGATGAGGATTGTGACATGAATCTAGCTAGTGAGTGAACGCACCTGGTTCTGTGTCCTGAGACAACTTTACAGGCTCACTGATAGTTGTATTTCCCTCTTTGTTACAATGGAGTATGGAAATCGCACCTGTTTATCGGAACTTACATTATATTTTCTTTCTGGAAGAAGACCAGAATACTGTACATATTGGACCTTCTAGCAAATGTACTTTCCATCTATCTTTTTTGTAACTGCTTCATCCAATTCAAGGCTGTCTGGGAGCTAGATCCTGTACCAGCAAGCAAAGAGTACAAAGCAGGATACATCCTGGACAGGACGCCAGTCCATTAGAGGGCCCACATAGACACACATGTACACACTCACACCAGGGCCAAATTTCCCAGAAGCCAGTTTAACCACTAGTACGTCTTTGGACTGTGGGAGGAAACCAGAGCACCCAGAAGAAACCCATGTAAACTTGGAGAGAACATAAAAAACATATTGTACAAACCACAGGTCTGGACTTGAACCCAGGACCCCTGCTCTGCAAGGCAGTAATACCAACCAGTACGTCACCATGTCACCTTCATTGTAATATAGACAATTCAAAATCCACAGTTAGGGATGTTGAAAAAAATCCTATGTAATGGTCATGCAATTCTCAGATATGTTGGTGATAAAAATGCTGTCTGATGTCACACTCTAACAAAGTAGTCATATACATTGGAGAAACAGGAAGGAGACTCAGAGACCGCTTCAGAGAACACGTCAGGGCTGTGAAGATTAAAGATCTCTCCAACCCCATTGTTTCTCATTTCACCTCTGACGGCCACGACCACTCTAATCTCTCCGTCTGTGTTCTCAAAGACGGTTTTCCGAACTCATACATCAGAAAGACTACCGAAACCAAACTTATCCTGCAGCTAGGATCACACCTTTCCCCTTCTCTTAACGACAGACTACTCTTCTTCTAAATTTTCTCCATTCATTGGAAGTTTCATTTCACACCTCTCTACACCCATTCTGACTTCACACCTCTTGATTGGCCTCTCTTTCTGTCTCCTGCTCCCGCCTCTCACTCCTCCTCCCTCCCAGCCTTTGTTCCCCCGCTACATTACCTTTGCCTACTGCCTTGTCTCTCTCACACCTGAAGAAGGCTCCATGGCCGAAACGTTGTGTTCTCTTTCTTCTTTTTTTCAGCATGGAATAAACCTATTACTTGTTCCTTTGCAGCCCACGCATGCTGACGCAGCTACCCACCTGAACTAAAATAGTCATATTACCCTTGTCTAGCCACGTAAGAACATGGATTTGTGTTGAACATGTTCATGTTTTGCTAGCACTGTACTTCAGTTACTGATTATACAGTACCTTACTTATCTGCAGCTTACTACCATGGCATTATGAAAGAATCCTAGAGAAAGTGTTTGCCTTACCCCACTTTTATGATGTTTTAATTTGAACTCCACTCCTTTGCGTGGTGCATACTGAAAGGCACAATAATCAGTAATGCAGGATGTAAGGCCCTCCTGTAAGTAGAATGCCCTGTTCTCTTTTTTTCAGTTTTTCTAAACTGGATACAGTATTTGGCTACAAGCTAAACAGCCAAGGCAAAGTCCACATCAGAGCAAGGCGATCTACTTGGTTACCGTAGCGTTAACTGGTCTGAGAGCATGTGACTCCAGTCCAAAGCAAGGATTACCCCCAGCAGTGCTGGTCCCTACTTATACAGCTGGGTGGACTGGAACAACTGGGGTAGAGGACAGAAACTTACTCAGGGGTACAACAGCAGCATCTCCAGTGGAAACCTGGACCCACAGATTGTCAGTAATGAGACCAGAGGGTTGACCATTACCCTGTGTTACTCCTGTTACCAAATAAGAGGACAATGGTATATTCATACTCAAGTATGTTTCTTTCACATACAGTCAGAATACAGTTACTGTAGCTGTTATCTTTTTCACTGACGCATTATACTTTAAATAAGGTATTTAAGGACTTGAGCTTACTAGCCAGTTTATTACGAATCCTGTCCTGAGACCGAATGAAAAAGATGGAGGACATCTTTTGTAATTTACAGGCAAGCACCATCATCTTTCCTCTTCGTTTCCCCAACTGTGGGCAGCCAGAGATTTCCCTGCTGACACATGTTTCCTTTTCAATTGCACTCAGTGGGGAGTGTAGCCAAAACTGACAGCTAGAGTAGAGTGCAACAAATTCATTCAGTCTGCCCCCAAAGGAAGCTGGTTTGGAAATGTCCGCTCAGTTTTGAAGTTTCCATTCTCTTAGCGAGGGATACTTGAGAGAGAAAGAACCTTCTGCACAACAGAGAACATAGCAGCCAGGCTAATTCACTACAAACAATTCCTCTGATCCCTATCCAGACAGTGTCAGCTGATGCTTTTCCACTGTCAGTGTCCACATCTGTTGCTGACCCTGCAGCTTCTCTCTTTCTAACCTTTGCTACTGTTCCTGTTCTCTGTCAAGAAAGTCTGAGCACATTGACCATAATGCCATTCTCCCCATGTATTCTTTGTGATTCAAGGCTCTCATCCTGTTGTTTATTGAAAGACGTCAGGGTATCTACATCAGCAACACAGCAGGGAAGCTTGTTCCATTTTCCAATTACCCTTTCTCTGATACAACAGCAGTGTATCAGAAGTGCCTCCTGGTCTTGGTTTCAAATGCTCTTCCACTTAGTTTCCACTTCTTTCCTATGGTTTGTGTTTCAGTGTGTTGACTTAAAAGGTTCATTCCTTTAAGCCTTGAAATACATCTGGTTGCTCTGCACCACTATTTTTTTACTATTAGGGTCAGAAAACAAAAGTCTTTACTACCGCTGTGTAAATGTCACATTTTTCGAATGAACTAATGTAAACATCATAGCTGACAACCTTGTAATTGTTACATCATCTATATCTTTCGTCATGGCATTTCTAATAAGTTATATCTGTTGGGCAGTGCATTTGCATTCTCTTGAAATACATGAGCATTCTCATTTATATTTGCAATTCCAGTGCATCCAGCATCTGTAAAATGTCTATATACTGTATAGATGTAAATGTATAATAATTTATAGATTTTGTCTTGTCAAGGTTGAATTAGACTGAAATGTTCAAAACCTGGATATGTCTTTCAGCACTTAAAATATGTTTTCTTTAATGTTGCTTTAATAACAGTTAATAAACAATATGGATACTGTGGAGATGAGCAGCAATGGATTACATGAAAAGGTATGTGTGTCCTTCCAGGATGTTTTTCTTATCTGATACACAAGCAGAATCTTGATGATCTATTTCTGCCTGTCAAATGTCTTCAGACTTGATGTATTTTTTTTTTCTGTATAAATCAGACCTAATCTGGAAATGTCCTTTCCAGATTATGGGTCCTCTTGTCACTATATTAGGGGGACTTTTTCTTTCAGAAAAATGCAATACTGCTACCATAGCACATTTCATAGGCAACAGTCACTACTACTGCAGAGGAATTCATCTGCAGGGGGGTGGCCTTCAATGGTCTATCAATACTGTTGAAGTTATTGACCTTTCCTTTAGAACTAAATGCATACAATAGTGCAACAGAGACAATGCTGACCAATGATACCATAACAACTGTAACTGAGAAGCACTGGTTGTATTTTAGTACTTAGCATAAATCATGATAGATAGGTTTTAAAATGACTTGTATCATTCAATTATGTTGAACAACGTAATAAATTCCATTTCACAAAACACATTTTTCACATTAGTTTTAGGAAAATTAGAAACTACTCACAAATCTCTTCCAATAAATGTCAATTACAGCGTGAAAATTACAACTGCAGACTTTCCGGCGAAATAAGCGTTCCAGCTTGATTAAGCAAAGATAAACAGATGGATCGAAAGATAATTTTAATATGGTTTTAGATATCGGTAGACAAAACTTTCGCCCTCAGCAATAACTTCCCAGATATTTGATATTGCTCATGATTTTTAAAAAGCCCTCATGGAATATGTCAGTGAAATTCTATACAGTTTTTATAGGAAAAAAGGCCCAGAAGTTACTCCAGAAATCTTGTATGGGGTGTTCTGTACCAATTCAGGTTATGTAAGAGTTTGAACCCAGTCTTAGGGGGTATCGTCTGTTTGTAAATCAAATTCCTATTGTATAGTCTTTATATTTACAAAGTTCAGTTTATGCAAAACATCCATTTGTACTTCCAGCTGTTCTGACAGGTGTCATTCACTCTGTGTGCTGAACAGGGAATGAATGGATGCACTGTGTCGAGCCTTTATCAGAGTCAAGAAAAGAAAACTGAGACTCATATACGAGGACCTCTGAAGTCAGAAAAAGAAGCTCTTTTACTGGGTAATTGTGCTACATTTCTGTGTTACAGCTAGCTTTTGATCTATAAAAATCTCCAGTAGCAAGAATCTATAGGGAATAGTGGGTAAGAAACATGCCCAGTTTAATAAATGTGCAAATCTTACATAAGGGAAAAAATACATTAAATGAGCTAGAATTTTTTTTAGCAACATAAGCCCCTGCATTTCAATTTATAATCAGATAAGACTGATGAATTTCACGCAGAAGATAAATTGAATGAATATGTAAAGCAGGATAATACAAAGGCTTTGATTCTTATGAGGCCTTCTGCATCAAATGTTTGTCAGACTGTGCCGGTGAGATGAGAGATGTGTCATATTGTGAAAGGGAACACAGGGGACTTGTACAGCTTTCGTTGCCAACTGCTTGACTGGCTGCTGACCAGGGACAGAATCTAGAGTCTGGTTTCATCCCTTCATGTGCCCATAATTTCCAATGAATGCCCATGCTGTAGATACGATTTAGATCCCAATGAAAATCTATTTGTGCAAACAGTGGGGGAACGGACCAAGTCAACAACCACAATATAGGCATGCTTGCTTAAGAAAGATTAATCGATTCATTCTTGCTTAATTACGAATTTGGATTTGTGAGTCTTGGGAAATGCATAGCGACAGAGAGACGTCACACACAAGCAAGATGAAACATATTGTACCTGTTCGGTTTCCCTTTATAATGACAGACTCCTTTTTTTAAAATTTAATCAGTAATGAACTGTTCTTACATAGCTCTTTTCATCTTAAAGGATCCCAAAAGGCTTTACATGTTGGAGGGGAGCCACTTTCCTTTGCTACTAAAGAGCAGTAACAGCCTCACTGCATAGCACATTTTTCAAATCACATTCTGAAATAACTATTTCCCCACGAAAAAGCAGAAGGCCCATTGCTAAAATTGCTTTCCTTTTTAATAGAGTCTTAAACATCCATTAGTTTTCACTGTTACAAATGAATCAGGATACAATGTAGTTCTCCGTTACCCACAGAACATAGACAATCTTTGGTGACCTTTCAAAATGTTTAAATTGATTTGACAGTATAAGAGAATTAGTGAGAGGTTCAATGCATATGCAGAGCTATACACACGTTTCTTGCCCTGTATTCCTTCATAAACATACAACAGTTTGCCTCTATCTACTGAAATGTTCATGAAACAGCCACTGTGGTATTTAAATCACTAAACAGAAACATCAAACATGTCTCAATCTCACCTTTCTAAACAAGTGGCCATTACAATACATACAGATTTATGTTCTCTTTGCCTTTATATGAAAAAATAATCTAAGAAAAAGTGTTTTGTAAAATAATGATAACTAAATGGACAGGCACCACTATTAAAATAGTAAGGCATCACATTGTCCTACTATATGTATAAGAAAATAATCTAGTATAATTAGAAGAATAAGAACATTCTCCACCCAGACTACGGCACGTTTTTCAGCATGCCTATTATCCGTAAGGCTTCAGCTGGTCATATCCTTAAAATCCAGCCTTGTATTTTTAAACACTTCCACCCCCGTTCTGGTGAAACACTGCGCCTTTACAACAGGCCCTCTGAAGGGAATTGCATGTGCTTCTCCTGTAATTGGCAGCGTTATGCCATATAAATCAAGGAAATAAATATTGGCTCCTGGTTCTCAAGAGACGGCAATATATTCTCCTCCCTCGCATTGTTCCGTTCCTTTTCCAGGACCTCTCTCAAGTAATCAGCTTAAGTAATTGTTTCAGCTCCACCAGTTATTTTATTATTGTGCCTGCATTGTTATTGCATCGTATGCGTGTGAGGGACATTTTGTTTTTGCACTGACAGTTTCAGACATGTTTAATTAACCTTGCCTTTTTGCCTGCAGGAATTATATCTACCTTCCTGCACGTCCATCCATTTGGTGCGAACATAGAGTACCTCTGGTCTTATATTCAAAGACTGGATACCAAGGTAACCTACTGTATCTGTTGATCAATTTCCTAATACAACTCAAGTGTACTGAACTCTGGATGGCTGTGCTTTCTTTTTATGTACTACAATAATACATGTAGTTTTTAAAGCACCCTTCACAGCTGTATTGTAGGTTGATGTACATTGGACGAAATGAAGATAATAGAAACACAGGCAGATAAAATACAATACAACATACACTGAAGAGATCCAGCAAGTCAAAAGCAAAATTAAACAAATGAGGTTTTCATGTAAGATTTGATCTCATATCACATATTAGAGTCTTCAACAGTCCACGGCAGGGAGTTTGAAGGCCATTACTCTCATTGGCTTCTAAATCAGCCCTTGGGACAAATTAAAGACTTTAAAAAATGAAGTGTTTGAGAATATGATGTTTCGGTCACTAGACAAACAAAACAAAGAAAACTGAATACCGTTTTTGTCCTTCTCAAAATTAGAAACAATGCCTGTTATTTCTTTAAGAAAAGATGCTTTTTAACAGATATTTTTTTTAAGCAGTCCACTTCTTCAAACTACTGTAGTCATGCGGTGCTGGTTGAAATTCTATGGATAAAAATAGGTTTTGTGCTACACAGTACAGAGGGGGGTGTTCTTTAAAGTGAGGGATGGTGCAGAGAATCACCTGGGTCTTTCTGTCCTCCCTTACCAGGCTGTTGGTTAATGTTTTTATCGTGTTTTGCTCGCTAGATCTCAGCGGCTGAAATCGAAAGGCTGATGGTACGACTGCCCCGCATGTTCAAGCAAGAGTTCACAGGTGTTGGAGCCACCCTGGAAAAGAGGTGGAAATTTTGTGGTTTTGAGGGAATTCACACTGACACAACAAAATGATTCTGAATCCTTCAGTAAAACGTACTGGAAGACAGCACATTAATTCCCACTCTACCAAAGGCAACAGATGGGTATCTTTTCTATACCACAGGAGCCTGGCTTTTAATTACAGGTGTATTGACCCTAGTGAGTAAAGATTTTGTGCAGCTATATTGGAGACTCCCCCCATTAAAGCGGGACAGATGTACTTGAAAAACCCTTTCCACAGTAAACTGATTGTGTAACATACAGTAATTGTCTCTCATAGACTCTCCTGTCCTTGGGCATAGAGCTAAATATGGTACTTTATGCAACTTTATGTTCACTCATGGTTACAAATATATTCTGGGACTCTGAACATAACAAATTTCAATAAGAAAATTCACAATGATTTAGATGAATTAATAAAAAGATATATTGCTTTTAAACAGAAGTTGTGATCTACCAGTACTGCATTAAGCCTCCAATCAAAAGAGCAAAGCAGTCCTTAAGATGCCTTTTTTTGGAGGGCTATACTGTGTTTTCCATAACAATATATTATTTTCCTTTTACCTGGAAGCGAAAATATTAAGGTAAAGATGTCTTCTGTACTTGCAATCCATGTACTGTAGTACAAATCTGTAATGTAATATTCTGTTTGTGTACTGCACACATAAATGTTAAGTATTATCTGCTTGTACAAATTATTTTTTATGGAATAAAATGTTTTTATCAAAATTCTGTTGATCAACCAGATCTAGCATTCCCGAAGTACAAACAGCACATGTACACCAATGAAATATACAGTATGTATTACTGTTTTTCAGTTATAAATAATATAAACATTGCTAAGAACAGACTGGAATTACAGTACATTGAAATACTTCTGACATTTGATATTTTAATATTTTATTTCACAGCAGTTCATAATACAGAAGTGAGTAAATCTATACTAGTTTATGAATTCTGCAAGGAATCATTTTGTGTTCATTTCACAAGGGTAGAAAGCATCAAGTACTGCTATTACTGCACTTTTAAAACCTGCAGATCACCCAGCCCTAAACTGCTGTGAAAAGTACAAACCAATCAATAGAATGACCATAGCCCAGGAGAAAACAGAATATTCTGCTGAAATGTCATTTAAGTTTCAAAAGCAAATAAAATGAAAGAAATAATCAGAACTCTACATCGGCCATATTGGCAGAGGCAGTCACAATCTCTGCTTGCTTGTCAGGTAAGTCATGAGCAGATTAATCCGACATGCAGAGGGTGATACTTAACACACTCCTCGGAGATCTTTGACACACACAGGAACCTGAGGTTTGGACACCTCTGTTATTGCAGATAATCTGCTCTAGGCTCACTCACAGGAAAATGAGCCTTTTGATGTTTAAATGTGAAAGATCCACAAACCCCATACAGTGAAGTGCTGTGTGTGTGTAACGTAGGTCTTGGCCAAACATTTGACTTCAACCCTAGTGAATGGTCTTCAAAAAATGTATCAAAGGGTAGGGTTTGTCCCCGAGAGGCTACAAGAAAAAAAGCATCCTGTAATGCTCATGTTCAGTACCTACACAAAACTGGATATGGCTCGCAATATTTTAAGACCACAGGAAAGTCATTTCCGATAAAACAATAACAGTGGGAAGATGCAGAATCTCTAAGATTGACCACTAATTTAGCCCCAAATGCTTCTTGCATGCGTGTCAAGACCCCAAGAAACCAGTCACATTAACTACTGTATTAAAATGGCACTATGATTAAATAGTGCAGCAACTAAAAGGTACGACAATCAGGATTATGTAGATGGACCTACAGCAATTCTTTGAAACTTATTACCTGCCCTGGACCAGGATTGGACACCCGAGTTACACTATTTGTTTTAAGACTACGCTTGCAGTTCTTATATAAGTTTATATATTTTTTTTAAAATCCAACTCTGTAGTATGAAGGCATAATAACCTTGACCATATCATTTGTATAAAGAGAATTAACTGAAAGCCTCTTGACCTTATGAATACATTAAGTGAAAATACAGAAATTGTGAAGAATTGCTACAAATATTATACTGTACGTGGCAATAACTGAAGCAGATTAGCACCTCAGAGGATTTGGGGTGTCTGATGTGTTAAGTGTTTTACCAAAATTGAAGATTTAAGTTACGTGTAAAATTGCAATGTGCTTGGAGTTTGTAATGTGTGTTCTTAACGTGTTCGCATGGGTTTCGTCTGGGTGATCTGCTTTCCTCCCACAGTGCAAAGACAAACTGGCTTCTGGGAAAACCGTCCCTGGTGTGAAGGTGTGTGTTTGTGTCTGTGTGGACATAATGCACTGGCATCCTGTGCAGGGTGTGTCCCACCTTGCATCCACTGGTTCCTGGGATAAGCTCTGATCCACCATGACTCTGAATCGGAGAAGCTGTTATTGGAAGCGATGTGATGATGATGCGATATGATGTTACATACATTTTTTTTAAAGAATGTTTCAATCCTCTTTAAGAATTATACATTATAATTGTAATGAGTTTTTTCTTCTTGATTCCCTTTCCTTAGCTGTATTGTACATATTTTAATCAAAGTGTGAGTTTAACCCACACATATAAAAACTGGCACATACACTGGTTAGAAGACAAATAAGAATTAAGAATTTAGATTTCATATTTAAAAGAGTAGATGAAAATAGCAGGAGCAACAAATTATATCATAATATCCCTTACACAGATTCACCGCTGCGTTAATGACAAAACATTGTCATTGTGGGAGGAACAAATCTTTTTTTTTATATCTTTTTTGTACCTGGAGCAATCAAGAACAAGAATACTGCTATACTACAAAATTCCCCCAGTTTTTACTAATTAGTGCTGTATTGTTAACAATACAGAAAATTGCCCTTTTCACAGAAACCTGTTTTTAAAGAGAAAATAACCGTGGCTGTTATTGTCGGCAAACTGCATTGTGCAGGCTGACAAAAATAATTAAAGTAATTGTAGATCAGACATAGCAATTAACTTTAATCCCTTTCTGGGTCAAATGGGGCAGCCAAAATAAGCAAGTACCAGAGGAGCCTGGCATAGGCGGAGTGGCTCAGAACTGAATTTCAGAGGATTTCGATCATTTTATTTTGCTTCAAAGTACTTAAAATAATTAAAAAAGAAGAAACCAATACTAAGATTCAGTTCTCCCTGTGAACCCTGTAGCATATCGTCACATGATATAATGTTATTGTAGACTCCTTTGCTTACAGATAACATTTTTTTTTGGTTGTATTTGGTGTCAGGTTTAGCACTTTACTGCAGTTTCCTTACTATGTGACAGAAGAGCAACTTTATCATTTTTTATACAAAACTCTTAGTATTATCAATCTTCCTACAAAAATGGAGAGGCTGGTTCAATTTTTTGACATGCTCAGATCTTGGACTGTTAACTTTCTGCTGGTAGTTCTATGCAGAAAGTGGCTGCTCAACAATGGCTGCTCACTGCCAAAAGCTGTGAACATTTCCACTGTCAAATTGTACCATTAGCATATTTTCCAAAGCCTTTCTTTTGACAACTGAACAATGCATTGACATCATGACAATGGAAAAACAATGCTCTTTCTGCCATGAGAATCTTTGCACCCATGCCTATTGTCTTGTACCGACACTAATACGTTCCAAGTAACAAAAGCAAATGACACTGACTTTTTGAAACAAAACCAAGTTTAGATTTAAACCAGAAGGCATGTACAGAACAGAAAATTTGAAGATTTTGTGATAGCTGGAACGTTTTAGTTACATTTCAATTGTTGGGTGTTCTGGGCACTGGACTAGCATTTTTTCCCATAACATTTAAACAACATTTAGTTAGCATTGTATTTATGTGGTAGCACGCATGGATTCTAATGGAACTGCAATTTGATTTTGGGAAAATGACTGATTATATAAGGGAAAATATCTCCATCTACAGTACAAACAGAGCCCAGTGGAAATGTACTGAATCATAAGTCTGTTAATGAAGGTTATAGAAGTTACCGCTAAAAATAAATTACATAGGAGTGGGAATGAACAGGCAATAGCTTTGCATATATTTTGATAACGAAACCACTTGGCAGCAGTTAATTAGTTGCAGCACGTTTATGTATTGTTAACTGGAGCAAGAATATTCAAATCAGTGCCTTTTGAACAAAGTGAAATTTGGGGAATATTTTTTTAAGTATAAATTTAAAGGAGTAAAGTATACACCGTCTGCCAGTTTGTGTTAATTCATTTCTAACTTTCTGTTGTCATTGCAGTATTATATATAATGTTAACTACCCGTTCCCACATGCTACCCATTCCAGTTTGAAAAAGATGCATGTTCTTTTGCTTATGAGCGAAAACAAGCAGGTTATGCACAAAAGCTGAAAACACTAGGAGGGCATTTAAATCTTTAGTCAGTTCAATAGAGATCACACACATGATTCTCTCTTTCTGATCTTTTTAGCTGTGCACCTTTTCAGTTTCCAGTTTGAGGAAAACTTTCAGAAGAGGATAGTTTAAATGGTTTTTCTAATGTAGGAGGAAAGACTCATGGACAGTATATTAATCCAAAGTGACTTATCTCTGCACCCATTTTATACACCTGAACATTTGAATGAAGCAATCTCAGTGAAAAACCCAGCTCAAAGATGCAACAGTAGCAAGTCAACCTGCATCTGAACCCAGAACACTCCAGTTAAGAAATCAAAATTCTTACTACTACTCTACACAGTGCTCTCAGACAGTCCTGTTACACGTTCGACTTGAATTCAGTGTTCTCCATTGCAAAACAGTTTAGGGAAACCATCTCAGAATCAGTTCAATCAACCCCTTCTCATGTGGTTAAAGATGCTTGCCTACTACTCAGAAGGTCCAAGATTCAATATTCCTGGTCAGTAAGGAAAAGGGTCCCACTAAGAGGTACATTGACAAGTATCTTTTTCATTAAGAAAAAAAAAGGCTTTTAAGTTATTTTATAAATAATTAAGAGGGAATAATTTCTCAGAATAATTTTTCTGGAATAATTAGAGTAAGCAAAAGTGCACTCTTGTGTTCAATGCGTGACAAGAACTTAACTAAATGCTTTCCTTCCTGGTTTGTGCCCAGCAAACTACAGCAAAAATAAAATGTAAGAAGATGCATGGCTGCTTACACAATTGCTACTGTTCAGAATGAACTTGATCCATTAAAGAACAGCTGTAAAATGCAGTTATGATGTTCCATACATAACTTAACAGCAAAGTACCTATTCTGCAACACAGAGCTGCTACTGACAATAACAACTATTATCAAGATGCTACTTACATAAAATAATACAATCAAATACAATAAAATAATACAATGCTTTTACTAACAATATAGACATAGAGAAAGATATATTATACTAGGCTATTTTGTATACAAAATGTATTAACAGCATTGTACCCATATTCTTCCTAAAATTGTTTTTATTCAAGAAGTACCTACAACAGTTGCTTAGCAACGAGTCCATAGCTTTTTCTACTCTTAAAGCATGTCAGCTGGCTTCAGGATGCTTTTGATGCTGATTAGTTTAAGAGCTGTTTCTAAAACACATGTACCAAGATGTATTAAAAATGCTATTGCTGTTGTTGCATTTTTAATACCATATTACCACTTACTTGTTTGCCTAATGATTCAGCTTTTACAGAGATAACGATTGGAAATTTGTGGTAATTGGTGGTTGACACAATAGTGAAATTACCCCATACTAACCCCAAATTAAACCCATCATTGTCACGCAAATCATTCCTGCACAACCCAAAAAACTTCAATGAAGAAAAGAGCTGGAAGCAGAATAATACCTTTGTTTGCTATTAGGTGGAGAATCACTACCCCCATTCTTCTTGCAAATGACGAATGTTCTAACACTGCTGTCAGGATATTTAATAACTAGCCTGGCCTGAAGGAACAACTCCCTTCAGATGAGAGTGTCTTGTTGAAAAAAACCCACAAACAGCTCTAATCCCTGTTTATACTTCCCATAGTAATTAACACCAACTGCTGCATTATAAAACTGAGAGTGTCTGGCTCTCACAAAGAAAAATAAATCCCTCAAACAAATTACATGCTTGGGAAAAAATGAAAGCAGAATCATTACTGAAAATGGACACTACAGCCGCATGCGGTTGCCCAGTATATTATAATTCAAGAGTAGGGGTGTAACCCCGGCGTCCTGGCCAAATTTCCCATTGGCCCTTACCAATAATGGCCTCCTAATAATCCCCATCTATGAATTGGCTTCATTACTCTGCTCTCCTCCCCACTGATAGCTGATGTGTGGTGAGCGTTCTGGCGCACTATGGCTGCCGTTGCATCATCCAGGTGGGGCTGCACATTTGTGGTGGTGGAGGGGAGTCCCCATTACCTGTAAAGCGCTTTGAGTGGAGTGTCCAGAAAAGGGCTATATAAGTGTAAGCAATTATTATTATTATCATAATAATTCATTAAGGCATTCAGAGTATTAGCATTTAATATCTAGAACTCAAACCGAGTTCAGGAATGATAAATTTGGGGTCTTGCATACACATTTACCAGCACATCACTATAGAAAATGTTATGTTCTTCATTTTTAAGTCTATTATAGCTGCAAAGGCTGTTTTTCAGCTAATCTCTGAAGGAATACATAATAAACTATGAATAACTTCTAAATCACTTAGGAGTCCATGATTTCACAAGCTGTCTCAGTTTGGTGGAGTGTATCATAACCTTACACTGCTAATGAGATTCTTGGAGGTGGAGAGAATCACTTACAAGCCTTTCTTAGCCATCTGCAGCTGGATAATAGCTGTTTTCATATTGCTTAACAAATTATGGTGATAAATATACTATAGGACACCTAGAATGAAAACATCAGAAAATATCTGCCAGTCAAACTGATATTGTAATACAGGACAGACACAGTGTTTACATGTCCTTTTAAACAGTTGAAGAAATACTAAAAAAAGTGCTGTTTTAATCATCTAAATCAAATACATTTCATAAAACATCCTTGCTTCTCATACAGAAATGGGTATAAAGGGTGATTTCTCACCTGATTAATCTCCTGACCATGGTATGTGATTATATTATTTTAAAGAAGATGTGTATACATTGTGTGGATAATGCCAGCAGTTCAGCAGGCTAGGGAAAGCCAGCTGCCTTTACGTTATAACTGGGCTCCTGGCACTAGTCACCAGGATTCTGAAGAAATTGCCTGTATGTCCTCACTGGGCTATGTATCAGCAACTTGTCAGAGATGGGGTTTGACTTTAGTATGTCTGTACCATATTAGATGACAAAAAACGGTCAATGTTGCAAATAATACACATCAAAATAACATTAAATAGCAATAATAAGAAAATTACCAAGAAATGAACAGACAAGCTTGAATGTTAATTTCTTATTCATCGTTTTCTGAGTGTGTAATTAAGCATTTTGCGTGAATGGTATTAATGAGTTATATTTTTGTTTTAAAACAGCATCACGTTGTGACTGAATTCTTTTGCGTCTCTGTAGACACTATCACGGGGAGTATTTTTTCCTCAAGGAACACTGCCATGTTCAAAGGCTGTCTAAAAATAGGGATCTTAATTTGTTTTTCCTCAGCACTGTTGAGCAGAATTCTGAATTTCAAGACCTCTCTGTTAAGTGTCTGTCACTTTTTATTCAGAGGCTTCGGCTAAGCAGCTGAAAACCGAATTAAATGCTGACAAAATGGGATACAGACTAAATCAAGCAGGTCATTTTTGGTTGGATGGATGCAATCAATGGATTGAAAACTTTATTTTGAATTACAGCACTGAAAAAAGAGGTCGAGGAATTACTGTATATAACATTTAGCCTTTTGCTATTTTACCCCTGTTGAGCAAACACATGGCCGCCTTGTGCATCACATTAAATCTATCCATTTCTTTCTTAAGCGAAAGCACAGAGTGCGGTGGTATTCTCTCAGAACACATCCAGGATATCAGCAATGGAAAGTTTATTAATAACAGATCTACCGCAAGATAAATAAATAATTTGAGGCCTCTGAAAGCATGTGCAGTAGCTGTATGCACAGATCAAAGACCTATAGTCTGACCACATGACCAGCAGCAGCAGATTCACACTTCACTAACATTAGCTTAGCACGACCAGCTCAGCCTCACTCAGCACGCAGTTTACTGAAGTGTCCATTTTTGAGCTGGAGCCAGAAGTGCTGTGAAGAAATAGAAAGTTAAATGGCGACTGCCTTGTGACTACTGCCGAGATTCACTTCACCTAGACAACAAGGGAAAGAGAACAGGTTGGTATGGTATACAACAAATTCCGGTATTGGCAATATTCCTTCCACCGCACAAGTAAACTGTCTGTACTATATAGAACACATTCTATCAAATGTACTCATGTTTTGCTCTGTAAAACAAATAAAACCCTCAAATCACAAACCTCCAACCAAAATTGTTTCTGACAAACCTGAGACATATTATGCATTACAAGACACCCTATGTTTAATACTGTCTCTGTGAGCTGCAGATACGTCTTAACCAGAATAAGTCTTGAATTGACAACAGACTGGCTCAGGACAACTTTAACACATTCTACAACTCATGATTAAGGAAAAGAGAGAAACGGACACTGCAAAAACTTGATCTAGCTTAAAGCTCAAAATTAATTCTGCAATATCTAACCTTTTGGCCCAATAAAAGAAATATAAAACATTCTTTTTCACCATAACATATAACATTTACTGCTACTAATAACATAAATGTACTGAATGTACTGTTTGTACAGTGATTTTTTGTTAGGGATTTTTTGTCTTATAAAAGACAAATGGACACATGGAGCAAAACAAATTGCAGAGTGGTGTGACTTCTTTGCGCACCGTATGGCAAAAAATGAAGAGTAAAAAATGAGATTTTCAGATACATCATCATCAAAGGTCTGTTTCTTTAACACATTTTTTCATACAAGATAAATAAGCAATGCCAATACAATATTATTGTCCTGGTTATGTATACTGTACATGTACATCAATTTTTTTTTTAACTAGTGCTTTTTACACTTCTTAATGGAAATGTATCCCCACAGACAGTACATATTGTTCTACAGTCCACCTGGTGTACTTCTGTGAGAGGATGTGCTGAAAATAACAATAGCCAGGGGAGGCTGAGCGACGCCAACAACACAAAGCTAACTACAAAACAGGTTCACCAGCATATTCATTGGAGAAGTGTCAAGAAACACTTAAAAACATTCTCAGAAGGGAAATACACAAATCCCAACTCCATTCTCCTAAACCTTCTCTCTGGATTAATTGCTCACAATAATCATAAACAGATTACCATGAGATTATATATATTATTTTTTAACATCTCAGTCCAAGATAGTTACAAGCTGAGATAAATGACAATGGAGGTCTCTAAGAATTTAGGCACAATAGGTTAATACCTAGTGTCAATATTTCCACCTCCTAGTGCTCAAAAGCAAAGGGAATGTTTGGTGATATGTAGATACTGTGATCAAAGCAATCAAAGTTGACCTTGGTTTACCTTAGATTGTAGGTAAATGATTAAGTGTCAATAAACAGTCCAGAAACACACTATACGATCAGACAGCAGAAGAGAAGGGAAAAGAAGATCAGACCATAAGAACAGAAGAGGTGGAACTCATCTGGCACAAGTGGAGCTTGTGCCAGATGAGATCCTCCACTTCGTGATCATCTGAACAAAACACAAAATAAGCTAAGTATTTGAACCTTGCCAGAGAAAGCTAGCTATTCTGTATTGATAGGGAACTTGGGATACCTGAGTCAAGAATACCGTGGTTAAAGACAGCCTTTCCTCCTTGGGAGTGCATTTTTAGATGAGAGATAGGCTCCTATTTAATTTGTGGCAACAGTGTTTGCAGAGAGAGTTAACTACAGGTGGTATTTCATTTAGTTTAGAAGGCACCTTATCTCTTATTTTGGTTTCTGTAGGCATTATTTAAGAGTCGAATACTTGGTAGCAGCCTGGGGTTTTCTGGGTGAACTAGAAGTAGGATTTTGAAACACCTTGTCTGTAGACTTGTAAATAGATTAAACTGTGCATTGTATGTTTATGTTGTTTATGTAGTGTGTGTGACTATCATTCATAATAAATGTGTTTATCCAAGTGTGCCTGGATTATTACTGTTTTCACCAGAACTGTTTCAGAGAACAAAGAATTCATGTGCCTCTAACTATACCAACCACTTGGGTATATTCTAGCCTTTTCTGGACAGCTATCACTGGGGAGGAGGACACAGTAATGAAGCCAATTGGATGGAGATTGGGATGGGGATTATTAGGAGGCCATATTTTGGTCAAATTCTGTTTTTAAACTCTAGATTCGCCAGTCCAGATGGAAGTCTGACATTAACAACCATTAATGGGATAACGTAATTTAAGGGGCTGACCTTTACAGACTCACTTTAAAAAAAAATCAAATGGTAGTATTTATAAACTGCCAGACATATGAAAACTTTTTGTCTGGCAATTGAGTTTTGTAATAGACCACATAATTTTTCAAGTAAATGCTCAGAATAATAATAGTAAATAAGAAACAGGTGCAAAAAAAAAAATCCAAGCAAAAAAGCCTTCAACTTGCAACAGAAAATAAAACATATTTGCTTCTTGTGTAACAGGAAAGAGATGTTGCTGGGGAATAACATGTATTTTATTAAATTACAATAATTTAGGAAGTTATTTACATATTTAATTTCTGATATTTCAATATCCAAAGTTCATGCAACACTTAACCCTATCACTTCTAATATTTATTATATTCAAGGGCATTGTTTGTCCTACTAGCAGAGCTTCAATATCCTCCAAAATTTGGGGCACTTTAAAATAACTTGTTTATCCATATTCACCCAAAACCATTTCTAACAAAATCCATCTTGCTTCCTTTGCATCTGATGACAAAATGACAGCGCTGAATGATTCAATTCTCTTCTGTCGTCTCAAAGGCAGTGCAACTACTATTTCAGTATTTCCATTACAGAGATCTATTCCCCTTGTCCTTGGGGACTATTGTCTTTTCTGGTTTTTGTTCCTGCAGAGATGTTAATCTCAGGCTAATTGATTTCAATATTCTATCTGGAGCATATTTTTAAATTTCCTTTCAGCTCTTAAACCACTGAATTGGATTTGTAATCGGTATCAATGCTCTGCCAATGTCTGCGTTTCACAACTCCCCTTATTCAGGTGTCACCTAAAAAGTTTTAAATTGAACCTCAACAGAAGGGAAAAAAACATTAATTGTGGAAATGTTTCATTTCCACTGTGTCTGTTCATCACAAATTGTTCAACTATTAATAGCTGTAAATTCAGAATTAAGGACAGACTGTATGCATAAGCTGTTATAAATAACATGCTTCAGAGTGATTATTTCTGCAATGAGGACTGAGTACAGAAGTCAAAGTAAGCAGGCCAACTACAGGGACCAGTTAGCACTGGTGATTCAGGGCTCATCTGTAAACAAAACAGCAGACACAGTGGTCCCTCAGGGCCAGGCAAAGGAACCACTGGGTCCTTTCCCTGTGAATATATGTGATACTGAAGTTGAACTACACATGACCGCAGTCACACATAAACAGAAGATTAATATTTCCTTAGTGAGTCAGATTCCAGTCCCAGTCGGTACAGAGGATCTAAGGAGCTGAGGAAAGAGGAAATTCCAAAGGCTGCTGTCCAGAACTGTTTCTGATAAGAACAGAGTCAGTGTCGAGAGCTGGAGTCCAGAAGGTCTTTTGCTTCATTGATTTTAGCCGCCAAGTAGGGAGATCCACCTGCAATAACAGCACATTGATAAATAAGACACAGCAGTTGTAGTATCTTACTTCTCTGTATAGGCTGTGTGACTGTTTCATGGTTTGATCTGCTGTAGACGTGGAATGCAAAAACTTTTTTGCTCTTTACAAAACAAATGCTAAAAAGGAATAAAAGATAAGAGAGATTTTTTTCAAAGATAAAAGGAACCCCCCCCCCACCCACCCAGTTACATGCTCTGTGCTCTTAAAAAAACAACCTCAGAATAGAAGCTAATTTTATTTATCTGCAAATCGATAAAACTAGGTTGACAGCAAAGCTTCTACTTCATACCTTGCATGAAGGTCCATATATACCCAACTATTTTTCCTAAGAAGATTCTCTATTCATGCTAAAGGTTAGCCGCAAACTGGCTGATTCATCAGAACCAGCAGAGCTTAATTCCATTATTGTCTTGCAGTTCTTTCTTTGCCTGCATTATATACCTATACACAGAAAAACACTTAACAGACTGCAGCCCCTAATTCATATGCTGGGTAGATATCTAATATAAACTGTAATATGCAGTACACAACAATATTTGGTAAAAAAGACATTATTCTGAGGAAAAAATAATGACAAGAACAAATAGCAATTTAAATGACACAAAGGAAAAGGCTAGGTTCCTTAGAGGGGTGGAATGCATTGTTTCGCCCCTCCTGGAAACCCATCTGACAGCTTGCTTTGTTGTACCTGTGCAGGTAGATAGGGGACATGGCAAAACACATTATCTGTTCCCTAACTGGGATGTACAGAGAAGGTAGGATGGAGCATATGACATGACAACAAAACCAAATAGACACTATACCCCATTCATAATATTGTTTTAGGTTGCTTCAAGACATCTTTTAAATGAGGAGTAAAGACACTCAAAATGAGCATCATCACAAAATGTACAAACTAGAGGCAGCCATTTAGCTTCAGTTTAGGTCTGTTTGGTTGTTAAGTTTCCAGTTAATCAAAGAATCTCATCCAGCCATTTCTTGAAAAAAGCCAGAACCAGTATCAACAAGATGGCTCACAAGATTTCAGATTTAAAAAAATTACTTGCCCTTAGTTTCCATTTGGGTCAGCTGGTTCTTATTTCAACTGTTGATTCTATTGCTCTTGTGATTATTTCACTCACTCGTTAAGACTGACTTTGTCATGCCTTTTGGTGGATTCTGAATATTTCAATCAGGTCCTCTAAGAGTCTTCTCTGTTCAATAACAATATCAGTTATTTTACTCTGTCAGTGAAAATTTAAGCAAGAGAAAATGTATGTTTTTTTAAAATGTTTACAGAGCATAAATTAGAGCACAATATTTTAAATGTCTAACAGTACATTAAACAGTTTTAATTACATCCCTTGATTTAAATGTCATGTTAAAATATGTATAACTGATACTGTTTGCCTTTTTAATTGCTCTCTTAAATGGTTTAAAAAAGAAAAAAATGCATCAATATAAATACCTTAGTCTTAATAAGCAGCATGTTCAAATTTGGGATTTTCCATCTTTTATTTATATTTTTTTACATATGTTTTTGCTTTCTATGTATAACATAATGGACTAGTCTTGATTAAACATCATCTTCCAGATGTTTCTCTACTCTTGAATTCTTTCTATACAGTTTTTTAACGTCCTTACATGCACTACAGTGTAATTCTAATCCTTTTCTGGTACTGACTGCTAATTTGCCTAGCTGCCACTAGTGAACTAGTGACTAATTTGACTATTTTTTTTTAGTTAAAAAAACAAGTCTCAGAGGGAAGCACAATGTTTAGCATAACAGATAGGGAATATATGAGAGGCTTTTCTCAGTTGTTCAGATTTTTTATTAAATGATTTGTCTAGAAAAATACAATGTACTAAGCAACTGATGGTGCTCTATTATGGTCAGAAAACAGAATGGCTGTGTAAAGACCACTGTGGATCAAACTGACAGCAAATTTTCATTGTATTATTCATCAAGAAACTAACTGCGCCAAGATTTCCAAGTCTAAGTCGCAACATCAACAGTGGCAAAGATAGGGGACATTCTTGTTGCTTAATCTGCTTTCACACAGGTACTTTCAAGCCCTGCTTCAGGAAATGGACAGTGCATACAAGGACATTTGGCTTCACAGCAATGTTTACTGGCATAGCTGTGGGAAGGTTTTTGGCAGGATTTGTGTACTGTTTTGATACAATCCAAACCATTGTATGATGAAGTCAAATGGGTCACATAAATAATGTTTTTAGCTGACATCACTGCGCATCTGAATGATCTCAACCACTGTCTGCATCACCTGTGAAGTTAACTTTGCTCTTTTATCTATCAAAGATACTGCAAGTTAGCTACAACCATGAACATGTTAGGTCACCTTAAATCTCAGCTACAATATGAATCAGGTTGGGTGAAAAAACAGCCGATCTAAACTTGGCCTAATATGTGTATATGGGATATAGGAAGCATTACTATTCAAACAACAAACATTTCCCTAACATCACAATCATATGCATGGAGTCCTTCAGATGATTCTAAACTCATCCTGGCTATAGTCTGAAGAATTCCCTCCGGAGGTGAAAAACCAAGCAGAGAAACCAAGCTAGGAAATAGGGTTTCAGTGCACAAAGCGGTCATCTAGTCCAGCTTATGATTTAGTTACACTGGATTAGTCTGTGAAAAGTCTTCCCTAGAGTAATAACCATCTGCCTGCTTTCAAGGCATCAGCAACAGCATATGAGGCTCACGCTGCTGGCAGCCTCCGAGAGACATTACCCTCATTGTGCCAAATGGGCGATTATAGAAGAGCTGTTGACACAGCTATTTGTACAGTTCTGTATGCCTACTTTTAGGAATATACCTGTGATTTTGTGAGGAGCACTTGCATTATGAATTAAGTGCACCAAAAGCATGCTAATGGATATCATGGAGTACTAGTATGCTGGGACTGCTAATGTGTCACACTATTACGCAGGAAGCAGTGTGCTGTTCAAATGAACAATCCAATTCACCAGGGCAGGGAAAAGGGAAAAACAAATAAGGCTCAAGTATATCCACTTCCCTTTCCGATTGTTTAAAACAGAAGAGCATCATTGACTACACCTTCTTCCCTGACCATATCTAAATTACCACTATGATTAAACGCCCCCACCATCCCCATACACATCTCCTCATCTCACAGATATTGATTTTCTCCTGATGCTTTTGACCTTTCTCACTTGGGACATCTAAAATTACTGGACTCCCCTTGGCTCCAGCTGGCACAAAACACAGCAGCACAAAAATATTACTCCACACCTATCTTATCTACACTAATTATCCACTGCGTTTCGACATTTAAAAGTATTGTCCTAAGCTAGAGAGCTCTTAACATCTGGTGACCATGTTTTTTATGGTATTCATGGTCCACTAATTCCACTCTGTTTCTATGTCTTGTGCCTAAAAGCGCTATATTTGGAGATTCACAACATCGCTTTAAAATCCTTACCAGATGCTGCAAATGGAGACCCTACACAAGCCTCATTTTAAAATGCAATGTGACCATACAGTACAAAATACATTCCTACACAGTTTATTAGTGGACTTATCATTAAACCCTTGTGACCCTCTCCATTCCAGAATTTTACTACATTTAGCTCCTTCAATATTTGACTGATAAACAGTGGGATCAACACAACTATTAAGAAGCTGGTAGCATCAAAATTCTTGTATGGAAAAAACTGAATGGGCTTAACATTCAGTAGCCCTGCTACACATTCTAGAAATTTAGTGCAATTATACATTCTGGGAACTTCTTACACCAAATACAATGAATGAAGTCATTAAGCAGGATTTGCTTTCAGATATTTTGATTTTACCTAAATTGTCTTTACTGGTAGGACATTGCTGGAAACGTGCAGAATGCTGCGATCTTGGCATGGACCAATATATTAAAAACAATCATAAAAAGATAGATGATGCATTATTTGACTAAAGAACACCAACCAATTTTCCTCTTTGTTCTTTGTTCTCAACATATTGAAACACACAATGGGAATGGGATGACAGCCAACCTGTCCATACACTCTGTTGGTCCCTTTTTAATTTGTAGAACATTAACAATATTAGTAATACTATAAAGACATTATCTCCATGTAGCCCAGTATACAGAACAATTGCAACACCCATGAGCTACTGTAGCTGCTTAGAGGAAAGACTGCAGGTATTTTGGACCAGGGACTATTTGGACCAAGTATGCAGATAGCAATCTAGAGTATTCACAACTGCAGGATATGACAGCACTGTATATGACCTTGCTCTTAAGGATAACGTTATGTTGTTTTGAGTGTGCTGCTAATAAATTTACAATTGTGTTTTTACCTTCACACTTTGCAAAATACCCCAGTTGTGACATCACAAAGATGCCACTTCAGAAATTATTAAATGTGATCTATGTCTTGCCTTCCTTTTGCTAGACTACAGGAGAGAATGGAATTATATTCAAGATGAGATATTTCATATTCAACAGAGAGATTTACCACTAATAGTCAACCACAAGAGAATGAACGCATTTAAAAAGGTGTTTTTTTTCTTGTGAAGGCAGTCTTTAAGCACTAAAAAAACATATTCCCCACATCTAAGCTTTTGCTAGCTTGACTTTTAAAGAAGGTACTGATTGGTGCCTTGTAGTAATAGCAAGTGACCTTCCCGTTTCCAGGTGATCCAGGGTGGTGACACTAACGTGGAAAACTGGACTGTCACAGTGCACCACATTATTCGCTTTGAGATGTCTTGCAAGAATCCTTCTTTAATGTTACAAAAAGGAGGTAACTATACCAAGAAGAGATAGGACTTCAATATCCTTATCTTCAGCAGGGCGATATAAATCTGACGGTAGCCATTTCTCACATTGAATTAAAAATCAGTGAGCTCCCAGTTTGTCCTTGGGTAGTGAAATTCCCACATGAAAAATGCTTTTAAATCATGGTATGTTTGTTCAAGAAAATGGATGAAACCCAAAGAAAATAGCAGAACAAAGTCCTTGAGTAATGCGTGTATTGAATATTTAAAGGGAAAATATTTCACCTTGTAAACTATAAGTTTTCACCTAAAATGTGACCAAAACAACCGTTTTATGCTAGATGATGGGAGGTTTCACTGAAGACTTTAGTTCTTAAAAAACTTTAAAAATCTGTTTTTAAAACATTCAGCAAAGAAAAACTGGTGGTCTTCATTAGTCAGAAAGTTGACTGGGCACAAGTAGTGATGTGACTCAACCTGTTGAACGTCAAGCTTGGTGAAAGGAAGGAAAATGCAGACAGGAACTAAGCAACCTGTATGTTGGAGCGGCACCTCAGGTGAACTCGCAGTGCCACCACGCCCTCAAATGAATCAAGATGTGACGTGATGAATCAAGGTCTAGTGCAGACTATTCTAACAGGAGTCAGAGAGTGTGGCACACTCTGTAGGTGTACGACACGCTGACTGATGAGGAGAGCCTAATGAATGAACTAATTAATTTTATTTTGTTGCAATACTTCAAAATGATGTCCAAAATTGTATGTGTGAACATATGGCTATCATAAGGTTGTGCCGAACTTCAAATCATTTGGGGGGTACCTTTATTTTGTTTAAAGATTTTTTTACCCATTGTTATAATTAGGTATATATTTTTAAAGAGAGTTACCAACCAAACACAAAAAGCAATGGATGAGTGAGCAACTGACCTTTATCAGGGTGATTTAAAACCATGATCCTTCTATGAGCCTCTCTTATCTTGGTCTTGTTGCTTGTCGGGCTGCAAGACAGAGCAGAAAGGCTTAGACATGTGAGGAGCATGTCTCCATCTAGTGGTAAAATTCTAATAATGCATTAACCAAAAGGCCAAGAAATTCTTTAAAAATAATTTTATAAAGCACCTTTAAAAAAAAAAGTTACACAGCAGCTTTAAAAAGTTAAATCATAGGAACACTGTTATAGGGATAGCAAACTACAAAATAAGCAACACAAGCAGTTAAAAGTGAAGCAAGATACAAGGTCATTAGAAAATAGAGCATAAACAGACACCAATTAAATAAAAACCTTTCTGAAACCATTCAGACTCTATATTTACTGTAAACGCAGATTAACTGTAAATGCACTCGTACGTGATTTTCTGATATCCATGGAAATAGAATTCCAGATCTTTGGGGCATAGAAAGAGAAAACCATGTCATCCATAGAATGTTAACAAACTTGGGGAACACTGTATATAGAAGACCAGAGTCAGACGAACAAAGGTTTCGAGGTGGGGAGTACACAAATAATACGTCAGACAGGTACAGAAGTGCCAAGCCATGTACAGCCTTATAAGTAAGCATGAGGATTTTGAAGTTGACTTGTTGATCTGACTCCAAGACAGAAGTAATGTGATCGCTTGCATGCGGCCCGGTCAGGATTCTGGCTTTAAACTCTGAACATATTGGTGTTTGTTCAGTGTGGATTGCAGGGAGCTGAAGTAATCAATTCTACAAAAGACAAATGTGTTGACCAGCTTTCCTGCTATAGTCAAAAACAACATAGGACGTAGTCTGACAATGTTTGTGAGATGGAAGAATGATGTTTAAAATATTCTGAGCGTGGGTCAAAAGTCAAGCCAGGATTCAGCACCACCCATAAAGTCTTCAATTTTGACTGAAATTTACAAGTTACTGCATTGGCTTTACCATAGGTAAAGGGAGATGTTGAGTAGCATGATCTCAGTATTATCCCAGATTAGGTGAAGAAATTTTAAGTCATCCAAGTTTTTATATCAGAGATGCAATTAGAGAGTGCAGACACAGCCACCTCAGTATCAGATTTAGTATGGTCACAGATTTGAGTATCATCGGCATAAAAGTGATCATTCAGACCATGTAATTTTAATATCTGACCAAGTGGGAAAATGCAAATGTTGAACAGCAGGGGGCTTAGTTTCATGTGTGGAAACACCAGCCCTAAAAAATCCAACTTCAGAACTAAACCCTCAAGAGAAACAAAGTGCCGGTGATTAGCAAGATAAGAGTTGAACCGTTTAAGAGCGATGTCAGAAACACCAAATACTGTCTCAAGACAAGAGAGTAAAATTACATAACAGTGTCAAAAGCAACACTTAGGTCTAGGTCAATTAGGATAGACAGACAACTAGAACCAGCTGGCATGAGAAAATAGTCAGTTACATTAACAAGGGGGAGTTTCTGAGCTGCGTTTAATTGTCTGCAACCAGACTGGAAGGCTTCAAAGAGGTAATTTGCAGTGAGGTGACCGTTAAATAGTAGTGCAACAACACATTCCAAAATTTGTTGGATATAGGACAAAAAATGTTAAGGTTGTCCAAAGCCATGTCTCCAGTCATTGTTTACATGTCTGCATTGTTTACATTCAAACTGTTTATTTGTTTGCTTATACATTGTCTACTGTTTGTTTGTATACTGTCTTGATGCACTGTCTGCACTTTGTGTTTTTACACTTGTTTTAACAATCGAGAGACTATCTGTAAGTAAGAATTCCATTGTACCAGTACCGGTTACATATGGCAATAAAGTTCAAGTTCATGGGTGATTTTCTAGGCATTAGCGAACTGAAGCTGTTTTTAAGGCCACTGGTCCCACTTCAGTGCTCAAAGACTCATTTATGATGTCGAAGACAGTAGGGCAGAGAGCTAGAAAATAAGACTGAAATAAAACAGAAGACGGAACCCTTTCTTTATAAAAAAACGTTTGCACCAGACATGTTTAAATTAAAACTTATGACAGTTTAAAAATTCCCCTCCTCTGCTATAAAAAAAAACACTACATATACTCTAGGCACATTGCCAAAGTGCTAAAATTCATTTTGATTTAGCATGTGGGGGCTTTCAACATTATATCACCAAGACAGACAAAAGCAACCCCAGGGTCTAAGTGGGGTGCCCACCTCTGATTCTGGTGTGGGGGCACTTTTTGGCCTGTGTGTCACTGGTTGGGCTGCACCACAGCTGCAATCTGGGTTCCCCTTTAGGCCCAATTTGTATTGGTTTGCTGCAGAGAAGCCTTAGTGGGTCCAGAAACAGCTGTGAAAAGCCCGAAGTAGGTGTGGCAGGTTGAAACAGAGTGGGCAACTCTATAGGTTTGTGTGATGAGGAAGTGTTTTTTAATGGTGTAATGTAGGGGCTCCCAGTCCTGGTGACCCACACACCTGCTATTTTTCACCTTAATTGATCTAAGAAGTTTCTTCATTGGAATCTTTGCATTTTATTTCTACTCTCAAGTTTGAGATTTTATTTCACTTACAAAATACTGCAGTTAAAGGTCCCCCACGTCCCCAATGAAAAGTATGAATGCATAACTGAGGGCTCAGCTAAAACAGAAACCAACAGGTGTGTGGGTCACCGGGACCAGGAGCGGGAATCACTGGTTTGCCAATTGCATCCCTGCTGCCATAGAGCTTTTGTTGTTTTTCTTTGGCATTACATTGTCTCTTACATTTGTTGAGCAATACCATACTGGCACATAGTACATCCAAGCCCTCTAGACGATGGTGAAACATAAGGACCTAAAAGCTTGAAGATCTATACCCCACGAAGAGACAGCAAGTTTGCTGAGGTTTTTTATAGATTGTAGATTGTCACCTACATCTACCTTACATCACCTGTCTTGGAGAAATAGTCCAGTAGCAATGTTTACATAAACAAAAATCAAATTAATCAGAGTGAGTTTATCTTCAATGAATCAGAACAGCATACAAATCATCATCTATACAGCTCACCAAGGAAGAATGAAGCACTAGGTCACAGTGATCACGGCCTTTCACTAGTTCAGATAAAATTGAGCTTAGAGTTACATACTTTTAATTAAGCTTTTTCTCCCACAACCAAATACCTTTGACGTACTGCAATTTAAAGACGTAGAAATAAATCATGAATTGAGTCTGCAGCCAACTTCTCACGCACATTGTGACAGCCCAGGGACAGCTCTGAAATGGTAGAGTGGGCTGTGAAAATCGCCTATACAGTCACAGCAAAGTCATATTTTGTCAAGTCTTACAAACTGGTTTAGATATGACACAGAAGGATCACACCCGTCTTCGTGAGCAACAGTGCTGGTCCTGAACAGCATATTTAGCATGGCTTGAAGAACACTTCACTTGATTGAACACATGAAGTTTCAAAGAAAAATGTGTACCCTGCTTGTGTTTTTTTCTTTTGAAACTTAAATCAGTAACTGCAATAAGACAGTTGTTTTCAACCAACTGGGGTTGGAATATCCTCAGAAAAATGTTTCAACATTAGATTAATGATGTGGAAAACCAACCTTCTCACACTGGATCTACTCTGGAAGTATTTAACAAGATACGTCTTTTTTCTTTTCTGCATTTAATATACTGTAACTTTTAGTAGCACTGTTCAGAATTTTAGACTTCACTGAGTTCATGTTTAATCTATGGGTCTCTTGCAAGGGTTTTCTTCATCAGAAGTCCTTCTGCTAGAAAAAGGAAGGAAATAGAAAAAAGGCAGTAACTGCAATAAGAAAGAATGTATTTTTATATATTTTAAAGATTGTATATCACCTTTGCAATAAAATGCAATATCTACATCTACTTCATGCAAATCCTGCAAAAAACGTGACTAATTGTATTGTTTCACAGTGTGATATAATTGAAAAAGAAAAAAACAACAAAATGAGCAGCACACAGGCTTCTTCACTTCTTCAGGATTGTGGTGTTTTGCTCACCATTTTGGACTTTGTTGCTATGACTACTATATTCTTCAAGGCACCTCTGTCCATGTGAAAGATATGCCAATTTAATAATGGCATAAAGGTGCTAAGTGAAGAGAATGTGAGATCCCCAGAATGGTTCAGTATTGGTATATCTGTGTAAAGTGGCTGCAGAGAAAGAAGACTAAATAAGAAGCGTGATATATTTTCAGGTATGCCCTGTTAAAAGATATAGAAGTTATATAAAAAATATAATTTTTTTCATACAGCCTTTTCAGAAAGCAAATGATTTCCAGAAAGTTACGAAAACTATGCTACAATTTACTGTGTTTTCAGGAATACCCACCTGTAAAGGCAAAAAATATAAAAAGCTATCAAGAGACAAAAAAAACAGTTGTTTCCACACTGAATTCATTTTTGTGCCATTAATGAAAAAATAATTCATGAAATCTGAAGAAGTCAAATAA
This sequence comes from Atractosteus spatula, assembly GCF_055471065.1. Taxonomy (NCBI): domain Eukaryota; kingdom Metazoa; phylum Chordata; class Actinopteri; order Semionotiformes; family Lepisosteidae; genus Atractosteus; species Atractosteus spatula. The sequence continues at coordinate 18,314,677 of NC_142709.1, read as the reverse complement.
AATACAGAAAGGAGAAAGTGTCCTTCTCTGTAGAAACAAGGCCTTCACTGGACTATATCTTTCGTCAGCTTTGTATTTCTGTACAGTAGATTAGAAATACACAATCATTATTATTAAAAGAATAAATACCCTTTAACAATAACAATTTAAATAATAATAAGGTCATTAAAGATCATTAAAGATCTCAGTGTTCACACATACAGGGTGTTATCCCTGGCCTGCTGGTTAAATTCCACTTTAGTTTTCCGCAATCTGGCCTCCCTAAATTCTCCCCTTCATTCAGATGGTTAAGTAATTTCTCACTTCTCTACTTGATCTATTGTGTAGTGCAACTGCTGGAGGAGAACAAGTGCTGGGCCCACTCCTAAAAGCCTTCTACAAATGCAAAAACAAGAATATATAAAAGGCAATGCTCTATATTTCATATTCATACATAAATAAAACGTATATTATACATATTTTCCTTTGTTAACAACCTGACAGGATAAGCATGTGATACTGTTGTGAATGGAACACACAAAGTAGTCAAGCCTGATGCAGTCTTTTTGTTTCTTTTCTCACGTTGATATGTTGCATTTATCTCCCTGTAATTGCCCTTCAAACTATTCCCATCGCCCTTCTGGAATTTCATCTTCTCACTGTTTCTGCTGCAGTTTTAAACAAACATCTTAAGACATGACTAGTCTAATCAATTAATCTCCAGCAGATCAAAAACCCTGCCTTACATGAGATGAGAGCTGGTACAGCACTTCTGTGTGGCATGATTTCCCACAAATTTTCAGCCAAACTTTACAGGCCAGTTCCATAATCAAATAATCAAAGAAATGTAAATGTTTCCTAAAACAAAGGAGTACCACCCAACTGCATCAATGAGAGCAGTTTAAATGATCGGATCATCAAAAACAACTTCAAAGAGTGCTAAAAAAAACACTGCTCTTTAAAGTAAACCAAATCTACTGTAAACCAGCGCGAAGTTGTGATGGAATAGGAATTTTCTCTAGGTACAAAGAAAACAAAAGATCTTCAAAGTGATGATGACTGCTTAGCAAAAATAAAAAGCCTTGAAACAACCTACGAATTTCTCAGGAAGGCCATGAATTTGCAGTCAATTCACAATTTAGCAAACACTTCGAAAAAACAATGAAGTCCAGTCTATTCACCCTATTTACCAAATTGCTTGTTTAGAATGCCAGAGTTCCAGCATGAAAGATCAGTAATTAAACCTGCGACCACTGAAGTGGACTTGGAGGAGATAAATGCAAAACCTGAAAAGGCAAATATGAGTCACCTTTAATCCAGGACAAAACCAACAAATACTGGATGATGCGTCAGTGAGAAACCAGCAGTGGGCACGGGCAAGATCTTTAAATTAGAAGCATTTAAAAAATATTTGAGGTTTTGTTTCCTCAGTCAATTAAGAAATAAAGAACACAATTCGAAGAAGAAACATACATCATGATGTTTGACGAGCTGCTACAATGAAGGGTATAGGACAAAACCCAAATATTTTATCTAACCACAGATGTTTCTGGAAGAGAGAATTTGAGCAAACTGTGGTGTGCTTACCATAAAGGAAACCTTGTCATTGCAAGCTTCTCACTCAACACATTGACCCACACATTTACAAGGAAATGTTAGTTGACACCAGCACAGATTCTCTGAGAACTGAGATATAACAAACCCACTGCAATGCCCACTCACCTCACACCTAAAATGAGACTGGCTTCCCGTCGGGTCATTTTCTGTTCAAATCCACCTTTGTAATATGATGAAAATGACTAGAGAGAACAGGACAAAAAGGAAGAATTCAATAAACGCATTCTTCACAACACATTAACAAATGTTATCATGGCATCTGAATTAGTAAACCAAGAACTGTCAGCTTATTTAATTTAAAGTGGTGAAACAATACTGGTTTATATATTTTGCACACAGCGTGCAAAATGACTTTACAGTACCTGCTTGTAAAGGAAATAGAGCTCTGTTCTGTTACAAAAGTGTAAATGTCTGGTTTTCCACATACCTCAAGCCCATGGTATACATATTAGCCTTCTGTTTCCACATTAGCAGCAAGTCCTGTGTAAGGTATAAAGCCTTTCTAATAGATATGGGTTTGCTTGCAACTTCTCCATTTCAGGCTTGGTGTTTTATAACAATTATTACATTTGCTAACATGGCAGAGCCAGTAGATAACTACTGTATCTGGCAACAGACTAAACCTAGGCCTGAACTTTACCAGGCCTACCGATTTCTCCTCGGACTTGTAAAGCAATGGGATGAGGGAATTCAGCAACACAAAACTAAGCAACCTTTACAATACAGGGCCAGAATACAACACATATTTCAAATCTGAATAAGGATAATACACAGAAAGCACCGAGACAGATAAAAAAATACTCCCATATGTTTACCCTTTCTGAAACACTCAGATGCTCATATGGTGCTGGTACATGAGTGATGTGTGCTACACAATTTGGGTGCGGATTTATTTTTTCTGGATTCTGTAAACAGGAGACATGGGTTTGCTACAGGGGCACAGATAAAACAGAAGCATAATATAAAGAAACCGGAAAAGCTATGACGAATTTACTACAATTATAGCAAATAATTACTGCTGGTTATCAAGAATACTAAATACAGAATTTCAAAATTCCAAATTTACGGTAGATCTGATAAAACTCAGCTTCCAGACAGCATTATGCTTTTGCGTAATCTGTGTGACTTAACATACATGGAACTATGTGGTCTTGCATCCAAGACCATGATGCCAAAACATTTTGTCAATACATCTGCTTCTATTCACCTACCAGAAGGCTCCTGACACACACAGTGACAAATGCGATTTATATTTTCATTAAATGGGTTTTTTTCTGACACGCTATGAAAATGTGGCCTTCCGGCATTGTAAAAGATCACACAACATGCTGGGAAGAGCGGCACGGAGAGCGATGAATCATTTCTCCGACGTGGAGCCTCCGTCGCCCTCCGGTAATGGAACACAGTGGACGCACGTCGCACAGTGAAGACGAGTAAGGACGCAGCAAGACAGTGAGTCAGAGGGGTTTTTGCAAAGACATTATACGCCAATAAAATGGTTTACGGGTAGAAGGTGCGAGGGAATGCATGTGAAAAGCATAAGCTGCTGCTGCTTAGACACCGACCACAAAAGGTGGATCGACACCCAGGGCTTCAGATTTCATGCGCACACTGTACAAAGGAAAACTCCAACTCATTTTAGAATCACATCTGTTACAAGAAATGTATGGGCAAATTGGTATTCAAAAACAGAGGAGGCAGATAAACCACATTGAACCTTCTAATGAAAACCCTTCACTGTGTCCATATGTCATTCCCCCATTACATCGTGTGAACAACTAAGACACATTCGAGTTAACATCTGCACATATGATTTCTGTTTTCTTTCAGTTCCTCTTATGTGTCTTTGCTGTCCCTTGCTCTCCTACATCATGAGTGGTGTATGACAGGCTGAGTGATCATACTGGCATAAACATATTTTGGAAAAAGCTAAATGACAGCTTGAAAGAGGAGCACAGAGTAGCTGGCATATGAACATTATAGCACTTGTAACGCCAATGTTCTTCTTCTGCGAACACCATCTCAAACTAAAAAAGACACAACGACAGAAATCACACATCCTGCCACTCATCCAAAACAACAACTGTTTGAAAGGAACTGGAAGCCATCTATCTAGTTCAAATGGAAATCCTTGCTCAGCACTTAGCATTCAGCATGTCTACTACATTGGACAAAGTTCCCAAGACATTTAAAAATCTTAAAAAGCAACTGCAAAATTTGGAGAAGTCATCTTATATGCACATAACCCAGAGTTCTGTATAGATTTTAATGTGAATCATTTCTTAGCTATACTATGTGTACTGTTTACTACATACACCACATGACAAGCACACAGCAGACATATACTGCCAGCAGATGGCACTCTTTGGACAGCAAAATACAAACTTTGAATCCAGGGTTTTACACTGAATATCACCAAAACAATTTCAATTTAAAATTAAAACGTTATTTTAGAATAATGTTTTACAGTTCACACAATCGTACTTATCTTTACCTAATTCCTGAAGTGCACATGTAAATAAAATAAAATAAAGCCAGCTGTAGGCTGGAGAAAGAATATTTAAAAATAATTTTTAAAAATTCTTTGTAATATCATGGTTGTCGAAACAAGCACATACATTTACTCCATTATCATGAATAAGAGAAGTCTGAGAAAAATGGCTGTCTTAGAAAGCAGTAAAGCAGTATACCTGGTTCTGCAACTGTAATTATAGGGACTGCCAATGCAGTGGACTCATTAAAATCAACAAGGGAAACATGAACCAGAGGGCACACGTGGAAACTATGTGGAAGTGCATTTTAACCTGAATATAGGAGGCACACCTTTGCACAAAATGTTGTGGGAGTACAAAACAAGCTACACTGCTATGCTGTTGAAGCTAAACCTCATACCCTGGCTTCTGTCAAGAAACAGCTGAATTAGGTCCTTAAGAGCAATTAGCTACTAAGTACCAGACAGGCTCGATGGACCAAATGGCCTCCTCTGATTTGGAAATGTACTTATGTTCTATGTTCAACCTGGATTTAAATTAAATTGGTCAAAGTCTTGAGCTATATCCATTATATATACAAGAATCCGTGTATTTTGGGTGTGGAAATGGTTTTTAAAACATAAATTATTTATCATTTCAACCCTCAAACAATAGCCTTTAAAACAGAATTTACATTTATCTTTCAGTAGTAATCTGATGCGAATCATTCATAAGAACCTCTCCTTGAGGTAAATGTAAACGTCAGCCTTTCTACCATATTCCACTGCTTGTAGAATTACTCTATTCTGTCCAACACAGACGCGTGATGGCTTTAAAAACAAGGAAGGACTGAACTATTGTGAATGGTCACCCTCAATATGGAGTGGTACTTGAGTGAAATCTAAAATTCAAAATTCTCACTGAACCTCTGGCGTGGCTGTAATGTATCTTCTCACTCATCTCCTTCCGTTGACCGTAAATGACTGAACTCCTGCAGAAAGAGCTAGCTGAAGGCTACTTTTATAACACCCACAGCTTCCCAGACTTTTTAAAAAGTATGTAGCAGGTTTAAGAAGTCATTGCATGAGCTCGATTACCTTAAGGATATAACATTTACTTTCAGAGAGTGGTGGACTGTAGACTTTGAAATATGCACAGTGGTCTGAGAGACTGAGTGCGTGATGAGTTACAGTACATCTCTGATCAAAGCTAGTACTGTAATAGCACTGAGGTGGGTAAAAGCAAGGATGTTTCTTCTCACTAACCAGCTTGTAAAGCCAGAAACATATACCTACCTCTGTTCTGCAGTAAAACAAGATTTGAAAAATCAAGATTTAAAATCTTTTATTTTGTGCTAGAGGTTAGTGGTTTTTAAAAGGCTAAAAAACTGCATCATAAAACTTTACAAATTAACTTGAAACACTCAATGTCCTTATAAATTTAAATATTCTGTGCCGTTTATATACTTTATTGTGTTTTGGTGTTCAATATGTAATGATTCAAAGAATCAGAAATAGAATTGTTTTGCGAATCAGATACATCAGTACAGTATAATTTGGACAGAACTTACAGATGCAGGCATTGTCTTTGCTGTTTCTGCGATCACTTGTCCTAAAGGTTTCCACAGGTGAAATGTGTACCGTCCTAAAGAAAGCAAGATTAAAAACAATTGATCTAGAGTTATGTACAACAGCAATCCCTAAAATGTGGTCTTGGGCAGCCATAATAATCAAGATACAAACAGACATAGTGTTTCCTTAAACATAAAAAAGGTTGCATTGAATATAGCTACTTGAAAGATGACTCCAAATCAGACCACCTTAATTCATCCTGTTTAATATTTGCTAAGAACAAGTTTTTTTCACTATTGACTTGATCTTCTAGTTTGTCATCCTCAGAGCCCCAATCACCCCACCACCACAACAACTTGTGTTTCACTAAATCTAAATTCAGTAAAAAATAATACTTTATATCGGTCCACAAACCATCAAGAGCAACAGAAAGAATGAAAATAATAATTACACAATGCTAAAAAAGGAACACTGTAAGACTTCAGAAATAATTTCTGAAACACAGCTTGTATGCTGGTTACATAGTAAATAGCAGTTTTTTAGCTCTACTTTAGAAAACATAAACCTTCTCAGGCTGTTGGCCTAATGAAAGAACCACCACTAGATGATCAGTTCCCAAGCTGCAGTGTTTTGCCTCCGTTTTTTCAAGGAGTTCGACTCATTCTGCACAATCCAAGTCTTTCCTTCCCATGGACCACACACTATTAGGCATTCTGGCAAACAAAACATGTTCTCTGTATTTAGAATGGAATTTTCCTGCTTCCTCAATTTAACCGCACATACAGTTACATCCTGGCTAAACTTCATTGACATCCAAGCATGGACACACACACAGAGACGGCACAGGCTTGAAACAACACAAAAATACCCCAAATCCAAAAATCCTTTTTTGGTTGCAAGTTTCTAAAAAATGGATAAAAGCAAAACGAAATAATGGTTATTCCAAACTATACTGACACTTGAGTGTCTTTTTTGACTACTCCAAGTTATACATTTGTCAAACATTTGTAGGATTTGCTTTTTCAAAAGCCTTGATATGCCATTACATTTGATGACTGCTACATCAGCACATTAATGCTGTTGCTCTATTGAGTATTCTGTGTGTGCATTGTGCTGTCTTTTTGCCATCTATTCTGTAATACCCTTGTTCAGAATGAAGTGTTATTATGTTCTGCAAGCCAAAGCCACTCAGTGGACTACATATACCTTTTATTGCTCCTCTGAGAATTATGCATAAGTATTCCTCTATGTGCACAAAATCATACAGCCAGTTTAGGACCAAAAAGCTCTTGAAACCCTTGTCTTTACTCATGCAAACAGGCTTGTGTGTTCAAAAATAAGAAGATGAAAAGACCAAATCCAAACCTAAGGCTTTCCTTTAAGACAGTTGGTACAGAGTCTGTTTAGAGACAACCATTACAGTACAAACAATGCCCTTGGTTATCTTAAAAGCATTTCTATTTAACAGCTGCATACTGGTAACAGTTCTTGTTTGAAGTACATATGTCATTTTAACTAGAGGGTTGGGGTGACGGGGACGGAGGGGGGTGAATTTAAAGTAAAAGGTCAATAATGTACGCTATATTAAATTCACACCCATATATATCATATTAAATGTATAGTTTGTGATCTAATCAGCGTATAGGAACAAAGTTATATTTATAATTTATACATTTTACTGTACACCCTACCTGCAAGGGCTGCTGCCGCCACACCAAGTCCTACAGTAATTAACGTTGCGCCCTGTGAAAAATGAACACAGACCAATCAGGCTTCAGGTTTCGAGTGCTGGGTTCCCACAGTGTTCACCTACAGCAGTGGTTCTTTAGCCTGATCCTCAGCAACTGCTGCCTCTTCTGTTTTTTTTTTTGTTCTGGCCTGCCAAATGAGATCTTCTTAAAGCATATTATTTATTTTCAGCTCTTTAAAAGTACATTGGGATTTGGAATTGGTATCAATGCTGTACCCATTTCTGAGGTTAAGAACCCCTTTCATACAGGTGTGTAACTAGCAGGACCTGTGGAAAAGGAAACAGTACACTCGTTGTGGGAGTTTTTGATACACAGATAATCCTACATGCATGTTCATCATTAGGGCAATTTAGTTACATTTACGGTAAGTTGTATCAGTATCAATCAGTATCAGTAAGTTGCTGGGAATCAAACGATTGAAACAGTGTAATTTTGAATTTTACAACTGAGTTTCCAAATCAGACACACCTAAACAAGCCTAATCGTGGAGGACTGGTGATTTAAGAGGACAAGGTAAATAAAAACAAAAAGACACACCAGAGCCTTAAATTCAGTGTTGGGAAGCACAGGCCTACAGGCCTTTCTAGTATTTTTTTCTGAAGCTACTCAGAGAAATGAGAAACTTTGAGGTCACTTTCTCTAATGTTCAAAAATATTTAACAACTCATACACTCATACAACACTTAGATTTTATCCAATGTAAATATTTATTTTTACAAAATTTCACTATTTTACATCATTAACATTTCAGAGTGTCTGCATGTTAAAGAAACATCACTTATCACTTATAACTGCAACAGTCACGGAATTATAATCAGGAAAGAGTTCAAATCTTTTATTGCAGCAGGCACTAACACCAGCATTTTATTGAACAGATATAACACAGGTAAATCCATTTTGCTGATTAAAATGAATAAGGCTGATCAATAAGGGGTCTACTGTGAAAGTCGCTGGCTCCTGGTGCGCGTGACCATGGCTGCAAGCAATACGAGCTGCACACCTGTGTGCTCGCAGATGCTTTCTTGTGGGGTTCTGTCCCATTCCTCGCAAAGCCTTAAACAAGCGCATGCCTTTTCACAGGTCTCTGAGCACTAGAAAATCACACATCAACCAAGTTCACCCTACAAATGCTCAGCGGGGCTGAAGTCAGACAAGTTGAGCATCCGTGGTATAACTGCCACATTGCCATCTGGCAAGAGCCTCAAGGGAGTGGGACAAGAACACACAGGGAGGACAGCAAGTGAGCACCGTGTCATGCAGCCAGGCCAGAATCAATCACTACATGTTAAGTTCTGTGGTGACTAGTCACTCCTCCCCACATCATTGATAACATGTTAGAGCTTACTGAAGGTGGACTAAGTCCAGTCTCCACCATATCCAGGTAATGAAGACACTGGTCACTTGATAAGGCACATTAGTTATTTTCTGCATTTTGCCTTCTTGATTTTCACCTGGATCATACTTCAACAGGTTAAATCACCTCCTCAACTACGCCCAGTTTACCTTCCCATTAACAAGGTGATTTAGTGCTTAAAGAATAAACCAATTCATTTTCTCGTATCATTGCAAGTCAAGGATGAGCAATTAATGAAAATGACTTATGGATTTTGAGTAGTGATTAAACACTTGTTTTTTAAAAAAATCAAACTAGTATAAAACGTAGTAGTACGTTTTTTATGTTATCTATAATATAATAAAAGAGAAAGGAAAATATTTTTTTTGGACTGATACGCATACAATACAATCGAGTAGGTGTTGTTTTGAAGGACCTCAATTCGGACGCGATAAAACTAACGTAAAAGAGACTTCCCAGTGACCAAGACACTATTTTACTCTTCGCAAAATCTCCTGCTGGTACATTTATTAGCCTCGTAAGTTTTACATGAAGTACTAAGGTATTGGTATTGGGAGAAGACGAAGTACCCCGAACTGAAAATAAACATGCATTGTACACCCAAAATGCTGGAGTGCATTAGGTGTACTGTATATGTAACAGCCGAGTACAATTCATGCTCTTAGAGTTGGCTATAGCTTATTGCCACTTAACATATACGGTAGTATTACTGATGTGAGACATATTTGGGTTAACATATTCAGTATTTTATATGTTTAATCTTTGACCCAGGGAAAAGTGTGGTTTGGACGGTTGAGGTGAGAAAGAAGGCTCGCCCTGTGTCAGTTATTCTTTTTTTTTCTTCTTTTGGGCCTGTTTTTCCATCAATAAAGTTTGATAATCGGGCAGTGAAAGCTGTTTTCCTTCACATGAATGCCTACAGCTCTAAACCGAACCCCGGATTTTACACTGAGATGAATGCAAACTGATCAATATTTTCTTTTTGTCATAATTCATCAGGATATTTGGAATATTTATACTTACGTAACGAAGAAAAATATTGAACACACTATACCGTTTATGAAACGTCTACAACTTATATTGAAAACAAGAAGAAAAATACTACTGTGATTATATAAGAGATGGTAATGTGAACTCGTCACTTCATGTAAATACAAACAAGAAGTTAGTGAAGTGTGGGTATCATTAGAGAAGCAGACTTAGGTTATCTGTTTATACTGACTTATTTTACTTCGTAGCATAACAAAATCTGTGGTATGACTTACTATTTTTCTGTCAATTTCTGCATCACTCCTGTTGTTTAACTTCTGAGTGTATTCGGCGTATTTGAGTTCGCCTTCCATGCCTAATACACTGTTGGTACTCGCCATGCTTTCCGCACTCTCGAACTCAAGGACATTTAGCCGTTATATGGAACGGTTAATGGGACATACTACATGGTTTGTCAAAAGTGAAATACTAAAACGCGTTTTTCAACTTAAGGAAATGACTAATAAAAAGGTTGGTTTTCTGTATTTGTTGTAGATACAGGTACTTCTACAGAACGTTCCCAAAGTTCTTTCATGGTTTAGCTTTTTTTTCCCAGTTGGATGTTTGCTTCACGAGGTCTGTAATAGTGAGATCTACAATCAGATACAAATACCCTTTTACAAGCCCCCTGAGTATACTCATTGTTTACCCCTGATTATCATCATTGTTTTTGTGTAAAACGAATCTTTGAAATCACAATTAAATGATTCATTCATTTTTATGATCAAACATACAGAATATACACAAAAGCTATGCATGTTTAATTCATTGCATAAAGTTACCATAAGCCACAATACCAAGGGTGCAACCTCAAGAGATTTATTAGCTGAAATGCTGGACATAGTATGATTGCAGACCTCAATATAAAAAGACTGTCTAAGTATTTGTTATGAAAGGTTGCAAGTTATGGATGAGAGGTTCACTTACTGTCTTTATTCATATTAAAGTGCTACCAGAAACAACAACAAAACCTATATTGCATGCATATACTGTACTGTATATCTGTCTTCTGTAAATCAGTTCCTCAAAAACAAATTGGTAGGATCCTGTTTCCCTGGTAATAATAAGTCAAAACAGACATACTGACAACTTTCTTAAGGTTTGCTATGCACTGAGAAATTATGGATCTAATTTGGAGGCTTTTCCCCCTGTGGGTATTTTGCTTTCTTATGACCTTTTCTTTTTTTTTGCAGTTTGTCTGGAGCAGGTGTGAATTTGCAGTCTGGGGTATCATGACGGTAATGAGAGGCATCGCATCTGCTTGCCCAACAGGCTTACTGGCTGATATAGCAGAAAGACAAGGACACAAATGCACAAATGGTGTTGTCTCACTCGACGCTCATTCACTGAATTACCTTCCCAAGTTTGACACAAGGTTCTTCACTGTGGCGGAAGGAGGCACATTTTTCACCAACCGGGGCTGTTTTCAGGAGAATGATGCTACTGGACTTTTCCTTTGGGACATTGGTTGATGAGGTTCTTGTGCAGTATGCTCTGCTAGTAAGTGCCTCTGGTGGATAAGTTGTGTTACTGTATGTTCTATGTCAGTCAGGTAGTCAGTTACAGAAATTATTATGTCAAGGGTCCTGTGTGGTGGGTTGACCGATACAGTGGACTGTAATAAAAAGGAAAATTATGCAAGATACTGTTGTCTCTGGTCTGTGGGTGTATAAGTACTGTTGGTAGCTGCGTCAGCATGCGTAGGCTGCAAAGGAACAAGTAAAGGTTTATTCCATGCTGAAAATAGAAGAAGAGAAACGCAACACTTCAGCTGTGGAGCCTTCTTCAGGTGAGGCACCCAATACACCCAAAGAAGGCTCCACAGCCGAAACGTTGTGTTTCTCTTCTTCTATTTTTAGCATGGAATAAACCTTTACTTGTTCCTTTGCAGCCTACGCACGCTGACGCAGCTACCAACAGTACTTATACTACATGGTAAGTCAGCTACAAAAGCTAAACTTTTAAAAGCAGTTCCTGCATTTAGGGGTCACCATCTGTGACACTATCACGATTTATGCTGAGGAATTTGACGTTCTTTATCTTAGTTTTGGAATTTCGTTCCTTGTCCTGTGCTGTTGTCAATAGTATTAGTGTTTCATGAAGCGCCCCATATTTGTAGTGATAGCACTGAGTGAAATAGATATCTGGGCTGCAAACTATCCATAGGAGTAGTCATCATTAGTTAAAACCTCGATTTCTAAGCTCTTTTCGTGTGCAATTTCCTTCCAGAGCCAATACTGTTCCCCATTTATTACTGTAAAACTATACAATGGTGTAACTGTCTATATCAGTGGTCCCAGATCTTAGTCCTGAGGGGCCAGTGTATCAGGTTTTCAATCCTGGTGGGCTTTCAGTCTTATTGGCTTAATTAGTACAGTTTATCAGGTTCTCCAGCTTTTCAGGTACTAGTTATAGAAACCTGGAGAACATGCAGACATGCTAGTCTCCAGGGGCAGGATGTGGACCCATGGCCTATACTTTTCCAGGCCTTGAGGCCTTGTGGTGCTTTCTGACGGGTATCCTGGCAACCAAAGGCAAAGTAGAATGTCAATATTATGCAGAATTTGGTAACACTTCAAAATTATTTACACAAAACCTTTTCATCCGTAATACATACAGTACATTACATTAAACCAACATTTCCCTTTGTTTCCATAACTATTTTTATAGCAATAAATATATATACAATGGTATGTTGTATATATATTTAACTTGAAACAAATGTAGTTGCTTTTTTTGTTTTGCCTTTGTGTTAATGGATTTTGTTGGCAGAGCACAGTAGATTTTATGTGGATCGCAGGTGTTGTCAGGAAACTCTTTCATAACAGCGAAGGGGAAACAAATTAAAATAGTGCTGGGTCGGCAGCGAAAGCATTTTAATTGCCGGTTTTAAAGCTATTTTTTTTTACATTCATCAGTTGCTCTATTTTCCCCACTAAAATACTTTTAACTTAAAAAAAACATTGGGATAATGAGCAAAGGGAACAGCGGTTAAAATAATGAAAGGTAGTTGTTAACATAACCTAAATTATAAGTGTCCATTGTTTTGTATTTAGTGAAGGATAACAGAAAACGTTTCCAATATTAGTTTATGGACTTAGTCATCAAAGCACATCAACCACATTTTGATTTTTTTAAAATAGAAATCTGTTGAAATTCGTACAAGCAAAGACTGTAAGCGTTTTTAATTTAATAATAGATTAATTGTAAGATGAAGATGAACTCCAGATAGGTGAGTTAGACACATCAGCATGTCCGTTGTACAGTTCAGAGATGTGTGCTCCTCAGCTTTGATGACATCGCGCATCCAGTGGAAAACTGTGATTCAAGCACACTCACTGCTTTCTACTCACCACATGAAGGGAGCAAATAAGGGTAACGCTTCTAAAAGCGTGGAAACACTTGGAAACCACGAGAAATGAGAACACACGAATGTGGCTTTATCAAGGATGTGTGGCTTGGCAATATGACGGGACAATTTGATGGTCATGCTAAACCTTGTTTATAGGATGGCCTGTTCTTTGTCTCGTATTGTGATGAGATGACTGGCTCACGAATAACAATCTAATAACGGAATCTGCTTGCAAAGTCTTTTTTCTTTCAATAAAAAACAAGAAAAAAAGGCATTCCAAAGGCATACAAACAAAACATAGGAGGTCACAGGATGAGAAAACAACAGGGAGCTAATTAAATAGGTTTAAACACAAAGTGTCTGACCGTGCTGCCAGTTTGTTTGCGCTGGAGAAACGATCTGTTGCACAGTTACAAACAGCTCTTGATTTATGAATTTACTGAAGTTACATTTATGTTCATAGTTGGTATACGATATGTAATTTACATACAGAAAAAGCTCTGGTAGCAATAGAAATTTCAAGACCTTCTTATAATCATTTAGAACACATAATATTTTAATTAAACGTATTCCTTTTTTGATCAGAAATTCAGTTAAACAATGAATTAACATAGCATTTATTTTTCTTGCTGTCATCTACAAATATTATACAACTTTATTTTAACAACCCAATATTACTACTATTTCAGCAATACAAATCCAATATATAAAGCTATTAAAACAATATGCTTATTATGTCTCTCGTTAAGTAATATACTCCATAAATAAGCACCATTCATATTATCTGTGTCTTCGTGTTTATGTGTGTGTTTTATATAATCACTTGGGTGCATGTTGTATTAGTAACAGGAGAAGACGTCTTGGTCTGTCTGTCGCTTGGCACAAGAGAGGGGCATTCCTTATGCCTTGGATGTCATCACATGATACCGAAACTCCAGTTGTGTTCCAGCGCTTTAAAGCACCTGCACCTCTAAACACGCAGCGCTACGAAATGACACGGGCGAGAAACGACGCCGGACAGTTTAGCAATAAGAGCCGAAATTCCAGAACAGGTGATACGGAATTAGCAGTAAATAACAACGATGAATTTGCGCACGGGGAGAACGTCAATAATCCGGCTGGAGAAGAAAGCAATACAACTACAGGAAACGACCGGAACCCACAATAGTAAGTAAAATCTTAAATGTCATATTAGAATAAGAGAATGTATGTTTTAATATTTCATATATGTTACGTTATATTGTTGATAAAACAAGGTTAACTCGATCCTTTAATATCTTAATTTAAAAATTTAAAGAAATTAAAAATATCCCAGCTACTGTATTGCTAAAAAAAAAATGCGTAACACATTTCAGTGTAAAAATGTCCAGAATTAATGTTACAGTAAGTATTATTATGAAAGTTGTTGTTATTTTTTCTTTATTTTTGTCTCTTTATAACTTGGTTAGAGAGTAGCTTTCACTTATTCTCTACTGGCCAGAGTTCCAGTTTCGTTTCTGCTAGAGGAGGACGGCTTTGTGGCCAAATAAAAAAAAAAACGTTGCGTCAGGAGGAGGAGGATCATATTCGCATCAGTGTCAGCCAAGCTAGAGCGTCACATCCATGGTCTTGTATTGCCTTAGTGTTGCCCAATACAACACGCCAGCGCAAGCATAAAATCTGGGCAAGAGTCATTTCATTTCAGGTGCAAAAGATATTGTGCAGTAGTTTACCAAAACCGGAGCAACCCGCCTTTACATTTAGCTGTAATTCGCGCAAAATACGATGCCTGATATAAACAAAAGGTTAGGTGTGTATCTAAATCAAAGCGGTGCATTCTATTTTTATTTTTACTAAATTTAAGCAAGTCGAAATTGATATCTAACTGTAAAAGAACAAGTAAAGGTTTCTTCCATGCTGAAAAGAGAAGGAAAACAACGTTTCGGCCGTGGAGCCTTCTTCGGGTGTCAGTTATCTGTGTTAACCTGTTTTTGTTTTGTATGGAAAGATAATGAGTTAACATGGTTTAATCCAAATCTGCAAATCCTTCAACCAGATTTAATCCATACGTAACCAAAATATACACTTCACAATCACATGATTTACAATTTACGATCAGTACCTGTAAATGCTTAACCAATCAAAAACCCTTTATCCCAGCCTAACGGCTCCCAAAGCAGAACAACGAATCCAGCAGCTCTGGAAAGTAGTCAAAAGAAATAAATAGTAACCAGAATAATTCCTCTGTTCAAGGTTAAAGGACACCAACCAAATATTAAGCTATATAGTTTTTAAAAATGTTTAAATATTGTTATATTTTAAGGCTTCATTTAGAATTGTGTGCAATTTATATTCTGGTATCTGTTCAAACTAAGGAATACAGCCGTCCTAGTTCTTGGCTTTACAGGAACGTTCCACCCAGACAGATTAAGGACTTTAGTACGGTTCGGTTTGGAACTGATGAGATTGGAAGTAGGCTTCTCACATGTCCTCAGGGTATTGACAGTTGCATCCTACTGAAGTACTTCATTTCAACAACCCATGGCAAGCAGGCATAAATTAAAAGAGTCTTTTAATGGCTAAAAATAGGAGGCGCTTCCTGACAGCAGGGGAGCTACTAACATTTTTTAATGTTTATATTTTCTTAACTGTACTGTACAGTGTGTCCCACTTGATCCTAACTATTTAATTTAGACAAAGAATAAGGCTAATTACACCAATGAAAGCCGACTGTAAACCCACCCCATACCCAAACGCTATACCTCAAAACAGCCTTCAGACTGCAATTTGGCCGCTTTAATTTCAAAGTCTACTGCTACTCTAACCACATCCCAAAAGCAAAGCTCAAGGCTGCTGTAAAAGGCCTTAGTAGTTTAGGAGTGCTGGTGGTATAGCACTAGGCCAGCTAGCACTAGCTAGTTCCACAAGCACTCCTTAATGGAAAGTGTTGACACTTGTTCACATGCTGGACTTATAAAGGAAAAATATATCCAATTGTTCTAAACCAAAGCTATCCACATTGTTTTTGTTGTCACATCGTACTAATCTCTGAAAAACATTTTTTTTTAAAGCAAGGGACACATTTGTATGAAAACAAGCATATTCAAATATAAAATATCGAAAATCAAATATTTGAAGGCAGCAGTGTGCAGTTTTGGGGTTAGGGCTCATGTAGTTGGAAGATTGGGTGTTAAAATCCCAGGTGGGTCATCACTCTTATAGGAACTTGCTTCAGGTAAACACTGGCCTGTATAAACAGATGCAAAAGTAAGTTAACTGGACTAGTAATATTAAAGTAAGAGTTCACTGTAGCTAGTGCCAGGTTTCTTCAGTATAAACACCTAAAAAATATTATCATGGCCAATAATGACTACATCATATTCACAATTAACCGTGTTTAATAGCATACAGCGATGGTCTTAAACCTTCCCTAATTATATTCACAGGGTGTTTTCTTGGCTTGCTGAAGTAAATGTGTTTTCAGTTTCATAAGCTTAGCAAAACTCTTTGTTGTCCTCTGAAAATTACTATGCCTTCTACACATGATTTAGTGATTATTATTATGGCCTTTCACAATAAAAACCCCACAAGCATTATAAATTATAATGTAATGCTGGCATAAGCCCTCAAGACGTGAGACACATACTGTATATCAATCTACTTTCCCATTTGTTTTAGCATGGGAGGCTATTCCATGATACCACCCAATGAACCAAGGAGGAGGGAAATGCAGAGGAGTAAGTCATTTCAAGACTGTAATTATTTTTTCTGTGTAGTCAAAGTGCTCCCTTTGCCAGATGGTTCTTTTTTAATTGTTACCAGCAAAATTAACCGAAAACAGAAAAAATGTTTGTTACAAGACATTGAGATCTTAGTGGTGTAACATTGCAGTTACTTGGCATTAAATAATGACAAACACCAAAGGTTGAAAAGTTAATAATAAGTGCATGTGCCCTGGTTCCCTGTTGCACTGAATAAGTAATGCTTTAAGAATTAGAGACCCAGGTCCTGCTAAGATAACATAATTTAGTATCACTGTGATGGAACTGGCTTCGTGGTACAAAAAGCTACAAAACATTTTATTCTTTTCTTCATGCATGTTCCATTTGATCGGGTAACAGTGCAACATCTCACTTTTTTTAAACAAATTCCTCATGGTGTAAATGTTTCACTTCACAATTTCATTGTATATGGAGTACCTACAGAAGGTCCAGTATAAGTTCAACCTTGATCCAGTTGCTAGTTGTGAAATGTTTAAATGCAGTACCTGTTGACAGGTTTTTGTTATATACTCTCTTTGTTAAAAAAAAAATAGAAACCCAGTGTCAAGTTCTGTGCCAGTAATACACATTTTATTGGTTCAGTCAAGGTTTTGACTTAATCTGCTCTACACAGGCTAGGCCAACATACAAGTAACTTGCTTAAGGTCAACACTGTCAGTTTGGGAGTTTGCTCAGCCTAAACCTTTTAGGGACTCTTTTACATTATTATGACACCAATACCACATAAAATATCCCAGATTCAGGTACTTTTGCAGCTTATTCACACTGATCATGTCACCAGTCAGACCTTGTGTGCAGTGCTGTACAGTCTAGCCCTGCTCCATGTAGACACAGAAGTGAATAACATTATCGCTGTGGTTTAGATTACAGATAACATGCAAATTCTGGTTACAGTGGCACAGAAGGAAGAGGAAGATCTGAAACGCTGGAAGGAAGAACACAGACCTGGTCCTCTCAGCTTACCTCCAGCACAGCTAGGTATGATCAAAACAATACTGAAGTGCAGGTAGATAACGAAGGTAAACTAACAGGGTCATAAGAGCTCATCAGGTCAGAGCTCATCCTGGTTTCTGAGCACAGGACTCCCCTCCCCTGGGTGGGACAGCTGTCCATCACAGGGATGACCGCCCCCACCCAACAATTCTGGTCCACACTGGTAGAGTTGGGTGACCAACTGGGGTAAAGTACCTCACTGAAGGTACACCAGCAGTGTATGCAGCTGGAGCTCACACCCAAGACCCATCAGACATGAGTCCAGAGGCTCTGCTGCCCCCATTATACTGTAACATGATAAAGAGAAGAAATTGTCAAATATAGTTATATCTGTTTTAACCTGAGGTAACGACAACCGTTGTCAGCAATGATTGAAAAATTATAATTTTTCTCAATATAATTCCTATTTCTAACGTTATAATAAAGGTAGATATGCATGAACTTTTGGTTACACTGGATTAAATTGGGTTAACGTCACTTTGGATATGTGCTAAATGTAATGTATGAAGTGTTTTTACTTGCTTGGAATGCCGTGTGGAATAGTTTTACAATATGCTGATTTCTTTTGGATTTCTTTACTTTTTATTTTAACTTTTTTATTATTACTTTTATCCTATTTACATATTGTTATAAAGATGTATCTATTTTAAGGCTTTCCTTACGTTTATGCAGAAAAAGAGGAAAAAAATTATATACAACATATATGTAATATGTAATGTTTTAATAAATGATTATCTGTGCAGGTGGAGCAATATCGATTACCGAAGCCAGACAAAGGCAATTTTTGGAGTTAAGGGAATCTAAATATCGTAAACAGGTAATAAGGATTTGAATCTGAATTAATATGTATGAGTAAGACTATTGTTTTTCATCTCTATTGTAAAATGGTTGTTGAAGACCAATGTACACATACAGCAACAGAACTTTTGGGATTAAGAATACATTATACTGTCACATAAGTATAAGTAAAGATAGATATATATTGTAGGAACAAGTAAAGGTTAATTCTTTTTCTTCTTCTGAAAAGAAGAAAGAAGACAACACAGTTTTGGAAAGGCTTAATAACCTTTTTTGCCTTTCACTGTGAAATTGACCTTTACTTTTTCCTTTGCAGCCAACACATGCTGACACAGCTCCCCACTGAAACGTTTCTCTTTAATTGCAGTACATATTCATACACCGTGCCGCATATACTTATACCATGTGCAGACCTTAATGATGTTCATTATAAAATACATTACTCTGGAAGTTTTAAAACATGTGGGCACTAACAAAGAAAAGGTCAATCCAATATGAGTTTTACTTGCTTTTACTAATACTTTGAGAAATGACTACTGTACATTCGATTGTAGGAGGGTCTTAAAATTCACAAGCATTTGGTGCGGAGAATTGTCAGAAACAACTAAATTTGCATACTGAATAACCAAGTCCACCCCATACCATAACATAATTTACTATATAGTATGTATGGTTAAAAGACATATTTAAGCAACCCTTCCTTATATTAATTAAAGCACTAATGCATTGGCTTTAGTTTAAATAACATAAATCAACTAAAAGAAAGAAAAGAAATCACAATTTATATTAATCTGCTAAAATCAACAACATGAATCCCTCCTCTGCATCTAGGGGATGCCTGCACTTGCTCTCTCTTCCTCCATGATTAGCACACCCCACTGTAATGAAAAGGGCAATAAAACTGTCGGAGAGCCTATAAAGTCGTCACCAGCTTGTCCTTCCCCACGGCACTGACATAGAACCTGAAGCGTTCGTTACAATACAAAAACAAGACCATGTTTAGATGCGGATGGTGGGTAGTGGGAACTTGGGCAGGGGGCAAGGAGAGGATCACTCACTAGCTAGATTCGTCTCACCATCTTAGTCTGTTGCACTGCTGATTTGAAAGCTGTGGTTAACAGCCTGGGGCTCTCTTTCATCCCGCTCTGCTCTTCTTCCATACAGGACCCCATCAGCCAGACCAAATCAAGTAAAAGCGAATTTGCAAATGTTAAATTCGCAGATAATCGAGACCCTACAGTTCAATATATATCTTTATCTGAGTGTGTTAGGCAGTCAAGCCATAACATAATAAAAACATAATGTGCTTTGCTCCCGATGGCGCTCTGTGAAGCTGAAACAAGAGGAGGACAAGAGGAAGAGAAAAGAAGCGGAGGAAATGGAGATCCAGCAGAAGAAGGTTCTGCAGCGGGAGAAGGTGAGAAGCACGGATCAGGCCAGCACGACCCGATCTGTCACTTACAATGATAAGGATTAAATTCACAAATGATGTCCCAAAGTGCGTGTTTCTGCCTAATCAAAATCATGCCACATTCCCATCATTGGGATGCTGTTCTCATCATCTTGAGTCTGAAAATTGACCATTTTAAATGGGAAAAATCTTGACTCTTGATGTTTAATGCATGTTAGGCCATCAGACTTGAAGAAAGGAGACGGCAGGAAGAGAATCTGAGGAAAGAACAACTTCGGTATGACCACCAGCTGTAAGTAGATACAAGTAATTCTATACATTGTGCTTTTTCTAAAGGATTTACATCCTTTGCTTGAAGACATTCAATGATGTTGTTACAGAAAGAGGGGGAGGGAAATCTGAATTCATAGAGGTTAGTGAAATATTTAGCTTAAATAGCAGTCTGTCCTGACAAAAAAAGCTGAACACTCCCACAAGTCAGGGAATGCTGAGCAAAGTCAGATGGCTTCTTCAATTGCCCCTGGAGAATTTTGGTGGTGAAGATATAAGAAATAACTGAAAAGACATGACTCAATTCAACAAAACTTTCAGCCAAGACATGAAACACACAAGCTAATATTTATGAGTGGGGTGAGTTCTTGAGTGAGTTTTCCATGAGTGGTAAACTCTGAATAGCAAATTTAAAAAGGAAACATAAATTTCCAGAGATATGAAAAATGCACCTTATTTCCCTATATTTAGGGCTCTTCAGTGCTTTATACCCCATTTGTTTGGGTTCTTGAAGGAGGATCCCAGTCTTGAAGAGGTTTAGTAAAGTTGTAACTCAGCCTCTCCAGCCACGATACCTGCTTTCTTCTGGTCCT
Organism: Atractosteus spatula; assembly: GCF_055471065.1. Lineage (NCBI taxonomy): Eukaryota > Metazoa > Chordata > Actinopteri > Semionotiformes > Lepisosteidae > Atractosteus > Atractosteus spatula. Next base: position 18,293,727 of record NC_142709.1, on the reverse strand, counting down.
TTTTAAAGACGTTATTGGTGATATTGGCTGACTAGGGAAATTCTGGGAAATGTCTCATGAGTTGTCACGCTACTTGTTCTCCTCTCATTTGGGGTTAACTACTTAGATGCAGTATCCTCAGGTTTGTGGGATGTATAGTTCATCAAATACCCCAGCTGTCCACATACATTTTAACATATATACAGTAGTCCTGGTTGCTTGGCTCACTCAAGGTGAGGGACAATAAAAATAACCAACCTGTACAACCATAATCACATCCAACATGCAATATTGCAGTAGCTTTAGGAGAGATAGAAAAAAAAGAATGATCTCTCTAGGTATAGCAGATTGTAAAACTTACAAAAAAGTCTGAGGCATCTCAGCCTAGGCATTGCTAATTGCCACTGGAATAAGAAACAAATCTGAGGCTTATTGTCATAAATTACCATTAAGAAGCCTTGGAAAGAAATTTTCTGGTGTTTGATCTGTTGGATGACCTGTGGAAAAACTGTAAAGTGAAGAGAGAACCACACTGTTTCTGCTACCTAACAGAAACAGTCAAAGAGACAGCAAGAAAACCATGCCAAACAGCACTGAAATTCTAAATTCAGAAAATGAAGACACAAGGCTGGGGAGGTCAACAATTTCAACAGCTCAAAGAGAATTCAGACAGAGGAAAGTTAAGAAGAGCATGCAGTAAGTAGAGAGAAGAGCAATTTTTGTGGGGTGTGCAGGACTGAAAACAGACTAGGAATGGCCACGAAAGGAATGATGAATGATGAAAACGTGCAGCTGTGGAAGATCTGCTCAGCTCCAGCTGCGGAAGGGAGTGGTGGCAAAGATTGCAAAGCAGAACATACTGTAGAAGCAAAGCCATCTGGGAAAAAAAAGTAGACAGGAGAACAGAAGTTAAAGGAGGCTAAGAAGCAACAAGGACTGGTGGAAAAGGACTGAATAATAGATTGGAAACTTGTCTAGACGATTTGAGATTAGTTGTGAAAGAGGAGAGGAGTGAGCAATAGTTTTTGAGATCAGAGAGCAGCTTGGATTTCTCTCTTTCCTTCAGTAGAACATTGTTCAAAGTGAATTGAGTATAGGACTGCGCAAAACCATCACAGAGTAGGAGTGGAGAAAGTAGGACAAGAGAAGTAAGACACAAAAATAGAGGCAAAGAAACAGATTTACAGTAAGTGAAAAATGGCCTCACGGCGACATCCCTTACCACTTTCCTTCTTGCCCAGTTTGGAGGGACCATCTGATTGACTCAGTTTCTGGGTGGTATGATGGTATGGTATGATATACGTTTCAGGAGGTTAATACTTTTGCCATCAACATATTTTAGGTTTTATTTTTCTTTGCAGTTTTTGTTGACATTTATTTCCTTTCACCCATTAAGCTGTTTAGTTTGAGTATTCAGGCTTTGAAACTATGCAACATATTTGCTTTAAAAATTATGTATACTTCAGTTGTAATTCAACAAAATGGGACATCATTGTAAAGGGTGAATACTTTTGCAAAGCACAGTACTGTAAATGGAGGTAATAGTCATAATGCAACAATTTGCAACACTTTGCAGCAATACCTTAGCATCAGTGGACCTAGTCTATTGTCCAAGAGTCCCCGGTTTATTCTAGTAGATGTTCTCTTTCCAGTTCAGGAATTCTGGGGGTGGGTGATTATGTAGCCAAATTCACTATAAAGATGAGTGTCTATTGTGGTTGGATGAGGTGGTTTATAGCCAATTTACACAAGAAGTTCTGTTTTGCTCCTTCCAAGTAGAGATGGTTTGTCAAGATTTTTTTAAAACAGTCAACTGCTAAACAATGAAGTGGTACTGCCATGAATATTCAACAGTGAGGAAGTAATTACATTCTTTGGTTACCTCAAGGGTTAGTTTATAATTTAAACGAATCTTAGTTTTCTGGGGCCAGGGACTTGACTGAAGTGGCTCATGTAAGACATTTAGTCGATTTAATTAATTTATTGTTAATTTTTGTGACAACTGGCACAGGACAAGCATTTGTAAATTAAAATAAAATACTTTGAACCTCCAGAAGGATCACAATGCACAAAAAAATCAAAAAGCATTAAAGCACATTTCTACTTTCAGAGGTACACTTCCACAGTGCAGGATTGTGATTCATCAAAGAAAAGGCAACTTTACTATTGCAAAAAGTACAAACTAAAACTGCATACATGATTAAACAGATTTATGAGATACTGGGAAACAAATGTGTCAATATAAGTTGGATAATCAGATCACAGGGTATTGACAAGCATGAAAAATTGTCCAGGAAGCCTCTAGTGAGGATGACCACAAAACAAAGATGACCAAACAAAACAGCTTTTGTATCCAAAAACATTACACATGAAGAGTCAAGTATCCTGTTTGTGGAATATCCTGTATTGTCTGTGGACAGTGTAATATCCGATACAGAATATTAATTTCAATGTTGTAATGCTTTTATTTCCTGCAGGAGAACACAACAGTTTCTTCAAAGGTTTGAAAACTCCACCGTAGATCCAGTTCCAGTGAACAGCTCTCTTCCAGCATCATCCTGGGTAAAGTCACTGCCAAAAACTGCATTCCATATTTCACAGGACTAGTTTCAAACCAAAGCTGCATAGTTGTGGCCGTGAGGTTGCAGCCTAAGGAGCTACAGTAATTCACACCAATTGATACTTCTTTGATACATATTTTCTTAGCAAACAATTTCTACTTTTAAGATTTTGCACAGAATGTACAATATAACTGTACTGTTTCTGACTGATAAGTGGTTCAGTCCATAAGGCTCATTATTTCCACTGTGGAGGGTGTTATGTCTATGGTGATTTTTTTAAAATCAAAACACACAAGGTTTTTATTGCTTGCCAATGAGAGGTTGCTTGAGTCAATCTGGAGAGAGCTGTGGCATATTTAGGTCATGGGACTTTCCAAAGTTCACTTCAAGCTAACTGAGAAATAAAGATATTGCCTATTGCCTAAAAGCACTGAATAATAATAATAATAATAATAATAAAATATTTATGATGTGTTTTTCAAAAAGCAGTATGCAGTACAATAGAAAGACAAGCAAAGTTAATGAATAAAAACAAAAACAAGCAGAGTTAATGAATTTAAATACAATGTAGATATATCCATTCAAAGCTAAAACCTGCATTAAAAACAGGAGGTGTGCTTCTGCTTGAAACTGGTCTCTTCCATGTGGGCTCAAAAAGCGTTTCCCAAAAAACCCGGATGTCCGTTGTGCTGTTATCGTGTCTCACAGTTTCTTGCTTCAGTGCTTGCCCTTCCTTTGAAATTAGCCCAAACACACATACACTGGAAATAAGACTACATTTAGAGAAGTATTCAAGAGCGGGAGTAAACACATCCTTCTTTGTCAAACTCCTGTGCCATCTTTAGAAACATTGAATAGTTAGCAAACCCGTGACATACTGGTAATAATGCAAAAATCACAGTTTTGGCTGCTGAAGTCTTCTTCCAGTGGGCAGACCGAGGAGCCTGACAAGCCCGGGGCCAGGCATAAATATTGTAAAAACTACCTCATGTGGCAGCTGGCCGCATTGTTAAACTTGCATGCACAGCTTCTGTGGTAAACAGTGCAATGTTTTCTTGTGTGGCTTTCGACATTGTTGTGAAACTTTTACAAATCAGCTTATTCCAACTGCATAAACCTGAATATGGCAGGGAGTGTAAATAGCTCTGAGGTGCTTGTTCACTTTCCAGTTCAGTCCCCGTGTTTTACACTAGTGAAGAGGATTCCAGTTAGTGTTATTGCTCACTTCACAGCAGGTTTGCCTGTGGGATTGCCTTCAATTACATGAGAAGGTTTTAATTGAGTTCTTGTTGTTATGAAAGCTGGTAAATTTACAATCAATCCAAGCTACAGAATTTTGTTTCCATTTTTACTGAAATAGCTGTGGCTTCATTCCTTGCCACTTTTTAAAAACATGATCGTTTCAGGCGTTGGAAAGTCCTGTAAAATACGGAAGCTTATAACATAAATAGCTGTACCTTGAGGGACAGGAGTAGGGATTATTTTTTTATGTATACTGCTATGTGGTAGCTTTTATTAAAAGGCATTAGCAATAAAAAATGTCTTTATCACTAATATGAGAACAAGCTAACCTGATCTTTCTTCTTTGGGTATTGACTTAAGTGTTTGGATGGACTCCTACAAATTAGGGAAGTGCTCCAAACGAAATGTTGTAGGTGTGGAAATGAACTTTTATACTGAAAGACTTGGCCTTTATGTGGCCTAATATTGTTTTTAAAGGTGGTTCCAAGCTAATTCATTTATTCCATATCCTCTGTTTAAGTAACATTCTTACTTTTCCATTGTCTTAGGGACAGCTGATGCTGTTTTGTTTCTGTGTTGATCTTTTTATCCACAGAGATATGGATAGGATTTTGTTTTTCAGGTTCTGGTCCACCATGCTGAAGCTATTAGTAAGTTTGACCAAAGTTAAAAAAAAACTCATGCTGCAGTTTCATGAGCTAAAGATCTTTCCAGATATTTTCAGCGCAGTGTGCGCAGAACCACCAGCTACACCGAGGGGTACTTCCTTACTTAATGTTTGCTCCCTTCTATTCACAGGCCAGAGGCCGCGCTTACAGAGAGGCCCAGAAAGCAGAAGAAAATGAACAACTGAAGCAGAAGAAAGAGGAGCAAAGGAGAAAGGTGTGGGTTACTGGTTCAGGGAAAGAGGGGTCAGGCTTTCAGGCCTTTAGCAGCTAAATGTTCATTTTGTAACTGAATTACAACCTTCTTGCTTTTCTCCCTTTTTGCCTCAGCATTACGAAACAAAAAAAAAGAACTGAAACTTCTTATTCATTTTTCGAGCTGAGATTTTAGGGGGTGGGGGCAAATAAGTTCCATTGATGCTTTAGAGTAAATGACTTCATGTCTTTCCTTGGATGTATTTAACACACGAAAGTGTGAAGACTGGCCTTTATTTTTTTTCTTTCTCCTTTTTTTTCTTTTCTCTTTAATGTTACTGGGTACAGCTGAACGAGTAAGCATTCCAGTACACTTGTTGTATATGGCAAATAAAGAAATCTTTGAATCTTCCAAGTTCAGAATTAAGGTTTCAGAATACAATTTGTCCCCTCATTCCAGTCAGTTTTTTTTTTTAATCCTCATGTTGACCACACATAGCACACAGCATGTTAACCAAGCACAGCATTGCATCAGTGAGCTGCTTCATAGAAACTGCTGTCACCCGCTGACCCGAACATGACTGTGATAAGACCAAGTATGTCCTTTTCCTCACAGAGTGAACTCCTGGAAGAAAATCAAAAACAGAAAGAAGAAGAAAGGCAGAGAGAACTCCAAAAGGAACACAAAAGGTAATGCTAATTTTAGTGTAACTTATTTAAATCTCTCATGGTATCAAAAAGAGAGATTACACACTTCACATGTATCTCCATTAGAGAAATCAGAAGAAACATTACAATTACAGTATTTGTTATTCAGTAATGTTTCATTTAGTCACGAGTCCTCTACATTGTTTTAACAGAGCAATTAAATAATACAGTTCACGTAGTGGCTTCAGTCTGAGGAATAATTTCTCATATTGTCTTTATTTCAATTCAGTAAATTGAAATAATTGTACTTGAGTTTATAACTGACATTCAAGATAAAGGTTAAGATAAGATATAATTGTTATTGTCCAAAAGGGAGAAAATTTGTCTTTGGCATCACCATACAGAACTACAGTAAACTCAACATAAATATCACTCAGCATGAAATAAATATACATTTAAAACAAACAATAGTCCTAGACATGCAACTATACATAAACAGACATCTCGCCCTGCCTATATAACACTACCATTACACATAATCTAATAGTTTCATACAGGAAACAGTCACTGTGTTTAATATACCAATTGCAAAGGAAAAAAAAAGATTTATTGTATTCATCTTTCTTAGCCATAGGCATTCTAAAATGCATCCTTGAAGGCAGAAGTTAGAAATGGGAATGAAGAGGGTGGATGGGTCATCAATAAGAAGCTGAACCTTACTTGGAAATGCAATACAAAACAACTCTTTAAGCTGTTTCTGTGGTCAACCAGTTATTTTACTAACAATATTAACAATTCTGGCCTTTTCTCTTAATACCGAGGCTGTCATCCCACACCGTGAAAAAAACAGAAATAGTGATGCTTTCTACCAACATTCTATAAACGTTCTCTAAAACGTTCTGACTCACTCCAAACCCTTTCAGTTTCCTGATTAAAAATATACACTGACTAGCCTTCTTAAAAATGCAATTGGCACTCTCTGCAAAGTTTAAATGTTCGACTAATTCTGTTCCTAGGTATTTGAAACACTGAACAGCCTCCACAGGCTGATTAATAAGGTAGTGAGAAATGAACGTATTACTGTCCAAGTAGCCAGCAGTCAGCACGCTTGACTGACACCACCTTTCCAGTTTACTTATCTGTTCAATGTAATTCTCCACCCCTTTGGTTAGGTCCTAATCTCACATACTTCCACCTGCCTACATATATGAGTCTCACACCTGGGACTTCCTGTAGCATGTCTCTCATATCCCTCCTGCCACCCCATCTACACCCCAACTGCAGCTCCCTGGCTCAATCCTGGCAATACTGAATGGGGTCTGGGCAGCCAAATCCTCACAGATAGGTTGCCATTCCCTGAGCTAGGCGAGTTACGCCAAATACAAACTACTCATCTCTCTCTCACATTCATTAGGATCTAACTGAAATACAGATTTGTCTATAATAATACATGATAGATATGCTAAGGAACAACTAGTGGTTAATTCTGAGCTGAAAAAGTAGAAAGAAAAAAACAATGTTTGGACTGGGGAAGCTCTTCGGGTGTGAGTGGGTGTTACAAATGTTACAAAGTATAAACGGGATGCACAGCAAAGTGTTGGGTAAGGAGAGCAAAAGAAAGAGCATGTCAGAATGGGCATGGCAGGCAAGAAGTGTTTTACAGAGCTGGAACACTGAACAATGCCAACAGAGTGACTGGGAAAGAGATTATGTTAGTCGTTGTTTTTCACGTTAATCCTTAAATTTCCAGGTCTCATCGCACCCCTGAACAGATACTGTAACTGTCTCCTCATTTATGACAAATGACAGACATTGACAGGGAAGTTGTTTAAGTATAATGGAGGTCCAGAGTGTCTTTCTGGGAAAGTTGTTTGTTGCCTAATAAATGAACTTGTGCTACAGAAAAATTAAATGGTATATTAAAAATATGTAAAGCAACACATACAGGGGTGCAGACAATATTGGAGGTTCGTAGTTCCTTTGATCCTCTTAGTAGGAAACCTGTTTAACTTGGGAGGGTGGGTGTGATAAATTGCTCTTAGTGGACATATTAAAGATAGTCTGTTAAATTAAATACAATATTTATAATAATTACAAGTATTTAGAGAATATGACATATTTAGTCAGTTGTAGTATGACAATATCTAGTCATGAGATACTTTAGAAAGATTTAGTTCAAAGCTGATTTCAGGCAAAGGACATACCCTCTTGAAATAATGATTCATTCAACTTCTATCACGCTCAGATTTCTCATTCGTGCCTGTAAGACATTATAAAACAAGAGACAATTGTCTTCTGTTTAGACATGCAAGATTATTAATAATCCTATGGATTATTCACAAGAGGAATAAGCAACACTCTTCTTCCCCCTGTCCTCTCTGTACAATGTTTCCAGATCCTTGCATGCTACCATATTTCAAAAGCAGATAGTAGGAGGCTGATTACGTTTCATCAAGACCAGCCCACGAATGTCTGTTACTCTTAATTTTAGGGTCAATGCCAAATTTTTGGATCAAATTCAAGCCCATGCGCAATCAGGTAGGAAGGAGCTGCCCTTTCCTGTAAACACAGAAGAAGAAAGAGATTTTCGTACCAATGGAGCACAGGATGTGCCCAAATCTTTGGAGCCTATCCTGCAGGAGAGTGAAGAGGATGGTAAGTTATTTTTAAAGTAGGAAGCTCATGCCGTTCTTCTTGCAATTGTATTTGTTTAGTCTGTTCTATATAAAGGCCCCTCTAATTGTTTCCACTGTGTATTCCGTCAGTGGAGTTCATAATTTACTCACGGGTTTATGTTACTTAAAATTATGTAGGCTTCAGAGGATACTTATTTTGGATGCGTAGTTATCGTGCCATGTCAAAATGGCTGATGTAATTTTCACATACAGTACTTACAAGAATTCTCCATGCTGTGTATGCAATGCTAAATTCAGATACCAGGATAATAGAACTGCTTTGGCAGCTTAACCGAGAGCAAGGTGAATGGTTTTAAGAATCTCGGCTGCTTTCGTTTAAATGGAAACTTCACCTGGAGTGATATTTGAAACAGGTTTCAGTCAGACAAGAGGTACCGGATAGTATAAACGGGCCAATATGAAAATGTAGTTTGTTCCTTGTACTGTACAGTATGTTAGTATGTACTGTAAATGGATTTCATTTTTCCCTGTACTAAAGTGGGTATAGAAAGTTACCACCCCCTTTCAAAATGTTCACCTTTTGTTGCCCTAAAACCCAAAAAGAAGACAAAATCAGACCTTTTCCAGTTTTATTTGCAAATTGTACCTTGCAACATCCAAGTGAAAAAAGAAAGCAAAACTTGGATACATCTCTACCAACTTTGCACACCCAGAGGGAGAAATATTTGCCTTTTCCTCCTTACAGAATTGTTCAAACTCAGTCAAACTGCGTGGTGACTGTTGATGGACTGTCCTCTTCAAGTCATTCCAAAGCTTTTCATTGGGATTTAGGTCGGGGCTCTAGGAACCTTCCTATCCCATTAACATTAGCCACTATATGGCCCCTTTGGGTCATTGTCATGTTAAAAAGTTAACCATCTTCCCATTTTCATCTTCCTGGCTGAGGGCTGCAGGTTTTCTTCAAGAATTTGTCTGTATTTTGCACCATCCATCTTCCCTTCTATCCTGACAAGTGCCCCAGTCCCAGCTATAGAGAAACACCCCTACAATAGGATGCTGCCACCAGTGTGCTTTACTGTAGGAATGGTGTTCTTTGGATGGTTGCCATTGGCCCCTTGGTAGCCTCTCTGATCAGTCATCCAATCAATTCTTGCTCGGTCATCCAATTTAGAGGGACGACCTGATCTGGGCGGTGCCATACGTTCTACTTCATAATGATGGTCTTGACTGTGCTCCATGGGATACTTAAAGCCTTTGAAATGTTTTTATAACCATCTCTTGACTTGTGCTTTCCACAACTTGATCTCGAAGTTCTTTTGAAAACACTTTTCCACCCATAGAGGATTCTTTGCTTTGAAATGCACTTCCAAGAAGTGGAATTCTCTAGAAACAGCTGCTTTTATTCTGAACTCATCAAAATCACCACAATTGATCACAGGTGGGAGCCAATTTAGTTGTGTGATCTGCAAGGTGATTGGTTATACCTGAGCAAGTTTACAAATGCAATTGTAAGGGGGGTGTTCACTTATCCAAATGAGGTATTCTACTGTTGTAATATTAATTAATTTTCCGAATGTTTTAGAATTTTATTTTCACTTGGCTAATGTGGGTTACTGTGTGTAAACAAAAATGGAACAAACCTCATTTTTATTTTTAGAGTGTCATACAACAAAGGGTTCACATTTTGAAAGGGGGTGGTGACTTTCTATACCCACTGTATCTACTGTATAACTTCATTATGACTGTTAGCATGTGCTTTGGCTATATGTATCCTAGGCTGACTACAGCTACTTTTGGTATTTCTGTGGGAAAAAGAATGATTTCTTGATTAACGACAATTTTGACAAATATCTGAGCGGCAAAGCAAACATTATTCACAAACAGGAAAAAGGAAATAAATATTGCTGGTATTTTGCTATAATTATTATAACAAAAATGTATAAAATATTAAAAATGGTAAAGGTCTGTTTTATTTTATCTGGTGATTGGGCTAGATTCAAAACCAAAGCTTTCTATACCAAAAAGAATATTAAACAAAAGTAGCACATTTTCTTTAGCAATGGTTGCTACCTCGAGACTATGTTTGTCTATCTTCAATAAATGACATCCAAAACGGGCACAACACATGGTGTGATTTGTTGAAGATTTTGGAGATTCTCTTGTACAATGATTTCCAGCTCATCTCTGATCCATTGTAAAGAAATACTATGTAACCCTCAAAGAAATCCATGAGTAGCAATTGATACTTCCAGGGACAACAAAATCAGAATGACTTATTGTGCTTGTTTTTGTTGCAGGTTATGATCTTGAATGGACAGTGATGAAGCTTCAGACTTCATTTCCTTCATGTGATCGGGCTTTCTTAGAAGATATTGTGATTCAGTGCAATGGAGATTACAACCAAGCCTACAAACTACTTCTGTAAACAGCTCTTCTGATGGGCTCAGACCAGCATCAAGCTCCACAAAAAAACAAACAGATGAACACACTTATTAGTTACAAAATAGGGGTGTAGCTTTATTAGTGAAAGCTCTTTGTGTGTTTTGCAATCTCATGTTTATTTGAGTAATATTGTCTTTTAAGTGAGTACAATCAAATAGCTGTATCATTACTCAAATACACATAGTTCATCCCAAATATAATAAACCTGATTCAATGGAAAAATGTATGCACTTAAATCGCATCATGTCTGGTTTTATAATTTGTGAATCCTAAAAATCATAATGTGGACATGACTTGTTTGTGGATGGTAATAACTTGTGAGCACATGTAAAATGGGTAAACATTGTGAAACATCACATTGTGTGCCTACTTTAATAGCCTTCCATCCTTTCAAAGTTCAGGTTGCATCATCATTCTGTACTGAAGTCACACACTTTAAAGTAAACACCCTATTAATTTGAAGTTTTCTAAAAGAGACCCATCATTATTGACAAATATAATTTGAGTTAAATACTGTTTTTTTTCCATTTATATTATTGAGTGAAAAGTAAGTGTTAAATTAAAGATGAGAATTTTTGCAAATTTCTAGTCTTCGAAATTTGTCTTGTTAAGCAGAAATGTCCATTTGACACATCAAGTTTGTAAACTACACGAGAACACAACTAACTTATACTGTCATTTTTCAAGCATTGCTTCCTGTATCCTCTTGTTAGTTTCTGACAAGTGTAATGGGATACTTCTTCCATATCTGTCAGCACACGTTGTTTTAAAGTGCACCTGAGAAATGTGACTGCTACCTGTAACGCTGATGTAAAAAGGCGTGATCTTTAAGGAAATAAAATCATATTTAAAAAGGGAATGCCCCTTGTTTTGGCCATTTCAGCTTGTTCCAGGAAGCTGCTACGGCAGTCAACTTTGAAGAAAATCTGAAATATTTAATTAACATCCTGCAGATTGAAGGAATCTCATATGGTTGGCTTCCCTCTAACATGAAAGTTAAACGATTAATCTGCTAATCTGCAAAGGTAAATACTGTTGAGATTTCTTTAATCAGTTATTTATTCAATGAGATCTGGAGATGTAACTGTATACGTGGCAGCTTATGTAGTGAGATACAGTATGTCTTGTGGAAGGTCTAAAAGGAAGCCTTTAGAAGGATTGTTTTTACATACTCTAGATGACTAGAACCATTAATAATTGATTACTCATGTTCTCTGTTAAATTAAGTTTTCTGCTTAACAAACCAACACATGGTAGTATTTTGAGAATTATGCAAATTTTAATCAGGAGTCTTGATGTATGTCCACAGCCCCAGTTCTTCTTTTTGTTCATAGTTTGAAACATAAGCTGCACAGTAACTGCAGGTGGCTCTACAGCATTAGCCTAGTTATCTTATTAAGGAATAGCAGATGGATAGAAAAAAACAGCCTTGTGGTCAATGAGATACTGACCTATATGCTTGTATGTGGTGCAGATTAAAATGCTTAGATCGTGAAAACTGCTGTAAGAACATGGAAGAATCAAGACGATGTGGAGTAAATGGAAGTACTGTAACGAAAGCATTCTTTCATCCCTATGCAGACGACACAATCCGGGTGTGGGGAGTGGGAGTGGGGAAAACACGGGGAAAAAAGCATGCAGGGGTCAGGAATGAAAACGGGGCATGTCCGTGGTGCGCAGGTGTTCTGAGGGGTGAGTCCAAGGCAAATAGTCCAAAAGGGAGTCCAAAGAGAAATCCAAGACAAGGCAAATGTCCAGAGCCGGGTGGTCCATCCGAGACGAAGACAAACAGAATTAAAAACCGGAGCGGGATCCGGTGGAGGGTCAGGGGGAAAAAGGGGGGAACGGGACCAGGCACTCCAGGTCCCGGACTCGCCTGGCACAGGAACCAATGCAGAGCGTGGAACAGAGTGAGCATCTGGCTTTTAAGGTGGGCTGAATAGGAGGCTGGAACAGGGAGCAGGTGCACAAAATCAACTCAGAAGTGGAAGAGCCGGAGCGCCCTTAAGGGGGAGGGACTACAATCGTGACAAGTACCCTACTAAAGGTTTTGGTTGGTGACACTACAGTAAAAACAGTAAATTATAGTAAAACACAATCAAATCATGGTAAAGCGTGTCTATAGCAATGCATAAACACAGTATAAAAACAGTAAATTCATAAGAAGACTGAAAAACTACCAATTTACTGTAACTATTTGTCCTCAGGGTTGTCAGTCATATTCTTCTTCAGCATTGTCGCTGGGATTTTAAAAATCAAGAATTGTGCCGAGAAAGGATTGTAAGCAGTGTTTTTAAAAGGAGGAGCTGTAATTTTCATTATGCACAGTACACCATTAAGGTTAAACCGTTGTACTCCTCTTTACCAGATTTATTCAATTTAATAATTAACTAAATTATTGACATTTCTCCTGGCTCATCAAATCACTGAGCTTTCTTTGTGTTTTCTATAGGGCCTCAAGTAATGGATTTGAACACAACTTTGTCCTCTTATTCTTTTTAGCTTCACTGTATTCCAGAAAATTTAAGCACAGTACTGCACAGTACCAGATAACTCCCTATTACAACCTGAATATGCGACCAAGTTATCAAAGTATCAGACACACAATAGATTTATATCTCACTTAGTTATCAATGGATGCTTTTTTAACTGTCCAAAAGGGCATTCTTACCTTTAGTTGCTTTTAAAATATATACTTTTACAAGTTTATTGCATTTGTGGAATGAGTAGTTTGGAAGACAGGTATAATCATGCCAAAAAGCATTCTTAAATTATTTAATATAAGAAGAGTAGAAATTGGACAAAGTTATTTTGATTCACCTGATGGCATGCAACCTGGTGCAAATAAGATAAAAAATACAACAATACATAGTTTATTGCATAGTTTTCATCTGAAATTTAGACGTTAGAGTGAAATAATTAAACTTAGTGTTCAAGGATCTTTTAGCACACAAATTTAAATCCATAATTCAAAAGTACTGTTGTACTCATTAATGCTGAAAATGCTTTGGATATACTGCATTTTTTTTTCTAGAGCACAACTTGAAAACGGATGGTGATATGATGATAGCAAAGGTGAGTCACAGGTCTTGGGTCATTGGTTCGATTCTAGACTGGGGTGCCTTCTGTGTGTATTTGTGTGCTTCCCGTGTGTTCACATGGGTTTTTCTGAAGGTTCCCAGTTTCCTTCCCTACACCAAAGACATGTTACAAAATTGATGTCTTTAAATTGTGTCTGTGCCTGTCATGCAATGAACTGGCCTGGGCACAGACCTGCCTTGTGCCAGATTCTTCTGGACAGTTCCAGGGTGGCTGAGCCATACCAGAAATTAGTAGCTTTCTGATCAGGGATGGATGCAGAATCTGAAACATTCTTCATGATTTTTCTCACTAAGTGGCCTTAATATACAGTATAGAAACTAAGCTTTTTTTCTTAGCGGCAGTATTTGAATAACTAGATACTATAGTTTTGGTGTTGTACAATTTGTACTAGCATTAAATTACGCCTATATATTTTATATTTTTTGGCTGGGATACATAACATTTGAAATAGAGTGCAACTTGCGTTCTAAGTTCTACTCTATCCACTTTCTTAATAAAAAATGTGAAGCTCATTTCTTTAGCGGCAGTATTTGAATAACTAGATACTATAGTTTTGGTGTTGTACAATTTGTACTAGCATTAAATTACGCCTATATATTTTATATTTTTTGGCTGGGATACATAACATTTGAAATAGAGTGCAACTTGCGTTCTAAGTTCTACTCTATCCACTTTCTTAATAAAAAATGTGAAGCTCATTTCTTTAGCGGCAGTATTTGAATAACTAGATACTATAGTTTTGGTGTTGTACAATTTGTACTAGGATTAAATTACGTCTATAAATTTTATATTTTTTGGCTGGGATACATAACATTTGAAATAGAGTGCAACTTGCGTTCTAAGTTCTACTCTATCCACTTTCTTAATAAAAAATGTGAAGCTCATTTCTTAAAACTTTTGTAGTTCTCTAATGTTTTTTGTGTACCTTTCTACACACGTATCTTTCTTCACACACCAGTTTCAGAAAGCTTCAGAAAATTAAGTTTTAAAAAGGGTATTGTGATGTGAAATATCATTCACTATCATTTACAGTATGTAGAAATTATGGAAAAGGGTGAGTTTCAATCTGGTGTGTGGGTTTGATAAGATGGCATTCTGTGACAGTGAAGCACAGGAAAAACAAGTGGGCTTCAAGGTTTCACAGGTTTTTACATTGGTATTTAAAATGTACAGTGCCCTGCAATATTAAAATCACACATCCAGTACATAGGTACTGACACACATTTATGTCAGTACCTGAGATAAATAGTGTCCTTTTTCATGGCTATCTGCATCAGTCGCTGAGTGATACACAAGACCAAGCTACTGTGTGAAGTCATGTTTGGTGTCCTATTTTCAAGATCATTCTGTCAAAACTGTTCATTTAAAAACCTCAGCTATCAATTATCCTGTGATTTTTTAAGAACAGGTGTAATTCACACCATAGTGGAATAAATAATACTTTTTGACTCCAAACCTTGGCAAAGGTCCTTCTCATTTGCCTCCTTTTGTCAGTAATGTTTGTGACATTATCGTTACTCTAAAGTATCATGATTAGTACTACAAACCCAGTGTTTGCTTCTCCACATAGTGAGGTGCAAACTACTGGAAACTGTCGATAGCAGCTAACTGGAAACCCTTCTTCACATACTAATACTGAACCTTCCATATCCAGCAATAACCACGAACACCTGCTTTAAGGTTTGACCATGAGCAAACATAAAACCACACTAATACTTCTGGTGTTGCATCTTATGTTTGGGCCGACAGTGGTTTAGAACCACAGCCAAAAACCAAAAGACATGATGGCAGCATGAGTCACACCTGCATTATGTAAAATAATAGAAAACAGAGGGGAGGGTGTCAATTTTCAAAACACTGTTGTTTTTTCTGTTATAAAATAAAACAAAGATAAATGCTTTTCGTCTTTTGTTTTGCAATGAGATTGATTTCCAACATGCAAAGGCGCCCTGAGTGCAAGATTATCTGTGGCTTGGACTGATTGCTGTTATGTGGGAGTGCATTTCTCCAGACGCTTTCCTTAGGATGTGAATGGAAAAAAGAATTTGTCTGAGGGGGTTTTGCTGGCTGCATATTTTACATATATAAATATACATATCATACAAAACCCCTGAATTTCAATAATATTCCTGTGTATTGTATAAATAGGTATGTGTAAAAATATGCAGAAATTAAATATAGAAACTTGGCGTTTCATGTTTGTATATATATGCTGCCTTCAGTTCTATACAATAAATTATTTTTACCATTATTTTGTAAGTGAACATGTTTTTGAAATATTAGGTTACAAAGTACTGATTTTTGTCTTAAACATTCGCTCAAACTCATGGACATATTTTGCAATAGAATTCTTCCTGGCATTTTGAATCTTATTTTTTTTTTTATATTCAAAGTTCATTTTTGCTCATTGTTTCTACAATTTCAGAAAAATTTTAGAAATGAATAAAAAATGAGAATGGTTTAGTTTTAAACAGAAAGGAAGGAAACAACGGATACGTAAAAAAACAAATACGTTTAATTTGTCACGTAGAGACAAGTAGAGGTTAAAAGGTGCGTGGGGAATGAGAGACCGGTCAGAATATAATGTGTGGGGATGGAGGGCAGAGAGATGAAAACACGGGGGAGGTGAAAAGTGGGTTAAAGAAATGGAAATCTCACTCTACCCTTTCTTGTCCTTTTTTCTTTTTTTATCTGTTGTCCTCCCTTCTGCTTCATGTTTAACGGAGATGATATACAGTAGTCTGTGTGTCTTTAGCAGCCAAACAATTGTATATTTTGCTACAGGCAAAAAAAAAGCGGTAATCACATTTCAGGAGACACCCTTTCATTATTTCATAGAATAATAGTGCAATTCATCCCTTCTCATTCGCTGAGTACACGTACAGTAACAGCCTACTTCAGCTTGATTGCCAGTTTTTATCTGCAACCCTTGCAATCTCACGCCACTGTCTTATCAAAGATTTCCTTTTACAAGTATTTTACAAGGCCCACTGTGGAATTTACTGCACAAATCTGGCTTTCCCCTTTCTTGTTTTTTTTTCTCCTTTTTTCTAAATCTCTTTTCTCCATTTCTGCTTTTCTTTCTCTCTTTAGCTGGAAATTCGAAGTGGAGATAGAGGAGCTTCTGGATCTGTGGAGTGAGAGTCTCTCATGGAATCTTGACTCCCATCATATCTCCACAGGATGACAGGAGCTGTAGGAGCTATGCCCCTGGAGCACTGAGCAAAATCTTAAAAAGGCCTCGGGCTCTGATGACGCACTGAAGTTTTCAGTGAAGTCTGAAGTTTTAAAGCCTCTCAGGCTTTCAGTTGGCATCAGTCCTTAAGTACACGATGAGCTCTCAGTCCTTGCAACAGTCATGTGTGTCTCAAGGTCAGCAAGGTCTTGAGCCTCTTTGTGGGACTGAGGCTTCAAAGTATTAACAAGGTGTCAAACCACATCCATAAATTTTCAGCAGAATTTATGTGTTTAGTGTTCCTGAGATGTTCTGTACTCTTGATGCCAGAGTGTGCCTTCTGTTCATCAAAGCTCAATGAAGGACGGCCTTCACTGGGACCTTGCCATTGCTCCAGACCCTGGGGCAAATCTTAATCTGGGATCTAACCAGGATGTTGAGTATCAGTACAGCTGTGCTTATAAAGAGCTGCTACTCTTCATCCAGCGCAGGTTGTGGTCACTTCAACATGAGATGGCCACTGGATTGAGAGTTTGTTCCCAAAATCATTGCATCATGAGGTCTTAGTAATTTTTTAGACCTTGCATAAGGGAAGCCATTCCTCATGGTTTTGGCTGGCTCCAAATTTCAATAGGATCACAGCCTCGTGCATTGCTCCTTAGGACTGAGACACTGGGTGCCACACATGTCCTCTGGAAAGCCATTAGACATTCTACGTCTGGCGTGATGGCCTTCCATTGTAATACTCCATGTGATACAAGCACCTGATTAGGGATGCTTGCAACCTCTGCCTTTGCTTTCTTGCTCATAATATCTTGGAAGGCCACCCCACATGCTGAGTGCACAAAACCTTTTCAGACTGCACGTGAAAGTCAGGAGCTGCAAGAATGGAGGCTTTTGGGCAGCTTCCAGCTTCTCATCTTCATTCCAGCAAACCAAGAACATGAGATTCCTTCTTGGGAAGATGGGAAGGAACAGTCCTGCTTCCTTCAGGGATTTGTGATATGTGGTCTCTGCAAAGCCCACTTACCACAGTGGCACTGGGCACCAGCAGGAAACTGCTTCAATTCATTGCATAGTGAAAAGCCCTCTCTTTTACGCATGCATTCTTTATGTTATTAACCTGACTTGTCTGCCTGAGACCAGCAATAGTGCTTGCCTCACTAAGAAGGACACAAAATAACGTTGAGCTTTCCTGTGGAGTGCTCTTCCTGTGCCAGGTGATCCCCGTGGTTAAGGTGGTTCTGTTATAGGGGACTTATCATATCTGCCATCATCAAGACCACTCTGTGCTCTAACAGGAAGGCCAGAATTTTGAGTCTGTCCTAAAGCCTTCAGGTCTACATCTTTTGCCCTCTACTTGACCAATGCATATGGCATCTTGAAATTGCAATGATAATGCATTGGATGGGCCTCCCCTTGGCTGATCAGTATTCTGAATTTCAGGTGATACAGTATCCACCCAATTGCTCCACCTTACCGGGTTGAGCAAGACATTTTAACAACAATATGGTGGCAACTCTGGCTGATGCAGATGAAAGTCCCAAAATTTAGCAAACTCTTACTTAAAGATGCCCCAGTTGCTACTTTGGTCCAACATTTGATGAGCTCTTGCAGGACACCTGAGATTCTGACTGTTATCAATGGACCTATGTTCTCACCAGGAGTTGCTAGAGGTTAGGAAGGCCTTGTCAACTCTTTGCGTCTATGTGGCTAATATCTCAGTAATTTACAGGACCATGAGGATTTGTTAAATGTGCAGGGTATTGTTACGATCCCTGCCTCCCGGCAACGGAGGAGGCAGAAGTAGGCGTAGCCCCTATCCATCTGTTCACCTATTAGTTTTCCCATTCACCACCACACCCCCGTCTCATCCTACTTAAACACCTGTCCGCCCTACCTCGTTGCTCAGTATTGGTTTTTCCTTTCGAGCTTCCCGGTTGCGCTACTCCTACTTCTACCCTGTGTTCGTCTTGGCTTTCGGTTTGCGGCTTTTCCCTTTGGACTTCGGCTTTTCGGATCTCGGTTTGGCTTGGTTACTTTCGCTCTGTTTCGGATCACTGGCTACCCCTGGATTATCGGATTGCTCTACTGACTACGACTTCGGATCACGCTTCGGCTTCGGTACTCGTTCCCTTTCGGATATCTGGCTTCCCCTGGACTCTCGGCTCGTTCCTACGATTACGGCTTGCTTTCGGATTACGGCTTGGCTTTGTTCGCTCCTGCAAGTGGGTTCACTCACTGGTTCGGTCCCTCGTACCGAATCCTTAACAGAATACTGAGCCATTTAACATGGACCCAGCGGAGCAAGAGGAGATTCGCTCGGCTCTGGATCAGCACGGACAAGCCTTACTCCAGCTCCAGGCTTCTGTCCAACAAATCTCTGCGCACCTGTCTCCAATGCCGCCCATCGGCAATCAAGGAAGCAACGCTGGAGCTGCCGCTTCGGCTCCGCCCCCGCCAGCTCCTACACCTGCCCCTCGGCCTCTTCCACTAACTCCACCTGACAGGTTTGATGGCAACCCTACGAAATGTCGGGGCTTCTTAGCACAGTGTGCGCTGGTTTTCAGGCTCCATCCGGAAACTTTTTTTTCTCCTCAGGACAAGATCGCCTTCATAGTTTCACTGCTAACCGGCCGCGCTTTGGAATGGGCTACTGCTCTGCTTGATCGCGGGGCTCCTGAAATTCAGGATTATGATCTCTTTTTAGGAAAATTTAAGGGGGTTTTTTGTCATCCCGTAGTTGGTCAAGACTCTGCCTTCCGCCTCTCCTCCATCCACCAGGGCCGCCGGTCTGTACAAGACTATGCTATAGATTTTCAAGTAGCAGCAGCGGAGACTCACTGGAACGACGAGGTCCTTATTTTTCTTTTCCGTCAAGGACTCAGTGAAGAAATAAAGGACTGTCTGGTAAATATGCCGCAATTGGGCAGTACCTTGGAGGAAGTAATTTCACAAGTGTTGGAATTGGATATCAGAATTCGTCAAAGGAGTGCTGAAAGATCTCGGACCCCAATATTAAAGGCTCCTTGGCTATCTCCTATCAGATCTTTCGACTCAGATCAACCCATGGAAGTAGCCCGCACCCAGTTAACCCCTGAAGAACGAGAGAGGCGCCAACGAGAGGGTCGCTGCATGTACTGTGGGAAATTAGGACACTTTAAAGCGGCCTGCCCTGCCTCATACTCATCCTTGAGGCGCAGCTCACCTTCTCAAGTTCCTAAGGTGAGTGAGATTTCTCAATCCCCTCAGTTTTCCTCTGGATTTTTTATTCGTTCTACACTATTCTGGGGTAATGAAAAGAGACCTCTTCTAGCTTTTATAGACTCAGGGGCGGCAGGAAACTTTATTGACGCCTCCATCGCTCGAACTTGGAAATTACCCTTGACCCCGGTGACTACTCCACTTCGTGTTCAATCGATCGACGGCTCCCCCGTATCTCCAGGACTTATTAGATGGCAAACTAAAATTATAAGCTTGCAGATTGGCGCCACCCATGTGGAAGACATCTGGTTTTATCTCCTTGAGACCCCAACACATCCTCTGGTGTTAGGCTTTCCTTGGCTACAACAGCATGACCCTAACATTTCTTGGTCCCGAAAAGAAATTTTAGCTTGGGGACCCAGATGTATTAAAGATTGCTGTCGTCTACCAGTACGAATTGCACTCACGGCGACGTCCCCTTCAGGGGTTCCTACCATACCCCTTCAATATTCCGATCTACAGGAAGCCTTTAATGAGCAGGAGGCCTTGGCCCTCCCACCTCATCGACCTTATGATTGTGCCATTGACCTTTTGCCAGGTACTATCCCTCCTAAAGGTCGTATTTTTCCGCTCTCCAATTCTGAGTCTGAGGCCCTGAAAGTCTACATACAGGATTCTCTGAAGGCTGGACTTATACGTCCATCCACTTCACCAGCATGTGCCAGTTTTTTTTTCGTGGAAAAGAAGGATGGTGGGCTTCGTCCCTGCATCGACTATCGTGGCCTCAATGAGATCACAATCAAGAATCGGTACCCTTTGCCTCTAATTCCAGCAGCACTTGAGTCGGTGCATGGAGCCAAAGTCTTCACCAAACTGGATTTACGAGGGGCCTATAATCTAATCCGCATTCGGGAAGGGGACGAGTGGAAGACGGCTTTCATGACAACCCATGGACATTACAAATATTTGGTCATGCCCTTTGGTTTGGTTAATGCCCCAGCGGTGTTTCAGTCTTTTATTAATGACATCTTTCGTGATCTCCTACAAAGATTTGTCTTGGTCTATCTAGATGACATTCTAATTTTTTCTGATTCCTTCCAGGATCATGTTCTCCATGTCAGAGAAGTACTCTCCCGGCTCATCAAGAATAAACTATATGTCAAACTGGAGAAGTGTACCTTCCATGCTTCGAGGATTCATTTTTTAGGTTATGTCATCTCTCCAGAGGGTGTGGAAATGGATTCGAGTAAAGTCTCAGCGATTACTGATTGGCCCACACCCAAGAACCTCAAACACATTCAACGATTTCTCGGCTTTGCTAATTTTTACAGGAAGTTTATTCGAAACTTCAGCTCGGTGGTCACTCCCATAACCTCCTTGACCTGTAAAGGACCAAGACAAGGCAAATGGACCCCTCAAGCCGAAGAAGCATTTCAGCGTCTGAAACACCTGTTCACAACAGCCCCCATCCTAAAACACCCTGATCCGACTTTGCCTTTTGTAGTCGAAGTGGATGCTTCTGGCCATGGTGTGGGGGCTGTTCTCTCTCAACATCATGGAGAAAAACAGATTCTTCATCCCTGTGCCTTCTTCTCTAAGAAGTTATCCCCTGCCCAAATGAACTATGACGTGGGTAACCGTGAGCTCTTGGCCATTAAGCTGGCATTGGAGGAATGGAGGCACTGGTTAGAGGGTGCTCATCACCCTTTTTTGATTTACACAGATCACAAAAACCTGGAGTACCTGCAGTCGGCCAAACGTCTTTGTCCTCGCCAGGCTAGGTGGTCCCTTTTTTTTTCCAGGTTTAATTTCTTGATCACCTACACTCCAGGTTCTAAGAACGTCAAAGCAGACGCCCTCTCACGGATCCATGACCCCCCTGAGGCCGAATTGATTCCAGAACCCATCATTCCGTCTGGTAAGTTCCTGGCTACGGTAAGATGGGACATTGAGGTGATTGTCCGACGAGCCTTGGTTGGGCAGACGGTACCTCCTCAGTGTCCTCAGGACAAGTTATTTGTCTCTCATCTCGTCCGATCGGCAGTTTTACAATGGGGTCATGACTCCCGCTTCGCTGGACACCCTGGAGTCCACCGTACCTTGGATTTCATCTCCAGAGACTTCTGGTGGCCAACTATGGCTAAAGATATCAAGGAGTATGTCCAGGCCTGCTCTATCTGTTCCCAAATGAAGTCTTCCCGGATGAGGGCAGCGGGCCTACTTCAACCCTTACCCATCCCGGATCGTCCTTGGACCCACCTCTCAGTAGATTTTGTTACTGACCTTCCACCCAGCCATGGACACACGACTATTATGGTAGTGGTAGACCGTTTCTCCAAATCTGCTCATTTTATTCCCCTACCATCTTTACCTACAGCTCGAGAACTAGCAGAATTGTTTGTACAGCATATCTTCCGACTGCATGGCATCCCTAAGGATATTGTTTCAGATAGGGGCCCTCAGTTTGTCTCCCGATTTTGGAGGGCCTTCTGTAAGTCACTGGGCGCCTCAGTCTCACTTACCTCAGCTTACCACCCTCAGGCCAACGGTCAGACAGAATGCATGAATCAGGAACTGCTGACCTATTTACGGACTTATATCTCCTCTACCCACGATAATTGGGTGTCCTTGCTCCCATGGGCAGAGTATGCACACAACTCATTGTATACTACATCTACTGGCATGTCTCCCTTTAAGTGTGCCTTAGGTTATCAGCCTCCTCTGATCCCTGACTCCCACCCCAACACAGAGGTACCTTCGGTTCAGGACTACATCTCTAACCTGAAGACCTTCTGGAGGAAGGCCAAAGCCACCCTTCTTCGCACCTCAGCTCAGCAGAAGAAGGTAACTGATCGGCGCCGTCGGATCCCACCCAGACATCGACGTGGTCAGTTTGTTTGGTTATCTACTCGTAACCTTCCTCTTAAGCAACCTTCTGGCAAGCTTGCTCCCAGGTACATTGGTCCTTTTCGTGTCCTCGCCCAGATTACCCCAGTAACTTACCGGCTGGCCTTGCCTTCTACCCTTCGGATCCACCCTACATTCCATGTTTCCCTCCTTAAACCCTTTCACAGATCCACCCTGTCTAAACCGCAACAAAAACCCCCACCGCCTCGAGTAATTGATGGACTCCCTGCTTACACGGTCAATAAAATCCTGGATTCCCGATGGTCTCGTGGATCCCTACACTATCTCGTCGATTGGGAAGGCTACGGTCCGGAGGAGCGCTCATGGGTTTCGGAGAAGGATATTCTGGACCCCAACCTCATCCAAGACTTCCACCTTAACTTCCCGGATCGTCCCGTTAGGGCGTCAGGAGCCGCCCGTAGAGGGGGGGGTAATGTTACGATCCCTGCCTCCCGGCAACGGAGGAGGCAGAAGTAGGCATAGCCCCTATCCATCTGTTCACCTATTAGTTTTCCAATTCACCACCACACCCCCGTCTCATCCTACTTAAACACCTGTCCGTCCCTACCTCGTTGCTCAGTATTGGTTTTTCCTTTCAAGCTTCCCGGTTGCACTACTCCTACTTCTACCCTGTGTTCGTCTTGGCTTTCGGTTTGCGGCTTTTCCCTTTGGACTTCGGCTTTTCGGATCTCGGTTTGGCTTGGTTACTTTCGCTCTGTTTCGGATCACTGGCTACCCCTGGATTATCAGATTGCTCTACTGACTACGACTTCGGATCACGCTTCAGCTTTGGTACTCATTCCCTTTCGGATATCTGGCTTCCCCTGGACTCTCGGCTCGTTCCTACGATTACGGCTTGCTTTCGGATTACGGCTTGGCTTTGTTCGCTCCTGCAAGTGGGTTCACTCACTGGTTCGGTCCCTCGTACCGAATCCCTAACAGGTATCAGTGCCAGCATGGAATCTTCCTGTAGTCCAGGAGGAGCTGTCATGGCTTGTGTTTGAGTCTCTTTGATCTGTGGATCACACCTGCCCTCAGTAAAGATGAACCTACACCTGGCCATTATCCTTTAGTGAGAGAACTCCAGGTTCCTCCAGGCAGCGACTTCTCTGCTTTCATAGCCCATTACCACTCTGCAATTGTGCTCTGGACCGACCTCATGTGTCACCCACATGAGCCAAGCACAAATACACATGTTCCCCTAAGGGTAATGACTGAATGTCAGAGGGAATGGAATCCTACTTTTCTAAAAGGTTCTTAAAAGCAATGCAGCAGTTATCCTTCCAGGTCGCTTATGTCACGATTGTTAGTCCCTCCTCTTAAGGGCACTCTGGCTCTTTCTGTTTTACTTGATTTTCCTGCACCTGCTTCCCATCCAGCCCCTCCCTATAATAGGCAGACGCTCCTGCCATTCTGGGCTCAGCTTTGGAAGATGGATGCCCGGAAGCCTGCCTACCAGCGGGTCCAGGAGTGGCTCGACAGCATTGGCTTCACAACGGTGTCCTGACCATCTGGGTCTGGGGCTTGGAGCGCCTGGCCCCATTACCCCTTTTTATCTCCCCGATCCTGCACCGAATCCCGCTCCGGTTTTTAACTTATGTCGTGTCTGTCGAGGATGGATTACCCAGTTCTGGACTTTTGCTCCCACTCTGGATTTCCCTTCAGACTCCCTTTGGACTTTCATCTGGACCACGCCCCCCTGAGCACCAGCGCACCGTCGACACGCCCCCCTGTTCGTCTATCAGCCCCGTTCCTAGTCTTCTCCCCCCCGTGTCCGTTTCACTCCCTTCCGGATTCTACCGTCTGCATAGGGTCATGATTAATAGTTTGTGACAGCTTCATAATTGGCCTCATCGGACTGCAGATTTTGAAAAAAATGTGGATGAGCTTCCATATCAGTCCAGTCTTGTAAGAGTGGGGCAGGGCTTGGTGAAGAGGCAGGGGCTGACTACACGTCTTTGTTATACAGTATGTTCTCAGTAATAGTTCAGAGCAGTGATGAAGGCACTTCCCTCAAGAGGAAACAATTACACTTCTTTTAGGGAAATCAGGGTTATGATAATGACCTTAACATACAATATTCTAATTATCATTAAAACCACACATTATTTTCTCCTTAAATCTCCCCTCTTTGTTTCTCCGTTAATCCAAAAGTTCATAGCTACACCCAGTTGGATATGCTTACACAGCAAGAAGACATAAAATCAGTTACACATTTCTGAAAAAAAGCATGCATTGTTTTAAACAAATGTATTTTCTGAGCTTTTATTAGATATCCTTCAGAATCTGTACTACACTATTCAAAAACAATTGACCTCCTTTCCTGTGAATCAGACTTTATAATGAGGAAACTGAAAAGGAAAAACGTAGCTTCTTCCAACATTTGTGGTAGGAAATTGCAGGTGGGCACGGTATATAAAATTCATGCTGCAAAATCAAATGAATTCATCACTTCCTGGAGTCTCAGATTTTCCCAGAGCTTTAAAGTGTATGTAATATGCATGAAAGGACTGAACCAATTTCTAGACTCTGTTTTGTAGTTAGAAATTTGTTGACATCAAAGTCACATTCCATAAAAAAACTGTTAGTGTTCGATTGAGTATACTTGTCTTTTAGTGTCTTGTAAAAAAAACATCTTATCACTACGATATAATTAAATCAAAGCACAGGAAATGCTGCATTTTCCAGCTGATACCTAAAATATGTTTTTTTAAAACCAAGATCCAAGTGTCTGGCTGCCTACGGTAAAGTAAATTGAGCATACATTAAACCAAACAGCTTTGTGGAAATGAACTTGGATATCTCATCCCTTGGAAACACAATACAAATAGACCGTGAACTTGGACTAATGCAAAGCACTGTGGGATAGAGGACTATTAATCTTTTATTTAGCCAGACAGGTCAATTGGGAACAAAAGCATATTTACAACTTATGACCCAGAGAGAACCAATTCATACAGCAGGACATTTTACTGGAGCAATCCGAGTGTAGTATGTACCTTCCTCAAAGGTACAAAAGTTAAACACTCTGAGTTTTGGTTAATTGTTAGTTGTGATCGTGTGTTTTGATTGCATGTGCTTATGCTTTAAAGCGTTTCTCCTACCCACTGTGTGCATCATGTGGTGTATTTATCCTGGAAGAGGATTTGCTCTGGCAAGTAGGTGGATCCCTGCCTTTTCCTTCCTCTGAGAAGTCCTTTGTGCGCTTTCATTGTGCAGTATCCCTGGGCAGTATAACATTAATCTGTGCTCAAGCTTTGAAGTCCAGGATTTTTCCTGTACCCGTATACCACAAATGCTTTATGGTTCTAAGACTTTGACGACCAATGAACAGGCAAATAACACTTCCAAATAAAATAACTTCTAATGAAAGTTGTCAAACATGAAGCCAAAATACGATAAATCAGAGAACTGTTGCCGTTTCTAGTCCCTACAATAGGGAGGTTCTGTCTCCAACTTGGAAAGCTGTCCAGATCCCACTATCCTATTTACCAGCTTTGCTCTATATACTCACTGAGTTGCATTACGTCACTTTTTTTCAGTATTAACACAATGGTTGCTCTTAGAAAACAGCTCTCAGTAACAAAAGCTCTTTGAAACATTAACTTGCAACTAAACCAAACACGTTTTTCAGCAGACTTCTTATGTAACCTCAGCACCGGCTATGGGACTTCCCTCAGGGGAATTCCCCAGAATTAGGTCACACACAATGCCATATACAGTACTTGACAACAGCTTTGATGATTATTAATACTGATAAATAGACACCTTCTTCAGTTTAATACCTTCATAACACTATTACACAAGAATTTTTAAAAATGAAATAAAGAAATGGCAATGAAATAAAGAACTAAAGCACAGAAAAGAGCCCATGAGTGTAGTGGTGTAGTGCTAGTGTCGCTGCCTCTCAGCACTTCAAGTCCAGATCCGGGGTGTTACCTGCATGGGATTTGTCATTTTTCTCTGTGTTCATGTGGGTTTTTGCCAATAGCTCCGGTTACCTACCACAATTCAAAGACATACTGGTTGATTAATTGACTTCTGGGCAAATTGGCCCTCGGTGTGCATGTTGCCCTGTGAGGGACTGGGGCCCAATCCAGGGTGTATCCTGCCTTGTGCCAGTTGCTTGCTGGGATAAGCTCTAGCTCCCCAGCAACACCGAATCGGATAAACCGGTCAGAAAATAGATGGAGGGTTGGATAATATCCCTTATTTCTGGAAAACGGCAATCCTGATAAATTCATCAATCAGAAAATGATTGAAGTGTAGTTGAATTGAACCAAAAAAAGTCAAAAACAACCAGAAACAAATACCTAGAGCCAAGCTTGTCCTCATTAACTCCTCTCCTGTGAATCCGTAGAGTGATGTAGTGTGCTGTTGCCACGTTTTCCTCCACAGCAGATGAATCTGTGTGATCAGATAATTTTCAAAGAAAATTATCTAGTTTTTAGTTATAAGCTTAAGGTATCATACATTTAAATAAAAAAAACATTTACATATTATTTCAATTTAATCTGTATCAATACAATTATTAGATTAAAACTAAATACCAAGAGGCATTAAAATGTAAGAAACTGTACATTCAAATCAGTTGAACGGTTCTTGTCTCAGTTTTTAAAAGTGCGTTTCTTTTTAAATAGAATAAAAGGATTTTTCAGGACAACCTAGAGCCTTAAATTGAACTCCAGAAGTATGCTGCACTCTGGGCTGTCACACCATCAGCCTCCTCAGAAAACCACAATTGAATCACAGTGCTTCCGAAGACAAATAGGTTCCTTAAGAGGCCCATGGCGGCACGCCTCTGCATCATACTACCAGTGGAAGATTATTTCTGTTCCTTCTTTCATCTTTATTTTTACGAATACATATGCATACTTCAGTCTGCAACTCATGCAAACTATTGAGGAGGGTCTTACTGTACCTTATCCTGATCTCTCTTACCTATTACTCAAATGCATTGCACAGTGCGGTCAACGCCAAGCTTAAAAAAATGTCTGGTACATCTGTGATTTACACAGTTTAAAATGATTTTCTTCTGAAAGCAGAGATCAAAACAATTCAATTAAATCTAATAACTGATTTAAACAGCGTGCGACAATATCTCTAATCATGCTTTGTTTTGAAAGTGGTTCAATGTAACCACCACTGCATATCACAGAAGTAACATTAAAGCATTAATAAGCATTAATAATCATTTATCATTTTTGTTCCGAAAGATAGGTACATAAGTATTCATAGTAATACATAGCCTTTGTTACAGTAGAGTTCATAATGTGTTCGAGTAGGGGTTAGAGACTAGGGTTTGGGTAGGAACATCCAGCTGTACATCAAGCCATGCATTTCCTAACTGCTTTACAGGTAATGGGGACTCCCCTCCACCACCACCAATGTGCAGCATCCACCCCAGCCATAGTGCGCCAGTATGCTCACCACACATCAGCTATCAGTGTGGAGGAGAACTGAGTAATGAAGCCAATTCATAGATGAGGATTATTAGGAAGCCAAGATTGGTAAGGGCCAATGGGAAATTTGGCCAGGACGCTGGGGTTACACCCCTAGTCTTTTCGAGAAACGCCCTGGGATTTTTAATGACCACAGAGAGTCAGGACCTCGGTTTTACGTCTCATCAAAAGGACGGCGCCTTTTTACTGTATAGTGTCCCCGTCACGATACTGGGGCATTAGGACCCACATAGACCTCAGGGTGAGCGCCCCCTACTGGCCCCACTAATATCTCTTCCAGCAGCCACCTTTAAGGGTCAATTTTCCCAGAAGCCAAAAAAGGTACCAGTATGTTTTTAGACTGTGGAAGGAAACTGGAGCACCAGGAGGTAACCCACTCAAACATGCAGACAACATAAAAACTCTTTGCCGATAGCACTCTCTGGGAATTAAACTCAGGCCCCAGCACTGCGAGGCAGTAATACAGTCACACATGGTCATTCTGATGAAGTGCCAATTAACAATATCTTGGATTTTCCTGAATCTAATGTCATCATATGTGTAGCCACTCATTTCTGAATTTATTTAAGTCCTCAGTAAGTAGGTGTTAGTGGCTGGCACTGCCAGTGGTGGAAATGACATGTAAACCTGAGGTTTCATCAGTTTACAATTAAGGTAACATAGAGACACAAAACAGTAGAGGACTGAGGACTGAATCCTGAGCAATCCCACCCTGGACAGTACCTATCTTAGGTATCTCAATTGTCCTTGTGGTTCTTATGAATGCTCCAACTATATTTTCCATTATTTCAACAACACTGGTCAAACTACGTTTAAATACTGGAAAACACTACTGTGAGTAAATTACACTGTCATGTTTGCTAACTCATGATTATTCTTGATGTTTTTCTACTGTTTACAAGGGAATTATACGTCTATGTGAAGTAGGGATTGGTATATATATATAACACACACTTAGCACAGTTGTGTTTCAATAGTGAAACCTCCTGACAAAGTCAGATCAGGGGCAAAGGTTTCTGGACTCACTGGCAAGCAGACTCATTTCTCAGTTTTGGAAAATATTTGACAGTGAAATCAAGGTTTTGCGGAGCCTTCTGGGATCGCTGTGGTACATTTCCGTTTTGATTACAGTATGATTGCTGCAAACACAGTGCTGAGACAAGGAAAAATGAACTCCTGCGGCGTTTTGAAGGTCCATGTTTTCTCATTTCAAATCACGGCTGCCAGCTTTACTGTCTAGCGTCAAACTCAATGGAACGCTTTGGGGCCAGTTCAGGTTTTAATTCGTAACATATTGCAATGTTGCCCCTACAGTCCCGAGGAACATGACCCCAAGGCACTGGAGTGCAGACAGGACAGCTATCAAAATGAGAACTCTTTGCCCTTTATCTTGGTCTGGAGAGCACACTGCTTACAAATGGTGATGAATTTCTTATTTAAAATATAGTCTTGACCTGATAAAACCTCCCTCCCTGCATGAGAGCATTTCAGCCTGAATTCTAATTCCTTCCACTGCCTCCTTGATTTGACAATGCTAATTATGGCAGGTTTTGTTTTCCTTGTAGGTTTTTTACATTGACCATTCTCCACTCAAGGCTGGCCTGGGTCCAGCCATAAGTCATTTTACATGGGACCTGCACAGCTGCAAGACTATAATAATATTTGGTTTCTTTGGTCTGGCTGAAACACAAGCCTAAGGCTGGGAGATGAAACATTACTGCATTGGCAAAGATTTTCTACTAATCTCTGCTTATTCTTAGTTCCTGCTACCATCTATGTTTAAGGTCTTTCACTGGTCTACGCTAATGAATATTAAACTACTTTGGGTTTAAAATTATACTGTATAAGACATGCATGATGTGATACACTAATGACCTGTCTTTGCCCTGTTCTTTTTCTACCATGAGCTATTCTAACCTCCTTCACCAAAATTAATTTGACCCAACAGTGCCATACAACCGGTTTTTCAGTGACACTCTACTGTGATACTCCTACTGTATTTCTCCTCTGGTAATTGAAGGTGATTACAAACAGGATTATTACTCATCATTAAAAATATTTCTAAATATATTTCATGTTATGTAGTGAATCTTTGTATTTTTAGAAACAACCATTTCTGTGTTCAGAAAATATGTTCACAGGAGATATTTACCAGACGGAAAAATTGAAAAGTCAAAGTTCTATCGCTGTAGTTAAACTTTTTGGGTTTTATTTGTAAGTTTCACATCATCTGTAAAAGATGTAGCGTGACTAAATGTAAATTGTATTTTTTTGCTACCTTAAAAAGGGTGATTAACATATCATTAATGCTTAAACAAGTTTTGTCCTTGCTGCTATTATTAATAATAAATGATTTCTTAATAAATAACAGAAAGTGTATTGTAAAATTCAGAATAAATTACCATTTTAAAGAAAACAATATAGTCCTAAACCATAAATCTAATGTGAATACATACATATATGTAATTAAAGTGTTACTTATATTAATATTATGACTTTTTATGACATTAAGTTGTTTTGGTCAGAGAAAGTCTGCTTTAAGAAAAAAAAATAGAACAAAATGTCATGTTTGCCAAATTTCAAAGTCACAAGTGTCCTCTTCCACAGAACAGTTACAAGGTTACTGTTCAGAAAAAGCAGAACGCTTTTCAAAATAAGAAAAACAATAACAATAAAAACATCTACAATGAACCCAGAAGAAGGGTCAGCTTGGTTTTTCAAAAAAGCATTCCATAATATAAACAGTGTAACTTAATTTAGACATTACATAGAACAAAACCCTGACCATGTTGTGGTCTCCTGTCTAAGTAATATCCTCAGTGATGCGTCTGAACTCACAACAGTTCTGCAGTGTATCCAAAATGCAGCCTTTGCAAGAGCCTTTGGGAGATGTATCTGGCTTGAAACTGAGCATGCCAATTTCACAATAAAGCATTCGGTATCGCATGTGCAGTTGCATAAAGGCTCATTCGAAGCAATTGTGGTAACAGTTTTTTTAAAGAGAAACTCTTTCAGTCTCAAGGCAATCATACCAGAAGACAGATTAAGCAAAAGACCTATAACTCCCTGCTATACTCCCTGTGGTAGAGTAACCGCTACTTTACTAAAGTTATAAGGTCTAGATAACTCATGGCCACCACAAGGCTAGGAAGCATGTGACACTGTAATAATATTAAGAATTCTGTATGACTGTTGTTTCAAACATCATAACAGGTACATAAGCATCCAAAATAAAAAAAAACCCTGTTTTCCACAGCAGAGGTCACTGAACTTTTCAGGGCCAAAGTCTTGAAAGGGTTTGTTTTGGTTCACTTCATGTTGCTGAGTCACTCACAGCTTGCTGTGCACAACATCTTACTTCTTCACTTGATCTACTTTTCACTTAAAATAGAGACATAAACTAACACATTATATAAAATTATTATTCCTTTTGGGTTTAAGGAGTAAATCACACTCCCAAGTTGCAGCATCCTGTAAGAAACCTACTGTAAATGAAAAATTCTGTTCCAAAAAGAAACTAATACTGATATGTGCTAGATATTACTAATATTTGCTACTTAGTGCTTTTATGAAGGATATTGTGGGCAGGGAGAAAATCACTTCAGCGACTTCTCTTAATTATCCCTCCTCTTTTGTACCTCTGAGATGAAGTCCTCTTAAGGTTATTAAAAAAAAACTTAAAATATTCTGAAAAAATTTTAAAAAAAGTTTCCATAATTGTTATACTTCTTTGATCATGTCTGAGTTTTTTTAAGGAGTCATGTAAAGAAAGAAAAAGCATTTTAAATAGATTGTTTTCAGTTTAATCTCTTTTTCCTAATCTCTTTTTCCTAAACAAAGTTATTTGTTATTTTAAAGATACCTGAATAAAGAACACACACACAAAAATGTTTTTTACATCTTGGAAAGATGAAACAGTCACTATTGTATTGTTTCTCACCTAAATAATGCAGGCAAAAGACGTTGTAAGATAGCAGAACCATACAGTATAATCATTGAGCTAAGATGCAGAAATGAGCTAAATTTACCCCAAATACCAATTAAAATCCCCCAAAAGGTTGCTTTTGATCAAATAAATACAAAAAGTAAAAAATAAATAGATAATGAGAGTATCATATAGTGTCCCACCTCATAGCTATGAACACAGGAGAGAATGCGAAAGTGTTCAGTCTCCAGTGACAAGCCCACCTTTGATTCCTTTGCCTTTGAACATGTCATAGGGACCACACCACAGTGCTGGAGGTTCGGCACAGATTGGAGGATAGATATGATCTTGACTGACAGCATCTCATGCCTGCAGGTGCCGAGAAGGATGCAGGGGTTAGTGTGCTTCATGACAGTCAAGACCAGTCCAACTCAACCCTCAGTGGGGGCACCGCCTCTTGTGGACTTCCAGTCACAGTCAGCTACTACCAGGATCCAGGTCGTACACCTTCACCTACAGAGCCATATGGGGGGACCCCAGCAGATGATTTTAAGGGGTTTGAAGATGGGGCAAATTGACCCTTATTTTCTGTAATGCTGCTAGCTTAGCAAGGCTATCACTCAGTTTAATGGTGTAGTAAAACAACTCTTCCTGGTGAAGCCTTTTGCATTTTTTTTCACCAGGAAAGTCAGTTGCTCATTATAATAATTTTGTAACCTTAAAATAGTAGGATTACTAAAATGAGTCGCTACATTTTCCAGTTAAATTTGTTTGCTAAGTTGGCAGGATCTTTCTGTTTCAGGTTACCTGAAATGAAGATAATTATTTTACCTCCAGGAACAGGGGCTGCCTGTAACATCAGTAAACACTGTGCTTGTGCCTATGAAAAACTCAAGATCCTGTATATCTGCTTTACCTTTATCTTCAACATTCATAAACAGAAAGTCATAGGCATACCAGCACAATATAGAGATTCTTACATAAAGCAATATATAGGACAGAAAGAAATAAAAATATCATGCCTCATGAGTTTGTGTGTGCACTTTTTCCTTTCTCTTTTCACTGCTTGGTAGGAGAATTCAATCAGTGAGCTTTTGATCTTTCTAAATAAAACAAGATATAACATGGAAAGTTTGCATGTCTTACTGAGCCATCTGGTTTGCAAGAACACACCCCACCTTAATAACAAGAGGCTTATTATTGCTTCTACTTATCCTGGAAAATGTTGTCATGTCTGTCTGTGAGTCTGCCTACAGATTCCTGCAGTAACTATGCACGCCATAGGATTAATATCTAATAACGCTGCATTTCCGTGTGTTGCTTTAAACCTTATGTACTACTTATGCAAACTGACAAATGAAAATACAACTGATTGGCCATCTAATCCTGGGTGTCCTTTTCTCATCAGCTAACACCAAATGGTATACATTTATTTCCAAGCTCATTTCAAATTACAAGGATAGGTTTACTACCAATCAGCTAGAAAATCCTCTTAGTACACTCACAATATCCTTTGGCCCGAGGGTGATGGGGACTTCAGCAGTCCAGTGCTTTTCTGTGGGATATTTTCCATAAACTCGCTGCTCCCTGTGGTCTTACCATTGTCTGTTGAATGGTGCCATAGAGAATTAGCATTTCCTGGAAAGAATGACCTTCATCAATTAAAGATTGTTTTCCAAGCATAAAACCTTTCCCACCATCAGAGTTTCACCTCCACCCTGAACTGCAACCAGCATTGTAATCTGTTCCATATACATACAATGCTGTTTCAAATAAAGTGTGGTGTAGCAGGGCACCTAAACTTAAATACTGTTTACCCATTCTTTCACTGCCTGTTAATTTGTTTGGTCGCCAGGGAGGTAACAGGCCACCAGCCTGCTGTCATTAACCCCCTGCTGGTACTCTGTTTCAAAACCCATCGTTTTTACACATTTTGTTTACTGTTGTTCATTTTAAATTCATAAAGCAGACAATGGCAGGATCCTGATAGGCAGTACCCTCAATGGCAGGATCCTTATAGGCAGTTTGTGAGACAGCAGGGCAGGCAGGTGGATGTCGCTGTGCCATGGTCGTACCACACAACACCAGCTCTCTGGTGGCTCGGCAGCCGTGTGTGGTCATACAGTACCTCTCATATTTCATTTAGGAGTCAGAGTGAGAGAAGTGTTGATAGTTTGCTTGCCGTGTGAGCGTTTTCTTTCTTAGCAAAACTACAGTAGAGACATCAGTCCCAAATCCTATCTTGGCCAACAAACGAAAGGAATTAAGAACCTCTCTAACCTTAAAGCCAGAAGTTCCAAGGACATTTTTTTTAAATATCTGTGTCTTAGTGTGTGTCCTCTATATTGTTGTTCATGCTTTAGGAATACTACCTTCCAGAACATACAATAACTGCAGCTATTCTAAATTGATGGAGCAATCAAGTTCATTGCCCACAGTATGTGGCTTACTTTGGTACAGACAATGTACTCCAGGAGATGCTGTCCTTAATACTCGAATGAAACTTAACATTATTAAAGACACATGTTTCCTAAAAGTGATAACAAGTGCACAACCATAATTTAAAAAACCTGCAAGTGTTCATTTTTGGTCATGTATGAGATTACAATACAGAAGTTTAATTTTTATCAGAGACAACAAAAGCTAGACTCTATTTTAACAGCCTTGTCTCCTGTCTGCATCTCTGATTGCCCCTGTCAGCTTACGATATCACAGGAAATCCCCTGTTTTTTG
This sequence comes from Atractosteus spatula, assembly GCF_055471065.1. Lineage (NCBI taxonomy): Eukaryota > Metazoa > Chordata > Actinopteri > Semionotiformes > Lepisosteidae > Atractosteus > Atractosteus spatula. Next base: position 18,258,851 of record NC_142709.1, on the reverse strand, counting down.
TTTGTGTATGTTTTCAATTTGTTGACCTTTCAAACAGTGTTTGAGTATTACGCAATACAAGACTTAAAGACTCAGGAAACACTGGAAAGAGTCTTGGTTTGTGCTTAATTACCATGATACTGTACAGGATAGTTTTACTATTATTGCGACTTCTTGAAAGCTACAGTAAATCACCCAAATATCTAGCTAAGTGGGTGGTAGGAGTGACACTTTGTGGGTACTGGTCACAACAGTAGAGTGGAAAGAGGGTCCTGATACAGTGGAGGTGTTTATACTTAAGGGTGTGATAAATAAACACCAAACAACTCTAACCTCATATCTGAAGATCTACTGTAACTAAACTGTTTAGTCCCTTGCTAACTTTCATTACAGTCTCTAGGATTCGTTTTACTCAGGTAATTTATTATCTATTTTTCGTTTTTCTTGGATCCTTTCCCACACTGTTTGTGGTTAGAACACAGGCTGGCTTTTGTTCCTTCCTGTCCTTTCCCTAAACATTATCTCTCACTGTCCTGACCTTCCTAAGCAAAGGAACCTTCCCTCAACCTTCCCTTTCTAAGCAAAGGGTTTAGAATCCATGCCGGGTTTATACTTCAACCACCTAGGAAAGGCTAGGGGATTGTGGGAGTTGTAGTTCCCTCTTGGCTCTTTTCTCCCCTTGACTTTAAGACTAGATGAACAAGTCAGAGGGATCAGTGCCAAGGTATTTTCTCCTGTAACATGTTGTGCAGGTAGATCGGGTTTAAAGGAAAGCTGTGATCCACAAATAGGATTGTAGCATATAAATGGACATCCAAAACATGGTATCATCGACTGAAGTCCTCTGTTGGTAACGTGATCACACCTTAGTGAGACGCAAAAGTATACTTTATAATTCAGAATATATGAAATATCTTCTTAAAAAGAAATAACTCTTTTTTTTCTCAATTGTCCTTCAGACTGCTGCTTGAGAGGTCTGGATTTGAAGAAAGAATCATCACCTCTTTCTTTTACATTAAATAAAAAAATTAAGGCAAAATTATAAAGAAATATGTATTTCTACCATGAATGTCTCCAGTGCAATTTAAGTAAATTTAATTGAACAATTTTAATGTTTTACTTAATAACTAAGTATTCAAGTGATACTATGAGTATGATATATTTTTTTTCTAAAGACTTTGCATTGTTTTACTGCATACATGATCTTTCACTATTAAAATGTTTTTCACACAATTTCCAGTAGATCATTGAATATTCCACAAACTGATACATAAGCTTCCAACATTTCCTGGTGGTGACAAGGCTGAAATGACAAAAGTATATCATACATTATTACGCATAATATTTTTTTCTCATAAATAAAGTGGTCCACTAAATGTAATGTATTGCACTTTGAATTAAATAAGATAAAGTACTGTGTACAGTACAGCCCTAGGTGTCTGCAATACTGCACTTTCAACATGTGCATTCAGTCTGTATTTTTAACTATTCCATGTGTTATTTATAACATTGTTATACAGTAAACAAATTCAAAACACACAAAATGAAAAAGTTTTAAAAGAATTTGGAAATATAAGCTGCTGTGAAAACATACAATTACCTGGAGTTTTTGAAAATCAGATGAACCTTTCCAATTAACGGAAAAGATCTACTAATTGATCTACTGTATTGGAATATTTTGTACAGAATTAATTAAATAAAGAAGAAAAACAGTTTTAAATTACACCCAATTAAAATGAAAAAAAAAATCTTTAGATAATTATTGGTCAATCCAGCCCACCACGATAGATGAGTAAAACCAATTTTTAGTTTGACATTCTTACAAAGTAAACTACAGCATATATAAAAGACTAACATCTCCTGGTGTGACCATGTATTAATTTAATTCATTTTTTATCCATTTTCTAACCATTTCTTCTCATTCAGGGTCATGGGGGAGGCAGAGCCTATCCCAGCAAGCACTGTGTGCAAGGAAGGGTAATCCCAGGACAGGGCGCCTGTCTATCACAGACATTGCAGACGCAGACACACACCGACACACCCAGAGCTAATATTCCCAGAAGCCAATTAACCCACCAGTATGTTTTTAGACCGTGGGAGAAAACTGGAACACCTGGAGGAAACCCACATGTACACAGGGAGAACATAGAACCTCCAGGCAGAGAGCACTCCAGGTCTGAGATTGAACAATGGGCCCCAGTGCTGTGAGGCACCATTGCTAACCACTGTGCCACCACTGCGCCACCACGCCGCCCACAATCAGTTCATTGTGCCCATACTGTACTTCAATTTTATATCTTGGCATTAAATTGGTAGAAAAAAGACTCCAACACACTGTACTAATAATTCTTTACAAGTTGTCTGCCCATGGCTTATTTTTTCGTGTGGGCTGCCATTGCAGAAATCTACTGTATGTTGAGTTCTATCAGAGAGCGAATTTTCATTAACCAGCTTTCAATTCAAGCGTTCAGACATATACAAGACAAGATAAACAAGAACTTGCTATTATGCTCTCACCCAACACATGGACAACAAAAGGAGAAACGTCATTTCTTGGGAGTAATCCACAGGGACAGATTTGAAGACATAAATCACAAAAGACCTTTTCTTCTTCTTTTGATGTATACTGTAATGCACACATAGTTCTTACAAACAGGAATCGCCCCCAAATCTCATACTGTATAGATATTTAGTTTGCACTTGGAAAGTTCATTTATTTAGGTTTCATATGAGATATACGAACTTCATAACAAGCACAGAATGACTATTTTTACTTTGTGCTTTAATTTATTTAAAAATTAAAAGAGCTACTTTTTAATGTATAGCACTTTCCCAAGACTTTTGGTATACCAGAAAAGTTACAAAATGAAGAAAAGTAAGAACTGTTTCCATTACTTTGCAACCAATTCACTATTACAATTAGTATATAGAATCTTTTGTTGGGACCTAGGGATCCAACTTAAAGAAGGACTGAAACTTTAGATTTTCTTACTCCTCAAATTCAATATATCAAATTCAACTGGAGTTTCAAGCGCTCTGCTCCAAATGTGTGGTATGGGTTGCTATAGAATTCTGTTCTAATTGGTTCAGCTACAGTCAGTTTCCTGTTTCAAGTGAGTTTCGGACTTTACTGTAATTTGCTTGTCAAAGCCCCAGTCAACAGAAATTAAAGTATTTAATTTCCAATTATTGCCAACCATTCCAGTCTTTCAAAGCTTCACATTGTAATGGTAATAATAAGCTCATTGCATACCAAAAGCAAATATTTAAAATATGCATTGATCTTGCAAGTTTTTATTTTTCATGTTAGTCTTCAAAGAAAAAATAGGTGTGTTGTAACAGGCACTTGAAAAATCCATTAATAACCCATTTGTGCCAATTCTGGTAAAAATTGCCAGGTGCCAAGGTATAGCATATAATCACTCTCTTCCTGTGGTTTCTGAGTCCTATTGCTTTCATATAATTATTTCATTACCAAGCATGAGTTCTTAAAACAAATCATATAGCATATGATAGAATAAAGCATTATGCAGCCTAAATAACCCTATGACAGAGCCTACCCTCAAGATGGGCATTTCCAAGGGTCTGCACACATAAGGACTCACAATGGACAGAAGACCCTCCCATAAATTCTTTGCCCTCCTACCATCTGGAAAAAGATATCACAGTATACGGGCTAGCTCCACCAGATTCTGTAATAGCTTTTTCCCACAGGCTGTTAGGCTTCTCAACACCCTGGTACCTACTTGCACCCACTCCAATTCCAGAAACAAGGTTTAAACTCCCCCAGTGTTTAGTGTATATTGTGTGATGTATTTTTATACTATTCTGTAATGGCTAAATTGCACTATGTATATATACTGCCTCTGTTCCGGTGTACACTGTCTTAGTTTGCACTGTCTTATTTATTAATATTAGTATTGTTAGTCCAGTCTACATTGTCACTGTCAGTGTCTTGTCTGTAATTGCACTGTGGACCAGGAGGAACGACATTTAGTTCCACTGTATATGTGTACTGTATATGGCTGGAATGACAAATAAACTTGAACTTGAACAAGAAACCAGGAACTTGATACTTTTCAGAAGAAATAAAGTCAGCACTCAAAAACAAAATCCACTCTGCACTCCCTTTAAGTAATAAACACAAACTAAATTACACCAATATGAAAATGCGCTGAAACACCCTTCACCAATAATCCGATCAATTAGCTAACTATCGCCCAATGTGAGACTATTTACTAGAGTAACAGGCTGTGTAGCAGCCTCTAGTGGCAGGTCAGCTGCAATTGCTGCCCTTTCCTTAGCAGGCCTTGCACAAACACCTTCATAGAATATGCATATGACAACATGACAACATTGACAATGCTTAATGATTAATGTTTCTAACCACTTACAGACGCATACAGTGCTTTGCAAAAGTGTTCATATCCTTGCCGAGTTTTCAGATTTTGTTTCTTTAAAGTGTGTGGTAATAATACTTTCAAGTGGTAGTTAACGGTCATTTATATACAACCTACTCTACACATCCACAGCAAAAAACAAAAAGAAAGAAGGAAACAGATAATTAACGCAAAGGGAAAATGGAAGCCACAATTCAAACCCTTTGCTGTGGCAAACCTAACTGAATTTAGGTACCTTAACAAGCCACTCAATTAGTTGAGTGGCTTCTTTCAGAGTCTGTAGTTCACATGATTTCAGAATAAATACACCTGTCTCTTTAGTCAAGCATTTAACCATGAGGAACAAGGAGCTTTTAAAACAAGTAAAACTCAAAGTTCTAGAAAAACATGCATCAGAGAAAAGGTATAAAAATAATCAGAAGGACTGTGTATCCCTTTGAACTCTGTGAGTTAATCATTAAGAAGTGGAATGTGTATCACACCTTTCTGGTACTGCCTAGACTGGCTTTCCTTCCTAACTGAGCAGCAGGGCAAGGGGCAAACTGGCTAGGGATGCCACCATGAGGCCAAAGGTGACTTTTAAAGAGCTGCAGAGTTGCTGAGGTTGAGGAAAATGTGCATCAGTAACAGTATACTAACTATTCCACAAACCTGGCCTGTAAGGCAGAGAGGAAAACCCATCTCATATTCCACATGGAGTTTGCAACAAAGCATTCAAGTGATATTACAAAAATGTGGCAAAAGGTTTTGTGGTCAGACAAGACAAAACTGGAACGTTTCAGTCTAAATGCAAAGCATTACATCTGAAGCAAACCCAACATAAGGTATCGTTTACTCCGTCAACACTATCACTACTGTCAACATGGTTGTGGTGACATTATGTCATAGTTCTGCTTCTTATCAGAAGAGCCTGGGAAACTTGTCAAGGCTGATGAGTACATAGATGGAACAAAGTACAGGCAAATGTTAGAGGAAAGCCTGCTCCAGACCTAAAACAGGGGAAAAAATTCACCTTTCCGCAGGACAATGGCCCAAGCAACTTGAGAGAGCTGGAGGAAATCTGCCAAGAAGAATGGCCAAAGGTTGCACCAAGCCACTATTGGATATACTTCCCCAAAAAGACTTGCAATTCTAATTACTGCCAAAGCTTTTTCCACGAAATATTGAGCTCACAGGTCTGAATACTGCAATTAACGTATTTGAGTTTTTGCTGACGTTTACTGTAAATGATCTTACACTTAGATCTCTGCAGTTTAGCATTCAGAGTTTGAATAAAATATTCAATTTACAAAATATGTATGCATCGTTTTGCAATTGTAACACAATAGGAAGAGTGTGATTACTATTAAAAGGCACTGTGAGTTATCAAACAACATATCATAGTATTTCTTATGTATTGGAGGAATTGCACTGTTATTAAGATTTGGGTATTCTAAAATGTATTTACATCCTTTGGAAGACATTAGCTACAATATAACATATGTAGAATAAATATGTAGATACTATGAAAGTATAATGATTTTTTTACAGTCGATATAAGGTTCTATTCAAATTGAATATGACCAAAATCTGTTGTGATCACAGGAAATAGGGGACAAACTTTCTAAGCCAGGAGTAGAACTAAAGGACTTCAATTTAAAAAATGACACTGTGAAGATGTCTTCATTAGTATCGCTTATATTAGCTTCATAACAGTGCTAAAATGTTTTTTTTAACAGTATGTCCATTCTCATGTCCATTGTGCCCATTGTGATGTATAGGAACAAAGTGTCTTCTGAGATATGTTTAATGTCATCAATTACTTTTTATAAATTATTTACTTACCAAGTCAATTAGGCAATATTATAATTAATTATTTCCCATCCTAAAGGCCTCTGCACAAAGCACCTTCTCTAGCTTATAGTAAAATGCGCCCTACAAAAGTATCACATCTGGGGATATTCTAGTCCTAGTTTAACATGGAGTTTGTGGGTTATTTCAAAATGGGAAGTTTTAATGTACACCTTGTATAGAGTATGTGTGTACAAAGCAGTGTCTGCAAGTGAGTTCATTACCCTGGGTATATGTAATAACAACCAGATGTCTTTGTCTTTCAGTTAAACCTCAAAGTTTGTGTCTGCCTCTCTGGTGCACACATGATAATGGTAAAGTATTGAAGTTACTCCAGAAAACCACGACGGCATTTGCAGAGTATGAACTTCCTTTATGAGGATTTTTTTTCTTTTTATTTTTCAACCACGCAAAGGATAAAATCAGTGAAGTTCTTGGAAAACTGCTTAGGGATCAAGAGTGATATTTTGCTCTAACATTTTGCTCGAGACAATGGAAAAAGACTTTTAGACAGAAAGTCTTTAGACTTTAGTGAATGTAGTGCTTTGTTCTATACCAGGTACAAGGCATCTTAGTTGCAAAGTCTTTCTTATTTAAAAGTATTTTATTTGTTATACCACAATGGATAATTATGGTTATCTGCACCTTGGTTTGGATGACATTCAAATACATATCTTGCCAACTTCAGGTGTTCTTAATAGCAAACCCTTAAACTCTGGAATTTCACTGTCGTGTGCTATCATCATATTCTATATTCTGATAACATCATTAAAGTGGTTGTGCATTTTGCACCTTATTAAAAGATGGGAGAGGAAGAACAAACAGAATGACATTGACCTGAAATCATACAACAAGATTTCTCCAGTAGACACACAGGACCCCAGTGTCTGTATGAATGTACATAAGAAAAACTATGAGATTTGGAAGACCTGTAATTATATAAAATAAAATTAAAGTCATTTTCCCAAGTTGGAGACCACAAATGTGCTAAAATACCCCTCATCAGCTTTGACAAATGCCTGTCAAGGTATTTATGATAGAAAATTGTAAGGAGGTCAGTAGATACAGAGGCCTTAATTACTCTTTTTAAGATGAAGTTCAGTGTCTTCAGAAGAATGCTGAAAAACACCAGCAGTCCCTAAGCAAAATAGGAAGGCTTTAACAACGTCTGAAAGCAATGATATAATCTTCAGTGTGTTTACTAAATAGTTTTTATTTTTGCCTCCAAAATGTTTCAAAGAGGCAACTTTAGAATGGAGCTTTTTAAAATAAATAAGTACTGTGTACGTAATGTAGACTCATTGAAGAAGCTTAGATAACATCTGATCCAATTTTGAATAAAATGTCAGTACTTCAATGCAGGTTTTGATTAGATATCTGCATGCATTAGAGATAACTTCACAGCATTCCCACGTGACACATTTGTGCTACAATTCACGCACCACAAATCTTATCAGCAAGAGCAGCTCATGTACAGATTGATTCTTATCATCAAGAGTAGTTTATATGCTGGCTATTTTATGCTGGAAAATATTTTTAAAATTACACAATTGTCTTTGCATTGCATTCTTCCAAAGTTTTTTTGTGTCTTTTTAAGGTAAATGTCAGCTAAAGACAAAGGAATGCTTTCTAAGCGGCTAAGTCTATTGTTAAGATGGCTAAGATTGGTGTATGTAATCACATAATCTTAATTTTAATCTTGGTGTATGTGTCATTTAAGTAACGCTACATTTTTTTTAGGTGCACAGATAGCACTTACATCTTGGGACCTCACACTCTGACTTCAGCTCTCACTGTTAGTATTACCTGCAGCTCCGTAAAATTATTTTGAGTTAATGTTCATTTTATCTGTCACCAAGGAGTGTCATAGCAAGAGAAGATACACAAAGAGAAAATAAACATTAAAAACAGAGTTAATGTTAAAGGAAACAGATCTGAATATGTCAGATAATGCCTTAAATTAACACAAATGAAAACTATGTGTTGTGGAATATTGTATCTAAGCTTTTAAATATATTATCATAGACTTTTTTATTTGTATTGTTGTCAGATTACTATAGTGACAGCGATAGGAAATGATTAGCTAATAACAGATCCCTTTAGTTATTCAGAGTAAAGGTCACTTAAATAAGAATGACAGCTTCACCAGTGTATCAAATATTGCATAATAATATGCAGTGCAGGAGGAAATAATATCATATCACAGTGGAAATGGGAATCATGCCACATTGGATTTCTTTACTGAGGGTGTGAAAATGCATTTCTTAATGACATACTGGAATTATTTGATCTTTAAAGAAGGCTGTGGTTTGCAGTTGCTGACTGGGTAACATGCTCACTCAATTTGGTTTTCTCACTTGATTTCTCTTGAAGTTGGGTGGTGGAAAGTGTGTAGGTGCTACTGAAGTACCAACAGTGTTTATGAGTATGCTCCCTGAAGAACTGCAGTGGCCTTAAGGAGGTTTACATTACACAGCTTCTGCACTGGTTTTGCATGTGTTCGTAGTAAAAAAAAAACAAAAACTGTTGTTTAAGCAAAATTGTGGGCATCAACAGGAAACAAGCATTACATTCTGAAAGTAATGTCCCTCTCAGCAATACCCTTGATGTTCTTTACCTGCGTCTGACCCAGTTTTAGACCTAGTACAAGTGATAACAATTTTGACTGATAGTGTCAAAAACAAGTTTCCCATTAAGTCACTTGTTCTTTTCCATTTAATTTTAGCAAATAGCCCTCAAGGGACTCAATTGAGTTCTTAATAATGTTCTAAGTATCTGACAAAACTGAAGAACAAGTAGAGATGTTTCAAAAGTAAGAAGAACAACATTTCTGCTGTGTTTAGATGGGGAATGGAAAATTACCAGTTTGGCTTTTTGGAAGGCTTCATGCAAACTGAAAAAATGCTGCACTGAGATTTATTAGGTTATGTTTAATAATAATTCCTTTGTTTTTCATGTATCCCTCGCTGTAAAATAAACTTGTTCTTCGTATTTCAAAATTTGCTCATGAGGTGTAAACCGTTGGGAATGCTTTGGAGCTGCAGAAATAAAAATCACATCAAACTGTTTGGATAAAGGTGTGAGTTATTGTGACCAGACAACAAGGTCAGCTGAGCAATTGTACCACATCAGGCAGAGCAGCCCATCGGATCCAGCCTGTCTCAAGAATAGTAACTGGTATGAATGTCAGTAATCATCCAGGAATGTCTTGTACATTGCCTCCAGACTTCAGGATTCTTGGGTCTGTGATTCCGATCTTTCGTGAACAGTGCTTGCACACGTTTCTCGCAATGAAATATTGAAAAAGAGATGAGTGGGGTAGAAAGGACACAGAGTCAATGTCCCAAAGTCCATCTTCGATGACTGGTTAAAGAGGGTGGGTATGCAGGAAGGGGGTTTTCAACGAAAAAGGGGCTTCAGGCATATGAATTAGTGTGGACAGTACACTCCAAAGAAAATAGGTGTGAGCCAAAATATTGGGTCAGCTCAAGCAACCCACATACCAAGTAGGGGCATGAAACAGACATTTTAGGGTGTCTGCCATTAAGCTATTTTCAGCACACTTAAGTGTTACAGCTAGGAGGAGCGCAGTAAGGGTGGCAAACTCTTACACTGATCCACCAGCTAAGAAAAAAATACCAGACGGGAAATAAGACACGTCACCTGACTCAGTAGCTGAAGGGAAAAGGAGACATGCTGTCGGACTGATGTTGACTCATCCACAACAGAGGCAGGACCTAAGATGTAATGTCCAATGGGATATTCCTGGAGGCAATAATACAAGTGTACTTCAAACATTCTATACCATTCTGTCATTAATTGGTTTTCTACCTTTTTTCTCTATTTAATCAAGATTCACGATTCACGACCTACTAATTACCAAATGTGATTGAAACTGACCAATATTCACTAATCCATTATCTGACTACATGTGAAGCTTCGAATTAATATTTTATGGTACAGCTAGAATTCAATTGGTCTTCTCGTCTCAGAAAACAAAATAAAATACTAACGTGAAATAATTTGGAATTTTCTTTAATCTGATATAAAATAGATACTGTATCGGATAGATGTAAAATAGATACTGTAACCATGTATAATCTATTATGACTCGAAAAAACAGTTTGTAAATTTTACAGTAACAGTAACATAATCTAATTGTTTCCAGGGCTTTGATTGTAAACTTATGCATCAGTATAAATAGGACTAGTAAAACATCTTAATTCAGGACAGAAGTTCGCTTTTATAAATGTTTGAAACATTAGAACAGGTAAAAATACTAAGAAAACAAAAAGTAGGAAGTTTGATTCTGCATTTGCAGCTCAGTATTCATTTCTCTCTGTACTTGGGGAAGTACTATACTAAGCACCTTGAAGGCAATTTTTTATGATCTAGAAAGAACTGCTCTATTCCAAAATTTCATGCAAATCACTGGTCACAGTAATGGAAAACGTACAGTAGGACCCACAGTAGGTAAACAAGCCTCCAAACCACCGAACTGCTAAATTGTAAATAGTAGATGTAAAATGCTGAAGGACTTAGGAGGTCAGAGAGCTTTTATACCTCAAATGGCCCATAGCAACCAATGTCTAGAAACTTCAGTGTATGTATTTAAGAGTGATATTAAAATGTGTTTCTAAAAAACAAAATGTCTCTGCTTCAGTCCAGTATGTCTTTGGACTGTGGAAGGAAACAAGAGCACCTGGAAGAAATCCATACGAACACAGGGAGAACATACAGTACAAACTCCATGGAGATAGCACCCCAGGTCCGGAACTGAACCCAGGGCAAAGGCAGAAAACTAACCACTGAGCTGCTGTACCACCCCTATAAAATGTTGCCTGTATATACAGTAATTATATATACTGTATATGTGCAGTACTATTGATGTTTAAATGAAAAAAATATATAATGAAATAACAATATCTGTACCTTTTCAATGGATGCTAGGGTCCAGATGGCTGTATTGGTAATGAACTTGCTTTTGGGTTGAAAACCATGTAATGCAAACTAAAAGCATAGCTCTGAATCACACTTACCAAGCCTGCAGCCCTCACTCATGCAAACCCCACCCTTGCTACTCATCCTTTCTGAATAAAGTTCCACAGTAGCTGTGCCTTGTACTGTATTCCTACAGATCATTCACATGACTGTTAGATTGCTACTGTATGTAAATCTGACCTGTCATTAAATTTTATTAGCCAGGTCTTTGCTCAGTTCGATTCAGTCTAAGGCTTCTTGAATTTCCTTTGCCACTTCTGCTGCGTTTGCTTGTGCTCGGACAGTATCATCTGCAAACTTGACTAATTTGCTGACTATACAAAAAACAGCCTAGCAGAATCACAACCCAACAGACTCTAAGGGCCAAATCATCTTCTCTTGTTTGAAACCATTCTTCAATTCAAGTTAATTGATGCCAATGAGGAGGATCAGTGGTTCTAATACAGATAGTACTCCACTTTTCCCTGTTTCTTCACTAATTTCCCCTAATTGGAGCGCTGAGCCCTTACCTGTACTTTGTTAATTAACAAGATCCCAGTACAGCTGCATACATTACCATAAATTCCTACTACAGGTGATTTAAATTTGAAAGAACTTTATCAAAAGCAAACAAGGCTGTATATTTTATGTACACCAATATTGTCTTTCGGGGACATTAACAGCTTTCTTCATTTTCCAGAGACTGTTGTTCAATATACAGTACTTCTCTTTTTATAGGTGACATCTGGGTCTTCTTTATTCTTGTAGTAATTAGAAAAGCCAATACTGATACCATGTTATTTTACATAAAGAATGAGCTAATACAGAGGAATCGCCAATTAATCCCATTAACACCACCAACATACTGTACACACTCTTAACCTCGCATTGTTTTTCAGTACCAGTTACGACTATATCCACCCTACACATGCCTGAAGAGACAAAACAATGAGCATGTATACTCTCAGACATATGCATTATCCGGCCATTTCCACTTTTCAGCACTGAGATACCAGAATTCAATGGAAAGGCACAACAGGCAGGTCTGAGTGGCATTGGTCCAGAGATCCAGAGCAGGGTTACTGGCATAAACTAAACTGATTCTGCTTCACCTGGCCCTGGCAGCACTCTAACACTTACAGTATAGACTAACACCATCTCAGCTTCAGTCAGTGAGTGGCACAGCCAGTTTTCTAATTGCAGTAGATATCTAACTCCAGGCTATAGCACACCTCCTGTAAAGAGGCAGGAGGTGGTCTGTAATTATTATGTTTAACTCTAATCATCTCTAATATCACTAGTCAATTCCAAATAATTTATATTATACCTTGTATGGCAGTGCACTATCATACAGTTACTTCATAGACATAGACAGATGCAGAACAAGAGCTTTTATTCTAAAATGGTAGTTGACTGACTACCAATATCTGGACAAATTACATGTTTGCATCTTAACTAGGGTGCATGGCAAACTTTACATCAAGATTTAAAATGAGTAGACCTTCAAATTAAAAGATTAAAAAAACTTTTGAAATGAAAGAATTACGCATTATACTTGGTTAGAAACTCAGATTTGTTGATTGAAATGATTTCCATGTTCACAAAGAAATAAAACATGAAAGTGATTTACTCATTAACATCTGGTGAAGAATGGGCTGCAGACTGCCTCATGCTGTTTGTACTGCATAACCTCAGACAACCCTGTAATCGCAATAGCAGTGACAACGCGGAGATAAAATCAAGCTGAATGCTCTGCAAACCAAAGCTCCTAAGCACAGATCGTGCAAAAGATCATGTTCCAGTTTTCACTGCTGAACAATAGTGTAAAAGCTACTCCTTTCATCAGCAACTCAGGCATGTCTGTTCTTGTTGTTCTCGATGTTTAGAATTCGGAAGTAAAGAAACATTAGATGTGAAAGTTCTGATATTCCCCGTTTCCTGCTACAGATAGGATTATTACCATTTCTGTGACTGAGCTTTGCAGCTCACATTTAAAAATATTTCAGTTTCTTGTTGCCATCTAGAAGCTATTGGTAAACGACGATCCATTCCACCTTTTTTCTAATGCAAAGTAAAGAATGTACATCTCTCAAGAGAAACACACATGTTTATTAAAGGATAGATAAAAGAGTTCCATTAATTTTATTTGCCTAATAGAAGTAATACATATTTCAATCAATTACTATTTACTATAATAATAGTTTGCCACAGTGTGCTTTACAGAATTACACGCTCTAGACTGACCAGATCAAGAAATAGTGGTCAGCTAAGACATTATAACCCGATCAACAGAGTTTTAGTAGAAAGCAATGCAGCTGTTTAAATAAAGTAGGAGGTACAGTATTATCTCATGTGTTTGCTTAATCAATCACCTCTGATAAAATATTTTAAATTTGATTGTTTAAAGGCATTACAGTGATTAATAAAGTCTTTGTCTCATACAGGATCAGCTGCTTTATTCTCAGGTCATGCTCTGTCATGTTTACAACTTCGTCAGATAATGGCTGCCAAGTGTGCAACAAAAACAACGGAATACTGTATATAGCCCCTGTGTAGTCATTTCGTTTAAACTGCGCAGTTTAGAATTATTGTACAAATTTCTGCTCACTAATATTGTATTTAAATCAAAACTGGGCATGTTGGCTGCTTGAAACATCTCCTCTGCCCGAAAAAATCCTCTCATGTCTTTTGGCCAGCAGTTACCAGCTTCTGAGCATTTCTGGATTATATATGAAAGAGAATCCCACCCATTATGAGACAAGCAAGATCAGCTTGTCAAAAAAGCAAAAATGTTCTTACCTTAGAGATATTGAACGTGCTGCAGAAGTGAATTGGATCCAGTAGCACTTGTTGTGTTTTTAATGACTCTCAGCGTATTTTCAACTGCAGTTGGGGTTTTTTTTGGTGATTTTTTTAAAGTAAATAAATGTGACATTTCAGTCACACAAGTTTTTAGGCCTTAGGCCATCAGGCCTTGATGTGTCAACACAGTGGTTTCAGTGGCAAAGAAATTTAACGGGTTGGAGCGCTCATCCTACACACTGACATGAGTCTTAAAAGCCTGCTCTGCCCCATTTGGTGGAGGACAGAGTTAATTCAATGTGCCATGCGACCCTTTAGAGCTAAAACATGGAAATTAACCTGTCTTTCATATTCACAGCTGCACTGGCCTTTGGGTAATTTGAGCTAATGCCAGATCCATTCAGACGGCCAGTGGGTCAGTTTATGTGGAGAGACTGCAAATGTCAACACGGCTAAAAAAGTAACACCGCAGTTATTTACACACTCAGTTGTCATTGCCCCCCATACCCTTTCTCCCACGTTCATATTGATGTCAACCAGCCCAAATAAGCCAGTGAAAACACATGGCCAAGTTGAGTCAGTGCGTTAACTCTAAAGCGGAATCTGCACTGTTCCTGACATTCTCCTGTACTGTTTTTTACACAGCTGGTGATCTACACTGGTTGTATCACAGAAGCGTATACCGATAGCGTATCACCCTTAATACACCTGTAGTTTATCGTGCAGTGAATTATCTGTGGTCTCAGAATATGGACACAAAGACAACTGAAAAACAACTGGGGGAAGGGGAAGGGCAGAAAAATTTAGAGGCAAAAAGTGCCATATTCCCGATAAAAATGGACTTAGCAGTTACCTAAAATCACTGTGCATAATGTGTCAAGGTCAAGCCATGTTAAATAATTCAACATTTCCATTTCAGTATTGCTTAGAATACTACTAGTAAGACTGGAAAAAATAACAGAATATCCTATGTGATTGCCTACATAGCCTGGACGTGAGCCAGTTTGTCATTTAAACGCCAGGGCCAGTTCTTTATCTCACTCTATCATTGTTTGTATTGCATATTGCTATGCACTGTTGTATTTTATATAGCTATAAAATGCAGATGAAAGTGAGGAATATATGATTTTTCACATCATTCAATTCTAGGGTGTGTTTGCTTTTGTTCATGGTGGCTGGGGTAGCATGAGAGACCGACTCATTTTGACCTTTCCTAGCACACACCCTCTGAGTCATTGCATATCTGCAGGCCAGCTCAGGAGTGAGCTTGACCATTTTCTAGATATGTCAGAGGCACCATGAGTCAATGGGGATCATGCTGTGGTGGATACATTTGCAAGAATTCCACATTGTTTAACTAACAGTAACTTTGTTATTATTAACAACTCCTACATTACAAACATTACATTAAAACCAAACATTTTCTTAACCAAAGCAGAGGTCTCCAATATCAAAATGGTAAAAACGGATTACTCCTCTTCGATGCTGAACATTAATAAAAAAAATGTTTTCTTAGTGAGCATAATATCCATCCATTTTTCTAAGCTCTTCATTCAGTCCAGTGTTGCAGCAGAGCCAGAGCCTATTCCTGCAAGCAAATGCGCAAGGCAGGATACACCCTGGAAAGAACGTTAGTCCATCGCGAGCATGCATTCAGGTCTAAAGAGATGCAGTATCTAGAATAGACTGGCCTGCCTCTATCACCTGCTTTGAAATATGAAATAATTTATCAGCAATGCAATACAGTTAATACAGTATATAATCTTATGTAACTTGTGCACACCTTTACCAAGTTTTGAATAGGTTAAAGTCCATTGGAATTTGGTTAGCCATTGCAAAAAAGCCCACAAGCTAGCTGGAAAAAACGCTGTACCATAAGCAAAAATAAAGAAGGAACAGATTGGCTAGTAAAAAGGTCCACTTCTTTTTATATTTATTGATTATAAGAGCTGATGTTCTAGACTTTTCTGCAAAACCTAATGCTCTATGTGATGCAAAAAACTGTAGTAACTGTACAGTTTTCTAAATATCACTTGAAAATATTTGCAAATCTTTTCTAATTTAAAAACATCAGAGTTCTTTGGAAGCACAAAAAAGATCTCATCCATATCTGGCTATTTTCTCGGTTGCAGGCAACATGCTCAACATGAGCAAAGGAGAAAAACAGGTTATCACTAGCCCAAACGTTAATATGCATTGTACGCAATGTAATAATTTATTCTAATCTAATTGCGAACAGTAATCTGTAAGGTAGAACCCATGTCAATCACCACAGTGAGAATTTATGGCACCTTAGAGAAGGGAATGTTCACCTGCTCTTATTAGTAGGTCATTGTGGAAATTATAATCCAAAAGGCAAATGTGAATGTTTCTCTACAACTCTCTTCCCAAGTCAAAAAGCAGCAGAGCTAAAACTATAGGAGCTGAATTGAAGGTTTACTACATTAATCACAAACTCAATTTTTGTTCATTTCAAGTGAATTTAACAACACACCCTGAAGCTTGCTCTTCTTTTTTTCATAATATTTAGATATTTTACTGTTTTCACTTCTGTCTCCACCCTAGACCAACTGCCACTGTGTTACCTTCCCAGCAACCTACTGTGTGCACTACATAACAATGCATTAGAATAACAGACTGAAGCCACAGATACCTGAAAACAGCAAATGTACAGTATAGCAACCAATATGTTTGTGCATGGTAGACAGATAAAAGTTTAGAAAATTTGTCTACAACATTCAGCTGATGCTATACCTACTTTCTTTTAGTACTTTATCTTGTGAGAGATAGTGCACCAGATTTGAAAACCTTAATAAGCTTAAACATATCTGTAGAATGACGTGAACACCGTGTGAAGGGACTGGAGATTTTCAATTTTTTCACTTTAATTCAAGGGTGGGGATTATTTTAAAACAGAGGGCATTTGCTTTGATCCTTGCTAAAACATTATGACTGGACATTCGTTTTATTACTTACCTCATGAAACAGGCTTACATCTGAGAAAAAATACAATCACAACTACTCAGAATGAGAGATTTTTGTTTTCTTTCCACTTTGGAGGGCCGGACTTAAATTTGTCTTCGCAGCAGTAAACCAACACATTCAGCAGGGGATGTCTGATTGATAAGCTTTCTCTGGACCTCAAATGTTCCTTATGAGAATTGAATGAAAATTTGTGCTTTTGGTGTGTCTCATTTTACACATCGAGCAATGGGCAGATGTCCGGTTATTCCATAGCAGGATATGCAACTGAGAACCACAAAAAAATATCTTTAATCCCTCTGTAGACGTATTGTGTTCTGTTCCCATATATTGTGGAAATGTATGTTATTACTTATTATCTGCTGCTCTGAATCATCACTGCAATATGCACCCTTATCCACCTAAAGAACAATGTCTGAAGAAAATTGCTAGAGGCTTAATTTTAGGACTAAACCTGACACACATAATATTGACCTGACTCAATGCAGTGCAATGAAGCCGCAAAATTTCCTGTTTTTCGCTGTTCTTATAATGAATTTTATTGGAACTGTAGTATTGTTTGCATTTCCCATACAATATCTTGAGTATTGGAAATCCTTATTTTAGACATACAATGTATTCGATTTTTAAAAAAATGTCTTATCCAGTAGAAAACATTTTCAGATACAACAAAACGTTTGAGAATTTGTATTTCTCTATTTAATTGCTACAATTGTGAAAGAAGTGTTTTTCCCTGTACAGTATAATAATGAGAGATCCAGAAGAAAGTAAGACCAATATAGTTAGTGAGTGCTTACTTTTCAAGACAATTAGACTACACTGAAGAATAGAGTATTGATAAGCCTGCAATCTGGAGTATACCTGTAGCATTTGTACTTTTAACAAATATTAAATTATTACATTAAAAAGGGAAAAAAATACAAGAGGGATTCTTAGTAAAAGAAACTTCCATCAATGTAATGAATATTTGAATTAGAATATTAAAGCAATAACACAAAAAATACCTCTTCTAAAATAGATAAAACATCTATGAGACATGACAAATAAGATATCACTGAATCATTCTTATTTTAATTAAAACAACTAAAATTAATAACTAATGTTAAAGGAACAATAATATATTAATATCACTTCCACTTCTGTCCACCTTAAAATGCCTTGGTCTTGTCTCAGTAATGCACAGCATATACCTAGAACAGGCAAGCTATTAATACTGTAATACCCCAATGGACACTGTAAGAAAGAAGAACTTATTGAGAAGTCTCCTTTGTCTCCACCCTTACTGTGTCCATTTAGTTTTATCACAGCTCTGAATAGTCACACAGGAATCAAAATTGAATGAGAGAGGTCTAGTGAGCACTGGGTGCTTATGTTACACACAAGCAAAGGCATTCAAGAGATGACAAAGAGCTTCTATGACCAATCTTGATGGATTGAAACTTTCTGCTGTGAGCTGTCCAGGGTTCTGAACTCATTTGGAAGCACTCTTAACATATAGTAATAATTAAGCAATGAGGCAAAAATGTTTTAAGCTCACACAGTAGAATCTTTGTTTGGCTTCTGAGCCTTGGATGGAAAATATAGCTGCATACTTTAGCTATAGCATATCATTGTGTTGAAGCCGGTGCTAAAGAAACAACCAAACTTTTGGCGTTGACATAGTATCATCATTAGATGGTAAGTTATGTGTGACATCGTGCCTTCCAACAATACCCTAATACTAATTCTAATGATTACTTAATATTGAGTTCACCCTTAGCAGGATTACATGTTTACCAGTGGCCTGGTATAGACTGAAAGAAACATTGCACAGGAATCACAGCAATATTATTCCCTTCTACTTCATGCCATTCTAAAACAACGGCAGAATCAGTCACCTTATTTGGCAGTGGTTAAAACTGACATATGTGTGGACCACATTGTCATACAGTTGCTTGCGTGTCAAGTCCTGATGATTGGAAAGGCCTGGACATTCTGGAAATCCTTGATTGAAGCAGAGTGTCCTGAGAGACCCCCGTCGCTGGCAGAAGGACCTGACTGTGTTGATGTTTGTGTAATTGTAACAGTGCGTAGAGCACAGGTCTGTACATTATAGCAAGATAATGAAGCTATCCATTATAGAGACTGCAGGGTAGCTTCCAGTTATATGTGCTCCGCCACTGACAGATGAGGCAATGCTGGGATTCCTCAGCCGTTGCCAAAACATGTGAGCTGCTAACAATGTTGATGTGTAAATTGAATTCATGTAGCTTGGTCTAAACAGGAGGAAGGAAAAAGGGACTTTTGATAAGTGTAATTAATTTGCACTGCACTGGATTTAGAGTCTGCATTCAGAGTAAAACTTCATTTAGAATTAAACAAATACATATTTGCCTCAAGTTGTAAATGTCTGTTCTTGAAAGGGACAGACAAGTCTGCTGTAACTAAAATTGCTGTGAAAGAGCATTAAATGCAGCCTATGGATATTGTACTGTTATTCAATATGAGCAGCACTTTTGAAACTCCATATACTGGTTTTATTATCGTGAATGCCATGTTTGAGTTAAATTTTGAAACTTGACTCTCCTTAAAAAATGTTTTTTCAAGTTTATATTGTATCTCACTGAACAATCTACTGCTTTCCATCATGACCTTATTTTTATGTTACTACGATGACTTCACCAAACCCAGAACAATCTATTGTTTAGAGTCATATGTCTGGACCTTTGTAGATTTAACAGGAAATCTGATTTCCTCCATTTTGCAGTTCTTTACTGGTGTGATTACTGTTCTTTTTACTAGTCTGGCACCAGTTTTTTTTTAAACTAAAAACAAAATGTCTACAGTATACTGTATGTCTGGTGTGTTGTTCCAGAATTTGATCAGGAGGAATGTAGTAGACTATTAAAAATCAACACATCATGGAACAAAAGAAATGTGTACAAGCCAGAGGGAAGCCCGAGATTCTGTGTGGAAGTAAAATATACCGTAGGAATTAACAAATTATTTTTTCCAGCTCACCTCAATCAAAATGTGGGGAAAATGTGTTTGAGAGACGATCTTAATGACTAAATGCTTTAATGTTGTTCCTATTCCCCACAGGAAAGCTCCTTAAAGTGCGACATTGCCAGAAATAAACTGTCATAAAGTGAGCCTGAATCTCAGCTTATACCACCTTACTCATCTGTACTGAAGCACTAAATGTAGTCGGTTGTCTGTTCATCTTCACATATACTGTGGAGTGGATACATATTTTTTTTCCTCAAGCTGTGTTGGCTTTAAAATCATAATATTTTTTGGTTGTTTAATATGAGTCACATATTTGGTTTCGAAATGAACAATAGAATCATAAAAGCTTTGGATTTGCACATATTTATCCCACTACACTGCAGACATCTATAGTGTGGTGCCTGCCTGGTGCCCAAAATGCAGACCTCCCTGAGTGCGAGGACAGGCTTCTGGCCAGAGGTGGCTCTGATCCAGTTGTCATTGACCATACTGGAACAAATGACACAGGAAATAGTAGGTTAACGTTTCTGCCGGACAAGTTTAAAGAATTTTGGATGAGAAACTTCCAAGAAAGTTTCAGCCTGCAGTAGAAAAGATTATCTTCTGCACGAGAGCTTTTCAGGAATTTTAAAGGTATAATGTTCAGAACTTTTGAGTTTTGAACAAGTGACTTTTCAAGTCTCAGAGGCTATGTTTTGGAGCTGGTACTGTAAGTCCTTTAGCTACTTGGTTACTGATAGTAAAGGACTAGTGAAGAAAGCAAGTCGGATGAGGAGCTCAAAGAGGACTTCACCAAAGCTTTTATGCTTAAGAGTTTTAATCATTTTCGTCACAATCTCTTTGCTGTACATCTGTTTTGTAAATGTTCCTGGCTGTGGCATCCTGCTCCAGGGTGTGTTGCAATGTCACATGGGGATTCTGAGCTGAAGGAAGCTACGCTTGAAAGGGATCTGGGTGTTTCTGTAAACTTGTCCTCGTCCTCATCAAGACAGTGTGTACAGCTATAAAAGGCAAAGAAATGGCTACTTACATACAGTAGTAAATCATTAGAATTTAAATCAAGTTATACTGACGTTTACAATGCACAGCCTTATCGAGAATATCATGTTCCTTGTTGGTAATCATTACAGAAAAAACTAAGTTATAGCTTTAGAAATAGCTTGAAAAATAGCCAGAAGAGTTATTACCTGCTCCAGGGGATTGTTTCACAGGTGTGTAACAAACAGAGGGGTCACTATTGGAGACTGAAAGGGAATCCGGTATTATGCAGGAAGTTTTGCACATTCAGGCTAGTCAGCTTGTTGAGGTCCAAACTCTGGACTCCTGCCAGAAACGGCTGTTTGACATTTTAGACTCATTCGGCTACAAAACTGTAACAAAATTGTAGTTATAACAAAATGAAACTGAAAAAATAGAGATATGAAAAGATTGCCTCTTTGATTCATTGATCCTCGATACACCTAAAGCTACAGACCTCTACACTGTTCTAATTGAAAAATGTTCTTGTGATGCTAGAGAAAATCAACATGCCTCTAAGAAAGGAATAACATACAAAAGTCTAAAGAATTCATTAATAAACCATCTTTTCTTATGTTCTATTCTACGTTCTGGTATTTTTCCCATCTACAGGTGTCATGAGGTATGGAGACCCAGACTTCACTACAAGAAAATCTATTTAAAAAGGTAAGGAAATGGTTCAGTTTTTTATTGTCTATTAAAAAGAAGCATCCAATTAAGGTGGTCCAGCTACATTTACAGTGAGAAAAACAACACAGTTAATTCTTCTACCACTTAAAAATAGAAGAGCTTACTCAGCAAAAGAGTGTGTGAGTATTTAAACTGTTATGCACATAAATTTGTGGAACAAAGCACACAGCTGCTCCATAAATCTAACCTTGGAGCCAAAAACCTCAAATACATAGAAAATGAAGCATCCTGAGGTTGCTCATATGGAAAGATTCAAGGGACTGTGAATGTTTGTGAACATTTGTAAAACATCTTTCACATATAGCACAAAATTACAACAAATCTGAATCTTTTTCTCTGCATGGCAAATATTATTTAAAAAATATCAATGTATTGTAAAAAAACAATGGCTGCTATTTCTATATGCGACATTCTATACTTCAGTAGTGGCTTTCACATTGTTTACAGCACATTTCCAGAATCATAACATCTGTTTATAAAAAACATACAGGTTCCTTGCAGTACTGTTTTGATATCTGTATCAGAAGTTAAACAGTCCTTGTTACAGAAATGACTATATCAGCGGACTATTTTAGCAAATTGGCACGCGACTGCATATAAAAACAAAATTATTATTTGCATTTTAACTAAGGAAATAATGTTTCCTAGTTCATCATGTATTATATTTATTTTAATTTTGAAAAAGGACACAAGATGCTGACACTTGCAGGTTGCGGATAGATGTTAGTCGGCTAAATTAAGTAAGTATAGAGTGAAAGACTTTCAATGAAGCAATGAAATTTGGTACACATCCCATTACAGTCGTGGAGAATATGCTGTCTGAGCTATATCCATAAGGACTTCAGGGGATGTTAGCGCCCATTAGTTTTAGAATTTGTGTTGTAGCTAAGCAAAGGGTCAGAGTTCAGGTTAGTGTTTGGCTTGGAGCTAGGATTAGGGTAAGAGTAACATCAGACCAATATTTCTATTTATGTTATGTTACAAATTACAAATATTAATATATGATCATTATAGTGCGTGGGCATCCAATTTGTGTGCTCCCAAGTTCCTGCAACTTTAAAAGCTCCCGAATTTAACGTTTATTATCTATTTACCCTTTTCCTTATTTCAAGTCAAGTTTTACTTACGACAAAATAAACTGTTTTTAGCAGGTGCAGCAAATACATTTCACATGTGCATAGATTGTATATCATTGCAAGGAAGTGGTATACCATTGAGATTTACCGGAGGGACTTTTCAAAACAAAGCTTTTTGTACTTTTAAAGTTTTCTAAATAACTCAACAAGGGAAATTCCTGGTGGGTCTTTCAATAAATGACCATTTATGGTGAAGTCATTTTAAGAATTTTGGAGATCCTTATAATACAAGTTTAGATGAAATAATATTGCATTTCTACATTTCATAAACCACGATGTAAATGTCAGTACGTATTATGGGACGTCCAAATTGTAAATCCACACAATCCGATTGTAAACACAGACGTAGAAATTATTGGGAAATTATTAATGCAACCAACTGCAATGTACAGTTTTAAAGTTAGGGTTAAAGTTTGTGTAAAAATATATAATTAATACACTCATTATTAAAATATATTGGTAGATTTTCTTTATAGGAGCTCAGTCTATATCTTCAACCCTATCCCAAGGTATAACCTTAATCCTTTCACTAATCCCTACCCCAGCTCCCAATTATCACCTACACTAACTCTAAGATTGACATTAAATTCAATTCAACCCCAATCCTAACCTTCATACTCACCTCTCTCCTTAACCTTAACTCAGTCTTTTAGGATTCTCCAGTACCAAGGGTTGTATTTCTCAACTCTGTCCCAACTGCAAAACCTCCTTGTGATGCTAGAAACAATCAACATTTCTTTCAGAAGTGTATGACATACTGTCCAACTTTTTACAGAAATAATATGGAAAGCTAAAGGCACAAGACCCGCCACCCAAAAGTTCTGCTTCTTGAGCCTTCAGTTGTCTGCACGGTGGCATAAGTGAAGTTTGACCTAGATATTCAAAATTGGGGAGACAAACTTAAGCAGTATGACCAGTTTCTTCATTGTAAGCAGAAATTCTGATTGGCTAAGCACTACAAAGTTGGAATGAATCTTTTATTCTGCAGTGGTATTCTAAACCATATGTCATAAAAGAGGTTTATTAGAGAGATTTTATTTCAGGTAATTGTATTTAACTGTTGCTGATCTTCATATTTTGACATCTGTGAGCAATAAAGTGTCCCAGTGTACATTCCTCAGGCTGTCAGAATAGCTTTTTATATATTGTTTGGTACAATAGAGAAAGTGGGTGTACATACAGAACACAAAACTGGCAAACCATTTGTAATGTTTAATCATCTTTCCCACGTGCCAAAAAAACTCACGCGTAATGCATTGCAGGAAATTATGTTTTTAACATCTCTTTGCCAAACAAAAGATGAAAGTAAAAACCCATCCAAGCGTTTGGAGCACAGTATGGTTCTATGCAAGTATTGAGTCAGTAATCCGTGAGGATATTTCAGAAAGTAAAGTATCAAGTCCTCCTAGAGCTAACATTACCCCCTATTGGCTGAAAAAGCAGAGCACTGTAAAAACTATCGTTAGCTTTAAGACCGTGGAAGAGCACTGCTGTGGACTGCTGTACCTAACATGGTCAAGTCCTCATTACTTAGATCTACTATATTTAGGGTGGAAAAGTAGAGGTGTTGTGGAAGAATATGGTGTTGTTCACTTCTCATTTTGTATTTGACTCCAGGAGATTGATGCACATTTTGACTACGCAGAGTTTGTAACCAAGATTTAAGAGTAAGCACATTCCAGTTCATCTCTGCTGCTCTAACTTGATGTCCTTCATCAAGTTACTTCTCAAAAATGCTATAAAAATCACAGTTCTCTTCCTCGCATTCCTTTTCTTCTGCATCCATCCTCCACCCCAGCTCCACCTTTGCAGGTAACCACCACCTTGGTTAAATTCACTCTGCATGCGGGCCCAAAATACCTCCAATAAAGGCAAGGTTTTTGGCCCTCTGTCAAGTGGGTTAAGCCAAAACCTTTTCAATAAACATTCATAACGTGTAATGCAATGGTGTCACAGTGGGGCACATGACTGAACAGGTTTGTAGGCTGTAGAAAAGTAAAGTATGCACTGGTTCTAGCTGTAATTCTGAACATGCTGTAATTCCGAACAGCTTAATTAAGTTATTGACGGTAGGTTAATATTTAGACCCTTTCAAATTGCAATTTATAACATTAACTCCTCTAAGGATAACTCACTTGCTAGACTGGTTACCATTGGGGGAACAATAAAAAAAGGAAAGCTGTCAATTAACCTGTTGCGTTGTCAGTCTCCACCAGGCCAGTAAATAACTTCTTAATATACCGCTTATTTTTGTTTCATAGGCTTTGTGTCACATCGCCACTGCCTCCTCATTCACAACTCCTACAGTAAACTGTCTGTGCACAGCACAAGAAGACCCCTAACTCTAGGGGGTTTTTCTTCTTGAAAAAAGATCTCCTAAAAGACATCCCCACACACAGCAGGTTCCTCCAAACATTTTTACACACAAAAAAATTGGGATTTCATTATGTGCTTTAAAGAAAAGAGTTTCCATGCAACATGAGATCTATAAAATAAGAAATGTTATGGCAATGACTGAAGTATGCTGAGATTAATGTGCAACTCAATGAAGAGACAACATAAACAATGATCACAATAAACTAACATTTATACTATACAGTTCCCTCCAAAAGTATTGGGACAGTGAGGTCTAGACCAATTTTTCAGTGTGGGTTCTAATAATAATCATTTCAATGAACGTGACTAATATGTACTCCTTAGTAATTTATTTTTTAACATGTAATCAATTGTGTTAAAAGAAGTTATCTTTAGCAAGAGTTGTAGCCTTTTGGGTGAATTACACATTCACAGCAAGAGTATTGGGACAATTGGCTAACAGGTGCGTTCAGATGGTCAGGTGTCTGTTATTAGGTAATTAGCTATAAACAATTTTGGCTGCTTGGAGATGAATTCTGGCTGGTAGCAGGTTCTAAGCCAAATTTAGTTTGTTCAGAAGTGTTAGTACTGGTTTGTAGTTAACTGATCCATAGGCAGAGGACAGCATAGTCAGTATTTGGGGATCTAAGGAGTGGAGGCAGATGTAACATGGTGTACTTTTCAAGGATTTGTATAAGGATTGGGAAAGTTTATGGCCAGATCCACAAGATAGACAAGATTTAATTCATTGGAGCTCCTGAATGTGGATTACGAGCTTTTTAGTAAGGTTTTAGCACTCCATATGAAAAGGGTATTAGGGGAGTTTTGGCATTCAGGTCAAACATATTCTGTACCAGGCATGCAATGCAAAATTTGAAATGGTGGATGGTACAATCTCTCACTTTTGAAAGGATGGTCCTTATTGCAAAACAAACAACTCTATAGATTTCAATATTTTTAGAAAAGGTGTGACCTCTGACACAGTCAAAACTAAAACTAAAAGTAAGGAGGAATATTGTTGTATCCTATGGGGTTCTAGATGGCGAAAGACTAAAAAGACAATGTGTGGCTGTTCAGTTCTACAAGGGCAATCAAAGTTTTTTATCAGTTTTTTTATGTAATTCCTATTACAAACATTAAAAGTATTGAATATACTGTTAAAAGCCCTTTACAATGCCCTTCCTTCTAAGCTGATTCGACATTTTTAGTATTAGTTGGTTTGGAGAACTGCAGTAGCAAAGCTTTGCCTAGGTGCAATATATATTTCTGCTTTCTGTGATGCAGGCAAGCACATGGTGTTGCCAACCTAAGATATTGCTCTAGGGGACCACAGTGTTGAATGGCAAAGAATAAGTTATCCTTCCTTGCTAAACTGGCATGGAGATGTGGAATGGATGGTAACCCATAATGCCCTCTTGATATTGTTGGAGAAATGTTTCTGTAATCTATCACACTTCCTTGTGCTTATCCAAATGGCAGTGTTCCAAAATCACACACATCTTCCTAATTCTCTATTTGCTAAAGATAACTTCTTTTAACACAATTGATTACATACTGTAGGTTTGTAGCACGTATTCCTATATAACAGTATAGAATTACATAGTAGCCCTTGTATCCAGCAGTCTTACAATCCAGTTCTAAATGACCACCTTATAAAATATTGCCGCTTCAGCAGAAAATGTGTGTACAAAGTTCATAGAGACCCTCTCAGCAATACGATCTTTGTTATACACCAGGCAGTTGATGAGTTCTCCCAGGTGTCGTGTGGAAGTGTCACCTGTAGTCTCAAATGTCAGCTTGAGAATAAAAGAGTGGGATAAGTGTTTTTTACGGTGGTTTTCTATCTGTGTTGTTTCCAAATTTGAACTTTTGGGGATGGCTGTCTGTTCATTTTGAATGCTTTCTGAAAACAGGACTGGGTTTTTCATGGCAATAAATACATTTTTCAAAGACAATTTTGGAGCTGAATGAAAATAAAAACTCAGTACGAATCCGAAATTGAGCATATCTAAATCAACAATTTGGAAAATACTGAAGAAGAAAGGAACCACAGTCAGCCAAGACTGCACTGACCTAGAAACAACATCTACAGCTGATGATGGAGAAATTATCCGAGATGTCAAGGAAGACCATAAAAAAATTATCAGTGAAATCAGAAACCACAGTGCAATGGTGAAGGTATCGAAATTTATGATTTGCACACTTACAAAGGCTGTACCACAAGATGTAAACTTTTCATGAGCAGCAAGAATAGAAGAGTCAGAGTTGAATTTGCTCAAAAGTACAAAGATGAGCCAACAGAGATGTGGAAAAAAGTTACATGGAAAGAGAAGACCAAGACAAACATTTACTAAAGTGATGGAAAGGTCAAAGTATGGAGAAAGAAGTAACTGCAGATGCTCCAACACCCACCTCAGCTGTGAAGCATAGTAGAGGTAATGTCATTACCTGAATAAACATGTCTATATATGGAACTGGTTCAAACATTTTCATTGCTGATGTTGTAACTAATGTTGGCAGTAGTGGAATGAATTCTGAAGCTTTCAGAAATGTATTGTCTGCTTCTGCAGAAAAAAAAATGCTTCATACTTATTGTCATTAGGTTCAATATGCAGCATAACAATGACCCAAAAAATTTACAATACAACCAAGGAGTTCATCATGAGGAAATAAAAATGAAAATCTTAAACTAGCTAAGTCAATCTCCATGTCTGCTAAAGAAAAAAGACCTCAAGAACAAGCAGGAAGCACAAAGTAGTTTCAACAAAACTTGGCAAGCATGAACAGCATCACATGATTACATTAGATAGATTTTTAGGTGCTCAACGAATCTCTGAATTCAAGCAATCATTTCCGCAATAGGATATATAATCAAATACTGCCTTTGACACTCTGGAGTATCCTTAAAGTGAATGTATCCTAATACTTATGGTTACTTGAAATCACACAAGGTATCTTTTTATATGACCAACTGCATTTATGGCATTACCCACAACTAAAATGTATCTTTTCTTATCTGACAGAATTCCAATTGCAGATATGGAACAAACAAAAGAGGTATACAAAAAAAACACAATATGATAAATGAATAACATGCTATTTTAGCTATTCTGAGACATACTGTACAGTACATCTACTAAGCAGAAGAAACATCACTATGCGTGTTTACTGAATGCAACACTTTGCTGAACTTTCTCAGAGAGCTCTTAAATAAACACAACAATCCTAGCTGTCCTACTGAATTATGAAAGATTGATGTGTTTCTATCGGTGTTTAAAAAAACATAAAAGTAATTTTGTTGGTATGCTTTTATAATCAGTTGGCACATAGCTAGATGTTACAGCTTTGGCATGTCTGTACCTACAGTATTTTTCCATGTTACATTTTCTCTACTTCAAACAACACTTTTAGAAAGAGATATTTTTGTATTAATGACAGAAGTACCTCAATAAGTTACGGACAGTTCTTAGAAGAGCATATTATGACTGTTTCATGTAAATTAAGTTTTCCTATCATGTTAATAATACAACAGCTGAATGAAAAGGGAGCACAGAAGCACAAAGCCTAATTTTAGGATACGTCTTGAGTCATTATCTTTATCTTCAGTAATCATCCCTCTTGGTCTCCTATATATTCAAAGTGAGTTGGTTTACATTTTTGTGTCAATGAATATTTTAAGTTTCAGAACCAACTTCAATTTCGATATTGATATTTTATTTTCTAGTTAGTGCTGGTTTTATTGATAAAGAATAGAATAGAATAGACATTCTAATTCAAAAAATTATATGTACTGTATGTCTCAGGAAGAAAATGTCTAAAGCTGTAAAATAAGATATTAAAACATTTTAACAAAAGCTTGGTTCCTTTATGGGCTGAATTTTTGTATTTGTGCAAAAAGGTAAGAAATGTTCGTATATACTTTGAATGTGCCCCTGTTGAATAGGTTATGATTTGAGTGATTTTTATTCAAAGCCTGCATCCATTATTAGATATATAAAATTAGCCATTTTATAAATTTTGAGGATGATAAAATACATTCAGATTCTTACAGTATGATTCATCTACATAGACTGAAGACATTGAAGAAAAAAAAAGATTTACATTGTTGTGTGATGAAACTAAAAAATGTAGTTATTTTTTTAATTCCTGCAAAAGAAAACTCACAGAGCAACCACCTTGACTATGGCCGAGATTCAGGTTTATTTTCTTAGTGCAAGTGACCTTTTTGTACTACAAATTCCAGCCAGTGTGTGAGGTTTAAAACTGGGGCTTGGCTTGAAAGCCCCCTAGTTGAGTATAGTTGAGACACAGCTGGCTTCATTCACATCCGGTGGGTTCGAGATTCCACATGAGGAAAAGAGCAAATTGTAATTGGCCACACCTCTGAAGCCGGTGTGTATTAGATGCTAGGAGGGAAGGGTCTGTGTCTAGGCTTCTACAGGAAAGAAGAATGTGAGAGTCTAGGTGGTACAGGCAAGATCTGCTGGACTCCTGTATTTTAATATCAGTGGGCAGTTGTATGGTCTCTGTGGTAGAAGGTTTATGATTAGGAGGAGATGACTGAAAAAAGACACAGAGTGCCTTGCAGATTCAGTGGGGAAGAATATTCCAGTATTTCGTTTCTAAGGCTTCAGTGTCTCATTATGTAATGTGATTAGTCCATTTTAAAGTTAAATTGGAAAAATAGGGGTAAAGGGTGAAGCTGCATTAAGCACACATGGGTCTCTCACTCTATATAAAAGGCAAACGTTTGTAAAGACTTGTCCCTTTTATACTTATTATTGAGAAGTGGTGTACTTGAGGGTTAATCTGAAGAGTGGAAGATACTTATATTTTATAATGACTCTGCTACTAAAAAAACTCTGGTGAATGAACAACTGAACTGTGGGTAGTGCAGGCTTTTCTCAAAGAGGTCTACTGGAACATCTTAATGTCTTAGAGCCTGGAGGTTGACTCTAAAACATGCAACTTTTCAAGAGACATTTTTAGAAAATGCAAGCTGTGGTTCATGTGTTGGTGTCTCCACACAATATCCACCTCCTTTCTCCAGTCCAATGACTTTTGATATTGATTTCCAGTCCCACCAGACCAGAAATCCAGATTCAGAGTTCATAGATGTTTTGTATTGGTGGGACTTTCTGGGACACATTTGTCTTAAATATTTTTCATACTTGCAAGCAATGCATCCTTCATGAAACAAGTCGTTCATACCACGTACTGTATTAAAGGACAAGTACATCATTATTTAGAAAAAGTATTTAATTCCTTTAAGTGATATAAATAATTAAAAAAGACATGTATTTGAGCATTTTTACATAACTTAAAAATTTGCGAAATGAGCATAAATCATTGTCATCTTTGGTTAGGTACTGCGTCTGTACATTCTATTACATTCTGTAGTTTCTTTCCACCTGAGCACCTGTGCTTTTGTAACTGCAACCTGACTCTTTTTGTTTCCTAAAGGAAGAAACTACAGCAAGCACACAAACGAAAGATCTATGTTTGGTACATACTATGTTTGCTACTGAGTGCACAAAGTATTGCTCATATCAAAATACATCAAAATGCATATTGCTATAGTAAACGTTTGTATGTTTTTGCATGTTAGAAATGCACTTTCATTTGCCGGTGTCAGACAGAAAAACAATTTAGTACTTTTTGTGTATAATTCCTTACTATGATTTCTAAGCAAAGAATAAAAAAGGACTATATGGATATGTACCCTGAGATGGACTGGCATTCCATCCAGGGTGTACCTCACTTTGTGTCCGTTGCTAGCCTAGTTATAGGTTCTAGCTCCCTTGTGACCCTGGATTTGGTGAAGCAGTTAGAAAACTGATGGATGGATATATAGATAAGTCTTCAATAATTATCAGCACATATATATGGATATTCAATAATTACCTGCACAATGAGATAGCTGTCTCTTTGTAAAACTGAATTTAGTGCATTTCACTTGTTCAGGACACAGGTTAGACAATGTGACAGACAACATTTTGGGATTACTCCATCCCAGAACCTTCTACTGAATATGCTACAGATTATGAAACTTTACATATTAACACCAGCTTACTGCTCTTACTTGGATTAAAAGTTTGCTTCACTGCGTTGTTAAGTTTAAATGTAAAGATTAAAAATTTGATACCTGGAGAGGGTGCTCTGGACATTTCTTTAGCAAAGGTTTTTCTGTACACAGTATGCAGGAAATGTGTGATCTACTTTCTGAGTCAAAAATAAGTAATAATCT
The DNA here is from genome assembly GCF_055471065.1 of Atractosteus spatula. NCBI lineage: Eukaryota > Metazoa > Chordata > Actinopteri > Semionotiformes > Lepisosteidae > Atractosteus > Atractosteus spatula. The sequence continues at coordinate 18,227,445 of NC_142709.1, read as the reverse complement.
ATTTAATAATAACACATTTTATAATTACTACTGCTATTACTGACTGGATTTAAATGTATACTTTTTATCAGGAAACTGAATTCATCAGCATTTCACATTCAGGCTTATACACTGAGAGACAATAAAAATCTAACCTAAAACTCAGTTGCATTTTCAACGCCTCTCAGTATATTAAAAAAGCATGACATTTCTTTTTTTGAAAAATGTTCAATTATTTTTTTAAATAATACCTAACCTTTTCTAATCTTTATTGTTAATAATAAATTATATTAAACACTAGGCAGAGAGAGTACTGTGTACAGAAAGGTTCGTCACACAGTTGCTGCACTGCAAGTTTCGAAAGTGCTCTCGTTCCACAGCAGAACATACAATTGCAAGGCAATGTCTTACAACATCAAGTGCCGACAGACACTATCAACCACAGTTGATATAATTAGCAATAATGCCTATTAAAACATAACAATGCCAACTGACATTAGATTTGGACAATTTAAAAAAGTAACCATCAGACCTTTTCTTTTCAAAGCAAATACGTCAGACAAATAATCCTCGTAGCACTCAAAATAAAACAGTCAGTATTGCTGTAAGCAAGTGCTCAGTGGTTCTTGATCATTTTTGAAACTGTTCAATAGGCAGGATTATTTACACCAGACAGTTCAGTAGCAGAGATATTAATTTAAATTGCTCATTTTAATGGCTCCAAAATAGCTCCCTTCAGGTTCCGGATCCAGCAACCATGAATTTGACACTTTTACGTATATTCCATCACCATCTTTTAAAAGGAAGACTCCTCCTTGCTGTATGCAATACAGATTAAAGTCAGTCTTATTCCAATGCTTGGTGCTGCCACTTTTCATCAGCACAATGGTTGTCTTTTGTGCTTGTTTCTCGTGATGAACATACTGTATCAATATGGTGTCATCTTTTAAAACATCCCCAGAAACGCCAGCATAATAACGGAAGCAGGTCTTGGCGTAAACGTAGTAAAATCCCCCTTCGAGAACTTTGATGATTCCATCAGAGTAGCCAAGGTGACGCAAATGAGCCAGACCGTGGTTGGTGTTCCAGTGTATCAGCGCTAGTTGAATATTTCCTTCTAAAAAGCACAACAGGAACATAAAAGGAAAAAAAAAGATTCACATAATTTACTTAAGTGAATTCAGAGAAGTGGCATTCAGCAGCAGTAAGGAAAATGTAAACTGGCTATTAATTATTGGACTAACCTCTAGTTCACCTTAGTCATTTTGTACATCCCAACCCACACAGTTGCGCAATTAAAGTATCACAGATGTTACAACAATTTCAAAAACCTAGACAGTCCTGCAAGTAAATGCTTATGTTTCACGTCTCTATTTCAGACAAGAGTCCTTTATATGTACTGTAGTAGATACGTAGCCGTCTTGTGCTTTAGATTTTTTTCATCTTTTATTTTTTTACGAACAATTGTTTTTATTTTCACTTTGAAACCCCCAACCCTAAGGAAAGGAAATGATAGCTGAAACGCACGACAGTAAATGATAGTTGCTCTATCCCAGCAAAACATGTTACAAGATCCAGAGCAGGAAAAAAACATCACAAAACACAATGCAGTATTGAGTTCAATGAAGCACAGTAAGCCAGAACTTTAACCAACATTACATAACACTGTTACTGTATCCACAGCAGTGTACAGGCAGACAGTGTGGCCACAAATGATGAGAACTGTGTTCAATTCTTTATTTACAAGATTGTTAACTTAGACCAAATTTTCATTTGCAATTATCTCTTATAAAGCACAACTTCATAAGAACCAAATAGTCTACTTACTTTGTGTGAAATTTATTGGTGCCCTAATGGTAAGATGAGCTGAAGGTTTAAGGTCTTTCTGAGATTTGCAGCTTCTTGATCGGTCCTTTTTTCTTGGATCTTTAAGTGCATCTGCAATAAGTCCTCCCCTCTGGGTACTCTGTGAACACAGATAATGAAATAAAACTGAATCTTATATGAAGGATTTTTATGTGCATCAAAAGAAACATCACTATGCATGTATATTTAGAAAAAAATGCATATGTACAGTACAGTAAAGGTTCTTGGCACCATTCTGATGAATTGCCTGACTGAAAGTGACTCTGACTTCACCATTTCTCATTTCTTAATGTATTGCTCATTTCTGACTGAAAGCACAAAATAACCTCAGTGGTGACAGATTTGATCTTGCATGAGGTGCTTTAACTTGTTGAATGTCAAACCTGGTAAAAATAAAGGAAAAAAGAAAAGATCCAACACACTCAATTTATCAAGAGCACAATGCCTGTGTGATGTCAGTATATTGGAGGTCAGACAGGGCACTCTTGCTCCCTGTCTGCTCCTGGAGTCGTTCTCTGTTTTACAATGATTCAGTGTTGGCTCAGAAAGACAGAAAATTACAGCAATTGCTGTGTACAACAGGAAAGTGGATGGGAAGAACCAAATGTGATTGACTAGGTGGAGTGCCTTGTTGCCACAGAACTCCATTTTTAATACTTGGTAGCAAGCTGACAGCAAGGTGATTTTATACTGTATTCAGAAAATTATGACAACATTCTAGAAGGACAATGAAATGTCCTTGTGCTGCTTGTGTACCACTGGCTGTCTTGCAAGGTAAGAAAGAGCCTTAAACCCCATTGAACAGTTGTGGGATGAGCTGGAACTAGTGGCATCATGGGACAGGAGATCAAAGATAAGATATATGATTGTCCAGGCTGTAAAAGAGGAGTCCCAGAAGATATTATCTGCAACCTAGTGCAAAACATGAGTATACCGTAGATGAACATCTTATATTGCTTCCAGTGAAGACCACACACATTGTTGGCCTCTGACTTTCAACACAGTTGATCAGCCCTGTTGATGACAAGTAATTAATCGGTCATTTTCATTGAAAAACTTTGCCAATTTCATTATTTAATGTTTTTAGTACTCTGGGAGTTTAACAAAACCTCGTAATGTTTATGGAAAGTCCTGCAAAGGTCACATTAATTGCCCTGAGCAGGCAGAGCACAGCTGCAAATCACTCAATCATGTCAACATGGGGAAAGTCAGTTTTGGACAGTCTCATGAGCAGAATGATTACTACAGAAAGAGGAGGATCACTTTAAAAAAAGAATGCCACTCCTTCTGTGAAACAATAAATCTTCTGAATCTGGTTGGAAAGGAGGACCAAGACCAGACGCTGTCGATTCCAAAGTCTGGATATTTTTTTTCCAAAATGGATGTCTTCTATCAAGAAGCTCAAGCTTGGTAATAAAAGATAACAATACAAAAGCCTAAGTCTGTTTGTTCTCTTGAGCATTTGATCATCACAATCTCTAGTTTAATGTTTTATAGTAAAAGAAAGTGCAGATGACACAACATGAAGGAGCTTAAGAGGTCTAGCATGGAGAAATAGTTGAGCAGTTTAAGAACAACTCGAAATTATTTCCTTGAGGTTATTAAGGGCTAAAGACAGTTTATAAAATACAGATTGCAGATGTATGAGAACATTTTAGCAATCCATCTAGAAATAAATGCAAGTACTTTTTTGACAGTTGTTCAATTTCCACACAAAATATGGGAGGCCATGCAAGTCTTAAGCTTTTGATTTATTTGAATAGAAAAATTATGAATGTCCATCTGGGTTTTCATGCCAAGTCAAACTTTAGTAACGGTTCATACGAAAGGTTTGATTAAATTTGAAGTCGACATACAATACATACACAAAACAATGTGGTTTTATATTTGCATGTGGTTTAAGGAAAAAAATCAGACATTTCAAAGTAATTACCTATTGATATCGGCACAGTTTTAAAACGAATCACATTCAATCAATCTATAATCTACAAGCTTCCAGAGAAAATTCTGGAGCCTTCCCTATTGCATACTGTGGTCTCCATGCACACTGTAGTCCCAGGGAGTTTCTTGAAAAGAGTATGGGTGTTATCCCAGTGTCCTAGCAAAGTTTCCCCTTTGCCTTTACCAGTCCTGGCCTCTAAATTAACCCATCAATGAATCTGCTTCATCACTCTCATTTCCTCCCCACTGAAAGCTGATGTGTGGTGAGCATACTGGCGCACTCATCTTGGTGGAGATTCACACTGGTGGTGGCAGAGGGCAATCCCCAATACCTCTGTATAATGCTTTAAGTGGAGTGTCCAGAAAAGCGCTATATACAGTAACTGGAAGGAATTAATAATTCATGGATTGCCTGTTAAAGGTGACTGTAGGCATTTGGACTTGAGTACCTTGAGATTTTTTACGGTGGGAAACTGATTTGGTGTTCTTCTAATTCTAAATGTACAGTAAAACTGACGATGGATCAAGGCCAAGATAATTTTTTAAAAGGCTTCTTCACTGCATATACTGACATAGGGGTTTCACTTACATTGCAATGAAAGTTTCAGCAGGTAAGCTTTCCTTGTGAAGTACTAATATCATTCAATACGGCATACTGGGTAAAAGAATGTAATTTCAAATTCACTGCTATTTTCCTATATTACACTGAAAGACACGGACAAACAGATATAACGAAAAAGTTGAAAAAAATCAAATTACTTGGCAAATTCTATTTTTAATATCCATTATTTTTTTCCATTACTGTTTTAAAATAATCCAAGCAGAGCACTGTACATTGGAGAGGTTTTTTGTTTCATACTTGTGGTTTTTTATGAGATGGATGTATAAGCCATTTGTGGGTTGTTATTGTTAAGGCAATAGCATATGCATGCAGAACATACTCAATGAATGATCCGATATGCAGAAAAGTCCCTGGCAGACATTCAGAAGACTGCAGTAAGAAAATGCTTTTCTTCACGAGCTCATCAAAACATTGTCAAACACATACTACATACTACAGACTACAGAAAAAAGACAGTGTTTTACTATCACAGGTACTATTCTTCCATCAGGACTGGTGTGACAATCACCTGTCATTAAAGACCTGCATACACCTGTGCAGTGAAGTCCCCCACCTCTGATATAGTTCCCAGGTGGAACAGCAACATTTTCTAAATGGAAATAAATGACTTGTCATTAAAACTTAACTTAGTGGTGACCGCTTTTCCAAATGCTGAACCTTTCCATGTTTTGAAAGTTTCAAGAAAAAATATTGAAAAAATTAACAGAGAATAGAGCAGCCTTTAATCTGCTTGCAAAGTATGATCAAGGTATGAAATGGAAACAAAGCTCGTGACAGTCAAATGGTTAAAGTCACACAGTCAATTCTGTCAATTCTATGGCTGTGGGATGAGACGGTGTCAAGAGAATAAATTCTAGGAATCACCACCTACTGTACAAAGGAAAACAATTTGCAGAGCAACAAAACACCAGCAGCATTTCTCAACAACTGGGGTCAGAACATTTCTTGTGAGTTCAAGCTCTGGCACAGAAATCCAACAACAGATATGCCTGTTAAGTGCCAGTACTGTATGAATTATTTGTTGTAATAACATGACTGTTGCCTAAGAAAAGGTACAAAAATACAATAGAATGTACAAAAAAATAGTGTTATGTAATAAACTAGGAATGAAGAATTCTGAGGTTCTTTCTATCAATAGCCTTTACTTCCAGATGTCACACATTGTTTTTGAGAATATACTTAACAAAAAAATCATACCAATTCCTCTCTCTTTACATTAAAGTCTTGGCCAGCTAAAGATGAACTGAAGTACAGTCAAAGGCCCCACAGCTGAAAACGCTTGCTGCTCAAGTGCCACTGAAACCCTCTTTGGCATTTTCTATGGGCAGAGAGACCACATACAAAGCAAGTGCGAGCTAAATGCATCTGCTTAAATCAAAGGAACATTTAATAAGAAAAATATGTGACAGGAGGCTTTCAAGCTTCACTGTATTTTTTTCTGCATTTAATCCAGGCCTTTCAAAGACGTGCTGTGGCATCCCATAACAGAATTTACTCTTACTAAAGCCCCTCCGAGCTTGATTAAACTTACAGAAATGTCATAATGAATTGCAGAAGTCTTGTAAATAGTTAGACACCATTATGGCACATATTGTAGACACCACAGAGCAAAGAATTGTTGGTGTAGGAAAAGTCCTACTGTATATCAGAAAAGAACAACACAAAATTTACAACTAAAAATCTTCTGTCTGAAACTCACTTAGGAAGCATCGGCACTGTTAAGATGGATATCACATGCTTTATACCCTCTCTTTCTGATAATAACCTGACACTTTCTGATACAAAATTGTATACTGATACAAAGCGATACTATGTTCCTTCGGAGTTCTGCAAACTTGAATCATGCAAGAGAACCTTAGAATTGTGGGGATACCAAAAAGCCACTTAAAAAAACAAATACTACTTAAAATGGTCTGGCCTCAGTTCTTTGGTGTGTACCTCTTTAAAGGATTACTGTAAATTTAAATGTAAGCAGCATGTTTTAAAAAAAACATTTATCAAAAAACGTTGCAGAACTACCCCCATTTATTTATTTTGGTGTTCAATAAAGTTCATAGAACCCATACAGTCTCATATGTTTTTCTGTACTACAATACAAAATTATTCATATACAGTAGTACAACGTGAGCAAGATCATGCTACTGTAGGTTATTGTGATAAGCCAGCTGCATTGCACAACAGCAGACGAACGCAAATGAAATCTTAAAGAAACTAAAACTAATATTAAAGGGAATGTGGTGAGGAAGACCGTCTTTTTGCAGGTTTGCACTTCTATCAAACTGAAAATAATATGACAACATACAGATCTGATGCAATGCACAGCAGTAAGAGTAAAGGTGAGAGCTGTCTGTTACTCTGCATCATCCTGTTGTTCGTGGCCATCACTTTGTAGAGACTGAGCATTTAGGCAAGGGGGACATCCCACATATTGAACAATAGGGTTCCTTCTGTACAAATCGTTCTCTTCTTCTGCTCACTACACACTGCAAAGTGTGGTTGGGCAACACTGCCTGGCAGAGTGAATGAACTGAACTGGAAGTCAGACCTCAACAAATTGAGCCAACTTCTTAACTTGAACCCAAACTGAACCTAAGCGCTGGAATGCTACAGATATAAACTGCTTTCTTACTCAATTGTAGTAAACTGCACTGTTTGTATTGATTTCCTCACCAAAGTCCAACACAAATCGTAAAACATCAACCACAGTCTTGCAACAGGCATCTCTTTTTAAGGCCCAAGACACTGACCTAAAAAACACGAGAGCGTGGGACGAAACTGGGGGTGAAAAGGTTTCTTTTGCTCTCCATGCCTCGATATCACCATAACAAAATAGGGTATGGTGCAAATAACAAAGGAGCACAAACAAAGACAGAAAGACACACAAGCTATTACAAGTGCAAGCTAAGCTTGTGCAAACTATTCCTAAGCTATTCCTATGCCATTTATCTTTAGAATTCTCAACACAATATTTTCGCTGGGTGGCGAGATAGTGCAGTATATCCTGTAGCATTGCAGAAACCCACCACTGTGCTGGGCTCTGGGTTCAATTCCTGGGGTGTTATCTGCATGGGGTTTGTATGTTTTCTCCATCTGGGCGCTCCAGTTTCCTCCCACGGTCCAGAGACATGCTGGTATGAGAACTGGCGTATGTAAAAAAATGGCCCGGTTGCGAGTGTGTGTGTGCCCAGGCTGTACCCTGTCTTACGCCTGTTGCTTGTGGGGATAGGCTCCGGCTTCCCCTGTGATCCTCCATGGGATAAAGCAGTGCGGAATATGGATGGATTGCTATGTTTTGCTTAATAGCAAAATACATTTTGCTTCTGAGCATTAATACGTAGCGCTACACTGTTTTGAAAATAGAAATGATTCACAGTTTAATTTCCTACATAAACAGCTTCTTAATTTTCTTTTAGGAATGCCTAATCCTTGTGTTATTTTGTAATGAAACAATTTGTGAACACCAAAGGGCTTCTTGTAATTTTCAGACAAACGCTTTTATGCCATTAAAGCTATTGCATCATGGTCTGATGAATAAACTTTTACCATAAAATCTATACTCATCCGCAAAGCAGACCAATTACTTATTTTGAAAAAAGAAATCGAAATTGTTAATTTTTCATTTTAATATGAGGCAGGTGACATTTTTGGTTTTTCAGAAAGGTCTCGGACCAGGGCAGAAATTGGTGAATCAATGAATCACCACAGAACTAGACATCTGTCTACTGTATTAATCTTTGGCTCTTCGTCTGTACAGTACATAGCTCTGCCTTGCCAGTTCAGTTTATTGTGAAATGACAACACTCCTATTGCCATGAAGTATTTGTATGTTAACTCTGTTTTGTTGGAATACATTTCCAAATATTTTGTAAATAGGGCATTGGACATAGGACATATAAATTGGCACAATCTCCACTTACACTGTTTATTTATTTTCATTGTTCACTCATTTAGTAAATAAGATTCATAGTATTTTGCCATGGTAGTTAATTATAGCTTTAAATTTGCTTAGTTCTAAAAACAAACTTCACCAGTAAGCTCTTCATGTGTTGCAGTCTTTATATGTTCAACATGATAAAAAAATGAGAAGTAATTTATTCCCCAGCCACCAAGAAAAGTGTACTTTTTCCATCAGTCAATGTTTAATTTAGTTATGCAGAGCAAACTGGAGGCATCCAATTTCTATTAGCTTTCAATTGTCTTTCATGAGCAGAGATTAGGAAAACTTAACCTTGGCTACCTATGGATAAGTGTAATTGAAAAAAAATTGGTACCATGGTGACTTCTTGGAATGGAATGTGTCAGATGTCAGAAACTGAGAACAAAATTACCATACACACAGAGAAAGCATAAAAATTGAATTTTGTTTCCTAATTGGAAACAAGCAAAATCTGAAATGGAAAGCAAGCAAAAATATAACATTTCATACCAGTATTTTAAAATAAATACAATTACATGAAAATATGAGCAAGTTGTATGCTGTTTCAGTACAAGAAATCTGTTTGCTGCTTTTCTGGGTGTATAGTTTTCTCAGTGCTACAATTTAAACCTACCTCAAAAGCATTCTTGCCATACATTAATATGGTTTACTCCATCACCATCCTTAATGCAAAAGTATCAAGAAAACATCTATAAATGTAATTTTTTATAGATGTCTTACACTTTATCAGGATATTTTTATCAAAGGAAATTGATAAAAATGATAGACAGACAGGTAATAATATAAATTCAACTATGAATAGTATCCACACCATTTGTTTACCGATACAAATTCAGGCATAGGAGTTTTGCATTTGCCAGTTTTTAAATGTACAGAGTCAGCCACCTCTCTAATAAATATTAAGGTCAATATCGTCTGATTACAACATGACCTTTTTAAACTAATCTTAACAAGTATGTGATATGTGTAATAAGACTGTGTACTTATCCTATTGCATATAGCAGTTCTGCATTAGTGATTGGAGCTGGTTACAGATATGGAATACTATAACTGAGGCAGAACACATGTGGCGCTCTGCTTTAAAGGTATTGTCAATGTCCGTGCAGATTTTAAGTACTCACCTCTAGTGGTTTGTCATGTAGTGACGGTAATTCTGTCTGAATGTCCTTCTTGCTGTAACAACTCGATGAAACCTGAAGAAACAAACAGCAAAACCTAAATTATCATGAAATAAGTAAGGCTAGGATAACTGGGTTTTCATCAGCAAAACCATCCCCAACAAAAACAACATAATTCTATTTTTCAGACTTTTCCAACTAAATCTACACGCTACATCTATATATCATCCTCACTATATTAAAAAATACTTTTATCAGCAATATTTTAAGAAAAACACTACATTTGTATTATCAGCATAATGTGTTTGATGACACGCAAATGATGCGCAAATTCGTGAAGCGTTTCATATTTTTTATCGGCGGAGCGGTGGCACTGTGGCTAAGGATCTGCGCCTGTGGCTGGAAGGTTGCCTGTTCAAATCCCGTGGCTGGCAGAGGAATCCTACTCTGTTGGTACCCTAAACAAGGCCCTTAACCCCAACTGCTCCAGGGGTGCCGTATAAATGGCTGACCCTGCGCTCTGACCCCAAGCTTCTCTCCCTGTCTGTGTGTCTCATGGAGAGCAAGTTGGGGTATGCGAAAAGACAAATTCCTAATGCAAGAAATTGTGCATGGCTAGTAAAGTGATCTTATCTTAGTTTTTCATTCATGGGTTTTGTTCTTCTTTCAGGAAACAGCTGGATGAGAACCTGGATCGATTAACTATGAACTAACTATAACACAGGCAAGATGGGCTGAAAGGCCTCCTCTCGTTTGTAACCTTTCAGGTCCATCTTCTATTTCTACTCACTTAAATGTATTGTGTATTTCAGCGTATTTAAGGGCATTTTCACATTTCAATGAGAGGATTTAATGCTAAGTGTGGTTAAGTAGTTACAGGAAGCCGTGCAGTAAGTAACCCACCAGTGTATATTAATTTTCACGCTAGAGCGTTCACCGGTTTAACTTTAGTATCTTCTCCAAACCCAACCCCCCCTTTCCTTCATGTGTCAAGAATGCCACTGAAAATACATAATGTGCTGGCCCTGTGATAAGAATGACTGAAACAAATTAAGATCTCAAACCTCTCTTGGTATCAGCCCAACACAGATCCGAGTACGAGTTCCCAGTACAGTATATGGCAATTGAATAACAGACTTCGCACCACATGTTTAGATTTGCATTGGTCACATATGCATTTCTAAAGCATACTGTATGTGATGCACTTCAGAATATTTGGTATTATACCACTTTAATATAGATATAAAACTTTTACTATCCCTTTTTGGATGCCAGATTGTAACACTACACACATCTTAAGACGTACATTATTTTATTAACCCAATAAAGTAACTTATGACATTAGAGTTTCATTTCTGTGTAATTACATTCATTTGAGGCCCTCCCATCATTAGCTGTTAACTTCCAAACAGGCTAGATGCTCAAACTTAACACTTTTAATTAGCACATTTTAAGATTAGCTCCTGAAGATTAAGGAGATCATGATCCTTTAAAATAGATAAATGTTTATTCAGAGTCTCACTAAAGAAAACAGTATTATTCTTTATTTCAGAAGGCATATTGGATACCCGAGTGCTACCTTAAGATGTCCTCAGACAGCTAAAGTGCAAAACTCTCCGTCAGATACCGTACTTACTGCAAAACTGGTAACTGCAAACCCATCACATCCAGAATACCGCTCAAAATAAATTACTCCACAGTAAGTCAAATTTCCACTATTTCCATGGAAAAAGATATCCCCTCTCTTTCAACGTAACACACTAAATCTATTACCTCAGGGAATTTGGTTTTACATCTGAGATTAAACTGAAGACACTCCCCAGAGACCACTCTAGGAATAAGGACGTTCCAAAAAGATCGACAAAAAAAACAACAGCAGACAATGCTAGCTTACGAAAAATAGTTTAATTTTATCACTTCTGTACTGTTGGCTACTTGTCTAAGCAGTGTAGGACTGTGACCATACAGTGTACTGTAAATAATACACTTTCAATATTTGTAGAAAGTGGGTTTTGTATGGGTTTTTTTTAAACAAGGAAACACATTCCTTTCTTCCACATTACCACAAATTGCACATTTCCTTTTTATACCCTGACCCCCTTCCCAAGTTTGGAAGCTTGTTCTGTCAGCCTCACCCTCAATCCAGTATGGACACCTGCCTTTGTCCTACTGCAAGGCTCACATTGCATGCGGATGAGGACAGACTCTCACTGAACCCAAGGCAGCCTGGCTCAGGGGCGCTCAGAGATTCATGGGGGGAATGGGGGGGTTGCTGTTTTGGTTTTGGGGAACCCTGCCAATGCAAGCCCAGCCAACATTGTCAGCTAGGTGTGGAGACTGCCTAGGGAACCCGAATCACAGTCTGCCTGTGCTTCCCAGTGAGTGCCTAGGCCTATATATCACGCTAAACTCCCATGCTTCCAATGGACCACAACCTTGAGGAATGACTGGATGGGAGAGGAAAATATATCCATTGTAAATAACGAAACCACAGAACGAATTTTAGAATCTAAAGCTTTTAAAGCTTCGCGGTTTACAACTCCCTGAACTTAGCGTTTCACCTGTGTTTTTCTAGAAGACGAACCTGGAAAATGAAATCACCATGAATCCATTTACTTTCATCCTAAATGAAGATTTCTTGTACCTGTAGGATGTTGGACTATTTGGTAGTAGCTGATGTACTGTAGTATAAAAACTGAAGGTACTCTGAAAGAAACATACCGAGGTGCCTCCAGATAAGTAAATTGAAATTATTCAGCCTTGTTTCTTCCTCTGCTGGAGTTAATGATATCTGTGGCAGCAGATCTCTCTCGGCCGGTATACTGTATATGAGGAGCTTCACTAAATCCACTGAAGTAGAAGAGACTGGGGCACGTGTTCACATTTTGACACAAAGTAGCTAAAATCATTGCTGAAAAATACAGTGGATCAATAGAAATGGGCAGAAAATAGAGTATATCTGTATATTTGATCCAAATTTAAGCTGAGAAAGTGTTCGATGATACCACTCTCTGATACTCTATATGTATGTAAAGTGTTTAATTAAATCACTTCTGTACCATTTGCCTTTCACCCTAAATGCAAACTCTCTTGTACAGGTAGGATGTTGGACTTTAATTTTAACTTTCATTTGAATTAAATTCCCAAGAATCTACTGAACTGATTGCCGCAATTTCTTCTCCTACTACACTCCAGTCACTATAGTATTAAAGTATCAATGAATAAAGTACATGCTGCAACAAATTTTCTTTTAGCTTTTGGATAAGCACTGAAACGTAGTAAAACCGCAAATGAACGTTTTTTCTAACTTGTTAAATAACATGCATTACAAACAACGTTTAGCATGTTTTCCCGAAACAACCAGATAAAACAATCTTTCTAATCTACAAACAAACTTATCTGAGGTACATGTGCAACAACGTTTACAGCTCAGAAAACGAAGCCCCTGTTGAGACTTGAGTGGCGTTGTCAACTACATGCAATTTCCGTAATAAATATTCCGTGGGTAGCTCGTTGGTAGCATACTGTATAAATCTAATAATTTATCTTTAAAATCCCGAAAGACATTCTTGGATTTCACATAAATTCAACTTTGCATCAACACAGAACTGATAAATGTGTCAAACCATAAAGCAAAACACTAATCGTAAAACAGTATATGAAACTTTTTTTAAGGTCAAAACAAAATTATGTTGTATTCTTTGTTCTTTTCTCTTCCAATTGAACATGTCATTACAGCCCTGCCGGATGTACTTGTATGCGTTCAACCCCTTATTATCCGATTGCCCAGTTCGTATAAGAAGCAAAGAAACCTCTGTCTGACAACTTTTGAAAAAGATCGGTTTATGGACTGAAAATATTTTGCGTCTACATCTACGTCGAGTGCTAGTTTCTGACTGGTTCAACAGCCCCTCTCAGTTACTTGCCGCGCAGCGCTCTTAACCTCAGGTGAGCAAGAAGCGCAGCGCGACGAAATGCGCTTCTAAAATTCCCACTTTGTGTACAAAATACATGAAAAACAGATCATACCTGACCAATATGACCTGTTAAGTGTAGTAAAATTGCCACACTCGACGCGATCTGAAGCAATCCCATAACAACGAGAGTCCCAAAAATGAGTGGTCTGCAAGTCGGCTCTGTATTCTGTCCCGAATCGAATCGCTGCTGGCTGTTCTCCATTCCTGTAGGACTTCGCAGGTAACTTCGGTAATAACTAGCTGCCATGAGCTCTGGGTTTATGTGCTTGTATGTGGGAGGAAAATACTGATGACCAGGGCTTCATATAAACAGTGGGTGGGTGGGCAGTACACTAAGCTTTTGTTTTTTTTCTTTCCACGAGGTCAGCCAATCAGACGCGTCTTACTTCGGTCTTTTACGGTAAAAGATTATACAGTTTTCATACAGGTTAAACTAGATTGTTCACATAATACTACTGTCACTAAAGATCCACCTCTGTCAAAAGATGGTCACGTGTTGCTGATTACTGTCCTGGAGTCAGCATTATTTTTTATTAATAGCGAGTTTCAGAGTGCTCACTGTGTGCACGGACACCCTTTTAGGAATTTAAGTTAGTATAAGTGTTTGAAATGTTGCTCTGCATGTGAAAATTGATTGTAGTCTATGACAAATTTGTTTTGCGGTATGAAAATCTTAATATTAGAATCAATATAAACTATGCTACTCTATGAAACGTTTCTTATGACCACAACAGGAATCAAAACTGGGCATAATTTTATGGGTGTTCGCCCGGATACCCCTCTTTTCTCAGAGACAGGATGGGTGTCAGAGTGAATTGGTGCCCTTGAATTCTAACTCTCTGTGTGTGGGCAGTTGACAGTGATGAACTGGCAGTCCCGTTTTGTACCCTGTGTACAGATTTCGGGTTGTTTCACGATACAAGCCTTTCTGGTGATGAACAGATGTTAGTTTAACGATGTCAAAGGAAACGTGACATCTGTAAATTCTGAAATTGTCACATTTTAAGATTATACTACAGTCCACCTGAAGTAATACTTAAGCTATGCAATGCACACATACCAGACATTTGTTGAATTTTTTAGTGTTGTGTTACACTTCTTTTCTTTTGTTTTTAATTTCATTATAAACTTTACTTTGTTATTAAACGATGGACAGTTGTATCCTCTTGTCCTCCAAAGCACATTTAAAATAGATTTAAAACAATGTAACATATCGTTTATAAGGATGAGTCTGTTCCACGAGCTGTTGTAGCAAATAATAACATTGAAGACTGTTTCTGCAATAAACATGTTTTGATGTAATGCACTGGGTGCCGTTCTGCATGTTTTTCTCTCTTAAAATGTTTAGAACACGCTTTGCGCAACAATTCTGTGTTGAATTACAGGCTTTTGGGAGAATTCGGTCCGATACCTACTGTACCTACAGTACAATATTCCCTGTCTTTAGGAAGAGAGGTGTGGTGTCTGAACAGGAAAAACACCTTTTAGTTTAAAAAAAGTCATGCCGTGTCGCACACGAGCTAGTACCCGTGATACAATATCATCTACTTTCCATTTGTTTTGAAATAAATTCATATATGGTATGGGACACAGAATCTGTGCCATTTTCCTCTCTTTTTTATCAGGCACTTCTCGGGGAATGCTCGGTTTTGGAGAAAGTTTTCATAGTCTCTTGAAAAGGGAAAATATACAACGGTATTGCAGTAAGGTTTCCAGTAGTTACAGTACTTAATTTTCAGTGTTTTATTGTGACGTTTTATCTCGTTATTCTTAACATGATTTACTGCATTTGCGCGGTAATTTTCTTCATCGTTTGTATGTGGTCACAAGCTTTGTTTGTGGCCATTTTATTTCCATAAACAAAGATTAGCCTGTTAAATAACAGAAAATTCAAACGGGGTTATTGAGGCAATACGAGCAAGTTGGCTCTTTCAATCTTTCTTCTAACCATTAAACCACATGACACTAAAATTATTTAATGCATGCTCATTATGTACTTTTTTATAAAACCACATGTTATTCTGGTTGGGTATAGTTCTATACCTCCTTTGGAGAGAGAGCTTATTCTAGACAGCTTGTCACTCAAAGCTTTTTTAATTTTAATTCATCCTAATGATTTTTGGCAACCAGGTGATGAATGCCCGTGTAAATACAAGGGGGCAGATTCGGAATACGCTACCTGCATTATTCTGTAACTCCGTTTTGAATTTGACGTGAGAACTGATGTACAGTAGAGGCTAAAGCTTTTACAGTGGTGAAATGGCATCTAAAATACCATGGGAACCAAGAGAATCCTTGTTTCCCTGTGGTCTGATTGTACCCACGGCAGCTTCCACAAAGTGCTGGAGCAGGACCACAAGAGAGAATTTGGGTGGTACTTCTACCGGTTTGTTTCGACGTGTGAGCTGGTCTGCCCAAGCTGGGAGGTATCTGGAGTACACTACCCAACACTCAATGGATAATCACTACCTCAGAGCTAAAACGATACCACCATAGACAACGTTCTGTATATTACACACTAGATATATCAGAGCCGGAAAGAAAGAAATGCCATTTACAAGCGGTTCCATCAACTGAATCGCATTGAACTCTTAGTTTGTTGTTGTAAATTGGGAACTGTATTATTTGTGACATGTACTGTACAACAGATCGCGCGTAGACGTTTAGGCATTGTATTCGGTATAATTAGATTTCGCTGTTGATGCTAATGTCTAGATTGTCCCTTGTTATTTTCCCGTGGAGTTTTAAATAGGTAAATACCCTCAAATTAAGAGTTTGTAGCAGGAGACAGAAATATCAGTTAAATGACAAAGCAGGGCGTACAGTATCGGAGTTTTCAATATGTTTTTGTAATCCTTACAAAGCTGACCATACTATTGCGGAGTAATTAAAACCTATTCAGGAAACACGAAATAGCAAACTAAGTGCATTTGCAAAACAGAATGTTAGAGGTGGCAATAGATACTTAATTGCATTGCTTAACAGACAACCGCCATAGCTTAAAAACTTCTAAAAATCATATGATGAATGCAAACTAGTCTGCTAACAAAGGAAATGGTTAAGATCATGACCGAGATATAAACCTAAATGATGATAATAAATCTGTAGAGCAGAGGCTGTTATGCTATCACCTTAAAAAAGAAACTTAAGTTAAAACTTTTAAAAAGCCAATCCATTAAAAAACAGCAATTATTGTGCAGATTGTGTGGTACAACCCTCTTTCCTCTCCTACTACAACAGAAAACAACCCTTTCAGAATATCACGAAATATCGCACTTATTATGTGATTTAATTAATGTTGGAATTGTAAATTTACGTAAATGTTGGAATTGTAAATTAATAGGAGCTTTATTCCCCAATTTTACGATACTAGAAATTCGAGGATGGGTTTAAATAGATCGCGTACTGTTACTGGGTAACGAAAACATTTTTACCAGCAGGGGGAGCCGGACAAACTGGATACTGTTGGGTTAATAATTTTTTTACTCTTGTGTAAAATTGAAGTGTTTTACAATAATATGACCAGTGTGTTTCCTGTTGTTTTCCCCCAACAAAACATATTATGTTTGACAATTAAATGAGAGAATGGCATCCGTAACACGGGGTATATTTAGTCTCCTGTGCCAACCAATGTCTATTGACCATAATGTCTATTTGCCATAATGCAGATATTTTCTATTATATAAATCTTATATACATCTTCTGTTTTCTATTATATAAATCTTGATGGAAAAACAAAAATAAGTAGAATATTAATTTAACTAAACAAAAAAATATGAATGATGAAATGTGGGTGGGGATTTATAGTCATACACAAAAGGGGAAATGCTATATAATTTGGACACTGGTATCAAAGTTTCTTAAAAGTGCACTTTGCATTACGGAATGAAAAATGGCACAGAAGGTCAGTAATTCAGAAAAAAAAGTTGAGATATTTACAGGATTGTAAATAAATTGATAAATCTGGCTAGTACAGGAAACACAATATATATAGAAATTTACTAGCCAATTAAATGACAGTATTTTAGATCTGACAGGTACAATAATCCGACTTGCATCCCCGCGAGTATTGAGTCTTTTCTGGTACCCTATGCAAATGATTCTATGTGTGTGTGGGTATTGTATATTTTAGCAGGACCCTCCTCCAGGTACTGTACGACCTGGCTGATGGGATGAATGTTGCCAGTAAATTGAACATTTGAGTTCTGGTGCTCACCAATTATTCAATGGCCCCATAATCAACAAACACTTTGAGACAGACCAGGATTAGGAAACTGCCCTGAAACCTAACTAAATTAACAGGTTATTGAGTGCTATAAACTTTTACTTAATACTGGCGCTTAATAATCATATTTGGCCTTAACATAGTGAATAGTGAAAATCTGAAGTAATCCGTATTTTCTGTTTAGTGTCGTCATTTGCACTTAACCATTTTTTTAAATACTGTACAGTATATCTCTATGTCACCAATCTAACATGCATTCTTATGGGCAAAAGTGTGCTGTCGATTGTTTATTTGGGCTGTGTATAATATAGAATGACATAATATATAATACTTAATACATAATAAAGAATGATGACAAATAAAAGAGAAAAAATATCAAAGTTACATTTTCAAAAAAGTCATGCAAGACTATCTTATTGTTAGTGCCCACAATGCAATTAAACTGCAGTGTCAATTTAGTAAAGTTTTAGTGCTCAATATCCGCATTAATTTATTTCCATTTCAGTGCATTTTTAAAATTGGTGATTTGTGTCTCATAGTGTCTGGTTATAATGGGCTCAGGTGGCAACCCTGTGACACTTGTCAACCCGTGAGAGCAAACTATAGATAGGCTGTGGGATACATGAGGGCACAATTAAAAAAAATAATAATTATAAATGAAAATGAATTTACATTTGTCTTGTAAAAATGATTTTAGGATTAAAACAAGTGGAATTAAAAAAGATGTTTAGTCAAGGAAGACATTAATCTTGCTTTGCTTGTCAATCGCTGCAGTAATATAGCACAGCATAACAGAGGCTAAAGGTTTCACAAAAGAGATTGAGAAAAAATGTAACCTCAGTGACATTAGTCACAGAACAGGTTAGTAGACGAGAGGCAGAAAACGCAAAAAAAGACTCGCTGAAACGTTGAGAAAAAGAAATCAATAGAGAAGATGTTAAAGAAATTTAAAAAAAGTTTTTAAACAGAAAAACAAGTAAATCTTCGTACTTGAACTTAAATTCTGTGCCCCCAGTAACCCATATCCTCTTTTGTAAATTTCACCCTATTTTCATTTTTGAAGGAGGAAGCTTTTAGCTGCATAAATAAACACCTGGAGCAGATTTCATCACTGGACATTTTCAAGGTCAAAGCTGGGGGGGAAGCAGTTTTTTGCGCACCAATGCAAATTTTGGAATCACGCTTTGCACAGGGTTTTAGTGCTAGTTATATTGTACATTAGCTGACTAACGCTGTCTCTCTTTCGGTGACATGAGTCAAATAAGTGGCAGAACTTTTGGCTGTATAAGGCTTAGTTTGAGGGCCCTGAAAAAAAGTGAATATACTTGTAAATAATAGCTTGTGTGTTTAGGCTTTAAATCCTCGTTGCTCTGTCACTTTGCTGTGCTAGGGAAACAAAGAAACTACTGTATGTAATCTGCTTGGTTGATTTTAATTCCTGACTTTAAAGGCTGTGCTATGTGGTACTTTAAATTGCTTTCAGAAACATTATGACTTGTATCTTTAAAGCATCAGGACCCTTATTTTGTTACAATGTATGTTTTAAACAGAAAAATAAGATCCCAGACATTACTATGATTGTTATATCAGCTGGGTCAAATTAAAGTGCTCAACTTTCATATTATGACACAGAACTGAAAGGCCAAAGCCATTGTATAATGAAGTAGAAAAAATTGCATCATCTATTATCATACAATATTTTATTTTGAAAAAGGGTTTCCCCGTTCTTCCAGCCAAGTGTGACTAACATAAGGATTGTCGATTGCAAAATTATGACATTGTCTTGTTTAGTCTTAAATCTCTGAAGGTACAAAACTGCATTGTGCTACCATAGTGCTGACTTCATTACAGAATTTCTCACAGCACTATGTAATTGTAATTGTTATACTGCTGTCTTTGAAGTTATTTTTTTGTTTGAAATATTTAAGCCTATTCCATTTGTGGGTTTGTTCTTGTGTACTTGTTACAGTTGTGGGTTTCGGGTTTTTATATCTCAGAACTGAACTGTAAGACAACTAATTAACACTGTAAATTCAACAGTTTTACAAATGAGTAGTAACAATTACAGTATGTTCTAACACAACCTGCACTTTAAGTGGGTTATTTGGAGAAAAAGTGTATAAAGACAGTCACAAGCACAATAAAAGCACAATTCTTTACTCTCGGAGAGGTCATGAACAGTAATTCAGCAGCTGGACCTCGGATGGAAAGAGTCAGCCCCTGTGTATCCCCAGAAACAGGGGAGGTGTATCCCTGGACAGAGAGCTTCCTGGGCATGAGACACACACCCCTGTGCTAAAGTACATCGGCCCACCAGGATTCCCCCAGTCGCATCCTGTATCTGTCCCATAGTTGCTGTGTAACTACTGAGTCGGGGCTCCTTTGGCCCACTGCCCTTCACCCACACCATCACACTCACACCCTCACCATCACACACACACACTCACCCACACCATCACACTCACACACTCACCCTCACAATCACACACACATCATCACACACACACTCTCTCACCCTCACAATCACACACTCTCTCACACACACACCCACACCATCACACTCTCTCACACACACCATCACACACACACTCACACCCTCACCATCACACACACTCTCTCACACACACACCCACACCATCACACCCTCTCACACACACACTCACACCCTCACCATCACACACTCTCTCACACACTCTCTCACACACACACACTCTCCCACCCTCACCATCACACACACACTCTCACACCCACACTCTTACACACACGCACTCACACCCTCACACACCCTCGACCACACTCACACCCTCACAATCACACAGTCACACACACACTCGCACCCTCACGCACACACTCGCACTCACACCCTCACCATCATGCACACACACCCTCACAATCACACACACAATCTCAAAATCACACCCTCACCATCCCACACAGTCACACTCGCACCCTCACCATCACGCACACTCCCTCATCATCACACGCACACACACACTAACACCCTCACCATCACGCTCACACACTCACCCACACACACCCTCACACGCACACACCCTCACCATCACGCACACACGCACACTCCCTCACCATCACACACACACACACTCACACCCACACTATCACACACACGCTCACACCCTCACACCCCCACTCTCACACATACTGTACTCACAATCACACCTACACTCACAAATACACACTCACACACTCTCTCACATACACACACATACACTGCCACATACACACACTCACAATCACACATACCCGTACACACACAAGGAAATGAAATAGGGATAACATAAAAACATAAGAGCAGATGAACTATTTACAAAGAACATACTGTATTGTATATCTTTAAATCTTCAGGGCTCCATTTCCATTACAATAAGCTGCCAAAGAAAACATGTGGGCACTTTTAAATGAAACAATTGTGTTCACTTATTTGTTTTGTTTAAGTATTCTTGTTGATTAATTAAAATTAGCAGTTCTTGTGAATGGGAAGTGACTATGATTCCAGGTGAATAAATTGTGTTTACATGGAGAGCTCCAATACCTGTGTCTGTATTAATGTAGATAATAAAAGTCCTTCATTTTTCCTTGTTGCAGTGCTTAAATCAGCTCCAGCTTTTGATACCTGAACATACAGTAAATAGGCACAGTTCAAATGTTCAAAAGTTGAGTTTGGGCCTGAATGCTTATGTAATCAATCTATTTCTCTTCTTTCACTTTAGCTTTTGCTGATATTTATTGTTCCTTATCTTACCTTTAGACATATTTGGTCAGAGCATTCGAATTATGACTAAAATGGTTTAAAACGATGTGTATGCATCATTTTGTAATTTCACAAAAAGAGGACACCATATATGAAAGGAAGGGCATGAATACTTTTGCAAGGCACCGTTTATATGAAAACCTAACACAAAAAGAGGAAAATACCGCTTAAAAAATGTCATCTCAATAAACTGTACTTTTTTTTACGAGATATGTTACTTTAAATCCCAACATCCCAACATATAATAACAGTAAATGAATTGTGGAAGTCTTTTATGGCTCTTGGCTGTGAATCATATCCTACCACAAAACCATCTGGGAGAGCTGTAAATTGTCTACCGCCAATCACAGTGAAGAAATTCAGCATTCAGTGAGTAATTACTATTATAACACTGAGAAGTGGGGGTCGGTCAGGTTATGATTTGATCTGAAGCATTAGAAAATCATCCAAATGCTTTTTCTCATATTATAAGAGTTACATATGTGCAAGCAGTCTGTAATACCTTCATATTGAATTCCACTAAAAAGATTGTTGTTAGAACAACATTAAATATGTTGAAACAATTGTATTAGCCCTAATAATTAATGGGTTTTAAATAGGGTGTTATCAACAACAGAGCCAATTAGGTAATAGTTTCAATGACTGGTTAAAATCGTAGTCAGTACTAAAGCCAGACTGAGTAAAGGCAATTTACAAAAGTTTAATAATAAAACCTCCCACTGGTCAGAGATGACATCTCTGCCAAACGCAACAAACTGCCAAATATATTGGAAAAAAATAGAAAATGGGAGAAAAATAATTTAGTCATCCATGTACCATTAGCTGGTGGAAGAATAAACAGGGAACAGTGAACAAAACAGAGATGAAACAAATCACTAGTACTTTCTATTAAATAAACTACTAAAATACAAGACACAAACCACAAAAGACTAATATTCGTAGGCTAGTCTGCATAATAGAAGCTCTTCTCGTAGTTATCAGATACTGGCTCGAGCACTATAAGAATTTTATAAAAGTTCTAAAATCTTTATAACGGTAAGTAGGAGATACCACATCTATCTGTTATTTTATGGCTCTTTCAGTCATACTCATGCCTAGAGAGAGGGAAGTCCCTTTCTTAGATTAAGTGGCATTTATCAACAGGCATTTGAAGATCTCTAGCACACAAGAATATGTTCGCAGGTATGTGTATTTGTACTGATTTGGCAATTGGTTTGGCACGTACTGTATTGAACAGAATTGTGGACTTCATTTTTCTTCCAAAATTAAATTAATTATTGCTCCTCCTGTGCTTAGTATTAAACAGACAGTCGCATTTTCTCAGAACGGTTATTAAATCTTGGTAACAACATAAATTAATTGACGGCATCGCAAAATCTTACAAATTCTGAATTAAGCACAAAATTGTGAACTTTGTGAAAGTACCGTTATTCGCCGTGTTGTCGCAAACCCCTGGTCTCACTGAGGGCAAGAGCGAGTTCCCACAAATTGCGACATGAAGCGGCCCTTCCTGCTCACTAGTCACCGTAGACTAATGCGATGTACGAGCAAATAAGTACAGGCTGTGCAGCAGACATTTCACTGCAGAAATGTTCCAGAATGATCTGCATGCAGAATTAACAAGTCGTATTTGTCTGCAAAACCCTCTCGAAGTCGAGTGCAATATTTCTATTGGATTAAAAGAGATGTACAGTATTCACTAGCCTGCTTGTTTACAATGTAATAGGGCCGCTTCACATCACCTGAAGTTTGGCTGCCTCATTCTGAATCACTGAACATGGTGCTGCACATACTGTACCTGGAAATTTAGTCTATTTTGTGGTGTAAATTTTTACAGGAGGTTTTACACATTACTGTGAATATTTTATGTTTGTTGTCGTTTGAAATGTACTCATCAATGCTGATTCCCTCAAAACCACCAAAATATAAAATGAATGTTGCAGATCCCCTTTAAATCCACTTCCACATAGATTCCACTCATTCACTGTTCGCTCTGAAGAAATCCATTGAGTTAATTTTGTCAATGATTATAAATATTTGTGTCCCCTTGTAGTCTTCTCTGTTTGAGACAAAAAAGGTTTTACCAGCCTGTCAGTATAAGACAAAGACATAGCCTCTCTCTGGAAAGCCTACATTACCTACAAGAAAAGCCTACAAGAAAAGAATAATATTTTACTAATCTTTTTGTCATTCAAATCCTTATCCTAGCAATAATTCTATAATTTCTACAATTATTTTCTTGTATTAGACAAAAAATAATCCTTTTTCGTAAATCACATTTTTCTGGACAATCCACTCAAAACACTTTTCAGGTAATGGGGACTCCCCTCCACCACACTTCAGCCATTAGCAGAGTAATGAAGTCAGTTAATGGATGGGGATTATTAGGATGCTATGATTGGTAAAGGCCAGGGGGAAATTTGGCCAGGACACTGAATTAGCACCCCTACTCTTTTTGAGAAATGCCCTGGGATTTTTAATGACCACAGAGAGTCAGGACCTCAGTTTTTTGCTTTCTCCAAAGGACGGTGCCTTTTTTACAGTATAGTGTCCCCGTCACTATACTGGGGCATTAGGGCCCAGATGGACCACAGGGTGAGCGCCCCCTGCTGGCCCCACTAACACCTGTTCCAGCAGTAACCTTAGCTTTCCCAGGAGGTCTCCCACCCAGGTACTGACCAGGCTCACACCTGCTGAGCTTTAGTAAGTTGCCAGATGTGAGTTAGAGGATGAGATAACAGCTGGCTTTTTCTATAGAAGACGTTCAGTATGGTATAATGCTCCCTAATGCGCTTTATCATTTGTCTATTTTTGGAACAGGCTTTATTTTAAATGAGCCTCTCTCTTTCCTTAGATGGCATACAAGACATAAATAAGACATCTCTTCCTCTCATAATTAATATGATTTGTTGATTTACTGACTCATGTCCTAGCAAGAGCTCTGATTCAACATTTCCTCTTCCATGGTGCCCAGGAACTGTAATATTAAACAAAATAATTATGTCACCATTTCAAAGACTTGTGAAAGTGAAAAATAACAGTAATAAAGCAAAGGGATGAGCTCATAGTTTCACTCGGGTCTCCTCTTTGAAATGCACATGAACACATCACTGCAGCTCTCAAGCATGACGTGACTAAAACACGAGACGTTCGGAAAAAGAAAAGCAAACGCCAAAACATCATGTACAGTACTAGAACAATCATGTTAATCCCTGTTAATACTATAATGGTACTGTAGTTTAAAATAAAAAAAACACAGTGACACATTTAACCATAGTGTAGCATATTTTCATTACTTCAGTGGTGAAGGCCTTCTTTTCCCCCATCTGGAAATATTTCTGGAATAAAACCATTTTGTCTGTTAGTGATGCAGGGTGGTACAGTCACACTTTTTAATGCCCAGTCCCAGCTGAAGAGAAACACCCCCACATCACTGTGCTTTACTCTAAAAATTGTATTCTTGGATGGTAAAATGTATTGAGTTTTCACTAAATGTACCGTTTTGCATTCTGGCCAAAAGGTTCAAATTTTGGTCCACTTGGCCACAGAATCTTCAAGGTACTTTTTAGCATAACATAAACGAGATTTGATGTGGCTTTTTTTAAGGAGTGGCTATTTTCTTGCCACCCTCCTATACAGGCCAGATTTGTGGAGCGCTTGTGATATTGTTGTCACATGCACATAGTGAACAGTCTTTGCCATAAAGGCCTGTAGCTCCTTCAAAGTTGCCATCGGCCTCTTGGTAGCCTCTCTGATCAGTCTCCTTCTTGTTTGGACGGATGGCCTGATCTAGGCAAGGTCTGGGTGGTGCCATACACCTTTCACTTCTTAATGATGGTCTTGACTGTGCTCCATGGGATACTTAAAGCCTTTGAAATCTTTTTATACCCATCTCCTGACCTGTGCCTTTCCACAACTTTATCCACCCATAGTGGATTCTTTGCTTTGAAATGCACTTACAAGAAGTGGAATCCTCTAGAAACAGTTGCTTTTATTCTGTACTAATGCGTTGCCCCTTCCTCTATCATTCAACTATCTTTCCTATTTAAACCCTAACCCTTCTAACACACACTTCTAGAGTTTTTTAATTCAGCTTACTTGAATTCTAAGCGCTAGACCAATAATGGTTCGCAGGCCTAATTCTCCGTCATCTCCAGCTCCTTGAAGATTCTCCACGTCATTCGTTTTCTGCTGTTTCGCCATCTTGACCTTCTAATTTTCAACCTAATCCTCCTCTGCCTCTCCCATCCAGCCTCCCGCATTACGTCATTCAAATGCCACCATTTCATTCAGCTCCGCCTCCTTCAGCCCCGCCCATCTTCAGTCTTTTTGTTTTCCTTCTCCACCCTCAGTACAGCGGAATCTGGAGATCTCCGGTTGCTCTAAAATAATCATAGGATCCACGTCTTAAGTTTCACTCTCGGCGAATTTATTCTGAATTTCTCCATTTCCAGGAATGCCATCTGTTCTTTCCACCCTCCGCTGCTCGTGCTTGTCTTTGTTAAGGTGGTTCTTTATTTTGCCCAATTAAATTTTAAGTTTGAACCGATTTGTAATTTACCCTCTCTTACTGTTTTAAGGCACGCCCCTATTTGAATATTCATAACATAGCCGTCTGGCCCTCTGTAGATTGATCCGTCCTGCTGCTCCAAAACAATTCTCTTCTAACACCTGAGCTCCGAAAGGTTTTCTCGTTGGATCCTTCCTAGAGTCTCCTCTTTGTCATTTTGGATCAAGCCTTTTTGGTATTGCTTTTCGTAAGCTTTGCAGCAGAAAAGCCGTATCACTTTGGATACGGTTAAATTTGCAGCTCACCTTCCTCCTGACAGCTGTCGGTATTTTCATTTCAGATTTTGAAATTATCGTTAATGTGACTTTCTCTCCACCCAGCTTCAATGGACATGTTACTACGTGCTTTAGCCCCATCTGCCCACACAGCCTACTCTTCTGCCAGGACTGCATGCTCTCCCTTTCCCCCATTCCACCGGCTGCCTTTATTTCCATTTTAACCTCGCTGTTCTCTCTGTTTTCCAAGGGCAACAGGATCTTACCTCTGGGATTCAGTTCTGCCTTGCATTTCAGTCTCTCTAATGTCCTCACTGCTTTCTATTCCAGCACTCCATCTTGCACTTCGTGGAATCCTGAGACAGCATCTCCAAGAGTTCCAAGGAGCCTATCGCTTCCAACATCCTCTGCTTTTTTCCCAAGACAAGGCCATTTTACCCCTTCAAGGATTTCTCTTCTGGATGCAATGTGTTTGGCTGCCGCAGATTCTAAGAGCTGCAATTCACTTGTTTGTCCAGGATTGAGTGACCTGACTTGTGTCCCAGCCTCTTTTTTTCATGCTCTAGCCTGATTCACTTCATTGTGGATACTTCAGTACCCAGTACCCAGATACATGTTTTCTCCTCAGCTGTGAGTTCCAGTCTCCAACGCTGGTCTCAACGTTTGGTTTACTCTCCTCGTTCCTTCAGAGTTGGAGCTGCCATCTCCACTGCCCGAGCTATCCTGGATATTCAACTTATTTAAACAATGGGCCAGTCGTCCATCTTCACATCAACATCACCCTCTCAGGCATTTCAGCTACTCATTATCTATTGCTAGTATGCCCAGAGTGGGGGTGTCTGTTCCACTGGGGCCTCCAGAGGTTTCCCCTGAATTGGCATGTAGGGTTTTTTTCCTCTCCACTGTGCGGTCAGGCTCACACATACAGTAGCCTCTTCAGCTTCCTCTCCTGTTCTTTTCTCGTTTGTTTTAATTTTGCATTGGCACACACTTCGTTTGTCCTCACAGGTGTTGGGAGGGAAAGTCGTGAGGCGGCGACTCTCAGCGAGTCAAGAGGCTATCTCCTCCTTTCTATCCTGCATCGTGAGAGCCCGGGTCCTGCTGCGTCTGGCTCCGTTATGTTTTTAACCTTCAGTTCCTGATTCCCCTCCCTTTGCCGGTCCCGACCCGGTTCATGGTTTTAACCCCCGGATGGATTGCCTGGTTAAGGACTCTTGCTTTTGTGTTGGATTCCCCGTTTGGACTTTACATGGACTGTTTGCCTCGGCCACACCTCCCCGGATCACCAGCACTCCCCGGACACGCCCCCTGTCTCCAGACCCTTTTCCTGCATGACCATTTTTCCCCTTGTGTCTTCACAATTCTGGATCATGTCGTCCGCATAGGGCCCGGAAAGAATCGGATCGTGACAGCCTCTCAACGCAACCCTCAAGGAGTAAGGGGAGTCTTCCTCTTCCCTTTCTATGCCCTGAGGCCATAGCCTGGTCATGAGGCAGTGCCTCTTCACGAGTCAGGGGTGTTCATGTTTTTATGACCCGGAGGCTGCCAAGTCGGCCGACCCAGTCGGCCACCTGGGTTCCCCGGACCGGCTGCTCTTTTCTCTACTTTACTAACCACTGCTTCTCCCCTTGAAATATTGATTTTCAGAATGTTTTAGAACTTTATTTTCACTTGGTTAATGTGGGTTACTGGGTGTAAATAAATAAAAATGGAACAAGCCTAATTTGTTTAAAAGTTGTCATACAACAACTTTTGAAAGGGGGTGGTGACTTTCTCTAAACCATTTTTCCTGACATTCAAAAGAACAGGCTGAAAAAAATCATTAAAATATTTTCTAATTTACCACATGATTGATTACCTTATTTGTCCATGCATTAACCTGCAGCTACAATACAAGTAAGAGGCAGGCAGAATTTTAACATTGAACTGTAGCTGACAACTTACTCATTTTATTCACAACAGTTTGACAGAACTGGATTAGCACATCGTTTATTTTTTGTGTTTCTTGCTTGATGTTTTTTTTTGCCCTTTTGAACCATCATATTCTGACTGCGTTCATGATGGAAATTGTTAGCAATGAACAGAAGCTTCCAGACACCGTGTATTGGAATATTACAGTAGAACTGTAGGTGGAGGTGATTCTTGATTAAAAGTGACAAAGCTTAGGTGGAGCTTAGTAGGATCATGTAACCATGGAACAAATGAGTTGCTAATGGGTCATTATTTTTCTTAACCTTGATGTTACAATATTGCAACACAATATTCATCAGATGAGGTGGAGAAACAAAGAAACAGGATGCAGACTGGACGAGGAAGCTTTCTGATTGCAAAGTAAATGCTGAAATTATCTCAGATGATCTCAACTACATGTCAGTGAAACGAGGCTGAACCACTGGGTAGACAGTCTCAGAGCATCAGTGTTACAATATGGTTCTGCTTTCAGACAGAAGCAGTTTGAGGTGATACAGGATTACTGTATACTGGTTCACATCACTGACGTGCATTTTCCATTTAGAATGACGCTTTGGAATTCTCCTAGACAAAAGGCTTTGAAAAATATGTTTAAAGTTTGTTAATTCTTTAACAACATGCTGATTTTTATCTGTGTATTTATGATTTTGCTAAATTTATATGTAAAGAAATACTGACATGATTACTAAACTTTACAGTAACATCGAGGAATGTAATACAGTGTGTTTGTTGAACCACTAGGTGCCACAACAGAAAGTCAAATGAAAACTGATGGTAAATTCAATTAAATTTCTGTTATTTCATTTTTATTTTTACAAACCAGCTTCCAAGTTATACTTTATACTTTATGCTGGTATCTGTGTACAGCATTTGGTGCATAACAAAACCCCAACATCCAAAATTAATGTAGGGTTTAGATTCAGATTGATATTCACTGAATGCAAGATTTGGGTTGAAAGCTGAGCTCTTAAGGCTCAAAAACAAGCTAGATGTCATCTGACTAATGGCATTCTGAACTAACTGAGGTTTCACAAGGTTTGAAATACAGTACAATACAATGCACAGTTGCTAAATGTCTTAAAGCAGAAGTATCAAATGAATCTCAAAAAGATTTAGACAAAATTCAAGAATGGGTGAACACCTGGCAGGTGACATTTAATTCGGATAAGTGCAGGGTTTTTGAATGCAGGTAGTAAAAACATAAACTACTGTATAAATACTGTACATCTTGGAATATTGTGTACAGTTGTGGTCACCATGTTCTAAAAAGATATTGCTGCTCTTGAATTAGTCCAGAGAAGAGCAACTAGATTGATTCTGAGATTTAAAGGAATGTCCTACACTGTTAAGATGAAAGAACCGAACCTTTTTAGTCTTGAACAGAGAAGACGATAAAGGGACTCGATACAAATAGTACTCAAAATCCTCAAAGGCACCGATGGAGTCAACCAAGCAGATTTCTTCAGAGTGAACAGAGTACACAAGTGGAAACTACATGGAAGTGCATGTGAAACCAAGAATAGGAGCCAAAGGACTTGTGGAAGTATAGAAAAAGCTAGTCATGTGGTTGACTTGGCTTCCTTCAAGAACCAGCTGGATGAATGTTTGGGTTCAATAAGCTTCTTCCCAACTGGTCTGCTCTGCCTTTCATTTGTAGCCTTATGTTCTTCTGAGTATCTTTGATTCCCTGAGAGGTGGTATCCAAATATTCTTTTTATCGGTTCATCCAAATGCTGCTTTAACAACACTGACAGGCAGACAAAAGTTCATTTTTGACTCTGTGTATTCCTACACAGCCAAATACAATGTATTTCTTCTGTAACTATAATTTAAAAATGAACTTATTTCTGTATAAAATGGATTTTTAATTATATTCTGTGGCAATGAAATGAGCTATGCTATTACTGAAAACCCAATGAAGCCTTCAAACATCACTCGTACGTAACACACAGCACCACATTGAATCCGTGGTACTGTACAATTGTCTTTTAGCACTGAACCCAACAGTGCTGCTTTCTCTGGACCACATCCTGATCAGCTCTAAATGCAGCATTGCAGACTAACAGTAATACAAACATGTTGCCATCTGTCAAATGTTAAGAAACAAAGACACCAAATTCAAATTTATTTCCCTAGTTAAAGTGGATTTGCTCTGCAGTTTTCTCATCTGTATATCTGTCCTTGTCAAAATGGAAAATCAGGATACTTTTCTCAATAAAACAGGAAAATGCTTTAGAAAATTTTGTGGTAGGAGTTTCCCTGTTTTGAAGCTTTTGTGATTAACACCAGTGTTATGAGTCACAATCCAGACTTTCCCAGCTTCTCATTTACCTGAGGAGTATGCTGAATCCAAAACTTTCTTGTAAACGTTGTTAAGTTGTTGCCAAAAGGGCCTCACCGCAGTTCATTTGCTTGAGGGTAGGCTACATAGATTAAGCCTGTCTGGAACATGTTCAAAACTGTAAACATTTTTTGGAAACAAAAATAAATTTTTAGATACAGCGAGCTTAGAGCGGTTTTCACAGGTGTCTTTTTTTCCACAACAGGGAGGTCCAGATACAAGTAGCAACAACTTTGATAAAGGATTGTTTATAACAAGATGACGTTTTGGTATAGATATTCAAAGGTAATTTATATTAGCCATTTGGGTCTAGAAGTGCCTGGACATAAGATGTTCAGGTGGAGATCAAATTGTGATTGTGCATTTCTACTCTCCAAATTCTAGATACTTGCTGGCTGCCCACATCTTTTCTAGCACCTCTTCCTCCACCCTTGCAGCTGCCTCTCTGGTTCATTCCTCACAAGTGAGGCAGGGTTGTGAGTGTTGATCTTCAGCTACCACTGTTATTTCCTCAGCCAGGTGCCCAACTAAGAAGTATGCCATTCCTTTATATTTGTCGTCTCATTTAATCTTTAGAATTTGACTGAAATATATATATATATTGCATATAACGGCTTTTTATTTTCTTCCATATGGCATGCATTCCTAAACACTGGCAAATATATATATGTACAATATATGAAAATGGCTTAAAAAATAAATGGTGTGTCGTAGAAGACAAATATGACAATTCACCAGGTGATTTTAACTATCTTAAAAAAGGTTAGAACTCCAAAACTCAGAAAAAGAATTACTCAGATTTAGAATGACTTGGTACACAGGCAGGGACTTTTTAAAATTGCTTTAAAAAGTAACATTGACAAATTCTGAAAAAGAATGATGCATTGTCAAACTAATGATTTTTTGAGGAATGATGAAGAAACCTCATGGTAAATACTTAAAGGCCAGAAATATAAAAATGGAACCATTTGATTGATCTGTCATATATACATGACGTCAAAAGTTAGTAGGTTAATGAAACATACAGTACCTTTTTATGGGCTGGACTCAAACTGTAGTAGTTTAAAATATGTACGTGAAATATTATGAGTACATGTTAAAACTGATTTCAAATTCACGGTTAAAATATGTAAAATACAAAGACCACACACACACACATTATACAGATAATAAAAGAGCTTTATTCTTAGTAACAGCTAAAACAACAATGAACAACATAGTGCAACTTGAAGCTTATAATCTGGAAACTACACAGCAATATCACAAGAGGACAAGTATTCACTTTTATAACTTACATAAATTCATTACATTTTTGGCAAGATTATATAAATATGCGGGAAAAATACAGAAGTCAGTATACATATCATCTTTAAGCTAAAATGTGTGATAGGATGAGTATAACACTGCACAAGTAACAAAATGTTTAACTGTTAAGTTGTTTATTACACAATCTGTTAAATAACACTAAATAGCAATAAGCCTTTTTTCAAAAGGAATGTACAACCGTACATAAAATAAAGTGACCAATAGAGGACTACACATAAATGCCTCTTGTTTAAACACACAGCATGAACACACAGTTGAGTTTGTTCTACAATTTTGCTGGGTACCAGGAAATAAGGTTCTTTCAACTCGTCTGTGGGTCTCGAATCGGCCCCCCTCATTACTTAACTCCACCAAAATGTAGATTTTCTTCGGTACGAGAGTTTCTATTTAATAAGTGCAAACTGATTCATTTTTCTAATGGTATAAAAAAATCAATCTGTTTGAAAGAGACTGAGTTTCTTTTGGCAATAATGGCTTTTTCTTCTACTGTATATATTACAAAAAAGGGACCTTATTTGGTAAATTGAAATAAAACGTATGTCCACAGCTGGTCGAGTTGTTTTCAGAAGAAAATGCAAAAATACTTAAATGTAAAAGAATAGTGTTTTCATTCACATTTATTCTAGATACAAATTTGAATAGTAGTTGCACTGTTTTCAGCTCATCAATGGGATATATTGATGACCTGATAATATATTACACCTGTTCTTCACCAGAGAAGTACAAAAATATAAGTTCTCCTAAAGCAGCTCATACCCGTAGGCTGAAAAAGCATACCTCATTGAATCTGGTAGTTGGCATGAGCTCCTGTAATAAAATCAATTTCTTTAAGGCATTGAACTTTCATGTCAGCAAGAAACTGGGTGCACAGAAAAAGGCAAAAAACTGCTATTTTGTTTTAGTGCTCTGGTAGTTTGTAACTATGGAATAACGTCTGCCACTGGAAAAAAAGAGCTTTTGGAAAGCTTTTATACAACCATCTGCTGTGCATGACACTCAGTCCATGGTAGCTGCATTGTCTATTATAGGCAGCCAAGGCCACTAAAACCTGATATGATTAACATCCCATTTTTAAATGCATCAGCTTTTAATGGTGTCGAATAAATACATATCCAGATTCATCTTTCTATTTTTACAGCCACCTGTTTATTCTTCATTAAATATACTAAACCTGCCTTTTATACTGTACATGGCAAGGGTACAGAACCTCATTACTGTTAATGGCTCATACTGCTGTACGAACAGAAATGAATTGCCGGTAAACTATTTCAGCAGGAAACAAAAGAAAAACAAAGTAGAATTTAAGATCCTCTTTTGGATCACATACTAATCTTGGATGTAGATATCCTGTATCATACTGTATGAGCAATGCTTCTTAAATCCCTTTCTTGATTCTATTATTGTCCAAATGCATGATATTATTTTGAAATAAAAAAGCACATCTTGAAACCATGACATTTAGTACCTATTCACATTCAATCTACCTGGTTCACTTTGAAGGCAACAGAAGTTGGTATTTTGGTTCACAATTGTGTTTTTTCAGGAATGATTTCTTCATTAAACTCAGATCACCTTTTAGGATAGACTGAATATTTACATTCTCTACACATTTCAGAATATTCTAGACAATAGTGATTTGGAGAATTACTTTTTTGTGTTTAGATATTTGTGTGTAATAGTATAATTTACTCCTGTCTGGCAAATATGGAGCTGTGCATTCATGACATTTCCTAAATCTGTTATGAAATATCCTCATGAGACTCAGGATTCAATAAAAAAAAACAGAAATAAATGCAAAATAAAAAATCCATATTGCTTACATAGAAATATATACTGTAGTATTTTCTTTTAGTTCTAGGGATTTTGTTGGACCTTTGTGAACTGTACTCTTTATAAAGTTTTTACAATAATTCATTTTAATGAACATGGAGTATAAACCGAAATACATCTAAGTTCAAAAGTATATACTGAATTATTTATACTGTTTTGCAGCTATTTTTAATGCCTGTACATTCATATCATGGTGATGCTTTATGTGACATATCCGAGTAAAGCTCCAACCTGTATCCCATGATTTGTCCCTACAGTACATATTTATATGTAAACTTTGTTTTTTATGTAATAAATCAGAAATGTATTCATTATTGACCAGTTCAAATCAAACTTTCTCAACTTCTAAAACTTTCAGCTCAAGTGAGAACACTTTCATTAGCTTCACAATAAATGTCATAAAAGTAATAAAGTAAGAGAATAAAGAAAAACAATGTTTTTATGCTTTGTAATAATTTGTTAATTTTAGTGTCAACTATAAATTGCCTTTGCTGCTTATAGAGCTACAGCTCATTTTCTCCTTCCCTCTGAGCACACTGAGCTTTAGAAAGTAAACAAACTTCAAGTCTGATTGTCAAATGGACTGAGATCACCTTCTCAGGTGGTCTGCTTCCCAATCAAACTCACTGCTCCTCCGTGACATTCCTGTTCCTCTCAAGACACCCCTTTCTTGTGTCGTATCTAATTGCATGACGACATGCAGGAATTCCAAGCTATATTATGCGAGTTTCACTGTGGTTAAAAGATGAAAGGCTGCAGTTGTGTCTCATTAACTAAGCACGAAGAAGCTGTATCTACGTCACTGGAGACCACTTCCAGTGTGATGTGATGGTTAAGAAAATTGAAAATGGAAATTCCAGGTTTGCCAAAGTGCAAAAGTATTCAAATAAAATTTTGGAAATCGTGACACCCGTAGGTTATTTTTGAAAATATTCCAAATGTTTTTCAAATGCTTGCACTTAATGTATTTTGGTGCATCTACAGACCTGTTGTATATTGTCATGGTAACAATGCACCCATCTCACATAAAATTCCATATTTTTCCTCAATACACAAATTAATAGCTTTGAATACAAAAAATAGTTTCTAAAGCAAATAGGGTTTATGTAAGTCTTCTTATTGCCATATGCACTGGAAATACTATACAGACTGTTTTAAAGCATCTAACATACATATTTATAATATCCTGCAGATCAAATTGAAGTATCTGTGGCAAAGTAAAACTGACATTGACTTTAAATGTTCTAACTGCACACTTCATTCTTGCTTGCTGAACTTCATTCTCAGATGCATAAAAAATAAATGACCTTCTCATTCATTGAAACGCGAATCATTGGTAATGTATACGACCAAATATTTTCCCAGTGCGTTTGAAATACAAGTCCTTCAAACACAAAATTTCTAACACAGCAGGAAAAAACTGCTTGCTGCAGCTGCAAATGAGAAGTGGAAATAAAAGCCCGAAGCCCTAACATGTTAGAACAATACCATGGAGGGGTGTTAGTATACTTGCTACTTAAGAAATGGAGTTTCCATGACTTTTCTCATGCTGTCACTCATTGCTTTTCCAATACAAGAACAAGGTGTAGATCTTTAATGCACAAATGGCCACAGATGTTTAATATACTGATGTAGATATGCATGGTATGATAAAAGCACCTTCAGTCACGCGTACGGTGCACACACACATCACTGAAAGCAAACAGCAGTGGTTACGAAGGCTGTGCCTTCTGTGCAAGTACTATGTAGGTGGAAAAGCAATACCTATTAGAACAGTAACATTCCATTGACTACTGCATGTCTCTACTTTGGCAAAATGCACAGCACTGTATGGTGACTGCCCAGTGAGTTAATGTCTTGCATGATAAGTTTCAAATACTGTTTTACGCCACAATTTTTATTTATACAAGCATCCATTCTAGGCTTCTCCCAGAACATGGATTTATGGATCAAGCAGCCACTGAAAGAAAGGTTTATCCCCTGTAGTCTCATGATCCATTTCTTCACAATATCTCAGAACAGACTGCAGGAGGTCTCCCAACTTCCACTCCCTCTCCTTGACCTTCTTTATCACTAATGGCAACTAAAAGGGGGGAAAACACATTTGATTATCACACAAGTGTACATCACACCCTGTTTGGTGCACTTCCATTTTGGAAATGTTCCAGCTTCTATCAAGTACAGATAGTGTCAAACAAAATATGTTAAAAGTCTAGATTTACTCTAATGGCTATAAAGACTAAAAAGGATGCTCACAATCAGTAAGCAGCTCATGCTTCCACTCAACACTTTAAAAAAAAACACTACTCCAGAATGTTTTCCTTCTTTTTCTGAGCGACATAAATAATATATTTAAATTGAATTATACCATCAGTTTGGTTTTTAAAACAAAGCAACACTACAAGTAATGTACAACCTATATACTGTATTTTGATCAGTAGCCTTGTTAAAACATACGATACGATTCAGTTTTTGTACTCACAAGCTGCAATTCTTTTTCAGTAGGCTGGCCAAACTGCAGCACTGGGAGTTCAGAGTGTGAGACTGCTATCCACTGCAAGACTGTCCTTATCTGGGGATCTAAACATTGTCCTCTTACATCTGTATTGACCACCAACAGACCCTTTTCAACATGCAGAAGGCCTGTCAATACAAACAATTTGTGAATGGCTTCTTACACAATAAAAGTCTTTTCCGGAATGTACAGTAGCAGTAGTTCATACCCACCAGCTCTAATATAAATCTACAATATACCTACAGTCATGCAGCTCAACTAGGAGACACTAATGTGATCATCAGTATACAGTAACACAGTCTGGGTGAGTCTGGCATCCTTGCCTTAGAGCCAGGAAAAGACAGCAATTTGGAAAAGGCAACAATTCGGGCAGAAATTGGTGGAATCGGAATCTTTATATTTTGGAACCAGAAGGAAAATTAAACAGAAGACACCCAATCACCCCAGCACAAGAACTTCTTGAAGTTACAATCCGTTTTTAAATTGGACAGCGTAAGAAAAAAAATGTCTTACTGACTTGCTTACTCGCTGGAAAAAACGAGGACATAAAACACTTGAGTATTTAAAGAACTGAAATGTGTCTCCAACACTGACCATCCTGGCATTCCCTTCTACGTCACCAAACACAACAAAGCAAATGCGCAGAATTCTGAACAGTGGGAAAGCATTACCATCTGAATCCTCCTTGGGCTCCGTCTCTTTGTCTTCAGTTCCATCACTGCAATTTGATAAAGCAACTGTTAGAGTCCAAAGCACAACGTTTGGCAGCTAGCGGTTAAGTAAGAGTGGGAAACAATGCATGCAATGAGGCGTTAAGGCAGCAAAGACCAGCAGCAGGATTACAGATTATCAGGATGTTCAGTTTCTCACATTTGTCTTGTTTCAAACTAAAGCAACTCTGAATTACTTCAGTGAGACTGATTCACTGCATTCTTATTTTCTCTTAGGGGAAATATTCCAGTAGCATTTTAAGGCCTTTGTTTATCTGATCTCATCCATCATTCAATTTTTATGCAATGCCTGTATGATTAAACTGAGTCCACGATTGCTGTACAACAGTGATCTGTGGATTGTGGAACTGGAACAAGTTTGCTTGGTCCAATATCACATGCAATGAAAATGATAATTTTTCATGTTAAACGTCAGAGAAGATATGGTTATGCAGTCCGGTTACACTGTAATACTATATTGTCCTGCGGATAAATACAGTTTTATTAATTTCTTTCTCAATTTTAAGACCTTTGGCTGCAATATCAACATAGTTACTTTTCATGGTTGAAGAGCATTTGAATTGCTAAAGACGCCACCTGGGTAATTTCAAACTGGACTGATTTCTGATGCATCCAAACTGCAATCAACTGGAAGGACAATTATTTAATTTTCAAATATTAATTTTATGGAATAAACCACCAATCTTTCTAAGCTGAATTTGGAACACCCAGAAAGTAAATCTGAAACAGAAAGCTTTCACTGAATTGAAACAATCATGAAGAAGATGACTGTTTCATTTACCAAAAATTAAATTAAATTAACTCTCAAAACTTTAAAGCATCTTTCATAATATTTGAATGCATAGCAAAAAGACTATCTTTATGTAAAAAAACATGCTACATCCACATACATTCAAAGTTATAACTTGAATCTTTCATTAAAATGTTCTCATCTATTGGAAATGAAGATTATTTAAGGTATCTACTTAATACATCTTCACTTGTTCCTTTGTTGAAACAAAATCTTGTGAGAAGACAGAACAGCAAGAATCAAAATTCCACTTGCATTTAGTGAGTGCAGCATGCAGTTTTAAACAGAAATATGCTATTCTCTCATAGAGAAGGAACTTTTGCTATTAGAATGAATGAATACCCCACCCTCTCACCCCACTCACACCATTATATGAACACACACAAAGTTCCATCTGAACAGCGACTTCAAACCACAAGGTTAAACAGAACAAAGAGGTGTTTTGTTTCTTTCTGTATTTCAAAAGGTAAAAGCCCCCACATTAACAGACATAATTTTCAGCACTTGATCATCAAAGCTATGACATCATGCAGTAATTATTCTATGTTCATAGACAAGCCTACACTAATTGCATTCAGCATCTTGGACTGGACCAACCTGTCTGATGGTGAATAGGATAAATTCTCCTCATAAATATCTCCTTCTAACCCCAGACTGCTCCAGCTACTGCTGTTACCATTACTGCCGAGGAAGAAAAGAAGGGAACTCAACAGGATCATTTTAACTTTTAACCTAGAACTGTTCCAGCCACACAATTTAGAAATGACGGTCTTAAAATGACAAACTGCAATCAGAAAAAACATGCACGAGGTTTAACAAAAAAAAACCATTCCAAATGGGTGTTTTTTTACTGGTCAGGGCTTTGATTAGCGAGCACAGAGGAAAACTAACATCACGAAAAAAGAGCAAGTACAAAAGTTAAAATAATTAGATACTGCATTTTCAAAGATAACAATTCATTGATAAACACAAGACCTAAATAATTAATCACTGTAATATTTGTTTTTCTTCAGTTTCCTCAATATATCCACATATATACTGTCTTTTTCCGATATCAAGGAAAGATTTTGTATTTTCCAACTAGACAATTACAGAATATTAAACGTGGAAAGGAATACTTAGTGGAATTTATAACTTGCATGCGACATATACAGTACAAGATGCAAACAAATCTTATTATGCGTCACAAATTGCACGTGTCAAGCACATAGTTTGGAAGAATTTGGTTGCAACTTTTAAAGATCCGTATGTACACTGAACAGACATATACTCAATGCTTCTCCTGCCTGTTACAGAAAAACAATTTTGAAATAACGAGTGTCAATAAAAGATTTATACTTCATCACGTGTTACAGAAGGCACCCTCTGTACCAACTCACTGATTTCTTCTCACAGTATGAGGCACACTGTTCTCCACTTGACAAATGTCATCTTTAACACTGACCAGCACTGTTTTTCCAAATGGTGAGGCTCGTTAACTTAAAATTCTAACAGGGTAATCACCTCAAGCCTGCTTCTCCCGACACTTTTCACAAAGGAGGTTAATGCTTTTAGTGTGCCGCCTGCTCACATTCCAAAGACACAGTCATCTCTATTTTGCACTGAGAAAGGAGTACTGTAATGAACACCTGAGTGAATATGAGGCTTGTTTCACAACTGATAAAAGACTCAAGGCTGACAAGTGATTTCCCTCAGACAAAATGAGAGATAATATTCTATGTAGGTTGCAGATTCTTATGGGAATCTGAATGAAAATTATGGGAAACACATTCACTGGAGGGAAATGTCATGAAACCAAGATGACTGACCTACGCAGTCTTCAGTGCCCTCTTCAGCCTGAACTCTACTCCATATACAGAACACTGGGGGGTCGCCAGACAGGAGATTATTTATAAAGTTTATTTATGCATATTTATGCATATACATATGCATTTCTGTTCACAATCTAAATGTAACAATCCTGTACTATTTTCTGAATCTTTTAGATTACCTTGCTTGTAACCCTGACAAAACCTCAATTTCAGATCACGCTTTTAGAAAAAAATAGTTCTTTAAAGTTCCATGAAGACAAGAACAGCTTATTGCTAAAGAGAGCTACAATGAAGAGTGAAACAGCTTTCCTAGAGATGCCTGTGTGCTTGTGTGGGTCCCACCCATTGCTCCTTCATGAATGACTCAACTACAAAAGGCTCAGCATTAAATCATGCAACTCAAAATAGGCTTTGGAAAGAGCAGCAATTTGTGTTTATGAGAAGAAATCAAGGAAACCATTCAGCATATAAATCAAGCTATTATGCCAGACTTTTTTCATGTAATTTTAAATACTGAATACTAAACTGTCACACAAAGAAAATGTCAAAAATGACCAAGGCATGTGGGAATTCAATGCTAATTCCGTTCACTTATGTCTGAAACAGTAGACAGTAACCACACACTAAAATACTTAAAATCACTTAATTGTACTACAAAATTCAGTAACACAAGTAATTACTGTAAAATGCACAAAAAATGATACAATGTAACATGTAACATTATTTCTGAAAAGCAGTTTACTTTGACAATCTTGATGACTGAACTGACTGACATGGTGGTCCTACCAGACTTCCAACTTTGGAATCAAGATTTATTTCCTGTGACACACATTTGTACACTGTTAGGAATAGTCAGCTCTGATTCATTCATTCTTTTGCCCAGTTATTGGAAATGCTGTGAATTCAGAGACACTTTGATGCAAAGATGTGACCACTGGAAAACAGGGATAAACATGGCAAGGGTGATCCATTAGCAGAGGTGTAAGCTATGTGCCTCTAGGACTAAGGAGGTTAGCCTACGATGATCTGCTTCCAAGTGGATGTTCTGGCCATATTAGAAACGGTTAGAAATACTACATACAACAGTACTGAAACACTTTATAGAGTGTGGAGATGCTTTAGTCATCTGCATCCATCATTTCAAGAAAAGGTGAAAAAGTGCAAGAAAATGTTAATATTATGACTCGCAATATCACATTGCTTCTCTACCTGTCACTTAAATGCAGAAAACTGCTGTTCTCATCGGGGTGTTCATCTTCGAAGCTGAGGTTGGACCAGCTCCCAGTGCTGTCATCCCCAACACTAAGACTGAGCTGCTGGCTGACGGTGGATTCAGACGTGTGGAACCCTTCTTTACCTGCAGCGCTGCATACAAGCCCACAAGAAAAGACGCACATCAGTTGTCTTGAGGACGAAAAACATTGTCATCACAAGCCAAGATGCAAATGTATAAAGAGGGACTCATTCATTGAGGGCAGGGGTAACCAAAATGACTTAGGTGAACTAAATATTTGGAGAAAATGTTAGTTTTTTCTTAACCAGCACAAGTACAGTACCTATAAGACATGCAGCACTCCTGACTTCTAGCAATAGAGTCACCCATCCCTGATCTAGCATTATGATTAAGTGAGAAATAAGAAGTTATTATGATTAAGCAAAGGCAGCAGGAGTATTGATCTGTTTCAGTTTTAATCATATGAGCAAACTGCTGCAGCTTGTTATACCTAGCACCGTCTTTGTTTAAGAAATGGGTTACAATGTGGGATACTTTTGAGCTTCCAAGGTTTGGAACACTTTTCCAAATGAAGCTTCAAACCTTCCATCTGTGATATGCATAATTTACAGCCCTACATTTACACTGCCAGTCCTATCATCTCCAACACTAAGTTTTAGTGACAGCAGCCACAGTATTTCAGTAATTTACATACAAACATATGCCAATATGTTTTAATGCTTTCTACCAAGGAGTAATTCTAGTGGTTTCATGTAAATTATAAATGCAAATTTTGATGTAACTTGACATTACTGTTATTGTTTGCCTGTGTAATAAATTTACAGTGCAGGGACTGTGCACATAAAACAGATGAAGCAAACAACCATAAGAACAAAAGTTATTAAATATTCAGTATCTCAGGATGGTTGTTACTGTATTTATTTTCTTGTTATGCTTATTTTCTACAGTATGAGCAAATGGGACATACACACTGTAGTTAGTAAACAATGGTAAAATAAAACTAAAGATATGGAGTGCCTAGTTTTGCATTTTAAAATATAGATTAAAAGTATTAAACATGACAGTACCAAAACACTCACTTCAAATATTTGTGCAAATATGAGAGGACTTGCTTATTCTAGGGTGTGGTATCAGTCCTAAAAGTATAAGGGGCTTTGCGACCGAGCTGTAGGAAGGAGAGGGTTAGCTGATCTCTACGTACAGGGGAAATATTAAATTTGTTGGTTGCATTGATAAATTTTAACATGGGACAAAGTTGGTGGGCAAATAAAATAATGTGTTTATAATGCTAGTCTGTCTGTTAAATGAACATTCAAAAGTTAAGCAACCTTTGACTTTCTGGCTAGTAAACAGCCCTTTGAACTTGGTCCCTCTGAACACCACCCTCCTTAAAAATAAAACCTCAAAAATTCCAATTAATAACAGTCATAATTGACAGCTTTAAAGCTACTACTCCTCTGCAACAAAACGTCCCATGATATGCTCAACACAGAGGTATATTTTATTTTCCTTTTGCAGAAAAAAAAACATCTAATAGAAAACACACACAGCATGACTATGGTTTGATTTAGTGAATCTGAAGAGGACT
This sequence comes from Atractosteus spatula, assembly GCF_055471065.1. Taxonomy (NCBI): domain Eukaryota; kingdom Metazoa; phylum Chordata; class Actinopteri; order Semionotiformes; family Lepisosteidae; genus Atractosteus; species Atractosteus spatula. The sequence continues at coordinate 18,185,086 of NC_142709.1, read as the reverse complement.
TGTGTATTTAAAATAACAAACATATGTACTTAAACATCTGCAATTACTTATTAAGCTAAGCTTTTTTTGCTTGCAATCAAAGTTTTAATCATAATTTACACAAAATTAGAACAAAATGTTTTGCACAAATCACAAAAGAAGATCAGATGATTTATGGTAAATTCACACCACAGACGTTTAAGAGAAGTCTTTATTCATAAAAAAACTGTGCTGGATTTAAAAATTAATTTGTGCACAAGTAGATTTGAATTTTAAGATATGAACTTTTTATTTAAAAATTAAATAACCCATTAAAAAAAAAACTTGCAAGTAAGGCCTTAATAACAATCCTCAATGTCTGACTTTAAATAGTATTTAAATCACATTACTGCACAGTGTAGAGCTGCCCTAAAAGTGAATGTGGTTTTACCTTATATTAATGGTCTGGCAGACATTAGACATTGCGGAAGTCAGTATTTCTGTGGTGAGGCTCTCAGCAAAGCTTGCACCATCATGGCCAATCCCACTGTCTGCTGTCAGGCTCGTGCTGCTCAGCTCTCTCTTGGCTCTCTCAATAGCTGATGACACCATTTCTTCGGCAAAAACAGCTTTCTGATCCAAATCGATATGTATCCTAGGGATTCCAAGACCACATCCCCTCATCCTACTGCAACAGTTTTCAGTCTTTGCATCACTTTCCCGCCTCCTCCTCCTGTGGATTTCCTGGAAATGCTGCTTGGCAGCATTGCTACAGTGAGTACCGAAATAATAAGGGTGTTCTCGGACAGCACAGTATCGACAGGTTTTGCTAGCAAAAGCTGAATTCAGGGCAGTTTCAGATAATTTTCCAGCATACATATCCCTATCCGTTTTTCTTTTGTCTTCCTCTGACTGATGGTGGACTGAAGCCATGGTCATCTCTAAGGTATCATCAACTATTTTTCTCGCATAGTGTTCAATGACTTGCATAACACTATCGCTGCAATTACCATCATTTAAACTGCCAGTGCTATGGTACTGTTTGCTGTTTTCAGTGTAAGGCAGGAGAGAACACGAAAATGTTGTTTTGATGAGGTCCTCTGCCATGTCTTCCAATCTGGACTTTTTGTAGAGGCAGGAATCTGTAAGGGATTTGGGCAGCCTAACAGCAGACGATCGAAGTTTTCTTGTGACGTCGCAAGTTATGTTATAGGCCAGAGACTCCGCAAAGCCAACAAGCTCCATGTAGTCCCTCCTGCTCATTTCTTCAATCGGCTGGCACTTGCACTGAGGGGCATTACTGAAGCTGTCCACTTTCCTCCTAGCATCTATGGACGCCTGCTCTGTGGTAAGCACCCTCAGAAACTCGTTAACATTTTCATGATGTGACCTTCTAGTAGAATACAGTCTCAGGTTACATCTTTGCTTTATCTTCCTTGCAGCTTGGGCCAACCCAGATTTGATAGATCTGTAAGCAAGTCTACTGGCATACTGGTCCAAAATGAGCTCAGTGTTCCCACCTTCTCTTTTTAGTACCCTAATAAGATACCCTGCATACTCATCTGTCACACTCTCACAGCTCGGATACTTAGATGTAAGTCCACCTGCACTGCTGCTTTGCCGAAAACTGAGCCCTGAATTCAAGAGGTCACCAGATACTTGGCCTGTCATGCTGCTTAACCTATAGTCCCTATGGCCTCCTAGCTGATGACACTCAGATAAGCTATCTCTAACCCTTTTTAAAGTGCTGTGTCTACACTGGCTAGAACCCAGGATTTTCTTCACATCACTGATGACCTCCCCAGCCATTTCCCCTGCATACGTCCAAAGAGAGTTTAAAGACTGCTCAGAGAATTGCCCTATTAGAGCACTGTACAAAGGAAGGTCTTTGCTTTCACAATCTTCAAACGTCCTTCCATCCTCAAGACACAATGTAGCCATCTCAGTCGCCATGGAAACGATATGACAAGCCAAGTGGTCTGCATAATGTATTGCACCCTTTTCTACTGCTTCTCGGTCGTTTTCCACAGAAGGACTTCTCTCTCCCTGGCAGGTTCCAGTGTGCGCTACTAATTGGTCATCTTCAGCTTCTGCATCCTCTTCTTCATCCTCAATGCCTTCCACCTCATCTGAGAGAGACCTCATCAGTTTCAACATAAAATCTGCCTTCTCTGTGTCACTACCACCTTCCACATGGTGGTAATGGGGTGTTGATGGAGGTGTAGCAGGAGAAAATTCTTTGGCAAGTTTGCCTTTGAGTTTCTTGGAAAACCGCCTGAACTCTTGCTCCCGGGAGACCAGCTGAGGCAGCTGTGGAGTTGGGGGTGGAGTGCCCGGGGACACGTTAGGTTTCCTACCATTGTTATTCAGTGTCTCTTCGGCAGCCTGTCCAACCCTTCTGACACACTGTCCGGGAACTTCATGACAAGACACCTCCATGTAATCTCTCATCAATGAATAGTGAATTCTAGAGGCTTCTCCACTGGAAAGTTGCACACTTGCAGAGCATGATTCACTGTCTCTTGCTATATTTTTAATTTCTGAATTAAACTGAGGTTGCACGGAACAGACAGAAATCTGATCACTAACCTTTTCTTTCTTCTGATTAGCAGCATATTTTGATGCAGTGTCATCTTCAGCTCCTGAGCAAATCCATTTAGTGTCTTGCAATTTCAGACTTATGTTAGGGTTATTCTGAACTATGGAAATCATGACTGGATCTGTCTTTCCTCCTCCACAGCTCAGAAGTGAGTCAGGTTCACTGGTGTTATAAGCCTTTGTTTTTTCTTTGTCAGCATTGTGCTTTTTGATGCAGTCTGTTGAATTTTCAGTGCTTGGGTTCCGTGATGGAATCAAATGTAATGGACTGACTGAAGGTATTCTATCTACAATTTTCTTGCTCAGAAACTCTGCACACTCTTCCACCGTTTTCTTCACTTTGGAAGAAGTCATGAGTTCATAGGCTTCATTTACAATCATGTCCACCATACTTCCAGAGAAGTTTTGAAAACTTGTCTTCCCAGATGATAGATCTGAACTGAAACTCTCTTCAATTACACTGCTAGGTTCTACGTCCAGGACCTCAGTCTCACCAGAAATATGACTACCTTGTAAAACAGGACCAAGATCTAGCATTGCGGTTGTTGGTTTTGTTATACCGATAACTGCACTGGATGCTACAGTCATATTGTGTTCCGAGTCTCTGCTTTTTCTTGGACCAGTTTCTGATGTAAGGCAAATACCTGATTTGTTTTGACAAACATCAGCTGGAGTGTGAACCTGAGAAATGATTTTGCCAGCAACAGGCACAGGAATACAACTTGCAATACCTGATGTACAAAACAAAGCTTTTTTCACAGTGCAGATGTTTTCATTTGAAATATTTTGATCTGTTGCACCTGGCAGACCAAAATAATTTGTGGATGCATTACAAGTCTTTGTGGTCTGTGCCATATTTTCAGCTCTCACATACCTAATATTATCCACTGATACGCTGATTGCTGCCTGTGTTGTGAAGGTGACATCTGCCTGGGACAATTCAATGAATGCTTCCTGAAGTACAGATTCAGAGAGGTCGGTAGCATATGATGTGACCACTTTTTCTTCTTGCTCAAAAGACCACTCACTTGGGGTAAGTGGAGTAGAGGGGTGTGAGAACTGGCACACTTCCATGATCCCTTCAAACACCAATTCTTCTGCGAGATCTGCAGCAAACCTGGCAACTGTGTTATTGAAAATCTGCTTTTTCACATAGCGGAACTCCTTCAGAGCCCCAGATACTGCCTCACCAACCAAAAAGCTTGCTAACCCATTTATGGCTCGTTCCTTTAATACATAAGCATGTCTCATGCCAATCTCATGAAAAGCCATTTGAAACACTGAAGAAGTCAGCCTAGCAGCAAGATGGCAGAGTGTCGTCGTGCAGGAAGAAACTCCTTTTTGTAGATCTCTAAAGGCACTTCCAAGACTCCTTTCCACCAAATCTGTAGCAAATTTTTGTATTCCATCTTTCAATGATTGTGATTTTTGTTGTGTCTTAGCTATGGTAACCGTCTGCTGGATGTCAGCGAGTTTCACAAGATGCCCATTAGTGTTTTTAAATTTCATGTGACAAACACAGCTTAAATTTTTATTAAGTTTTGTGTCCACAGGAGATGTATAACCATAAACTGAGCCAAGAATCTCTTCTGATAGGTTACTCGCATAATCTGAGTATGTTTCATATAGCTTGCAAAGGTCTTGAGGTTTGCGCAGTTCTTTGTTATCCTCATCTTTCCAAAAATACTCAGAGGTGTTACAACAGCCCAATGGACTAAAAGCGGATGAACGGACTGGACTAAATAATGCTCCACTCTCCTCACAGGAGGCCCTCACTGGTCGTGGAGAGTCTGGAACATCAGAATGAACGCCGTATGGTGATTCTGGTTTCAGCGGCGTAGGTTTTTTTACGTTAGCTGGGAGGACTGGTTGGTCAAATTTGTGAGGATTCATGCCCGCTGTTTTGGAACCATCCCTGGACACATGATTACAACCATAGTCCTTCATAAACTTCTTTTTCTGGGTCTGGCTAGCAGAGGCTGGCTCTTTGAATATTTTGGAATTGCTTGCAAGAGCTTGGTCCAGTTCATCAAACTGATCAAAACTGTCAAAAAACTCACTCACTTCAGAATCCGAATCCTCCACCCCATCTTTGAGAACAGGAATTTTGGGAATGTCTAGTTTTGCTTTCAGACTCTTCTGATAACCCTCTTCATCCAAGAAGATAATGGGACTTGGACTAGAGCATTCTGACTCGTCAGACTCTGTAAGTGATGCAGTAATCCTACTTAAAGCAAAATCTATTTGACCTTTGTGAGGACTACTTGGTCTATAGAAACCTCTCTGTCTGTCAGGATCTGATGTCAGTGTTGACTTCAAACCCTTGAGTGAGACTGATCCTTCTGGCGGAGAAGAGACCGGCTTGGCAGATGACTTCTTGGAGATAGAGCTAATTATGATCCTTGATCCTGCAGTATCTCTGCAATGTGATGGAACAGTCTGGGAGGCAACATCACGCTGACTTCTTTGATTGTAGTGGCCTAAGGATAAGCATTTAGAAATGAAAGGAAAAAAGTAAACAGTCACAATATACAAATATATACTTATTGCGGAAGTAAAAAAGAACAGAACAAAAATCTTTTAAAAGACTGTGCCTGTTAACTTTCATAACTGGATGTCTCTTGAATTTATACATTATTCATTATTATTTCACTGATAAAATTCAGAAGGTTAACAGGTATTCTAGCAACTCACAGATGTATTGGAATAACCAAGCAAATCTATAATTTCCTCCAAGCCATTGATCAAGACTCTCAAGTGATACTGATCTAAAGAATATTTAAATGTATATACATAACATTTTAATATTTAAATATAAAGTCCCGATGGACCATTTTGGAACCATCTGCCATTTTGGAAACTGGTAGAGTTCAGCTTCAACACAAATATTCTGTTTTTGTCAAAAAGAAAGAGAAAGAAAAAGGTGATCTTATACAACAATTACAGTCATTTCAATAGTTCCCTAGCTAAAAAGACAACAGTAACATTCTAAATCTTGGCAGTAATCAGAAACTCATAATATAGCACTACCGTCACATGTCATTCTCATCATGTACAATCATTACAACATAGTGATATAACTGTCAAATGCTGTATACATTAGAATGAGATATTATGTTAACTGACATAAAGAAGAAGTTGCAAATAACAGGAATATACAGAGCCTATATGAAAACAGACAAAAAGTTAGAAACTGCAAGTACCAAATAATTATTAAGAAAACAAATGTTGCATTTTACTACTGTATATCTATGACATCTGGTGATGCTGCAAGCTTGTGAATTTATTTTGGGTGTTTCGTTCTAGCGTAATAAGACTGCCACCTTCTGGGACCTGCTTTGTGTTCTGAAGCATTATAATATCAGTGGGGATGACAGTCATCTGGACACTGGTAATTCCGCACTGCAGCTGATGATTGTGTGAAACATTTAGCTCAATAAAAGAGGGAAGACAGAGGGTCCACTACTTTTCAAAACAATGTGGAGAGCAAAAAGCATCTTCCACTGCCATCTAGCAGCTGGAAGAGAAAACACAAGGGGATATTTCCTTGTCAGCTATTTGCCTCTGAAAAAAAACATAATACAATTGTATGCACAAGCTTTTAATTGCTTATGCTTATTTTAAACACTACTAAATGACAACTTAATATCTTAAGTGGTAAATGACTTTTCTATGCAGTTCTATGCATATTTATTAAACCTAAGAAACAAATATACACAGAACTGACAGATGCATGGACCACAATTCTCCTGTATTTTATTTAAACTCCCTTCCCTTAAAGGAAAACATTTAACTTCAGATATAAAAGACACCAAAAATATCACTGCTGAAGAAGTCCTGTTTGTTGGAAATGAATGCTGTATAATTTTCAGACACAAAAATGTTTTCATATGCAAATAAGCTTCTAATACTAGGTTCTACAATTGTGACACTATTTTAATATCTTGAGATTTCCGCTGTGAATGACAGCTTAAAGGTTGCATCATGCCTGTAGAAAATATAGACATTTGCATTCCCCCTTTTGCACTCCTCCAGTGCACACATGAAGGACTTAAAGTGTGACTGCAGATGCCTGGCAAGAAAAGTGCATTTCTGAGATTGCAATGAAAAATGCAAAGACAATGCTTGCACCGGAAAAGAGACCACAGGTTTGCCAGTGTTAATCAAGGCACAAAGAGGTAATGGCTCAGGGGAAAAGAAAGGGAATACTTTCTGGGAATAAAGTCAGGGTTTATGCGTATAGCATTCTCAACCAATGCCATTCGATATCAAAGATCCGGCAGTTCTTGGCTTGAAAAAGTATAGCAAAGTGTAAAAAACCAAAGTGGTAAGGGTACCAATGATCCTATATACTGTATATTGCCGCTGTGCTGCAATTTAGTTCTATGTGGCAGCAGAAGGCAACTGTAATAATACACCAGTCAAGTGAAAAAGCAAACTCAAAAATCTGGAAATTTTAAAAATGGCTTATATCCAAAGACAAACCAAAGGGCACTAATTAAAAACCTACCAATATTATCAGATATTGCCATTTCCTCTTCATCTAAGTGCTCAAAAGCAGTCACAAAGTCATCCTCAATGGACGACACTGACTGGTTAGTGTCATCATCTTCTGTTTGGCAGCTGTCTGGCAGAGTCTTCTGCAGGGAGTGCAGCTCTAGTGCGTATTTAATCCCAGTAGTGTATTTAGTCAGAAGAGCAAATATTGTGTTCCCAATACTTCTCCGAAGTTCTGGCGATTGCCTTATAATACAAATAGCTTTTGACCAGGAGGTCTGGAATAAATGAAAATACAATCAATGTTACATTAGTTTTATTTGGTGAGAAACTCTAATATAAATTATAGCCCCTGTACAAGTTAATCATTAATTTAAGCAGTCGAAAAGCCGTCAAAGGCTCGTAAATATATTTTAATTATCCTGTCAGTGGATTCACAGCTCCAACTATCAGTAATCCTGGACAGCCTAGTTTTAACTTAGGTATTCAAAATTACCATTTAGAATCCCCAAGCTACAAACCAAACTGGAACTAAATTTATTCCAACCATCTATTCAACCTGAAATATGAATGCACATAAATCATTATTTTACTTGGTTTGGGATGGATATTAAAAGGTTGTACAACAGATTGAAAACTTAACATTTATCAAGAGCAAAATATCAGATTTAACTTACCCCAAGATTAAATGGGCTTGTTTTCACTGTCACTTCATATCACAAAAGACACAAAAACTATAGCAAACCACTTCCATGATATACTGTACATTTGAAAATCATTCCGTCTCTGTTTTGATTAGTACTTCTAACGAAGTCTAACAGGAAGGTATTGCAATTACTTGCATTACCTGAGAAATACTGTCTTTTCTTTCTGTGAGCTTCTTTGTATCTTTGAGCAGCAGAACTTCTTCATCCTTAAGACTATGCACATGTAGTGATTTCAGCAGGTCTAACAGGTCAGTAGGGACAGATGGTTGTGCCTGTAGGAACAATTCATACTGAGAATTCAAAGAAAGTATTCATGCACTGACAATTTTAGAAAAAAAACAGTTTGGATACTGATTAAATGTTTTTGGAGCGATTAAGATTTATCGATTATTCACGATTCACTGAGATGTACTTGAGTGTTTCCGACTGCTGCCCAAGCACTAAATCATCATTTCATTAGTGTGAGCACTGATTGGGCAATGGTACTGAGGTGATTTAACCTGCTGAGTGTCAAGCCTGGTGAGAATCAAGAAAGAAAGCACAGAAAGGAACAAATAAACTCCACTTATCCACTCTGTACCATATGTATGGTGCCAAATGAGTCTTACTTATCCCCTTTGGCAATCAATCAAGGTTTGGTAAACCCAGCTCTTTGGGTAAAGTTGCGCCTACGGTTCACAGTTTTAAATGCACTTCCAAATAGTTTCCACTTGTGCCCTCTGGTTCGTTTTTCACTGCTTATTCTGAAGAAATCCACTGGATTGAATCCGTCAATGCCTTTGAAGATTTTGAGGTCCTCTGGATAGTCTGCTCTGTTCAAGACTAGGAAGGTTCAGCTCCTTCAGTCTGTCAGTGTAAGACACTCCCTGGAGCTCTGCAATGCTTGATCTTTGGACCGATTTCAGAGCAGCTATGTATTTTATTTAACATGGTGATCAAAATTATACACGTAATTCTAAACAAGGCCTTACTAGTTTGTTATAACATTAACTTAACATGCCCTGATTGAACTTGTATGCTTTTAATTATACCTCCCAGCAGTGTTTCCAATTCTAATTGCTTCCCCAAAGTCTTGAAGATGTTAATGACATGTACACATAGACAGCTAAGTACCCTCTTCTAGTGCTTCCAATTTTTTGTTTGTATGTTTTACATATTTGCTACCTGAACTTATCTACATTAAAAGTTTGCCCAGTCTTGAATTTAATCTATTTATAATTTATTTTTGAGTTTCATTTGGTGCTTCTACATTGTAAACTTAAGTAGTTTTACAAACTACAACTGAATCTAGATGATTGATATCACATTATTGGATTATTATTTGTTATCCAAATGGGGAGGTTCAAGTGTGATTGTCGGAGCTGTGGTCACTGGACATTGGTCTGGAGTGTCTGGTCACTGTAGTAACTGATGGAAACCTCACTGCACAGCTCCACATCAATCAATTCTTAGGCCCCCCACTTTCTGCCCTTCCTGTGGGCTCATCCGGATGTGACAGGATCCCAGCAGGAAAAGGAGAATGCTTGTCATCATACTGCTCGTGTAACAACAGTTTTTGTGCGAAATCTGAATGTGATACTTGTGCATTAGATACCCTGCTCACCAGACCTGAGCCTGGTGTGTGGCCGACTATGGTTTAGAGACCACTGAACAGAAACTTGCTTGCTCAGAATCTACAAGAGGAATGGGACAGAATCCCACAAGACAGAATCTGTAATTTAGTGCAAATTGTGTTGCAGAGGTACAGCTCCTAGCTCTTCCAAAAGTGAGCACACACGCTACTGGTCTGTGACATTTGCTATAGACCCCATTTGATCAATGGTGTTGATGAAAAATGTTAATGAGCATAATCAGCACAATCACTTTGTCCGTGTGATGAGGCTTTGTACTTTTTGTAAATTCAATTTTACCAATATTTAAGAATATGCAAAAGTGCTCACAAAAAAGGGTACTGCTTAAGTGCTCATTATGCAGAGAGAAACCTAAATGCTTCTGTACTATGCTCTTGACTTTCAAATAGGATGGGACTTGTTAAATTATCTTAATGAAATACAGAGGTGAGAATAAGCATCAGGGTTTGTGTTTTCTAAAGAAGCCTCCTTCTGCATTCTGCAGCATACTGCACATGCACACTTGCTTGGCATTCTAAAATATACAAAATAGGACAAAGCTCCAAAGTTAGCTCCACCTTTTGTATACAATTCTGCTTTCACATATTGCAGTATAAAATTAACAACAGAATGAATCATTAGATGACAAACTAATGGACGTACCACAGTGGTAAGTTATTCCTGAAAACGACAGATAATATCTATCATTACATGACAAATCTATGGATTTCCCCATTGGTAGCTAATAAATAGGTGACAAGCCTGCTCAAATTATGCATTATATATAATGTACAGAATACAAGAAGTCACAGTGCAAATCAGTGAAGGTTTGAAATGAGTTTTAATTTATTATGTAAAAGGCCTAGAAGACACAAAGTGTACGCTCTATAGTGCTCTAAATCCGAGCGGATTTATTTAGGATTTTTTTTGGTTAGAGGACAGCTCTGGTTACTTTCTGTTACTACCAGGAACAGGTGTTTAGAAGTGATCATTGCAAATCCATTAGAACTATACAAAAAATTGCACACATGGCACAGTGGCCTTTTTCTGATAATTACCTCACCTTTCATTTATTCCTGAAATGGCATATATAGCAGGTAGTGTGCACTGTACAAGTGACTATGTAAATGTTCTTACTTCTCATTATCACATTCAAGTATAACACCCATTTATAAACTAAATGGTTTCACATAAATATAAAATGAAGTGTTGCCATTAAACACTACAAACCTAACTCAAATTCAGTTTTACAAAGAGCAAGTTTATATAATAAAACACCTAAGCTTGTTAACACCAAAACTCTCACCAGGAGTAAACAATTAGAAAATGAGATGAGAGGAGATTAATTTTATATGATGTGTAAAAATGTACATTACCTGTATCCTGATTGTGACTGTCTGCTTCCTTATAAAATATAGATACAAAGATGACAACCTGATGTCTGATTTCTTATGTGTAGTTACTGCAGAGGATCTCTTACCTGCACTGGGATTTCCACTGCTTCAGAAAGACTAGGCAGACATACAAAATGAACCTGGAGCAAAACAGAAGGAAGTGTAAATTCATAATATAATAAGCATGTTTAAAATATTAAAATACAGAACATATTTTTATATAAAATGTGAAAATGTCCCATTTAGATGTTCATTTGACATCGTGACAAGTGATGCAGAGAAATTAAACTGGATTTCGGAAAAAACACAAATGCCTTCCGAGTGGCATTTTCTGTAAACCACGTCCACCCTGTTTCTCTCCCTGCCAACTGAACAATAATCCTATGGGATCGAGAACATGGACTCATACCCATGACCAAGACATTTATTTTGCATCCGATCCTTAGGAATGCAAGCATTTAAAATCCTGTCATTTAAATCCATGAGCATTTATCAGAGTTCCATTACTATAAGAGTCTTAAAATCTATCCATCCAAATCAAACATCTCAGAAAAACTGTGCTGTGGCACTCATGGAAATAAACAGATTGCAAATATTAGTGTTTAAACACGCTAGGAAAATAACTGCATCTTGTGACTTACAAGTGCTACAGTATGTTCCAGCAATGCAACAAACACTTTTTCAGGTCAAAGAAAGGGACCCATAAAAAGCACAAAAAAACTTATAATAATACTTCTTTACTTTATTTGAACCCTTTGTAAAAAATATCTTCAATAAGTACCAATGTCTATGTCAAAATATCTATGTCTTCAAGAACAAAACATTATGCACTAAAAATATGCCTGTGCTTCTAACAAAACTGCATCTGCTGCATGTGGTTATGGTACAACAGCATGTATTTGCAAGATACTATTCCGCTAACATGCAGAGAAAGCTCAAGTAAGTATAATCACCTCTGCCTTGTCAGCATATTTACGTACGACTTTCACAATGAGCTGTGCAATCATTAATGAGGTGATGATGCCGAAATCTGCAGACTGAAACCTCATGGCTGTGTGCAGGCACTGTAATGCTGAAGCATGGACTTCTAAAGAACAGAAACCCAAACATGGGACAACCAAGCAAAACATGACATGACAATATGCCGCAAGGCTGTGGTGAATTACAGCTATAATTTCGCAAATTAATAACTGAAATAATTTAAATTAGAACATGAAACATGTATTTTTGTGCAAAACATGCGATATCCCAGAAGTACACGCAGCAAAACAGAGAAACAGCACTATAGGATTTCCGTAAGTACACGGATTGTCATCAAGTGAAGCTGTGTGTCTAGATTTGCAGTTAAGCAATTTAGAAAATGACATTTGTCCCACAACAAAACAGTGCCACCAGCAGGATGGGGGAAATCCTCTTTGTATGTGAGAATCATGAAAAATACTGGAAATGCATGACTACAGTCACGTGGAAGCCTGTGTTTCATGTGAACTCAATCTGTACCAGTTGTGGAAGCAGCCATGAGGAAGGTGGCTGGTACAGATATCCATCAGCCAGTTTTCAGCCATGGCCATTCGCAATACCTGGGCTAGACAGCCTCCTCATCTGTCACTAGGTTACTTTTCTCCTTTCAAATACTACATAGGGAAAGAAACTACCTGAACAGTTACCTAACCAAGGACATCAGAACTAGAATCGTGGATAATGCAGTACAAATTATTAGAATATAACAAGTACCAAGCATTAAAGAATGGCAGGTTTATTATACTGATATGGCACGACCCTTTATAAACTTTACCTCAATCATGGACACTCTGGTGGGACTGTCTGATGTAAATAACATTTTCTCAACTGTTTACAGGAAACAGCACTCTGTATATGACTAGCCTGCATACCAGGCTTAATCACTCCCTCATTTGCTGGATTTCTGGTGAGCTGCAGGTTGTCTTGAAGGAACTGAACTCTGTCAGTGACCATCCAAAACGCCATAGGGCCATTTTTCATTTGGTTCAAGCATACCGTACAGAATAAAATTAGAAACCAAACAGCGGCTCCATCACTGTCAGTAGAAAGTGAAAAGTGCAGAAAAGTACATTTTGAAATCACCTGTAGTATTTTGCTATTGACAAATTGAATTTTATCATGGGTAAGTAAGTACTGCATTTTACCAGTTATATTTCTCTGTCACTTGTACTTTACAATGTGCCCAAGCTGAAACGTTTCCAGAGACACACCACAGGAAAAGAGGTTCAGCACAAACCTCAGTGAGACATATTGGGTCCTTGGCTTGCAATTCAAGCACCACATTGCAAAGCTCCTTCCTGCTCTTCAGTAGAGTCTTCAGGGAGAAAGCCAAGCTTTCAGAGATGATCTTAAAGGAAAAGGAATTATTACTTCATAAGCCCAACCAACTCTATAACATAATCACACTAGTGGCTGTGATTCGCTCAACAGGACACAGTTAAATACAGTATAGGATTCTCTATCATTTGCTCCTGAATGGAATAATATTTAGCATGAAACCCAATGGTAAACCATACTGTGTTGAACTACATGCGCGGCTGCACATTCCTCAGAGGCACGCTTACCTCTTTTCTGAAGGACGCCCTGGTCTTATACGGAATACCACGGATTCTGGCACAGGCATCCATGGTTTGGCAATGGTGGGGTCTGGCTCAGGCCACACACCTGAAGGCAAATGGAACACATAAAAAAACACTGTCATTGACTCCTTATAGGATGTTGCTCTCTCTCATAGCTGATTTATTGGGAAACCAGATCTGACACTGAAACTGATCTATGGCAATTTTGTTAATAGAGAAATAGAGATCAATATTAGAGAAATGGCAATTTCAATGCACGCTTGATGCAATATGCATTTTGATGTCTTTCATGATGCGCTGATACATTACGACTATGTGGCCTTCAATAATTCTGCAATAAATTTTATGTTAATCCACAATACATAAAAGACTGACAAGAAGTTGTTGCCAGACAGCAAAGTTTATGTTTTGCCTCATACTGTACTCACATCTTCATGTGTGCAGACATCAGTTTGCAATCGGTTCATGCAAAACTGGTTTCAGAATGGAGGCTGTTGAAGGCTGCATATGAGCGCTCTCACCTGTACAGTACTTTCCCCGGATGAATCCAACAGGTGAATTTTCATAGGTAAGCAGTTGCTTTTATATCACTGCAAATATCTACGACAAGCTCAAACTTAATATTCTTGCTCTGTATAGCTGAGAACGATTTGATACCCATGAGTGTGATGATGTCACCATAAGGTTCAATATAAGAGGGGCTGTGATGCAAATCTTCTGGGAACTCTGGAAATAATGGGTTCTTTACCTACTGGCATTGTCTGTTGTTTACTCACAAGCAGATGACTGTTCTGTATACACACCAGCTCCCCGATTCCAAAGCATAAACCATTATCTGCCATTTAAGTTTTCTGACAGGACAAAAACAAGCACACGAGACACAGGACCCTGTACTTAGCAAACAATTATGGTAAGCTAAATGGCTGTAAGGAATCCTTGCGACTGTGATTACTGCATACACTATTTTGTTTTTGCGGTATGAACTTCAAACATGGCACATAGATTATGGAAAAATAGTGTCATGGATACGCATGCACTCCCAAGGGTGGCAGCGGGCTAAGAGGGTGAGATTTCGACAGGTCCAGGTCTGGTGAAGGCTTGGTGATTAAAGCGGTGACTGGAGTTTGACTTCCCACTGGACTTCTCTACCCCCCTGACTGGTACATTACAGACAGGCGGAGCTTATGAATTCCATAACTCACCTAGAACTGAAGACAAAAAGAAGGGTCACAACGTATAGCTGCCGTTCGCAGTTTTACAGCACAGCCAATTCTTAAAAAGACGCTTAAGGAATGATTGTACTTGTAGTTGGCCAATACTGTCCATTTACCTCCAGTGTAATTACAGCTGGAGCTACCAACTTGAGTTCTCTGTGACAAAATAAGGCAGGCACAACCCAGCTACTCCCCGCTAATGACAGTGATAAAATCATTCCACAAGAAACCACAGCCCATTAGTACAATTCAAAAGTTATGTAACAATGGCAATGCCAACTACTCCCCGAAATTAAGCTCTTAAAAAGTACAGCTGTGAGAAGAATTAATGGATCGTGTTATGCTTGACACAGGCTTAACATTATAAAGCGTTCAGATGCACCGGAATGTGACAATTGACAGGCTTTCAGACTAAACATCACAGAGCTCAGCTTCTCGGTATTGTGAAAAACAAAAGAGTTGGGGCAAAGGTGCAGAAGCACCACCCTAATATCTGACTTTGGAGTCGGAGAGAATTCTGCATTTGCTAGAAAATGCACTGAAAATAGTGCCCGCATACACAACGAAAACACTAAAAACAACTGATGTCTCCTCCAAAATGCAAGAAAGACAGGCTGGCTTGAGTCGTGCTGTCATGACAGAATAGAATTTACTGTGAAGTAGGAGGTCTGTGGGGTTGCAACTGGTGTAAATCAGGGCTGGAAAAACTGGTGCATGTAAGGTTTTGACAAGTCATCAGGAAACCAGGGTTTCATAGATCTAGAGAGCAGGAGGGACATATAGTGAAGCAGCATGGGTTTGTAGGTTTAACCCTTACATGCAGACAGAACCTAATGGGGTATCATTGTGATTTCTCACACAGTGCATTTACTGAACGTGAAAATGTCAATGTAATGTAAAGTATATGCCATTCGAGAACAGAAGCACGCAGAACAGGCACATGCTAAACTGACCATTTTTCACACTGTACGCCTCCACATTCAACATTTACTGGAATCCCACCACTTACAACCCACAGAACCATGAACTCGTCAGAACAGCTTTTTTCAGAATCCTGTCAGATGCTGTAACTTGTGATTACAGAGCAGTGCTCAAAAACCCACCGCTATTCGCAACTGCAGATCTACATCACAAATAATGGGTATGTATATTTAGCACTCACAACACCTTACTACGTATTGCAAACTGGAAAAAAAAAAAGCCTTCAGACTGAATTTGTAAAACCTTCACTACGCTTCACAGTACGCTTCATTCTACACCTGCAGTGGTTTCATTAAGGGATGAAAGAAATTCATGTTACAAAAAATATCACATTGAAATTTTTGAATATGCGGTCTTATGCTGTAAAATTGCATCTAAGGTTCAAAAGCATCAGTCACTAAAAAGTATTGTGAAACTGCCCTAAAGACTGGATTGGAAAGTTTGCAGGTTATCAGTGCTCACTTTCAACACGTGGCGACTTCAAAAGCTAAATATGAATTGAAAATCAAAGTAATTGAGCAAGTTAACCCATTTTTTCTTCTATATTACCAATGTTTTATGTTGTAAATGGTGGAACAATTTTAGGTTTAAACATATCTGTATTTTAGTGTGGTTTCATGCATTTTAAACAATTATAAGGAGCTGGCTTGTGGGCAAAAATGATAACAATGCATATACAATTTGTTTTGCTGTTTCCTGGGATAGTAAGTATTACCCATGCACCTGTATTATATTCTACTTAAATGCCTTTTGCTATGCCCTGCTCCCACAGAATGTGACAGGGCCAGCACAGTTTTTATTAAGACACAAAAAATGTCAGCTGAGATTTAATTCCAAACCATTATCTCCAAAGATGAAACAACTAACATAAATGCAATATCTCTGTAGACTGCATGTACTGTATAACTGATACATTTAGAAGTGCCTGACCATCTGTATGAAGTGGAAAGAGAACTCTGGAAAACAGGACAGTTACTTTCATGCCAGACAGCAACTTTCGGTCAAGGACTAAAAAATATTTACAATATGAAGAAGAAAAGTCCCATGAAGAAATCAAAGCGCACTTTGAGTGGTGTTCAAAGCTGTAACAAAGGTCATCTGGAGTCTAGACAGACAATTCTGATATGTTTATCTCAAACAAAAATAAGGGGAAAATAAGCTCCCTTCATGTCAGATTGTCCCCTGTAATCATTCCTGCGGTTTCAGAGGATTTTTTAAAACAACAAACCAAGCTACTAAAGTCTAACCTCAGGAAAGTATTGGTCTACAATTTAGAGATGTAAAGCGATCAGTATAAACTCTATCAATATATCAACCAATGTCATATATTAGAAAGGTGTCTTTTAAAAATGCTTGGGTATGAACCAACAAATACTGCACTGCAATTCAACAAACAAACAAAAAAAACAAAGGAAATATTCAAAGCTGCATTGCATAAGGCCACATGAGACAAACCTGGCTTTCGACACAGATTAGAAACTATGTAATCAACAGCACTGTGCCATCAAGGCATTAATCTGCAAATAAGGAGATGCATTCCACCCACCACACAAATTACAATTTCATTATTGTTTTCCCCTTTTTCATTTAAATAGACTGCATGAAGCAAAGTCTGACATTAAGGCAGGACATGTAGAAGTGCTCATGGTTCACTGTACATGCACGACGCAACACTGCAGAGGTCAAAATGAGTAAATTCACTTCTCTACACGGCTGACATCCCTCGCAATTAAAGACTGTATGCCCTTAAAGAAACACAACTTTACAGTACACATAAATCTCCTTCTAAAAATATATCATCTGGAAAGACTGGTTAACTTGCTCAAGTCCTCTGCAACTTAAAAATCTAAAATGTTACAAATGTAAAACATCCTTTTCAATGATTTCATTGCCAAATTTAAACCTTCAGAAATGCTGACATTTTTAGTATATTCATGACCTACTTGTGCTGATTTAGCAAACAGCCCAGAAAATAACTACTCTGAGATGGCAATACCACGTTTGAAGTTAAAGCTGTACTGTACCTACAGCATCATAATTTATGTATTCTGTCAATGACCTGTAACTAAAAGCTGATTAAACATGAAAATGCAGGCAGGTGCAGACTCTATATTTGCTGAAAGAAACAAAAAGGACGCATGTGAGTTTCAATATTGTATGTATAAATACAACATCTATCAAAAAGAATTACATTTATTTCTAAATGCATAAGGTTCTCATTTATTCACAAGCTTTGCTAATCAAAAGGAAGCACTTCCCATAACTTTTTAATACATGTCAGGCTCTGTGATTTCTTTGCTGTCTTAAACTTTAGATCACTGAATTTGAAACGTGCTACATATTGTTACCCATTTATACTGTCCCAATCTGCTACCAAGCTTCAACTTCATGATGCAAGACACTGGCTTTTGATTAAAATATCCTGTCAAACATTCAATTCCATCTGTCCCACAGTTCTAACTAAAGCACCATCACGAAAGGATGCAAACTCTAAAGTAGAACCGATCCACTCCAATCATACGCAAAAGCAAAGTTTCTTTTTCGGCGTTTAAGATTTTCAGTACTGCTCTATGCCAAGCTTTGGAGCTGCAATGACAAAACCAGGCTATAGATATAAAAAATAAACACTGAGTTTAAAGAGGTAATGTATGAAAAAAGGGTTATACTGTATATCTATTTCGGTATATCATTTTCATCTCGTAGAAGCAACAAAAAAAGCAAAAAGAATATTAGGTTATATTGTCAAAAATACAGAGGATGTTATGTCACAATTAGCCCATACAACGCACTAGTAAGACCTCATTTTGAATACTGTGTAAAAGTTTGGTTGCCACATTATAAACAAATATAATGCTACTTTTTTGTAAAGTACAGAGAAAAGCAACACTCTGTGAGATAAAGGCATGTCCTACTCCAACAACTTGAAGAACTTCAAATCTTTATGTGCACACAGAGGAGACTAAAAGGAGACCTGATTCAAATTCCTGAAGGGTACTGATACAGTTAACGCAATGGACGTCTTTAGAACCAACAGAAAAGGACGAAATAATAAATAATAATAATAATAATAATAATAACAACAATAACATCACTTTATTAACCCTTTACAATTTCTTGCATTAGGAATTATCTTTTCGCATATCCCAGCTTGCTCTCCATGAGACACACAGACACACAGACAGGGAGAGAGCCTGGGGTCAGAGCGCAGGGTCTGCCATTGTATAGCGCCCCTGGAGCAGTTGGGGTTAAGGGCCTTGCTCAGGGGCCCAATGGAGCAGGATTACTCTGCCGGCTGTGGGATTTGAACCGGCAACCTTCCAGCCACAGGCGCAGATCCTTAGCCACAGAGCCACCGCTCTGCCCAACTAGAGGACACTAGAGGGAAACTACAGGTAAGTGCATTAAGAACTGAGATCAGGAGGTAATTATTTACCTAAAGGGTGGTAGGTGTGTGGAACAGGCTATTCAGCCATACCGTTGAAGTTGACACCCTGGGTTCTTTCAAGAACACAGCTGAATGAGAACCCCAGATCACCAGCAGCCAAACAAGCTAGACAGGCTGAATGGCCTTCACTTATCTGCAACCTTTCAAATGTTCTTATATTTGTGGTGAGCCCAAAAGCTCAGTTTCACCCAACCGCATTATGACTGGGGTCAAATACTTGTAGCTGCTGCTATGTCATGTGTTTTTACAGTATGCTGGACTGGAATTCTGGCATGGGCTCCAGATTCCCCAGGCCAATCTGAACAATACTGTATCATGATGATACCAGATTTTTAAGATTCCTTATTATTGCACCCGTGGGTGTGTGTTATCCTCCCAAATCACTTCTACTGCACATCTGAGTAATGCTTTCTTACCTAAACCTTCACCTTTTCCTGGTGGGTTCACATTAGCCTTGAACTTTTGGGTGATTGACACCAGAGTTGAAACAGGTCTTATGTGTTTGCTGTTGCCTTAGAATGTATGATAAGATTGGACTGATAAGATGTTATCTTCTATCTCTGGAGAATTCTCTTGGCTATCACCTTGATGCTATAGTAGTGAGTGTTCTGCCTGTTCAGTCTACTTTAATAACTAATGCCAATCAAGGTAACTCTCAGAACTATAAACACTCTGAGGCTTTGCAACACTAACACAACACTAACAACATAACAGTAATAACATGTACTGTACCTGTACATCCAACATATTTACAAGCATGAACACCGGCACACTATGGGTTTAGAAATAAGCAATTATGTTTTGCAGCTGAATACATGCTTCAGATATTTCAGTACTCTTATTTTTTATACATTTAAATTACATTTTAATTCATAAATGTTGAAAAAGCTTAATGTATCCCTATGACTTTTTACTAAATCAACTTCTAGTCACGATTTATCAAGTGTATGATGACTACCGTGAATACTCAAATTTACTAGGGTCATATGAAACAAAACAACATGAATGTGTCATTAATGTTAATGTCAAGATACTGCAGCAGAAATGATTATCTTTCTACTGTAGTGGACAAGCAGTATGGGGACAAGGAGCTGCTCTTTGTTGAGATTAACAGTAAACATTCTTAAATAAAGTAGTGTCAGAAAAAATGTCAGAAAAGAGAAAGAAATGCGCTTCTGATATATGCATCTGTGTACTATATAAGAATTAATTTAACAAAAATGCGGCACAATTTTATATTATGAATGTACCAGTTTACAGAAAATGCCACAAACATACAGTAGCAGACATACTGTAAATAAAAATACTTGTTGAATCAAAATGGAACATAGCAAATTCCTCTTCACTCCCTACTTTGTATTTTATTGCTTGAAATGGAAATTTACCTTTTTAATTATCAATGTAATAAAAATAATATTTTATAGACATTAATATGATCTAAACTTCTATTTATATATTTAAAATAGTGTGGTATAACACCAGTCTTTGAATCTAAAGAGAAAGTGCTTCTTTGAAATGACCAAACAATTAAAACTGCTAACAATTCAACACTACCCAATACACCTGAGCGCTTCACAATTCACAATCCATTTTCTTCTGCTCAAAAAACAGTAACACAGCTGCATGTTTCTTTTTCTTTTCTCACATGTTCACATCCTCAAGAAAGGCTTATTCAAGAAAATGCAAGCATCTAATTTGATCTTCATCTGCTTTTTGATCCAATATGCTTGAAATATCAAAAGAACGAGCAAAACAATACAAGACCGTGGGAGTTCAAGAATGAAAGAAAATGTCATACGCAGATGGTTAATCAAAGCTATCACTTGAAACGGGTAAGCTGTAGGGAACAAGGTGCTACACAAAAGACTTACAAGGCGCTCTCAGAATCTTAATGAAACTGAAATAAATCACAAGCTAATGACTGCAACCCAAGCAAATTGTGATACAACATGTAGCTATCACTTCACCAAATGCGAGATATTGCAATCACTGGTATGGTTTAGATCATCCTACAATAAGTTATTGTAGTTTAACTTACTGCTGATTGTTATATTGGTGTTGTACGACTAAAAGAATTTCACTATCATAAATATTGTTGAAATGAATGTTGTTACAGCAGTGATCCTGCCTACCGCAATTACTTCCTAGGTCAAGAGGCAAACTGTGCCTGGTGCAGTAGCAGAGGAACAGACTCCTTTATCAACACCTCAGGCGAGGACCCTGCTGGGCTGTACTGTACGTACCTAAAAATGACTGGAGGAAATGTGGCAACAAACAGAGCACGCATTTAGACACATGTGCAGCACATAGGAGTATTACAAATTTCAGAAACATTATATAAAGGAAAACTGCGATTAGAAGATTTTAAAAGAAAAACAGTATCAGCCAGACCCACCAGGATGCCATATGTTTTGTTAGTGACATGAATTTAAATGACAAAACATTCATAATAATAGCTTCCCAGACAACACTGAGTACTGTGAGGGAACACTACAATCAAAGAGTTAAATCTTTTTGTGTCTACGGTTCTACAGTAGGAGAGATGAGCCAAATCTTTTTCCAGGAACAAAACCCAGCCAGCAGTCTTTGAGTGCAAAAGCAACCTTACCAGTGGTTTTTGGTTCCCAATACAGAAAGGACCTACCCCAGTATTTTCCCTGTTTTTGATTAAGAATGACAGCAAAAGAGTAACAGCACACTGAATGACGTACTGAGTGCTTTGTATGGCAATGCTTGGCATGATTCACCTTTTCATAGTGGTTAGCGAGAGAACTGATTTAAACAACAAACCAGAACTGTCCCATTATAAAACTAGGTGCTATTAATCATTGTGTGAATAGTCCAGTCCCTGAATCTATCTTTGGTCAGCGTTCACATCCATCGCCCGTGAGCGCGCAAGGAAAAATGTGCAGCCTCAAACAGATCGGACGTCATTCCCAGAGTGAAGAAATCGTCCTGTGACACAGTAGACATCCAACCAGCACCACAGCGCTGCCTGGAATTATTTCCCATTGCAAACAAAGGAAGCTGCAGATGTGAGAAAAACCCCCACCAGAAAGCTTTGTGCGCGTTTCTTCAAAAGCCATGGCACGTAACCAAAACGATTCTCTTTCAAACGATGAGTCAACAGAAGTAAACGACTGTTTATTTGATGCCCTGTATTTATGAGAATTGGCCTAAATCAGCTGAAACCTTAACCAGCCGCTCCTGGAAATGAAGAAAGTAGCCAACACCTCTGTGACCCTCACTGGCGCTTAAAACACTACGCAAATGTATTCTTCTAAGCCGACAGTTATTTAGGCTTTAATTTAGTTTTGATGAGGCTGTAAAGGCTGGCCTTTCCTCTTGTTCTGTTAACCCTGTTAGTTCGTGTATGTGTGTTTGCGAGTAGCAAAGTTCTCTACGAAAGCAGAGAATAGGGGTCACTAACTGTATGCGTGAGACTAACATTGCATGGTAGAGCTCACATGTGTCTATTTCCAAAAGCTCAAGAGAATGGCTGTTCAACCATCTGTATGAGCAAACATTAACAAACATAGGAACACTAATATAGGTCAGGCTTTCAAGCCTTCGTGTACAGTTTGTGTGTCAGTGTGGGCGAGAGTACGGGGGTGGATACTGAACGGAAACCAGGATCTGTACTGAGAAATACTGTACTTAGGATTTAGAATTTGTTGCAAACATACTGCAACCTTAGAAACGGCAATAACAGTAAATACTTTAACAACATGAGACATGCACAGCAGCACAGCACAGCACAGCAGCAACCGGACATGATCAGGCTAGAAGTGTCCATCTGATTTAGAAAGTAATATGTGAAAGAGGACAGACAACAGTCCTCGGGTTGTATTTCCTAATCGCACTAAGTTTCGTATGCCAATTCAAACAACCACAGTCCAATCTGAATAAGCAATGAAAATGGTGTCATTTAAGGAGATGTATTTGACTTTTAACTTTTTACACCCAAAAGAGACACTTGGGTCGATGCTCCATGCTACTCCATAGCACAAGACCCTCCACACTCCTTGATTAATGACACCTTTTCGAATGCACATCCTATTTACAGTATGAATTCTAATATCCCAGTGCTCAAAGTTTATATGAAAATAAAAAAATGTATGGAGCCTAATAACTACCCTTAATTACACAGCACAAAAAAAAGTAGAAGATTTCTTATCACCTTCACCTCATGTGAATAGTGTATTGACCGTCGCGGAGGAAACGCTTTGTGAAGGGGAATTAATCTGAGCAGCCAGCGCTAATGCCGCACTTCGGCGTGCTGTAAAACCGCTGGGCGTCACAACCCGAAGACAGAAAACTGCCGAAACACCCGATAACATACTAGCGACGGCATAAACGTAATCTAAAAACAAACCAATCCAGGCACATAGGGCACTGGTGCCCCCCTAATTATGGCAAAAGTCCCACTCTGGGGGGAGGGAAAAAGATGGTTTACACTCCCTGGGAAAAGCGATCAACCCACTCGCAGTCCTACTGTGGATGAATTAGTGTCGCATCTTCCCTGCTGCTGTATTGTATCAATGCTATTTGGGTTTCCAGTCTTTGAGGACACGATAGCTACGGCGAAATGCGAATGCAACATGTCGAGTTTTTAATCATCAGCGTCCAGACACAGAATAGCGACTCAATACAAATGCACTACCCCTTTCCCTTCCAACCCCGCGCAGGGGAACGGAAAGCCTGGCATTAAAGCTCTTATTTTCCAAGAATTGTTTTTCAGGGCCGCGGCCTGAAAAAAAAACAACATTAACCAGAGGCGTTTGTATCATCCGTCATTTACCCGTGCATGACTAGAACACATGTTCGTTTACCACAACAGATTTGCGATACTCTCAAGAAAAGGTGTGTCATGTGTAATTACTTTCATCTCAAAAATGATCCTCACCGTTTCGCCGTCGGACCCGCGGCTGCTGTCAGTTCATTTCACAAAAACAAGAGAAACCAGGCCGAAGCAATCCAGTCCGAATGATGATATATTCGTGGGAGAAAGCTGCCAGGGTTACTGAGGAACGCCGAAACGACGATGGGAATGTGAAAAGGTTGCAAATTAATTATATTGCAAATATAATTTTCCACCACTATAAAATTAACACCTCGGAACTACAACATTCCGGCTTATTTTTTAAAATTTGCCCATGCCACAATTTTAAGATTGAAGTTTTAAAAAGCTAAAGCAGACCTTTGGGTGATGTTCAAATTACAACCACATGGAAAAAATAAATTATTGCGTTGTTAACATAGTGTATACGTATATTGTAGCTTGTGTGAGCCTGCATACGGACGTAGAGTCTGTTTAAGTTTTGTGCCGGACAAGGTACTGTAGCTGTTGTCAAACCGATGACGTACCCCAGAGATTTTTATGAAAATGATTACTTCGTGTAAATGTTTTACTACTTGTAATGATTACTTCAAATGTACATTTAATTTGAATTGTACTTCAAAGGGGTAGTTAGATCCCTTTAAAGTAAAAAAAAAGAAAGGTAAGATTTTATTGGAATAAAATATCCCTAAGGCTACATACGACTTATTAACATTCATAATCATTTAATGGTCATTTTTCAAATGCATATTAACTATTCATCATTACTCTAACCCTAACACCACCTCTGTTGTTATATATTAATAAATATTTCTGAACGTTACTATAGCATCAAAAAATAACATTTTTGGTGACCACCATGTGAAGTGGCTGATGCACAGTAGCATTAAAATGTATTCATATCAGGATAAACTGTAACTAAAAGTTGAGTAAAGGAAATGCAGGTGTAAATTACTGTATGTTTTTTGAAAATGTTACGGAATTTACTGTATCACATCAAAGAATACTGAATATATCAAAAGCATAAGTGTAACAAATAACTACATATTATAAGAGTCATTAAAATTCTGGAATTTCTAAGTTTCAATAAGAACTATATGCATTTTTATGCCTCAGTATATAATATATAATTAATTCATATGCAAATAATTTGATTACAATCTGGAATGGCGAGACTAGAAATTAGTATGTGTAGTCTTGAACAGAGAAGACTACTGTATGATGGCACCCGAAACAAAGCTTCTGGATTCCCACTGGACGTTGGATGCAAGCAGAGGATGTGTTTTGTAGGGATGTGTTTAAAACTAAGAACAAAAAGTAAAGAAGAGGTGCTTCTGTACACAAAGGATTGTGGGAGTGTGGAACAAGTCATGTTGTTGAAACTGATATCATGGCTTCCTTCAAGACACACCTGGATGATATCATGGGATCCTATACTGTAAGTACTAAAGGCCAAATGCCTTCCTCTCATTTGTAATTTTTCTTACTCTATGTTCTTACCTGCATCAAGCCAATATTGGAAAGACACTTATTCCTGGTGTTATCTTAAGTTGTGGCAATGTGGAGCCTACCCTGGTAGCAGAAGAGGTACAAGGCAGGACTACATCCTGTTCATTGCAGGCACAAGGAGACAATTTAGAGACAGCTTGTCTTCGGAATAATTGCGTTGATGTAAAACAAGTGCAAATTTCACTTATTATATAGATATTTATTTTGGCACATCTAATTAATCAAATTTGCACCTCAGATATTTTTAAGATTAGTTTTAGAATATGGAGGATAAGTTTAGCTCTAGAGCAAAACACTTTGAAAATGACCCAGCTATTAATTTTGGTATCAGCAGAAGCCACCAATCTGTCATATTAAATTCCTCAGTGCCATCCTGACAGACAGTTACAACATAGGATTTATATTAAATTTACAACTATGTCACAGCAGTATTTTCGCTCCAGACTGAATGGTTGTGCTGTCAGTCCAGTAGTCGCAGAGGATAATGGATTAATAAAGTGGTCCTTTGAAAGTGCAGTCTATAATTCCAGTCCTGCTGAGGGGTAATGAGAGAGAACAAAGGCACTAAGTCACACATAAAAGCTTGGCTGAATTACATGTGTTGTAAACTTCTAGCTCAATGTTAAATTTTCTTTATGGGACTGTATATTATCAGAGGCTGATAAAGAAAAGAAAGTTCTTACGACCTACACAAGGTTGGAATGATTAAGAAAACATTGGTGTCTGACAAAAGTCCTTTCGCTGCTGTTTAACCAGCTGCAGAAGGCCTTTGTCTGAAATTATTTTTTAATCATTTAAGCCTTCAATATGACATAGAACTTCCTTTTCTCTATCAATCATTTATACTGTATATACAATGTGGCTTAACCTACCCTATCTCTCTAGATTGGGACACCAGTAGAGGTTAGTGTGGGCGTTAAAAGCCACAGTGAATTATGGGTATAACTGGTATACCCATGAAACTCTAAAGGCTGTCAAATTTTGCTCCAACATCTTGCATGGCCTAAGAGATAGATAAGAATTGTGTATGAATATTCATTTGGTCTTTGTTGAATCAGCAGTGCTACAGGAGACGGGACTGTTGTAAGATTTTTCATTCAGTCTTGTTGTAAGAGAAGCTGGAATGAGAGCTCGTAACACAATGAACACAACTTGTTTCATTGTTAACCCATGTGCAGTGTTTGCTCTCACTTGGCGTGACTATAGAGTAATCCGAGGAAATGTCTCTGTGAGGGACACCACAGTGATGTATGAATTGGCGACTTGAATCCACAGCCTTTTGCCCCAGCGGGAACACTTGAGAGGGGAGATCACACGTAGTGCAGCCTCCCTTTGTGAGATGAAAAACTGCACGAGCACAAACTACAGCTGAGAATAACAATTTTCATCACATGGGTTCACTGGGCACATTGGGGATGGATGACACAGTTGTTGTAAATATGACACCTTGAAGGCGATTGCTGTGTTATATTGTAATATGATGCTTTCCCTTTTGTATAACATGGTGACTTTGAACTTTAGGATATTGTGCATTCAATTTTCGGCGTAGTTTAATGTACTGTATTTTGGTGAATACTTCCGTCTTCATACAGTATATATCTTTGGGAAAATGATTAAGTCGGCATATTTTATTTACTGTACAAATCCAAAAGCATGAGATAAGAAGTTTCAGGGTGAACAAAGTTTCTGCTCTCTGCCAATAATGTTTTGTTATTTTAGTTGTATGTTGGATGGTGCTGTGGTTAGCATCGCTGCCTTGCAGCGCAGGGCCCCTTGGTTCAGTTCTGGATGTGGGGTGTTACGGGTTTTCTCCGGTTTCTCCCCACTGATAGCTGGTGTGTGGGGAGCGTACTGGTGCACTTTGGCTGTCGTTGCATCATCCAGGTGGGGCTGCACATTGGTGGTGGTGGAGGGGAGTCCCCATTACCTGTAAAGAGCTTTGAGTGGTGTGTCCAGAAGAGTGCTACAGAAGTAGAAGGAATTATTATTATGATTATGAAATTGGACATCTGTCAAAATAGCATATATTTCTAAGTTCATGATGCTCAAATTTGTTCATACCTTGCAATCAGTGGATAGGTTCTCAAGCCTCTTATGAGGGATATTCTTACAGATTACACAACTCTATCTTGTGATCTGCTTTCTTCAGCTCATAAACATTCTGCAGGAGACTATAATAACTATTCAAGAACACTGAGTGTTTTACTCTCATAACCACCTGATCCCTTCTTATGAAATATTTTATTGCCCTTTTTAATACTGCAATATATTAAGGCACATTCATTTGCTATGGTGGGTTTACAGCTCACATTGTGTCAGTGTATAAGTGCACTAAATGAGAAATACTCTTCTGTTTTTCTGCTGCCTTATAAAGCTTACAATCCCAAATTTTGAGGATTTTACTATTTTTACGATAGGATTTTACAATCTTACTATTATATCTTCCTTTCTATACACATGTATTCATATACTGATTTTAAACCAAGCTCAGTTTCTGTTTGGGAAAAGGCACTGGGATTAATTGAAATTATGTGTTTTAAAAATACTTAATGTTTCCTATAGAAGGATGGAACAAGCTGAGAAATAACATTGAAATTACATTAATACTTAAGTATTATATAACTTTGCATAAATCACTTTTGGGGAATTGATATATTTTATTATTATAGCCTCTGGCTCTAATATCCTTTTATTTTTATCAAATTAAGCCCAAATGTTCAGACAGTAGGTGGAATTAAATGTTATTTTTACCACCTGTAATATAAATTAAAACAAATGTCTTTCAGAAACTCTAAAAAGTGTACACAAAGATGTATCTCACTCCCCTAATTTTTGTGGTTTTCTTTCAAGAAAAAGCAGGTGTTCGTTTAAAACAGCTGCAAAGGTTTTATGAACATGGCCTGGGGTGTTTTGACATTTGAAAAGAGTAAATACAACACATCATGAATGCATTCAGTTTTATTTAGGTAGGAAGATCTTAACTGGTAGCCTTTACTTTAAGGCATTTCAAAATGTACAACAAAATTGAACCACTGATTTCAGCAGAATACAAAAATACACATCTCAGTGACTTCCATACAGTAATAAATAGGTATTAATCATGCATTCTACAATAAAAAAGGCACAGAAAACAGTCACTTAGTAGTCATAAAAATTACTACCTAACAAGGTCACCCAAATATCTATACAAGTAACTGTAACATTATATTCCAAAGGTGAAAACACAAACATTTTTTTTCTTAAACCTTATGCAATACTCAAATATTGTATTTATATTAAAAATAAAACTGTGCCATTGTAAACAGTATGTAAACAAATGAAACTCATTTCTCCTTAACATTAGTAAAACCAAAAAATACCTTATCCTGCTCTGTAAATAGACAAATTGGTTGGTTGTGATACCAGGCAGTTTAAAGCTTCACATATTTACACAGCTGGAACACTCATTAAGCTCTATGCTGTAAGTGGACCAAGCACCCTTATAAAATATATTGCAGTATTTATGCTGCACGGGTTGTGCAATCTTTTGTGTGACTCCAAGGAGTATCTTAATAAAGCAATATAGACTAATTGTGATATGGACTGTAGTATGTGGTACAGCTCTACTACAAAGAGGGTTCCTGCATTAGAACTTGCACTAACTAGGTGCAGTATATTTTTGTAAGGGCAGTCAACAGCACATTTACAAAACAAAAGACATTAAAAAAAAACAACTGACTTTTGGTGATTTAAGGCTTAGTCAGAGAATTCAGAGAGGCATTTTTTTTTGTAAATTATACAGTATGTGTTCAGAACCGCCTGTGTGCCTCTCTCTCGGTGAAACGAAAAATCTAAAGGGGGACAAAATATTTCCTGTGCGGGGTCACAGACTTCTTCAGTGCTACAGTTTCAGTGTTAGTCTGCTGGTAGCAGAAATAACAGTAGGGGAAAATATAGAGATGCAAGACTTCTAGATTACGGTAAAATAATTGTACAAGACCAATTTAAATTTTTGCAGACTCAACCTCAACTGCACATTTGGTACTGTCTGGATTCTACATTTATATGCATGAAGCATTTCATTCTATTACAGAAGCCCAACTCGTTGTCTAACATTCACCTAATGTTTGGTTGAGAAATATTGACAAGGGTCCCCTACAGTATTATTACGTAATCCAGAAAGTGATAGAGGGACAGCTCCACCTTGAAAGCTCTGAAGAATGCACATGTGGGAATAAAGTCATTGGCAGCTGGGACAAATACTCGTCCTTTTTCAGTAACAGGGGGCTGAAGGGAATACCTTGCACAGCTGGAGCAAGGACTACAGTAGGAGCTCCACCATCTCAATCATTTCTGGATCTTGGGACACTGAACCCAAGTGTGCAGACAATATTATTTAACTGTTGCAAAGCAAAATGAAAGCAGATGTTTGCTGTTTGCCTGTTCAATATTGTCATGTGACAGTCTCAATCAACCACTGCATTTTTTAAAATCCATCAGTGCAAGGACACCACCAGCAAGTGCACATTCTGCACATCTTTGTCTCCATTGCATATGTTGGCAGTATACTAGACTCCCATTTTGTTTTTGTTAGTCGAACCAATATGCATTATGATTCAGAAACACATTAAATGGTTTCTGCATTTCTTGTTTTTAAAGCTCTCTTGTTTTACTCTCTGCTGAGTTTTAAAAAAAAAAGCACAACTATTTCAGAT
The DNA here is from genome assembly GCF_055471065.1 of Atractosteus spatula. NCBI lineage: Eukaryota > Metazoa > Chordata > Actinopteri > Semionotiformes > Lepisosteidae > Atractosteus > Atractosteus spatula. The sequence continues at coordinate 18,155,039 of NC_142709.1, read as the reverse complement.
TTCCCTAGTTTTCATGAGAAAACATCTATGACCGCTTTTTTGTTTTCATCTTTGGTTAGGAGTCCTACAGTGCACAGGAAGAGATCAAGTTAACTTCCTAAAAGGGTACAAGAAAAGTGAGATCACTTGCCCTCTTTTTCTAAAATACTGTATAATCCTGTAAAGGAATACTCATGAAGAAACAATAAAATACTATGGTCAATACCTTATCATTTCTTGCCGTCCTCACCTAAAGCATTATTATTTTTTTCTCAGTCCCATGTAGTGGAAAACAGATGTATCCACCCACTCCAAAGCCAATAAGTAATATGGATAATTAAACATTTCTTTCAAATTAATACAGTGAGGCAGCACTTACGAGCTGCAACCTTTCATTTAAACAGAATTATGGACTTTTTAATTTAAAAGCTAGGCAATCCAAAAAAAACGACTGGTTTATCACTGTTACCAGACAGTTAAAAAGTTCATTAGAGTTAGACATTTCACCTATTTAACAATAAATGACCATATTTAGTCTGTGTAGCACTGTAGAGTGTTAAATGGGGGCAAGATAACATTCTCTAAAGAGAGATACAATGTTTATTGCAGTACACATGTCAGAATAAAATGTTTATGTTCTACTTTGAACATAGAGTAAGATAAGAACAGAAACAAACTGAAGAACCTTTTGTCACAAGCACTGTACTTTTTAGACCACTCTGAATGATTATATATGATTCTTCTTTACATATTTCCAGGTGTTTAAAAGCTATTACAGGAGAAGTGTCCAACAGTGAAATGGAGCCGCACCACAATTCCATGTTTCTGACATTACTTGAAATTGAAAGTTGTAGTAGTTCATTGGAACAACAGGTTTATTCCATGCTGAAAAAAAGAAGAAAGAAAACACAACGTTTCGGCCGTGGAGCCTTCTTCAGGTGTGAGAAAGGTTCAGGCTCCACGGCCGAAATGTTGTGTTTTCTTTCTTCTTTTTTTCAGCATGGAATAAATCTATTTCTTGTTCCTTTGCAGCCGGCGCATGCTGACACAGCTACCCACCTGTAGTAGTTCATTGTTTTTGTTTCTATTTTAAAATCATAAATGGTATGGTAACACAGTCACAAAAGGTGCTTTTTTGGTTCCTCTCAAAATATTCAAAAAGTAAATATTGCAAATGCAATTTAGGTCCAGTGGACAGAAAACCATGTGACCCAAATGTAAAACTTATAAACTACTGGGAAGGAATTTAGAGTACATTCCATGCAAACGCATTTGCTCTTTATGGAATTTAAATCCATATCGTTTGATCCAGCTATCCATTTTCTAACCACTTTAACCTGGGAGCCTATCCCAGCTTGCAGTGGGCGCAAGTCAGGATACACCCTGGATGTGACGCCAGCCCATCACAGAGCACACACAGACACCGACACACAAACCAGGGCCTACCGGTACTGTACTGTATGTCTTTGGATTGTGGGCGGAAACCAGAGCACACAGCGCAAACCCCAGCTAAAACAGGGAGAACATACAGACTCCATGCAGACAGCACCCTATGTCCAAAATTGGCACTGTGGCACTGTGGCTGGAAGGTTGCCAGTTGCCAGCAGAGGAATCCTACTCTGTTGGGCCCCTGAGCAAGGCCCTTAACCCCATCTGGTCCAGGGGTGCCGTATAAATGGCTGACCCAGCACTCTGACCCCAAGTTTCTCTCTCCCCGTCTGTGTGCCTGTGTGTCTCATGGAGAGCAAGCTGGGGTATGCGAAAAGACAAATTGTATACGGCTAATAAAGTGATCTTATCTTATCTTATGTATGTTACGAAATAAAGAAAAAATGGAAATGATAAATGTGTATTTGTTTGTTTTTTCCCAGGATAAGCAAAACCCCAAAACAATGATTTAAGTTTTTAAAAACAGAAAACCTGAGGACAAACCTTGACAGATGTTTTGCATGAGAATAAAAGAAACATATTTTAAACTGTGACTAGGCCTGGGGAAAGCCTCCAGTTTTAAACGGTGTTAACATTTTTCAATTTCAAGCAAGGTTAGAAAAACTGAACTGATAATATTTCACCTACCAGAATACATTTTTTGGGACCTTCCACAATAGAGGAAGAACATTTTACTTGAAACCTTTAACTCACATTTGCTTAACTCTGGGTCCTACACATGTGCCAGTGTGTGTGCCAGAGAAAAAAAATTAAGACATTTTGAAAAAAGTAAAAAATAAATGCTTGTCCCAGTGAAGCATTTTGTAACTTTTCAAACCTCATCTGTCTTTCTTTCTAGCAGCAAAACCAGAAGGAATGCTCAGTCAATTTGTAAGCTAATTTAGAACAGATTAGATCTTTATAAACTAGAGTTGTAAAAAACTATAAATACTGATTAAAAATAGCAAATCCCACAATTATTCACACTTCACTTATAATAAATATATACCAAACACAGGTTTTACTCTCACAAGTATTAAAATAACCTAGACTACTGCTTACCTTACCTGTAATATAGAATTTGTTTTTACAAGTTGGAGAATAATACTTGATAGAGGTACTAGTATAGGTAACATCACGATTGTGGTAAACATTATTAGTGCAACAGATTGCATTATAGATTAATATCAAAACAGGCCGGTATGAAAGCATCATATATGAATGCATCACACGCCTCATTTCCTTTCAAGGGATATGATTTTCATCTTGAAAGCGTAACTAAACTGCAAATCAGAATGAGGAGAACCATCTCTCCAATGGGTTTAGTGAAAATTATATAGTACTGTATGTGTTCTAGATTAAAACAATATATCTGGAATCTTTGTGAATGTATTTTTCTTCTCTTCCTAGCACCTTGATGTTGGCTTTAGTAAGAAATACCTTCTTTCTTACCAGTCTGGAATTGAAGATTGGTGTCCTTAAATAGAGGTGTATGGTCTCAAAGCTCGTTATCTGAGCCAGTCAAGATAAGCAGGCCCAGCCTGAAGCTACTGTATGCTACACCTTCCAATTACTGTAAATGAAATGTTCAGTATCCACATATCTGTAAGCTGCCATTTTAAATGCATGCAGAAGAGGTAAGGGCCTACAATTCTCATAATTTCAGCCACATGGTATGTGCAACAACATTTTTTTTATTCTGATATTTAGTTATTCATCAAAGAGATTTCGGCCCAGATCAAAACCATTCCTTGTCTCACCTGCCAAACATAAATAACATATACCCAGTAATGAATCGTGTTTGTTTTTTTTACTGGGTAGAAGGAAGAAACTCTTAGCAATTAAAAGGCCACCATCTAGCACAGAGTTGTAATTTACAACTGGTGAGAGCATCACTGTTCTGATTCATACCTCAGTCTCATTCTTAATTCCCAGACTAGCCTAAACATACTTTCCATTTTAAAGTGGGTAAAGAAAACTAAGCAGCTGTCTGCATTGGAGGTGTTATAGTTCAGACAGCTCCATTTGCTAACAACTATTCTCCACTCATCTGCCCAGTGTGTACAGTATATACCAGAGAAATCTGAAACTGAACAAGACACAGAAAATCATTGGACAGACATACGATTGTGGCTACAGCAAGAAGTTGTCTTTCTCTCAGATTTGCACTTCAATGTGCTGCATATTAGGTATGTAGGGTCTCAAGCATGAAGTAGTAGGCATTATGCTCCTTATAATACATGAAATGAACCATTCGTTTGACGGATTTACAGTGTGTGAGTTCTGCGCCCCCTACAGGAATCAGGAATTTATAGCACTTCCATTTCAAAGGTACAGCAGTTCATCACCACAATGAATTGATATAAATCAAGTTCCGTGAAAGGGGAAATGTATCACTAAAGGACCTGCAACACTCTGTCACAGTCCATGAAATGACTGCATTTACTAAACAACAACATGTCAATCTTCTGTGAAAGATTGTGGTGACGATATGATGGACACATGGACCCTTTTCACATTTGGCAAACATTTAAGGAAGCATAGTTCAACAGGATAATCAATAGAATTATGGAAGTGTTTCTGGATAAATGTTTCATTTTCTTCATTTTCTAATGGTTCACCATTTATCTATAAAGAGAGGAGCAGGAAAATCGCTTTTTGCTACAGAAGAAAAATTAAATTATACCTTTTAAAAAAGTTAAAATAAATAGAATATTGCACCTTTATCAGCATATAACAATTTAACACACAGAATAAATCCCTAAAATTGCCATTTCTAACTTAATATGCGCTCTGGTGCAGTGAGCGTTTGACGATGTGTAATTAGTTTATAATACATCAAATACTAAAAAAGCTTATAAATAACAACTTTACCAATATACATTTTCATTGCATTATGTGATAAAACCTTAGCATCATACAATATGCCCTGCAATGCTTAAACCTACTTTTAGTTAGTACAGTGAGTCTTATAAATGTGCTAGCTTAAGTTACACTGCATGCTCCAACAACAAAGCAGCACTTAAAGTGTGTCGCAGCTCAGCTGCATAATTTCTGTAATTTAACCAACATACAGAATATACTTATAATGTACTTATATATTATATATTTAGAAATGTTTGAGATTAGTGCATAAGCTACCACATTGCAGTTAATTTAGCAACAGACTGAACTGTGTGTCTATGATGTTTGTTTTAAGTACAACAGGAAAAATGTAACTTGAAGGTGCAAACACAGAGGATTATTCATCCACTAAATTCTTTCAAAGACTATTCTAACACTATTACTATTTCAGCATTGGCAATAGGTGCCTGAGTGTTTACTCATGAAACAGTAAATTGTTAATATCTTCAACTCTTTTGAACAGTCCTTCATCTTTTGGCTTTAATTTCAGTTGTAAAATTTCCTCTGTTCTAGGGATTAGTTCTCTCATTTAGTGGAAGATTTAGGGACTTTAGATCTAATGTGAGTTTTGAGAACAGTTGACATTCTAATGTCAATGTGAGGAAGGAATCAACTCTAAATACACTGAAATGTAAAAGAACATTTCACTTTGGTACTGGTTTTCACAGTTACAAAATATTGTGAAAAAGAAATCACTGACAGTGTCCTTCCGGGTTCTGAAATGTTCTGGGCGAAGTTATTGTTTAAAAAAAAGTATGGCAATCTGTCTGTGAAACGCGCTATGCAATAACTACCCTTCAGGATATGGCACAGATGCTACAGTTCGCACAATTCCTTAACACAGAGTAGGTTCATGCAAGAATAGAAAAAGGCTACTTTAGAGCAAAGAGATACTTCAGTAGTAAATTACAGGATATTAAATCGATATAAAACTTGTTCAAGTGTTCTTCTTGTACATAAAAAATCAAACATTTATCATGCAGTAAAAGATATACCAAATTAAGCAGGCACACCATGCATTGTTATCTCACCGCTTCTGAACCTTTTCACTTTTTTGGTCACTAATCTATCTTTTCTGTTTCGTCCACCACAGTTTGAATAAAGATAAACCACTGGTCACCTTACCATTGTACAATGTAAACAAGTTATACCTAAAATGTTGCATCACATTACCAAAAGCTAGCGGTCTATTGTAAAGTGATATGTTGACTTGCTATAATGAAGCCATATGCAAAATTGATGACGCTTTCTTTATGGAAGTCCTATGTTTTGCTACCTCTTGTGTGTCTGTGGTAATGCAGCCTCTGCTTTTTACCAACAGTTGCATACCTGTTTGTGCCATACATGAAGAACATTAAAATGGCTTTTAAAAAAGATTGACAACTTCCAACATCATTACGTCTCTCGAGTCCTTGCTTGCTTTTTGGCACAGACTTTGAAATCTTTTAAGCAGAGTGCAGTCATTCCTTTTAGCAAAGGATTAACTATCAAAACAACTTTCTTCCCCCTCTTAATCCTCCCAGTCTCTGTACCAGGCTCTCGGACTATGTTACCCCTTAAGTTAGGGGCTCCTCAAAGTCGTGTGCGCGAAACACTCAGAAGCTGGCCTCCGTTACGCCGGTTGGCCCTGGTACGTCACAGCTCCAACAGGGTATTCTTGGCGAGTTCTTTAATTCCCTGAAGAATTCGCTTCATGTGTCCCACCTTCGTTATCCCCAGGTCCTAGAGTAACGACAAAAACAAAGGCTGAATCAGACGGGTACCTCTTGTGATTCTGAGTCAAAGTCCCCAAAAAAGAGATATTGGATGCGAGATGATGACGCGATTCCAGTCTAGAGGGCTCAGTGTAGTCGGACAGCTTCCTGCAGCAAAGTGACATCTTCCAGAGTTGTAAAACACCCAAAACATATCAACAAACACAGCTAAATTATGGTCATTTGTCGCTGGATTTTTTCACTCTACTGCAGAATGCCTCTGAAGGAAACAGGGTGAAAGTGATGAGCTCAGAAAGGAATGCAGGGCTAGTGACAGTCCAGGACTTCACCTTTAAACTTAACGGGTTTCTATCCTGTCAGAACATACAGGTAAACTAATTACATTCCGGCTCCCAGTAGCTTACAAAAAATCTGGCCATTTTGAGAAAACAGGCAACCAGGACAAAGCAGGAAATGGGTTTCAAACTATTTTGAAAATCTAGGGGCGTGTCTCAATGAGTAATGAGTAACAGATACGACCAACTGCAGAAGACAGGTGTAGTAAACACTGCTAAGACTAAAACGGTAAAACGTGCATCGCAGTATACAGAAAGAGAATTTAAAAGAGCTGGACTGCACAATGTTATAGTCTGGAAATCATATCCCGTAAATGTGCTACGCTACTAAAATATGAAAAAGAAAGTCTGTAGTCGTACAGGTGTGTTGCTGAAATCACCCAGAGTCGCAACGTAAAAAGGTGACCGTTTTCAGCTTCCTCTTTAAACTTTGCAAAAATGAGGGAGAGTGCCATTGGAAAGGTAGCAACAGAGATATTTTGGTTTAGAAGCTTGATTTTGACCATGTCCTACTGAGCAAAATGCTGTATCAAAAAAAGCTTTAAATGTGTCATGGGGAACAAAAAATACTTCTTTTTGAAACCCAGATTCAAAATAGTATTGTTTGATAACAGTCTACTGTTGGAATATTTAGTGGAGAAAGGTACTTTTAGCTTTATAACATAACAAAGAACAGTTTGGTTATTTTACACACATCACATACAGTACATGTACTGTATATATGCAATACATAATGTCAGTGAATATATACAGTATATAGGGGGAACTATGTTAGCTGGTTCTTTAAGCACAATAACTCATTGTAAGAGTAGTCTTCTGCAAGATAAAGCAATGTACAACAGAAATTTTAGATAATTTTTATCCGATTTAGAAATTCCCTCCAAACAATCAGACTGCTGAAGGTAGAAAATATTAAATTAATTAACTGAAGACAACAAAGACAGCCCAAGAAAAATGGTAATCCAATAAAAATTAATGATGAAGACACATGTGTTAAACAATGGTGACAGAGTGATGATAACTGGCACAGTCCAAGATAAGGCTCAGATACATATATTGTTGTGTTTTAGTAACTACATTGTCCTTATCTTTCACAACATGGGGATTGATATTTCTTTTGGAGAAATGAACAAATTGTTCCTCTCTTCCCTGAATGTCACTATACAGTTCTCAGCACCTCTGTAAAGTGCGTCTGAATGCCTTGCTCTTCATTGTGAAATTTCCTTCATGAAATAAAGAGTATAGGTGTCTTCCTACTGAGTGTGTGTTTGGGTATTGGAGCCAAATTTGTAAATTATAAGACTTAAGAACCTATAGATCAGAGAATTCCATGGGTTATAAACATGTTCCACATATAAACATGAAAAAGTAATGGCTAAACTGCACAAAAAGTGTCCCTGTCATTTACTAAATAAATTTAAGAGCGAGCCTAATGCAAGTAAATGAATTAACATATAACCATTGCTAATATTAGACACATCAGCTAAAATAAAAAAAAACAGTATGGGATATACTATGTTTTCACTTGCTTTTAGTAGTAGGCTTAGACCAGAAACGTATTTTTTTTGGTCAGTCTTGAGATATGAATCACACAAGTCACAGTTACACAATCTCTGGCATATCCTGTCAGGAATTCCAGAGACGTGCCCAGTTTCCTGTGCTATATGCCCATTGTCCTCTCATTTGAAGATCTGTGTTATTTACAGACATATTGAGTCATTAAACATCCACCTTGGTAAGACTAAGATTTGAACCCGGTCTTGATATGAATCTTGTTCTTATCGCGAATGTTAAACTGCTATAAAGCTGACACTTTGAAAATAAAGGAATTAAATATGTGTCCTGTTACTGACATCTGATAACAGTGGCCACTAGCTAAAGGCTTCTCTTCAAACACCTACCACCATGTTTTTTAATACCTTGTTTTTGAGCATTTTTGCTGTTGGTGTCAAATACCTAGAATCCACAGTTAAGCACTGCCTCGTATGTTCCCAAATCTTATTTTGACTGTGAAACAGGCACTGGTAATTATTTCCCACTATCATTGTTATTTATACATTTGGCTGATCCAATGCAGTTATCCAATGTAACTCCAGTCAATTGACATCTCAATTAAATATTTTTAAGAGCATAATTTAGCCTTGTCTGTCTCTGCGTTCTAGGAGCTGAAAACGCTGTACAAAATTAAAAAAAGGCTTACAGAATGAGCACACAGTGTTAGTAAATTAGTTCTGTTCTCAAACAACGTTTGCACAGAGAAAGCCAAGCAGTGCAGCACACAACAGCAAAGAGGGGCAGAGGCAGAAAAGACAGAGAGCAGAGAAAAGAATGCGTGAGAAGAAGGGAAAGGAGAGCTTTTTTTTTTACGTTTCCAAGGATAGAGTTAGGCACAAAGGGAATACCTTCAGGTCGCGCCTTTCCAGGTGCAACAGCTCAGAGCCTCGGATGTCATGGCGGATGAAGATTTCTTTGTACTCTCCCAAGCTGAGCAGATCCAGCCAAGCAGCCACTTCGTCAGTGCCCCACCTTTGAACTACCAAAGTTAAGAGCAAAAGCCCCTTAATTTCTACGAGCTCAAATGCATCACGAAGCAAACAGGGTCAGGCCAAAGAGAGGAAAACAAACAGGGCAGAGGAATTGCTGCAGCAGATAGCGAGAGACGGGTTAAGAGGTTTACAGTTTCCGGTCAATAGACACCAGGTCTCAGAGGTTTCACATGCAGGTTGTTTAGTAGGACTTCCACCATTGACACAGGACATAGGAAAGAGGATAGGTGAAGCCTGTGCAACCTAAGTCTGAGCATCTGTTTATTTATTGACAAAATGTTCTGGGCACTAATTTCAAAAGGAATGTGTCGTTCTCTACTCCAATACCCTGTATCCATGTGCTGCTACACAAACTCTCAGAGGGGTACTGTTGCCACTACTTCTATAATAACCTGCCTGTACGTTTTCTGAGCTATATGAGTTATAAATACTTGACCTGAATGTTGTTATTTGCTTTTTATTACCACATAAACTCATGGATATGTACTCCAGAGAATTTGAAGTCTCAAATTGGGGGATAGAACTGAATACCACTTTCCTATGTGATATATGTCATGATGTACATATACCACATAGAAAAACATGGCTAACCTCTATAAACAGACTGAAATAACATGGGGTTTTGAATGTAAATTTGGTCTAGCCAATTGTTTTTGTTACATGCACCCGATTTCAATTAGCCAGTTAAGGGTTTTTCACCTCTTGACTCGCAGCTATGAACCCAGTGACCGCACACGGGGGGAGAAACGAGGGAGATCAGACCGAATCCTCTGACCCGCCCACTGTCCAGCCACTTGTCTTTTTCATGTCACAAGACTACAGCCCTAGCCAGCCTGCTCCGGCCCCACTGTCAGCAGTAGGACCCGTGAACGTACAGTACATTTCAATCCGCCAGCGCCTTGATCCGTGGAATTTGTTTTTCTTTTTAGTTTTTTAAGGTTGACTTGAGAGTGTGGGCGGCACGGTGGCGCGGTGGTTAGTGTTGATGTTTTCTCAGTGCTGGGGCCCTGGGTTCAATTTCGGACCTAGGGGCGCTATCTGCGAGGAGTTCATATGTTCTCCCTGTGTTCCCGGGGGCTTCCTCTGGGGGCTCTGGTTTCCTCCCGCAGTCCAAAGACATGCTGGTAGGTTAACTGTGACCTGATGATGTGAGTGTGTGCAAGTCTGCGTGTGCCCTGTGAGGGACTGGCCTCCCATGCAGGATGTACTGTGTTCCGCCTTGCGCCCACTGCTTGCTGGAACAGGCGGCAGCTCCCTCTTGACCCTGAATTGGAAGAAGTGGTTAGAAAATGGATGGATGGGCTTGAAATGGTCTTCAGCCCAACTGCAGTCTCCTTGTGACTTAGCATATGGATACAGGGTATTGGTTATGAAAATTCTTCCCATGATCTAACAGTGTGGGTTTTTGTTATTTAAAGAAAAGATTTAAGATTTCAAAATAGAAACTTTAGTCTAGACTGGGCATTCCTTTTTACTTTATGCTCAGAATATCCCATATGGTGTATCTGGCAGCATTTGACATTATTTATGCGATCTGAATAAACTGGATCAACTGTATATTTCAGAATAGCAAACACAGGCCTGGTTGAAGCAGATGTTTTACTAAGTATTTACAAAATACTCCTAAATATCTACAACAACATCACAGGGGAAAGAGTGAGCTTTGGGTCGGAGAATATGGTTTTCATTTGCTTCATTTCAGATCAGCATTGCAGTAGTTCAGATTGTTTGCATTCGGATCAAATTGGCATTAAAATTATTTCTTTTGCAAAGGCCTGAGAAAATCATTCTCCACTGTAGCTCAAATGTTGTGCTTAGGAGAGGCTAGAAAAATGTATCCTGTCTGACTGTATTCATTTAAGCTGTTGATTTAGTATTAAGTGGATGTGTTAATGGCCATCCTTTGTTCAAATGCTTGAAAGGACTGCATCTAATTCCTGCTCTGTATTTTCACTTTTCTTGATCTAAATGTAATAAAATCCCATTTTTGTAAACTTGGTTTGTGCCTTTTTTGGAGACAATTCGACAGCTGAGTTTTTCTTTCTCTGGGCATAAGACAACATTATGAACAAATAAACTGCACTGGAATGCTCACGAATGGGTAGGCTTGACTGAGAAGGACTGAATGACATAGAGCATTAACAATCAACCTTGAAAATAAGCAGACATCCGTTTATTTCCACCACTGACTGATCTCCTGGGTGTAATTAATCAGAACTGAAAGCTTCATAGTAAATGATATCAGACTAAGCGATTGCTTAGACAGTAGGGCTCATATTTAACCACTGTTGACATCCAACAGGTTTTGCAAAAGTAAAACACAGCTTTTCCTCATGTCACCTAGTGATGTTGGGGAAAAAAGAACTGTTTGATTTTTTTATAAATTTCAATGCCAATATTGAAATTTTGTTTTGACAATACTTGGATAAATATTATTGAACCAATTAGTTTAAAATGTGTAATATGAAGGTCAGGAAGGCTGACAGCCCTATAGCTGAGCCCAACATAACTAAGTTGTCTGAGAAGAAGAAAAAGAAAAAAGTAAGATGAGCACAGTTCAGTCATTTTACACATTCAGGAGGCAAAGTCATTACAGACAACATGACGTAGGTATGAAGACATTTCTATTCTGCATTTAACAGAGGAAAAAAAATCCAAACTGATTTTGTTTTTGGAAAGTTTTGATATTAATTTAGGTTCCTGATCTTACCCTGTCCCCAGCATCCACCCCAGTCCCATGAACCTCATTCATAACCATGAGCTCCTGGGGTGTTAGATTTTACAGGTTAATTTAAAATTCCCTTTCAGTAACAATAAAAAATACTGATAATTGTATCTTCTTAGGCAAGTCATTCTGATTTACACAAAATTCAGGGAACAGTCTAGTGAAATTAAATCCATCAGAAAGTCCTTTTTAATAAACACTTTCTCATTACACAGTTCTGTGTTTTAAAATACATGCGTTCTTGTCTAAATTTTTATTAATTTGTGCATTGATTCCCTTTTCAAATTAAAACAACACAACTGAACACAACTAAAATTTAATGAAGTGTTTCTCCTGTTCTCTGAGAATTAGAAACTGCAATTAATTTGGATCTTGTGCAAACAAAACACAGTGATACTTCTATGAAATCTGCGATCAGAGCTAATTTTCATGTGCGATTGAGGAAATCAGTGAACTTTCCTGCCCTTTCCGACTCCTACAACTCAATGAAAAAAAAAGACAAAGAGTTGTTCTGAACCATGTTCCCTAAACGGTTTATATAATCCTGTTTATATAAACATAAGCAAGTAAATATCTTTACTTGTTTTATTTGCATTCTGGAGGGCAATTTTTAATGTGTTTTAAAATGTTGAAACTTGTGTCTGTTGCTCCGGAGACAAACATACACTTGATATTCCTCGAAGCATCAAACTGCGTCCTAGACTGTGACCTTGATATGACTGTCTGTTCAGCGGTCAAGCACACAGAGACAGAAAGCAAAGGACTTCTTTATTACAACTCAGCCAGTCGTGTTTGCAAATTGATACACTTTTGAAGTTACATTATTGAGTCTGTATAATTCAACTGTTGGCATCTGCGCTACAGGTTTCAAGCGCACAATGTTTTGGTTAATGGCCTGGGACGGTACAGTTAGCATTGCTGCCTCACAGCGCTGGGGTGTGCCCTGGGTTTAATTCCGGACCTGCAGGGCTCTCCGTGTGGAGTTTGTTGGTTCTCCCCATGTTCGTGTGGGTTTTCTCCGGGTGCTCCGGTTTCCACCCACAGCCCAAACACATTCTGGTAGGTAAATTTCCCTGATGCGAGTGAGTGCATGTCTGTGTCTGTGTGTGCCCTGCAATGGACCGGCCTCCTGTCCAGGGTGTATCCTGCCTTGCGCCCTTTGCTTGCCAGAATAGGTTCCAGCTCCCCTGTGACCCTGTACTGGACAAAGTGATTGGAAAATGGATGGTTGGACATGACTTGGTCCTTTGAAGAATGGCATGTGTGTTAAGAACATTACACAATTATGCTAGAAATCAAAAGGAGGCCATTATGTCTGTTTAGCTGTTGGGTAGCTAGTAGCTGAATAACGATCTCATCCAGCTGTTTCTTGAAAGCAACATGGTTGGGCAGCATGTTCCACCCATCCATCCATTTTCTAACCCCTTTATCCAGTACAGGGTTGCATGGGAGCCAAGACCTATCCCAGCATGCAACAGGCGCATAATGTATTAATGAAATAAAGTACTATGAGACTCAATCTTCATGAGGAATGTCATGAAAATCCATTTGAAAATCTAAACACACTATATCACATGTTGAGTGTGTACGCATTACTGGGTTTTGCTTCCAGAATGACACTGTCACATTTATATTTATAAATCATTTATGTGTTTCAAATGCTTTCGGAAAACAACAGCATCACATCACGGTTTTTGGGTATGCTGACAAGTAAGAAAAGGCATTTAATATTATACTGTCAATTGCTATATGAACCCTTTAAGGTGTAAAAACACACCTGATATGCAAAAAGTAGTAGAAGAAAAGTACATAAACTGAGGTAATTTATGTGCATTTGTTTACACAGAATTACGTAACTTGATTTTTTAAATTGAATACACAAAATTTGTATGGATTGTAGCATAGTATATAGAGTAATACAATGCTCATTAACAAAGGCTTGCCCATACCAGTACATTGATGTACTGTACTGTCCAATGAGAAGTGCCATAAAAATACTGGTTCTTATTATTACTGTATGCCTACTGTATGTGGCAGGACTGATTAGTGCCAGGGCACAATGTGCATTCTCTTTGCTTCTCCAAGCTGGAAACCACACACCCACAGAAGGTTTTAAACTGCGCTGAGCTAAAACATCACTTGGGTGAATCAGGAGTTCGACACTCACCGTAACCGGCATTCACACCATATAAGCCCTGTTTAGTGTACCAGAAAGGAAAAAAAAAGATAGGATACAAGACAAGTCTGGGGATGTGGAATTTCTGAAACCTTAGAGGAAGAACGATTCACATTTCTTGCTTTCCCTTCCTTGCATCATGAATACCTTTAATGGCATTTGCAAAAAAGACTATTTTAAACATTGTCCAACTAAGTTAAAATACTGTAGATTCATATGCTTGGATATGGACACTGCTCTTTGAATGATGCTAATTAACTGTCAATTGTAACCTGTAATAGTACTGTGGTGTACTGCAGTCAAATCTACTTTTATTGGAATATTATTATACAGTTTTGTTTATTCCATTTGTTCTAAAATTTTCCCAACCTTCTGAAAGTGATTCAAAGTCCGTTGAGGTAGAAAACACTTACCTGACTGAGGGCTGGACTTGTGTCTTTGGGGTTTTTCCTTCTTAAATTTTGGCACTATACGAAACATAGTGCTTCTGCTGTTCCTTTTGCCATATTCCAGTGATTGTTCCTGGGACAACACAGATGAAAATTAAACTCTCAAGCACTGAGCTCTGACTCAGTATTTACCCATCATCTATCTACCAACGGTTTCACGAAATCATTCAAATAAAACGACACTCATTCGTACAGTTAGAAACCCTAGAAGTCACAGTCATAGGATAGACATTCAATTGAATCGTTTTAGCAAGGATTCTCTTACCTCTTCATCGTTTGGTTGAAGGATATGATAAAGCCAAGGGATCTCAGACAGTTTCCTGAGCTCGAGCTCAACGCTGTGCAGGGCACTTGAAAGCAGCTCCTCATGCGGATGGTCCAGTTGCTGAGGGAAAACAATAAAAACAAATAAAATAGAGATTTCTCCTCTACCTTCAGAATACAGATCACAGCGCTGTAAGTGCAGTCCATACCAGAGCTCACGTCTGGTTTCTGTGATGTTAAGCCGATTAGAGAAAACAGGACTCCCCTCCCCTGGGTGGGACAGCTGTCCATCGCAGGAATGACCCCCCCCACAGTGCTGGTCCACACTGGTAGAGCTGGGTGACCAACTGCGGTAAAGTACCTCACTGAAGGTACAACAGCAGTGTCTGCAGCCGGGACTCAAACCCAAGACATGTCAGTTATGAGTCCAAAGTCTAACCCATCATGTTATGTGAACCTTGTACGTACAAATAAGGAATATGAAACCGTAGTAATAACAGACATTTTAAATCAGGGACATTCAACCACAGCAAAAATAGAAAGTAACTAACCAAACCTTACACTCCTGAATTCTATCAGAAAAGTATAGAAATGATTCTAAATAGATAATAAATAGATAATTTCACCACCAAGTGCATATACACCTGCATATTTGGATACATTTGCAGGAGTCACAATTACAAAGGAAAGTTCAAGCAGTGCAAAAAGTAAGAAGTCCTGAAAACTAAAAAATGGGGGCACGTGAACAGAACAACAATTGAGATGTTGTTACAATATGGTTATGAGTACTGTATACACTTTGTCATTTTGTACGAACGCAATTCCTTCCCATAAACCATAAGCCATAAGAAAAAAAATTGTTCTATTACTTCTTAAGGGGAAGAGTTAACGATTCTTTAAGGACCACTAATTTTACTTTTTTCACCAAAAAATGACAAAATAAACAATCATAACTAACATTCACACAGTGGTTTGTGTTTTTAGTAATAAAAGACACTGCTTCCCTAGACATCCTTAATTGTACCTAAGTACAGTACAGGTCTGCTCTATTCAGTAACCACTTGATTTGTTTTTTGTGTAATTACACACACTACACACAATTTTTATTTTCTTAACAACTTTAGGGTCCATGATAAAGTCTAAACAACAAATATTATAATGAAAAGTAAGAGCGCACACAACAGCGAACAACGCACAGAGTCAGACAATGTGAACTGTATCACACGTCTCTTGTGCTGCTCTAGGCTCTGTCCTAGCTCTCACCCATATTAATTAGGGGGATGTGATGTATACGCTTGATATTAAAGGAGATGTAGGACACCTTTCGGTTCCCTCTATATTTGGCTGTGGTTTCTAATTTTTTCTTGATATTGTTTCCTCGTAGTTTCGAAGTTGGCTTTCTTTATTCGACATGCGGGTAACAATTCATATGCAGTATCGAATTTTCATACACAAAACGTTTGTAAAAAGAAGTGTATTAGAAAAATATTGGCCATCTTTCTTCTTTTCCACTTAACATCCTTTCCACTTAGGGCCACTAAAATAAAATACCCTTTACCGGCCTTTGCCTGAATGATTCTTTGTTCCAGTTTTCAAAGCAATTTCAAATGCTACCAGCCTCATGGTGCACAGAAACAGAATGAGTCAAACAGCCTGTCAGCTGTAGGCTAGGAGTGTGAAGAATGCACTTCTGTGCACAACTTACCAGAGAAACTCGTCCGACCAGTAAGGACTCCGTTTCGTTATGTAAAGCTTTCACGTTACTTGCAACTTCAATCGCGGTGTTCCTCGTTAGACTCTGTGGATGAAATGCAGCAATCCAGTTTATTATTTGCTAGTACTATACTGTACATACTGAAAGAGAAATAAAATAAAAAGAGGAAATATTGTCAATATTCAATGTTTTGAAAGTAGTGGTGAAGGGTGGAGCTATCCTTTAGCACAATGCCTAAAAAAACAGACTTTGAATTGTTATTCGTTTCTAAAACAAAACACCTTGTTTATGTGAGAACAATTTAAAACACAGGAACTGTTCGAAAACACACAAACCCAACCCAGACCTGATTTCAACCAAAAATGAAGCAAATGAAAATGCTAGAATAATAGAAGTAACAATGACATAAAGCACAGTAAATGTACTTAATTTTCTAGCCAGTCTATGAGGTAAGAGCTGGATAATATGAAATATGAGCTGTGTTTAAGCAGAGACAGTACAGGATTTCCTCTTAATTTTCTGCATCAAGGGGTATATATAAGAAGGTCCTTGAGCACTCTGACAATACTGCAGTAGGAACACGATAAAGAGTCTTCAACATTGAAATCCAATTAAAATACTCAAATTGATGAACAAATTGAGACAGAATTTCTCTATGTATCAGGTCTGCAACATAGAATACCTATGACTAAGACTAAGACAGGATGTCAAAAATGAAGCAGTGGTAACCCACATTAACAGCGTGGGAAAAAGCCATTAGACCAATAAACCAGCCACCAAGACCTTCCCGCAGAATGCCGTTTACCCTGTCAATGGCTTTGCTGCTCCTCCCTCAATATAAATACTGGGCCTACTAGACAGAGAGCAGGTTGGAGTTCTATATACTGTATCAATAGGATTGCAGGACAAGGGAGGGGTAAGGATTTTGTTATCGTCTTTTGTAGCCTGGAAGTGAAACAATTAACTGGTCTTTTGGTTATGTCCAAAAGTAGAACAGCTTGAGATATTTTTAGAACTTGTCTTGGAGCTCCACATCTGGTAACCTCAAGCCCGCTGGGGCAAGCAAAGGTCTCGCTACCTCCGGGAACTTGGGATGTGTTTTATTGAGTGCATGGGAGGAGGCGTTGACTGCGTGGGCCAGCTCCTGCTCCAGCAGACTGTGGGTTTTCGCTGCTTCACAGATTCTGAAATACACACAAAATGGGGCATTGTGAGGTTCTTGTGAGAGCCAGCCAAGTCAGGCCTCTCTCTTGTAGTTTACGGCATTTTCTAAAGCCCTGGAGGAAGACACAGATTCATAATTCACAGCTGATTGAACTTTTAATCACCGAGCCCTCCTGTATTAAAACTAGCTGTCAAAACACCGTGGAAATGTCCAGTGGTCCACAAAATACAAGTAACAGCCTCTTTCATGGAAAACTGAAAAACAGCGTAAAGATAAAGGCTATATTTGTCTCTGCACAGTGTTTCCTTGCTCACAGTGTTACACTAAGATGATTTTACTATACTGTATGTAGTGCTCAATTGTAACACTATTTGTATTTATTAGATAAATGAAATATATTCGATTTTTATTTTTATTTAATAGTATTTTATGTGTCGTCGCAGCATAACTCAGGCAAAGTATTCTGCGAATTTTGCACTGACTGATTGCACACGTGTGAAAGACCCGTTTACAGTGCTGTGTTCACACTTCTCAGGTTACCTAGTGATGAGCTCCTCTGCGGCCCGCGCACACATCTGAATAAGGACCACCTCCTCCTCCGTGGCCAAGTCCACTGATTGCTGAGGGTAGAGGTGGGGCCGCAGTGCTGGCTTGTCGTACTTCAGCTTGTCCTCCCAGGACTTCAGTGTGTTCTCAAAGGCCTGCACACATGCCAGTGCAGGAGTCAGTAAAAACTGACCACGCACTTATGTAGACACCTCCACACACAGCTGTGAGTCTAAAGCCATCAAAGTTCAATCTAAACCTAGCAAGACCCCAAAGCCATTTACAGCATATAACATTAAAGCAGGGGTCACCATCTCTGCTTCTGGGGAACTACAGACATGCTGGTTTTCATTGCAGCGGAGCTCTTTGCTTAGAAACAAATTCTTAATTAACCAAAAGGTTGCTCAGTTAGAAGGTTTTCTCAAAGGTTGGAGATCTTAGAGTTATGAAAACAATAGTTAAAAGACACACTCTGGATGCTTAGGAACTGAAAAACAATTAAAAAGCTCGATCTCTTAAGGGCTCGATTATTTAATTGAGTGCTCAGGTGTGTGGTTCCCCAGGACCAGGAACCCCTGAGTTTCTGAGTTTAAAGGAACCAGTCCCACCCTGTCGCGTGTCAGCATCTGGGCCCGGTTCTTATGAAGGATTTTAATGACTCCTGGAGGCTGAATCCAGGCTTCTCCATCCACTTGTATAGGAACCCCTTCGTCACCCAATATTGTGATCTTTACTGATCGGCACTGAAAAAGGAAAACAAACATGACAGGTCTGACAGTTCCTAGAAACAGCATGCAAATAATTTCTGTGGATGAGGTTTTAATACCAGAGGGTAGGGGTCTACAACTCTAGTCATGTAAACTACAATCCTGCAGGCTTTATAATCCATCTCAATTACCTTAATCCCTGTTAATTATTGAAGCGGAAAATACATTAACTTGTACAAATTAATCAAGGAACTGGTCTGACGTTATTCTCCTAGTGCTCTTGTGCTCCAGTTTGCTTCCTCCTACTAAAGACATGGAGGTAAGGTTTGATTCAAGCTTCTTTAAACTGTCCCTTACTGGTTCAGAGGGAGGTTTCTACTCTCAACAGTACTGGTACAGTATAGTACATTGCATTATGGAACTACAGAAGCACCTAAAGAGCATGAACTACCAAATGGCCACATTTTATCTGTAGAGATTCTGATGTTCTCACTGAGGTTCACTAAGATCAGGGCTGCATCAGTCCCAATTAGGAACAAAACACTATGGCTCTGTACCACCAAAACAGTGTCTGCAGAAAAGATAACAAAAATAGCAAATCACTCGCCTGTAAACCTCTTATGTTTAAAACAGTCAACATAAGACACAAATACATGCCAAGAATGTCAATTATAACATCATGAGTATGTGTAGCACCATGTGCACCCCTTTCTTTCTAAGGCAAAAGGCACCGTATAAGAAGCTAGTTGCAAAGAAGACAACTCCAGAGACCAGTGTAGGCTCACCTGGGCTATCCGGTGGTGCTGAAGTTTGATGACTCTAGACACCGCCATCTGCATGCTCCCAAAAACTGCCACCACCTCTAAGATCTTGTCATCAAAAGACGGCGCACAAAAGATCTTAAAAAAAGATTGAGAAGCAACTTTAGAGTACCACCATATATAGAACCACTGCCTGTCATGCTGAGGGTGAAGAACATCTATTTCTTATCCTACAGCTTCGGGCATTGTCTTTGTTTTTCAGGCGGTGCTTTCAGTACTTGCTGAAAACCATTTCAGAGGTACTGCCATGAAAAATGCTATTCCGCCAGGGTCCACTTGAGGGAGCTAAAACATCACTGCAACCACATACAGCCACAAATCCCCTCAAATTATTTTTCACTTGGCAAAGCTATGTTTACTTACAGCAAAAGAAAACACACATAGTCATTAAAAAAGTGACTTTGCTTTAAACTGAAAAAATAAGTACATATATTTTTAATTTACGGCCTTGTGGTAATGGAAAACGTGAAATACAAGAGGTAACAAGACTGACTGGAACCAGATCCGAACATTCATTATCTGAAAAGCTGAAAAGAAAAGCAACTAATTGGACCTAATGTGGTTTCAGAACATTGCAAAAATACATTTCACTCTTTTCTTACAGTTTATGCATGGCTTTAGTATACCCAGACAAGTGAACTATATACTGAAAAACGTAAAACCGACGTAAAGGGTTTCAATTCAGTAATTTTATGTAACAACCTCCAATGTAAGTATACAGGGGTGTTCACCATTCTAACATGGCCATCAGGATCTTGGAGTGATCCCAAGTGCTAGTTCCCTGGAGATCTGGGATGCCCATATTCCTTAGCAATGCTAAAGTTACAGTATGTAACCGCACCTCCAAGGACACAAATTATCCAAAAGTAACCTCTCATGATCATAATATTTTGGGAGCTTAATAAGTTGTAAGCTCCAATGATTCAAGCTTCTTTCGCCCCACCGAGGCGTAAACAAACTACCCTTTTTGCGAGCCATACAGACATCTCCTTGTACTTGTTAATTGTACTGCTGGGTTCACCGTGGGTCGCTTTTCACGGTGAAGTCTGTCAACAGAGGAGCTAAAAGCACAGCCATCATGCAACGGTTCTGAAAAAAAAATGCAGCTCAAAGGAACTCTGGAAAAACGAGGGTAAGAGAGTATCTTATTAGGCCACTGTGTATGTGACTCTATGCACTGTCTGCTGAATGAAAGAACAGAAAGCTTTCTGTTTCTAAATGATAACATCTCCTATCAATGAAAAATCCTGGTTTTACTTTGCTTTTCTAATCTAGTCAAAAATTGTTCAGGAGTAACTAGTTAGTACTAATGCAGGCAGAAAATATATATTGCGTTTGGATGACAAAGCATCTGAAAACAAGGTCCCTGGTGTCTGATACGCATTTCCTTTGAAATTCAAAACTTACATCATCTTCTTTGGTTCCCCCCCAGAAGTTAGTCCCACCAGCATAACTGGGAATGTTCAACACAGCAATCCCTTGGAGGCTAGGGAGTGGGATATATTGTCCATCGCACTGTCACGAAGGCGAGGACAAAAACAGAAGATAAGTTTCAACTTTGGCACTACTGTTTCATTTTTAAAGCTTCGGCTATGCTTTCCCAATCACCCACAAAAACGCTCAGCATAATTTAGCTGAGCTGCTCTTACACTTTGTTTTTTTTTTATCTGCTCATGTTTAATTTTGCTTAAAGTGGGGGAGGGGTAGGGGTGAATCACAGTCTGATTCACCGGTTATGTGTGCTGTTTAGGAGCCACTGCTGTGTTGAGGGAAAACAGCAAGCAGTACATTTCTCAACCTCAAGTCACTTGAAAAACAGGGCAAAGTTTTGTGCTGCTTGTGGGTCTCTCAAATGATCAGCAGCTCTTAATGTTTGTTGAGAAGGCCCCCCTGAGAGCAATGTAACTTTGTAACTGGAAATTAAAAAGAAAAGAGGTCTGTCTGCCTGAGGCAAGTAATTCGCTCTCAAATCCAGGAAATCACGAATTGTAGTTTCTCCTTTTAAATTATCATGTTATTACATAATTACAGATTTCTACACAAATAATACCACACTCATGCATCGGAGATGCACAGAATATGAGGTGAAATGTGCCTAGACTTTTAAGATCCCAAACTTACAGTTATTGCTAGATCACTGCAGAGCTCTTGCCATACGAATATTAAAATCTTTCCTGCATTCCTGATGGAAGCTAGAGTATGCTCCTACCTCCAGCTGAACCTTCTGTTCGAGATTCTTGTACGTCCTCTGCAGTAACTCTTTTGTTCCAAGCACACCGTACCACATCATGTTTTTTGTGCGGCTCCTGAAAGCCCGAGAATTGTTAATATGCATAAGATACATAATTCCCAAACTTATACAGTGCATTGCAATTTGAAAATTAATTTGAGGATTAATCGGAGATTATAACAGGAAGTAAACGGATATTTTATTTCTGTTATCTGAGATTTCACCTTATGAGCTGATTTCGAGGAACAAATTAAGATTGTATGATGAGGGATTACTTTCTCTCTTCCCAGAAAATATGCCCTTCTATTTGTATGCTGTCCAATAGCCTTATGCATTTATGGAATGAAAAGGAAATGCCTCAATAAATTTAAATTGTTTCCAAAACTATAAAGAAGGAGTTTTAAAGAGCACAAATGTTATGGTGTATCACCAGGTACACTGTTTCGTATTTGTCGTGCATAAACGAAACCACTTTAAAAAGAGCAGAAGAAACATCAACATCATCAAGTTAAAGGAGCCAGGAAAGGTTACAAATGGGAGGCCACGTCATCTATCTCCTCTTTCAAATGGAAGAAACAAAAAACAAATGGCACCAAATGCATCAAATTCCCATACCTGCATTTTTCAGGATGTTCCTCTCGCTTATTGTTAAACTCCAGTGAGATTTTTGCATCTAATCCAATTCCAAAATAGTTGTTCATGACACACTTCTCCAGGTATCCCTCTCTGTGTGGAGAAGACAGGAAGAGGCAGAATTTGACTTTAGGCCACTGCATGGCTAAAACGTTAAAAATAAAAATCATTAATGCTCATCCACAAAACGAAAATGACTGTAGGAGTCCATCATTGTGTAAATCTAGCATATCAAGTCCTTTCAGAAGCTTGTTCTGTTGATCTTTTCTGCTGACACAATGGCGATTAGTAGCGTTACACTAATTTGTCACCACAATACTGTAAGAGTGCCAAATATAGGTATGAAGTGATACGAGAGGAGAGAGTGAGATTTATCAGTGTCAGTGACACATCAATGCTGCAGTTAAGGCTCTGTCTAAACATGATATCACACTGGGCAATGGACAGAATGTGAAGTTCCTTACAGTGAATCGGGGTCAGGGTCGATGAAAGGTGTGGCTCCAAAGGGATCAATGTTGGCCAGTAACATTTTACTGATGATGGAGCTGCCAGCAATGGAGGCTGCCAAGCCAGCTCTTAAACCTGTGTGGGCAAAGGAAAACAACAAGCAGAGTGAATCTTTAAATGCAAAGTCACTAGATGGCGAGCGCCCCCCTCAGCACCCACTGCTTTTGAGTCGTGAGATTTACATCCTTGCAGATGCTCAATAAAAAGCCACAGGAGCCTCAATGAATCAATCGATCTGGAGCATTCCTACGGCTTCCAATGGGGTTTCACCATTCATTCACTTTCCCCACTCCAGCTGATGATAACAGTGCGGGTGTGCGGTGTGTGACGGGCACCTGGACAGATGATCCTGGTATTGAGCACAGGCAGGTTCTCTTTGCTGGTGGTGAAGGGGGAGATGGAGAAGGAGCCGGTGCAGGACTGGGTACTACGGCTGATGCGCCTCTCAGGGGGGGAGCAGGGAGTGGTCTTGGCTGCTGAATGAAAAAAAGAAGCCACGTTTGCAGAGTTTTGGGACTGTACGGGATTCTGGTGCAAAATACGGGCAATGCGTTCTGATAACAGAATGATTTACTTGGACCATGTTTGTCTAGTGAATGACTTTAGCTTTGGCTCTGCTTTTCCAGGTAAACCTTTCTGAACAATATGCTTAAATATGCATTTTAAACCTCCTTCTGTGTCTCTGCAAATGTCATTTTCTGGGTTGCAAACACCTTGAAATGAAGACATTTCTACATGGAAGAATGTTTTCCGTATCTAAGCTGAGGTTCCAGATTTGACAAAATGTAAAAAAAAAAACAAATCTAAAAAAAATGTATTTTTTACTTTTCTGAATTTGAACAAAAACTACTGCAACATAAACTGTTGTTAAAACAATAGCGATCCATTCTATTCAAACAATAGATATAAAAATAATCAATATGCTTGCAATTCAGTACACAAGCTGAACAACAATTTCTGAAAGTTTGGCATCTCAGTTTCAGGAAAGAGGTACATTAAAACTGAATCTCTCATAACCAATCCAAAGTAAAAGAAATCAAATGCTGAATCGTCTGAGACAAGTCAGGTCTGGGCACTTGCGGAAGCTGACTGTGGTCTTTTTGTATTGTGCTCTTGAGTCGTCCAGCTTTACACTGTGAAATATCTTGACAACAAGTAAGCCATGCAAAGACAAAACCCCACAGAGCTGTGAGACAGAGCAATGACTGTGTGCCAACACCCTAGTGACCACCAGGAATGAAAAGATCCTTTCACTCTCAAGCTGCAACTTCAGGAAAAGAAAGAGGAAGAGCCACAGTAAACAACAATGACCTTTTACTTCATTTTACTGAAGTAACATTTGTTTTCTACATGATACAGAAATGCGTCCTATGAAACAGGCCGTGAAACAGTGCTCCCCCTGTCTTAAGAATTTGTTCACCAAACATGCACACGGCTTCAGAAACGATTGAGCACGCTGCTCACTGGCACAAAAATTAGCACATTGGTACAGTACCTAGGGATGGGAGTGAAAGAAAGGTGTGTCTGTGTCTGACCTGTGATGTCTAAAGCTCACTACAGAGGTGAGTCCCTTGTACATCTTCTTGAGCTTCCTACATGTCATTCTGCTCCCAGCATCTCACCTTCTGTTATATTACCAATTCTCTGCAATTCTTTCCATGTCATTACTTGAAGGAGCCTGTTTTTTTCCTCTTGGAACTATTCATTTGCCCTGTATTCTCTCAGTCTTATTTGTCACCAGATCCAAAGTCCAATGAACGAAAAAGACACCTTAGAATTTTTTCGTTTAAAAATGATCTGAAAAATGTCTCGATAAATGCTCACTTAAACAAGCACAGTAATCATACAACGCCCCAACTTGGCTTAAATGGAATCGGAAAAAATACTTGCTGCATATATGTACAGACAAAGCCAAAAGATGTGGTTTCATTCGAAATAAAAATGTATCCCACATATAACACAACTTGATGATGAAGTAAAATTAAATAACACAACATCTATGTGACAGCATTGTGCTTAGACATAGACTATTTATTAAAAATTACAAATGTTTTGCATTCCAAAATGGCTTGTACAGTTGTGGATTTCCCAAAAGTAACGAGTACGGAGGAGTTCTATTGAGTAAGTGGTGCATAGTAAAAATATGTACAATTCTGCTGCTTCAGGGCTTCAGACATTTCAACAAATGTGAAGCCACCTTCACCATCAAAGACTGAATCAGCTGCCTGAAGACATTTTAGCAATTTATATCTGGTTTGTATTTCAAGATAAGCACATTTATTTATGACCAGACCATGCTTCTTATTTTTGTACTCAGATCTGTATCTGAAGACTAGGTAACCTACATTGCCATTACTTGGCAGGCTGCACAAATTATTTGTCTGATTAATATTGGTAGGCTTTTGAGTAATGAACTTTATGCTGTAGTGACTCTTAAGAAGCCATGCACGCAGCACCAGACAGACTGCACCAGACCTGACAGAAGATTAAAATTAAAAGGAAAGCAACATGTGCATAGTGATTGCAGAATCATGATGATAATTGTTAAGGGTATTAAGGCATTAAGCAAGCAGATAGTAACTGGTTTGTCAAAAACAAAGGCATTAATGGTTTTAACCTAAGACAAGACCTGTACTTTTCTAAAAAATATATATACTGTATTATTAACTTACAGGCACAAAACAAGTTGCAGTAAATACAGACAATTTGGCTTCATAGTTTGGTGAGGACTTGATTTTTACAAATCAAAAATACTACAGCTGACTTACATGATTGAGACTCCAGTTCCTTTGTGTCTTCATCCTTATCATCATCTTTGTTATCTTCCTCATTCTCTTTCTTAAACTCTGTTGGAGACTGAACATCTTGTTCTTCAGTGTGAGCATTTTGCTCATCCACCACTGGATGAATGAAGAGAAGTTTGAAAAAATGTCACACAAATTCTATGAGAAATGTTCTACTGAGCATAACAGGAACCTACCCCTCTAATTATGTAAATTGTAGGAAAATAAAGCATACCGAAATTAGATATTAATTAAATATCCATAATCATCAGCACTAAGTCATTTCATTAGTCAGTGAGTTGACTGGGCGCAGGGGACAATGTGTGTCAATGTTAAACTTCTGAAAGTCAAGTCACATAAAAACACAGAAAGGAAACAATATGCCCACTTATCAAGAGAGCAACGCCTTCGTGGCCCTGTAATGTTGACTAAGGAGCCTGGACTAAGTGAGCACACTATCGCTTATCTATGGAATCAAGCTCTGTTTAGTGATGAATCACGGTTTTAGTGTGTGGTACAGACATGCAGCGTATGTCAGGCTTCCTGATGGGCAGGACTGTCATATTCAGAACTACAGAAATTCACTGGTAGTGATTGATGGCCATATCACTATACTGTGCTATACTGATCAGATCCTAAGACTCCACTTTCTGCTCTTCCTGGGGGGCTCATCCTGACCTGATATTCCAGCAGGACAATGCACATCCTCACATTACTTGTGTAACAAAGGCTCTTTAGAGAAACGAGAATGAGAGTTGTACAGAGGATGCCCTACTATCCACACTTGAGCCCCATTGAACTGTGGGATGAGCTGGGAGAACATGTGAACTGGCACATGGATGCCCAAGGTCTACAAAGAAAATGTATCAGAATCCCAGAAGACAGCATATGCAACCTAGTGTTATAGCATGTATTGTATTATAGCTTCCAATGGTGACTAACACACCACTAGTAAGTGTCTATCACAGGCAGACCATCTGCTGATCAAACCTATTGACAACAAATGTAAACCAGCATAATAAATTTACCTCTTGTATCAGGTCTCTTCAATGCATCAATGCAACTGGTACAAAAAAGATAAAGTGATTTTCCTTATAATGACTTTGGGAATTTGCTATAGTTGTGATTTGTCAAATAATGACGCCCAAAATATAATAACATCTGTTGTCCCAATATAACAGATGTCACTGGAAATGTGTAAGTCAATCTGTCAAAAACAGAGCCTCTTGTTTGTTTTTGCTTTTGTCCTGCTTTCACATTTTAGGTTTACGATGCCAAATTTGAGTCCATCTGTTTATCAGTCAAAACCCCAAAGTGTCACAGGAGTGTGTAGGAAGGTTTGGGTTTTCTGGCTCCAAATACTGCTCAGACATGTTAGTAATTATCAGCTTAATCAGCCTGACAACTGTGCTGGAGAAACACTCCACACTTGGCACAGATGAGGCCGTTTTTTTCCAGTCTACACAAGCCTAGCCTGCTGGTGAAAGACACACTTTCGTTTTTGTCCTTACGCAGGCTACAACACGATTTTTAAAAAACTGTCATGCTTGTCTTATACATTCTGGAAAACACACAAACACTACGAAAAATTTCCAGTTGACCCAATATGTATTATTGTGTTCTTATATTTCTGGTCCCACTAACTAGGTGAGATTAGAAAGCTCTCTCCATCAGTTCCCAACAGAAGGGGGTAGAGGAAGTCCTGAAGAACGTGTGCTTTAACCCTCCCTGTTCTGCATGATGAGGGAAGTGCTGTTTGGCACAGGTGTTCGCGTGGCTTTCCTCCAGGTGCTCTGCTTTCCTTCCACAGTCCAGTAACGTACCAGTACTGTAAGTTATTTGGCTTCTGCGGAAAATTTGCCTCAAGTGTGAGTATGTGTCTGTGTCTGTCCTACATTGGACTGGCGTCCAG